>NC_054832.1:52692432-53328932 GCF_018345385.1 Vulpes lagopus
TTCCAATTGAAGTGCCAGGAATGCCCTTCCTTCCCTGTTGAACACCTATTCATGTAACACAATGAAGTTCAAGAGCCAATTATATAAGCTTCTCCCAAACTTTACAAGTAGAATTGATGACATCCTTTAGTGTTTTCACTGTAACCTGAAGATACTTCTAAAATGGTACATGTCATTTTACTATATCTGTCTCTTCTTACCCAGTCATAAGTTCTTTGAGAGCAGAAGAAACGTCTCACAAGTTTCATCTCCAGTGCTTTGGATCTACCTAATGTAAGTAAATTTAAGAGGAAGAAAGAGGAAGAAAGAAGCCAATCCTAGATCGGCTTTGACTATAATGGATAGTCGAAGACACTACTAAAAGGTCAGAAACACGAGGGAAATGAACCAGCTCAATCAAACATAATGAAAGTTAGAACCTATATAAATAATATTACACAAAAGGCTTATTTCCTGGGCCAGACGTTCTTTATTTGAAGTAGCCTACAACCCAGTGTGGAGTCCTAACTCGCAGGGCTTTGAACTCGACCGTGAGATCTAGAGCCCAACACTATCAATATTTTCAGACTTTCTTCCTAAATTGTTAAAAACAAAAAAAGCCCTTAAGCCTTATTTTTGTCAAATAGAAAGCTGGTAAACCACCTCACTTTTGCTTTAGTTGCTGACCAACATATTTTCACTAGTAACGTCAATCAGATCACTGATTTAAACTCAATATTTACTTTCTAGAAAGATTAATGAAATTTATTAATAGTTTCAGACTTGGTCAACTGGCAAGAGGCGACAAAATGTGTGATCTACACTATGAAAATTTCACAATTGGGTAGAAAGTGATCCAAACCAAGAGACAGTGGTAACCACTGTTATTAAAGCAATTTTAAAAGTCCTCTGGACCAAATGGTCAAATCCTCTATGAGCTAATCATTGAACTCCCCTCAATATAGACAGTTATTACTCAAATAAAAACTCTGTATCACCCTTTACATCCTTATAAAGAACATAGGGCTCTCTCTGAAATAGAATACTCAGAAAACATTCTGAGAGCATATTTTAACTCTTCCATGAGCAGTCTTGACAACCAACACCCAATTAACAGAAGAACAACAAACTTTTAAGGAATGTGCTATTAATTCTTTGGTCCGATTTAATGAAAAAGAATTTTTCTTACTTTCAGAAAGCCTAAGAAAAGTAACACTTAGTGAAATTCTAAGATTTAGCCAGTCTCCTCTCAAAAATCATCCCTCTTAAAAAAAACAAAACTAAACAAAAACTGGGGAGGAGTTGAGGGGAATAAAGGGTGTGAACTACCCTTAGCCTCAAACTGAGTTCTTGCCTGAAGAACTCCAGAATTCTCATTTTCAGGACAGGAGAAAGCTATTGTAAGGTATTCTTATGAAGTGGTGAAAGAATTTGAATGGATGAGAAAGTCTCAGAATGTTCAGAAAACTAGATGGCCAGTCTCTGAAGGTATGAAAAGGAGAACTGGTTTATTCTCCTGAATTAGGATTGATGCCATGAGATAAAGTGGTTTCCGAACTGTCAAAATTTGTAACGCTGAGACATATGATACCAGGCTACCAAAAATACTTGTTATAGCTATCAGTAACAAATATACATAATGATAATAAACAATGGTTAGCATTTACTAAGCGCTGGCAGATATACTTCGCACATACAGGGGAAGTACAAGTTAACTCATTTGCCTGCCAAGAAAGATGATTAGGATTCAGGTCCCCCTAACCTTAAGCCCAAGAATGCTCTTACAGATTGTGTTATACTGCCTCCTGCAGGTAGTCAAAGGCTACAGGGCAAGGGGGAAGAAAAAAGGCCAACTGAACTCTGCCCATATGAGTAAGTCAATTCTAGAACAGGTCACTCATGTTAACAAGACAAAGAGATATGTTGGTGGTACCTGCGGTAACACTAATAAGGTCAACACCCAAACTAACGTTACAAAGAAAAATGGAAAAAATAGGATCAATTCAGAGTGGAAACATCCAAAATCCAATCGAGGAAACCAATATATATCCTTAGATATACAATTTCCTAAATTTACTAATTGTCCTCAGCCTAATGAAAAGAATGTCCTAAGATGGTGTGCAGATTCTACCTATAAAAAGATTATATTTTATCTTTTAAGGAGTCAAAGGGAAAAGGAGGGATAATTCAAAGATCAAATTTAGAAAAGATTTTACCTAGGGAATGAATCCCCTGATCCAGATGATAACGCCTAGGGGAGAAGGATACACCACACGAAATCTATCGTAAGGTTATCCAACTAATTCCCCTTCCTCTGATTTCAGGTTCACTAAGCAGCTAATTATATTTTGCATTCCCATTCAGATTGGTCTACAGGGACAGACTATGCTGATAAGAGTAACTGGCCCACTGTATGTTAAGAACATTCCTTCTAATTGTCTTTTTAAAATTTTCCGAATAACCGACCTGCCATTATTTAGAAAAGTACGCTTTCATTTTCACAAGTCCCCCATCTCCATCATCTCACAACTTATTAACTCTTTAAAGCCTCTGACTCTGCATCCATATAATAATAGTAATAAAAAAATAAGATAGCGGAGTAAAGAAGGTAATGTGTACTTGGCATACAGGACACAAGGAAATGTTATATTTCACTCCACGGCACAAGCTCACAAAGCTAGTAATTGTACAAAGCTGAGATCTGAACCCAGATTTATTTCAAAACCCATTCTTTTTCCATTACAACATCCCCTATAGGCTCTAGTCTCCGTTATCATCAAGGACTCTAAGGCTTAGGACAATTTACTTAACTTTTTGGGACTGTACATCTTTGAGTGACCTTCCTTGTAGGGCTTAGGCAACTAAAATTTGTGCAAAAACTATTGCCATTCTCCACTGGGAAAAATAACCCCATGCTTTAAAGTTAACTTCAGAAAAACTACCGTGCTTTGGGGGTTATGGGATAGCACCTAATTAACTCCAGTGTAAGTGTTCTGAACAGCAAGATTACCCCAATAAACACATAGCAGGACTAATACCTAAAAGCTGACTTTCTCAAGTCAATGACTGGCTAACCAATACAAAAGAATGAATTCCATCTACCACACAGGTTGTCTGAAAGTATTACAATGAGAACTGCTTGACATCTATTTTGGCTTGAAAAAGAATTACCAAATTGGCAAGCCTACTATCTTTAAACTGGAAATATTAAAACAAGAAATAACAACTAGAGTACAGCTTATCTGTTTTGTAACTGAGGATTTATGCTTTTCAAGGAGTTCAGTGAACACATCCTACACCAGCCTACTACCTGATAGAAATAATAACCTCATAAACATCTGCAAAGTCTAAAATAAACTGCATGTACAGGGAACTTTTAAAAAAAGGGATTTCAGAAAAATCTCAGCGCAAAAGATCTGGGTAGTAGAGGAAACAAGTAAAAACTCCAGTAGTTTACCAAAAGCATGCCTCTGGTAAGAAAGTTCAACAGAAAGTTCAAGGGAGAGGAATTTAGTAAAATTATTCACAAGGAGTGTTATCCAAATAGCTTCCTCTACATTTACATGCTGCTCTCATATTTCACATTATCCCGACCTGATGTAAAGAGTTTTCTGAGTTGAATGTTTTCCTGAAAGGGTTAGCGTCAAAGGTTAAGGAAATTGTTTAATTCATTCTTCAAAGAGTTGCCATATTTGACTTCCATCAGCACGCTGAACGACTATGAAACATTAAGGCAGCTTTTCTAAAAAATCACAGCTAATAAACATTTTTGGCCGCAAAGTCAACCTTTTAGGGTTAAAGCCTTCAACCTTGCTTTCTTAAACTTTAAGAACGCAAATCTGATGGACAAAGAATGGAGTCAAATAAATAAATAAATAAATAAATAAATAAATAAATAAATAAATAAATAAAATCAGCGCTACGGCTGGAAAATTGTCATTCCATCCCCCACCCCCCAACGCAGAGGAACTTCTGAAAACTTGTTCCCAGGCTCCCTAAGCCCCCCCTCCCGCCCCCCACGCATCAGCTCTCCGCAATGCCACGACGGGAACGATGCCTTCACCCAAGAAAGTGGTGGGGTTTTCTAGCCGATAAACCTCCTCCCTAAAAAGATCTGGAAAAAAGTAAGGAGCGGGATATACTGTACCTGGGCGTTGGCTTCGTGGAGTTTGTGCTCGGTAGAGACGTGGTGTCTCAGAAGCAGGGTTTTCTTGTAGTTTCGGGTCCCTCGAGAAAGCTCGTCGTGCCCCACCGGCGGAAGGTCCCCGCTTCCCCCGTCCTCAGGGGTCTTCTGGCACCAGCCGCAGGACATAAGGCCAGTATCCTTGGAATACCGCAGCCAGGGGAAATCTTTGAGCCAGGAGGTCTGGAAGGAGCACTGGAGCTTCTGCATCAGGGACTTGGGCCGCGCGAGCGCGAAGTGCTGGACAGTCTCTCCTTCGCCAGCGCCCACGCCGCTGCCCTCCGCTTCGTCCCCGCCATCGCCGCCCGACCGCCTGCTGCTGCTGCAGCTGCCGCCTTCCGCCCCGCTGCCGTCGCCCAGGCTCGCCCCCTCCTCCTCGTCCTCGGTGCTGTCGCTCAGGGACGCGCCGTCCTGCATCAGCTCCTTCCCCTCCAGCGCGTCCAGCTCCAGCTCCACGGCCGCGGGCCCTCGCCCATTGAAATGCCTCAGGGGCCACGCCGAGGTCTCGGGCCGGCCGCGGCTGCTGCCATTGTTGCCGAGACCCCCGCCGCCGCCGCCGCCTCGGAAGGCCAGAGTCCGACGGTTCCTCTCCGCTAGCAGGGGGCCCCCGGCGCCACCGCCGCCCAGCGAGGTGGGGCCGCCCGCGTCCTGGGGGAGCAGCGACTCCTTGGCTTCCTCGGCGGCGGCGGCGGAGGCCTCCGGGTCTTGGGGCTCCAGGCCCTCCAATTCCGCTTCCTCGTCGGCCCCCCGCCCATTGAGCTGCGGAGGCGCTAGCGGCTGGGGCTGTCTCGGCTGCGGCGGCTGAGGCCAAGCCGAGGCCTCCCCGCCCGCGTTATTGTTCGTGGAGCCGCCGCCGCCGCCGCCGCCGCCGCCGCCGCCGCTGGCGGTGACCAACCCGCCTCCTCGGAACGCCAGCGTCCTGCGGTTCATTTCACTGAACGACATGGCGCGCGCCGCCGCCGCCGCCGCCGCCGCCGCCGCCGCCCGGTGCCCCGGCTCGCGCCCGGCCTCGGGCCGCGTCCCGCGCGCTCCCCGCCGCTCCCCCTCGGCGTCGCCCCCGCCCCCGCCCCCGGCGTTCCGGTCTCGCGCGGCCCGGCCTCGCCCTCGCCCTCGCCCTCCCGCCCGGCCGCCCGGCTCGCGCTCGCTCCCGGGGCTGCCTCACGCGTCCGCCGCCGCCGCCGCCGCCGCCGCCTCGTCCTCCACCCCCGCCCCCGCGGAGAGCCCCGGGCAGCGTCCCGCGCGGAGAAGGGGGCGGGCGGCGGAGAGGGCAGCCGCGAGCCGGGGGGCGCGCGGGGCCTTGGAAGTTGAGAGGCGGAGTGCGGGGGGACCCTCCGCTGCCCCCGCTCTCGAGCCGCGCGCACACACACCGACCCTGCCTCCGGCGCGCCGAGGAGTCCCGCCGCCGCCGCCGGCTCCCCAGGCGCCGAGCGCGGGAGGCACGTTAGGCTGCCGGGCTCCGCCACATACCGAGCCGACAATAAAGCCGGCGGAGCGTTTCCGTCCGACCAGGCCCCGGCGGAGGTCGAATGGCAAATGAACAACGGACCGTGCGCCCACAATGCACCGGGGTAGCAGTAACCGCTGGAGGGGGAAAGGGTGGGGGCCGGGCTGGGGGAGGGGGGCTGGGCTTGGGGCTGGGCCGGGGTGGGGTGGGGGCGCCAGGGGACCGGGAAAGGGGCCGGGCCGCGCCTCCGGCCTGGGGGCGGGGGTGCGGCCGGGGCGGGGGGGAGGAAGTCGGCCGGGGGCCGAGGGGCGGGGGGCGGGGGGGACAAAAGGCCGGGCGGGCGGGCGGGCGGGCGGCCGGCCGGGGGTCTCGGCGCGGGGGGGGCGGGCGTGTGCGGCCGGGGCCGGGGCCGGGGCCGGGCTACGCGGAGGACAAACAGCTGGCGGGTGTCAGGGTCTGGCCGCCTCCCCGCCGCCCGCACGCACCTACCCGCGCCCGGGACGCACATTTTTTCCTTCTCTCGCCACGAGTTCACCTGGGACTTTGGCACTACCCGTGCGGTGGGGAGCTGCGCTTCCAGCCTTGTCATTTGCTATCGGGGGGGGGGCGGGGGGGCGGGGGGCGGCGCCCGAGGAAGTGAACTTAATTTTGTTCCTTCACAAAGACCGGCCCGGGCGGTGCGTCTCACGCGAGGAGGTTGCGGCCCCCGACACCTCCCGGCCCGCAGCCCGGTGCGCGCGAGGCGGCACCTCCGGCCCGAGGCGATCCTCATTTCAACAGAAAATGCGCCGCCCCGAGTGTCTTATTGCTGTGATGAAATGGAAATTTAAATAAAAGGTCGAACACGTGCGTTCGCTGGGAAGTATTGACATGGGTGTTACATCACCACCAGCCAATCAGAGGCCCGCAGTCGTGTTTATACTTTCTACAACCACCTTGTGAGTATTACAGTATGTCATAACGTTATAAATATTAGGCAGGGTTTTCCCCAGGAGCGGGGAGGAGTCGGCTCAAGACCGACGCCGTGTGCGGCTCCCGGGGATTGTGAAGCCGAAGGCAAGGATTCGTTATTAAGCTTTTTAATTTTTTTATTTTTTCGAATTGTTTACGTTGCATCCGGCATTTAGAATGGTTAGAAGAACAGCTGGAGCTAGGAATGAAAACTCAAAACCTCGGTCGAGTCTTCTCCCCGCCCCCCCCCCCAAAAAAATTAGGTTTTCCAACCTAGAGCCCTTTCTCCTTCTATATTCTTGACATTTTAGTATGCTCAATTTCGAAAATTCTAAAGGGTCTGGACTCGTTCTACTGTTTTTAACACGTGAAACTGAATCTTCAGTTACTTCTATTCAAGCCTATTTCAGGCTCAAAAAACAAAAAAAGACGTTCTCAAGCTATGGGGAGGCTCTTTGACTTTTTGAAGGAATATAGTGACGCTGAGAGTTCAATCGCAAACTAATAGGAAACATGTTCAAGACTACTCTTGAAAAAGGAAGGAAGGAAAAAAAAAGGAAGAAAGGACATTTATATGGCAGGTACACTTTTTACCTTAGTATATGTTAGAATGTGCATAGAAAAACTTGAAAATATGCGCAGACTCTTAAACTTACAAATTGTTTATTAGAGGCTTTAATCCTCTTCATTATGTATTGATAGGAAATTATATGTTTAATAAAGAGCCTGTGTTTTTTATTATTATTTTTTATTTATTTATGATAGTCACAGAGAGAGAGAGAGAGAGAGAGGCAGAGGGAGAAGCAGGCTCCATGCACTGGGAGCCTGATGTGGGATTCGATCCGGGGTCTCCAGGATTGCGCCCTGGGCCAAAGGCAGGAGCTAAACCGCTGCGCCACCCAGGGATCCCAAAGAGCCTGTGTTAAACAATTTTTAGGCCCTCTAGTTTTAGGATTCTGTTTCCTTGAAATTTCTATTTTTAAAATAAAGACATTTAAAGATCTGAATATGTAATGTGGAGTATGGAATATGGTATAGTGTCTCAAGATTAACGGATTTCCTCAGACACATTATAAAATACCAGTGGTATTAACGTTTTTCAATGGATAAACAGATGCATTCATATTGAGACTCATACTGTTGATCATATGATTCAATCATATATTCAATCAACTTCCTGTTAATTCACTATGATCTTAGTGTCTGTATAAGTGAACAATATTATATATCAAACAAAAAAATGTTAGTTCTATCTTAAGGTGAGATGTGATTTTAATGTAAAGCACAATACTATTAACCTGCCACAAAAAGATTTTGGCTTTGAGTTATTTTTCCAGTAGTAATCATATTGTCACCTGCCTACCAGTCAGTGATCAACAGCTTGAAATTCTGATTGAGATCCTCAGATCGGTACTGTTTGTGGTTTATTGTTTTTGTGGGTTTTTTTATTTATTTTTTTCCTTTTTATTTTGGATTTTTAAATTTTATTTATTATTTATTATTTTATTTATTTTTATTTTTTATTTTTATTTCTTTTAGTTGTTGGAAAGTCTGAGGGAGTAGAATTGTGACACTGACTTAATTTGTACCTTGGAGAAGAGAGGATTCTGCTTGCTTGGAGGCATATAATATGTCCCTTCCATGGATATATGGAAGAATGTTGTAATAATAACTGTACTTTGTCCTTAATGCATTTTTTCAATTCCAGGCACTTTGCAAATAAATGCATTATTTATTGTATTTTAACCACTGCTGCCTCCCCCATGAAAATAATTATTGAAGTTAATTGCTTACCTAGGATTAAGGTAATGGTAAGTGAAAGTGGACTTAAGAATTTTTATTTCAACTTTACAAATTGTTTTCACTCCCAAACTATTAAATTCATAGCTTTGCTTCTTTTTCATTTATATGTCTGGTACGCAATAGGCACTATGTAAGTTTATGCTAGTATTATTATTTTCGCTTTCTGGTAGCAATAGTCTCCAGAAGTGTTTGAATCCCTCTCTAATGGTGTGAATTGTGTCCAGACTGTATTTTTCTCAGGCATACATCTTACCTTCTATTTTGTAAAATCCACCTTTGTTTTCTGTCTGGAATTATAATTTAAACTTGGACGAACTATGAATGAACACTAGATTCAAATGGTACAAATAAATGACTTAAGTTCTAGGACTACTGAACTTCTCACAGCCAAATAGCACTGACTGGGGGGTGGGGTATGTTTATATTTTTATCATTTTTTCTGTATAGTTATGTATTCAGTTGTCTTTCTCTAAACCTTAAGGAAGATGGAATCAGAAGCAAAGTAGAAGAGCAGAGAACACACAAATGTCTCAAAACAGCCCTACAAGGGAACTTTGAGTAACAGAAGGGGATCTCCTGTTCTGTAAATGGAGTTTTTAAGAATTCCCCCACCCCTTCCAGTCTCCTGCTAGCAAGCAGGGATCTGTTCTCCCCTTAGCCCCTACATTTGCTGTTGGGGCTTCTACCATATTTAAGGGGATTCCCCTTTATGCTTACCAGGGGAACCCCTCAAGAATGGGGCATTCCCCAACCAATTTATCCCCTAATTTCACTTTAGGCTATGTAAAAGTGCTGTAGGCTACCTTGACCCTGTCCCACTATAACTGCTGTGAGGCTGAGATCCTATGCCTTGGTCAGCGGATCTTTGATAGCCAAACTTGACTGTCATTTGCTGCCTTGGTAGAGGCACGTTGCCTCTTTGAGGTTCTAGGGACAATGACCTATGATTCTGTCTGTGGGTTTGACATGTGTCATCCACCAGAATGAAGTATCTGAAAATGGTAACTGAGTGTTACTCACTCCTACAACCCCCTGCCCCAATCTCAGTTGGGTAATAGTAGACAATTAGCAAATGTTTGTTGAATAATTTATCTTTCCTTGCAATTTGTTTTGGTAGGCAACTTCTTCTGTTTCTTCTTTTTTCTTTCCTTACTAAGTAAAAAGCATATTTTTAAAGGTATTGAACTAATGTTTCCATTGCATTTACATTAAAAACAATCATATATATGCCATGGAATAGTCTATCTTAAAAAAAAAAAAAAAGGAAATCTTGCCATTTGCAACAGTATGGATAAAACTGGAGGATGTTATGGTAAGTGAAATAACCCAGACACAGAAGGAAAAATACTACATGATACTACTTTTATGAGGTGTTTAGTCAAACTCCTAAAAGCAGAAAGTGGAGTAATGGTTGTCAATGGTTCGGATGGGGAGAGGGAAATGAGAGATACTAAGTCAAAGGGTACAAAGTTTCAGTTGTGCAAGGTGAATAGTGTTGGACATCTACTGTATAACATAGTGCCTATATTTAATAATACTGTACTGTAGAGAATTTTGCTAAGAAGGTAGGTCTTAAGTGTCCTTATCACAAAAAAGTAATAAAGTGAGCAGTAGGAAACTTCGGAAGGTGATGGATATGTTTATGGCATAGATTGTGGTGATGGTTTCACAAGTGTATACTTATTTCCATACTTATCAATATGTATACATTAAGTGAGCAAGGTGCCTGGCTGGCTCAGTCAGAATAGCATGCCACTCTTGATCTCAGGGTTGTGAGTTCAAGCCCCACATTGGGTCTAGAGATTACTAAAAATAATAATAATAATTAAACTTTGAAAAATAATAGAAGAAACAAAAGGTTTAAGAAATATATACGTATAGCTTTTTGTAGGTTAGTCATGCCTCAAGAAAGGGGTTTAAGCCAAAAAAGCAATGATAATCCTGTAGTTGAATATAAATAATATTATTAACACCATTTCTGTGTAGCTTACAGTAAATTACAGTCTACACAACTGCCTTGTAAGTTAAATTAAGGCAAGTATTATTATCCTCATTTAACAGAAGAGGAAACTCAAGAACAAAAGTTAAGCAACTTGCTCAAGATTACGGAATGAGGCAAAAGTTGTACTTTATGTTTGAAGACAACCTCTAGTCTAGGGCACCCTTCACTACTAAAATACACATGATACACCATATCTGCATTATTATAGGCTTACACTGAATTTTAAGCTTTTTTTCATACTTTAAACATCTCACAGGAGAAAAAATAAGAAAAAAGATCACTCATTTCCAAAACTATCCGCTATTATGTAAATACAGTCTTCTTTTCCTGTGCCTGGCTAAAATTGTTTTTTGGTGTTTATGAATTGGGCTTTAGCATATTTGTGCTTGTATTATTAATATGATTTACTATGATTAAATATTTTTAGTGTAATTTTAATGGCTATGGATATACCATAATTGATTTAACCAGCCTGCTATTGTTGAACTTTCCATTTACAGGATTTTTGGCCATTATAAACAGTTTTTTATTGACTGTCCTTAAAACTAAAACTTTGTGTCTATTAGAGGATAAATCCTAAGGGAATTTCTTGCAAAAGGGAATTTCTTGTAAAATAAACATTTTAATAAAGTCATTAGTATCATTTGATTGTCCTCCAGAAATGCTCTCAAAAGTGTAAAAAGTACCAAGAGAAAATACAACTAGGGAAGTATTTTTATAATATTGGGCAGTGAAAGACCTAGTTCTAAGTAGAACACATAAACAGGAGCTTTAAAGAACAAGACGGACAGAATTAACTATATAAAATTATAAAACTTTTGTTTTTCAAAGACATAATAAAAAAATTTTTAGGTGTCCTGGGAAAAAGAAATCTGGGATAATATATGACAGTCAAAGGCTTAATATCCAGCAGCCCAGGTGGCTCAGTGGTTTAGCACCGCCTTGGGCCTTGGGCCTTGGGCCTTGGGCCCAGGGCATGATCCTGGAGATCTGAGATCGAGTCCCGCAACAGGCTCCCTGCATGGAGCCTGCTTCTCCCTCTGCCTGTGTCTCTTGCCCCTCTCTATCTCTCTCTGTGACTCTCATGAATAAATAAATAAAATCTTAAAAAACAAAGGCTTAATATCACTAATATACAAAGAGCTCTTACGAGTCAATAGGTCAAACATATATAGTAGAAGAAGAAGAAAAAGCACAAAAGACAGAAAACTATATAAGAAGAAATACAAATAATTAGAAAGTATGGGAAGATATGCAGACTTGGTCAGTAATCAGAGGAGTGTACATAAAAATACCAGTGAATATGTAATTTTCTAATTCATTAAAGGTATAGTAAAATAAATGGGAATGTAGAATAACTTATCTGGTAGGCTGTTTGGCTATATATGTACCAAAATAGAAAAAAAATATGTATCTTTTCACCCAGCATTTTCCTTTCTAGAAATGTATCATAGATAGGCATATTAAGGCATTTTCCTTTCTAGAAATGTATCATAGATAGGCATATTAAGGCAAACATATGCAAATCTAAAGAAACTGAAGACTTGGGGCGCCTGGTTGGCTCAGTGGTTGAGCATCTGCCTTTGGCTCAGGTCGTGCGTGATCCCAGGGTCCTGGGATCAAGTCCCATGTTGGGCTCCCCGCCGAGAGCCTGCTTCTCCCTCTGCCTATGTCTCTGCTTCTCTCTGTGCAAGGGTGTTCATTATAGCACTGTTTATAAGCCTAAAAAACTTAAGTTTCCATCAGTGTGGGGGCACATGCTTATAATGAATTGTTGACCAACCATTAAAAAGGTTAATGTGGTGTTTTATGAGTCCAAGGCTTATTGTTGAGTGAAAAAGGCTATATATTAACACATATAATAGGAATAATTAACTCATCCAATTAATATTTATTGATACTATGGTCCCTAGAATATATGCATAAGTTCATATGTGAATACTAGCAAGGAAAGTAGTTTAAAAGGATAAGGATGATCACCAGAATGGAAACAATAATTATCTCAGTAGCTGAATTTCAGTTTCTAAAAAAATTTCTTGACACACTTTCTGTACTGCTGTATATTGAGAATATAATTTATATTGGATATGCAATCCAAAAAAATCAATAAAGCTATTTTCATTTTGGGAGAAAAAGTTAACTTTGATAATTGATGACACGCTTTTTCCCAGGACTTCTGGGAAGGAGTATTATTCATTCCTCCCCCACCCACCCCACTCTCTGTGAACCCATTTTGCCTTGCCCCTAAAAGATAAACAAAAGATTTAAGAGATAAAAACCAGTGTTTCTTTTCTTAGAAAATCCCAATCCCTTTAAAACCTGATTTTTGAAAGTCTGAAGTTTACATGCATATGTTCAGAGAAGCACCTATCTCAGTAAACCGTACATTCTCGCCCTGCCCTCTAATCCATTCCTACAGTGAAGCCAGTAATCTTTTCAAAATGCAAATCTGATCCTATCACCCCACCCACACTCATGCTTAAAACCCTACAAAGGTCTCAGTTATTTTCTGTTGGTCTACCTATCAAAATGCTTTCTAAATGCCTGTAATGTCGAGTAGGCCTTTCATACTCCAGCCCCATGCCTGGTTTCCTCCGACCTCTTAACATTTTCCTCCCAAAGCTAGCGTTTTTCTTTCCTTCATGTTTGCTCTGATACCTGCCTGGCCTTTGTACAAACTGTTCCCTGTCAGTAATGTTTTCCCCTCCTTTCTCCTAATTAACTCACATTCATCCTTAGATCACTTCCTCAGGGCAGCTTTTCTTAATCACCCACACCCACCAATATTCAAATATCCTGTTGCAGATTCTCTCAGGCTTTTCTAATTCTCCTTTACAGCATTTGTCATAATTGCAATTTTTAAACATGTAATTATTTGATTATTGCATGTTCCCTCAATAAACCAAAACTACAAGAGAGCAAGGAATATTTCTGGTTTTGCTCAATATTGTATTTCCATATCTAGAAACAGTGACTGTGAACATCGCAATCAGTAAGGATTTGTCAAATGAATCAATATATGAATGTGTAAATTTGCAAACACTAGGTATACACAACCTTGAACTTACAGAATAAACTGATCAGAATAAACTAGAAGAAATACCGTAGATATTAAGTGTTGATAATATTTACGTGCTGTGCAATGTAAGGCATTTCTAAAAGTATACAGTTGTAGGAAGATTGAAGTCTTTAAGAACTAAAGCTAGTAAATAAAAATAATTCTTTTTTTTTTTTTTTTTTGATAAAAATAATTCTAATTACAACTACTACACCAGGTCATTAAAAATATACACAAATGAAATGTTGCTTTATCTGTGAAGTTACGGTTTTAATAAAAAATATTTGAAACTTCAGGGGTGGTTGGCTGGCTTAGTTGGTAGAGTGTGTTACTTGATCTCATTGTTGTGAGTTCAAGCCCCACATTGAGTGTGGAGCCTACTTAAAAAAAATGTTAAAAGATAAAATAAAATAAAATAAAAAATAAAAAAATTTAAATTTAAAAATTAGGTGAGTAGCATTTAAAAAAATACTTGAAAAATCAGAATTTAATGATAGCTGACCATTTTGTGATTGCAGTTTCTGTTTTAATCACAAATAAGGGTTAGTTCACCATTCTCTGAGAAAGATGAGGTAAAAAATAAAACACCTTCTTTGTATATGTGAGTTGTACAAAAATATATGATTTTTACCATGTGAATTTTTGTATCAGCTATAAAGAATGAGAACAATGAAGTAGGCGTAGAGATTTAATATTTATCTTTATTGAAAACTCAATTACTTAAAACAACGTATACATTATCAATTTTTTTTTCAAAGATTTTATTTATTCATGAGAGACACCGAGAGACAGGCAGAAACACAGGCAGAGGGAGAAGCAGGTTCCCTGTGGGGAACCCAATGCAGGACTCGATCCCAGGACCCCAGGATCATGCCCTGAGCCAAAGGCAGACGCTCAACCACTGAACTACCCAGAGGTCCTATGTTATCAATTTTTATAGGAGATCCATCCCAAATAATTAGTTTATAAATACTGTTTGGTTTACAAACTCATTTCCCTGATAGGTTGATTAACTAGACTCTGATCAGTAGCCGCAGATTTCACACTAATCCACCTCTTTCATAAGTTTACAGATACAAACCAGCTACCTTCAGAAGGATCAGGTGTGAAAACATGGAAGGGAGAAAGATGCCAGGGCCATAAAGGTACAGTATTATGAAGAAATGTCCTAAAGCAGGACATTCTACACAACTTCATGCAATCATTTCACAGGGGGCTTGAATTTCCAATAAGTTAACTTCCTCCCGCCCAAAATTTGGAGGTAATGAGGTAATGACAAGGTCAGAAAATACCACACTTTGAAGTTAATAGGCCTAGTCCCGTGCTCTTCAAACTGAGGTGTGCTCAGCTCTGGAGGTCTACAAGGAATTTCTAAGAGATGTGTTAGCAGTACATAGATGTTTTTTAAAAGAATTAGTAGTCAGGCTTCCAACTTCCATATGCACTGTTTTTCCAAAACTGAGCTGCTAAAGAACCAGTCTTCCCCTGCGCAATCATCCTTTTCCCCTTTCACCAAAAAAAGGCACACCTTTCCTCTAATCTTACTGTGTTAACATTGCCCCAGGACGGAAAAGTGGCATCAGAGACAAGTAAAATGTCCCTAATTACTTGGTAGCTACACTTTTGCAAATGGTTTTCAGCTTTAGCTTTCAACAAAACTGAAGAAGGACTTAAACCAAAGTGTCAGTTAATCATTAAAAGTGGTTTTCAACAATAGATCACTAAAGGTTTTTTACACATAACTTGGAGGGAGTTTAAAGAATCTTGTGACGTAGCAAAAACAAAACCCCTTCTATTCCCGTCATAATTTTTTGTGAACAAATATTCTCAGCACTTCTTCAGAAGAAGAAAAAAAGGAATAGAATGACAAACCCTTTCTCAGCCCAGCAAACATATTCTTACCACATTAGTTAGTTGAAGAAACTTGGCTAATTAAAAAATGTATTTTCAATACATGTTTATATCATGTTTAATATTAATACATTTATGTTGCTTTGTCCAAATGTGCACTAGTAATTATAATGGTAACTCATTTCAGGGTATAACATTTAGGATTATAGAAATTTTTAAAAATTGAATTTCAATTGATAATAGACTTCTAAGTTTAAATGTCATAAAACTGGAAATAGAATGGAAATAAAGAAATAATGTAAAGTTTTCAAATGTTAATATATTTTTAAATGAATGATGGTGGGTATTAAATAAATATGGAATAAGATTCCATTGGATGGATTTTCTAAGATATTTTATTTTGTAGTGTCAATATTTATAACATGTCAGGAATGACATTCATTACAACAATTTAAACTTATAATGAAAATATTTCAGGTGCTACCTTAAAAATGTATAAAAGGGTACATAGTATTTCAGAATTATTTTGGGGAGGACACTGGCCTATTATAGTGAAATGGAAAAAAAAACTAGAAAAATTTTCATAAAGTTAATTTTGTTCAATTTAAAAGATTATCTTAAATTATATACTTTCTCATTGTTTAGACTTAATATATGTTTTGAAATTTTGATGTTAATGGATGGTAACCTTATTTTTAATGTTCTTTTCTTCGTTTTTTCCTTAAAATGCTTTTAAAAAGTTATTTTTACTAACTCAACAAAATTCAAAACCCTGAGGGAACCACTGGTCTAATAGAATGTAAAGAGGAATGTTTATTTTATAAAACAATATTCTGGAATTACCGAGGAATGGAGATAACCAGTTTACTCCCTAGTTTAGTGAACATAGCCAACAAGCACTTTAGAGACTTTTTTTTTTTTTTTAGTTTTTATTGTATACTAAATATTTATTTATTTGAGAGAGAGAGGAAGAGGGAAAGGGAGAAGCAAACAACCCATTGAGCAGGGAGCCCAACATGGGGCTCAATCCTAGGACCCTGGGGTCATGACCTGAGCTGAAGGCAGACGCTTAACCAACTGAGCCACCCAGGTGCCCCCCAAATTGGTTTGAGATAGTGTCCAAAATCTAATATATCTCGAATATAGTGAATGAACCCAGTTTTGGGATGCCCCAACCTGAGTTATAGATCTGAGACCATATTATTTGAGTTCAACAAATTATTTCTATTTCTCAAAATCCTAAGCTAGTGGATCTTCTGAAGACTTTTATCATAAACTACAGATTACATACCCACCAGCCTCCCAGGTCTACTGAGAACTCAGTAGTCATGATGAAAATAATTTCATAAAAGATGTAATGATAATCTAAAAACCCTTAACACAACTTACAGAAATGAAGACGAAGCCCTTGCAAGCATTTGTGATCAACCAACATAAAATTTGCCTCAAACTTTGAGATATTACTCCTGCAACAAGAGCCATAAAGAATGGCCGCACCATTATGCCTCTGTTCTCAGAAGGAGTGGACCAGACAGCATGGGTGGAGAAGGAAAACTCCATAAGTGCCTTTGGATCAACTGCTCAAAGTTGTTGCACTACTTACTACTTGCAAGGGGTTAGCGGAGTCTTCTGCATGAACAAGGATAGTTGGCATGAGTGAGGTAAGTTGTTTTCCTTTTGGTGAAATGAGAATCAATTCATTAATTTTGGCTTGATAAGTTTTTTGACTGCTCTGAGATACATTCCCCCAGGCCAGTCACAGTCAGTGTTGTACTGTGCAAAGTTATTATGCCTCACTGGTCAGTGGAACAATTAGGCTCACTGAACAAGTACAATTCAGGTCCAGGCTACTTTTTTTCTTCTGTTCAAGGAACCTAACCTAACAACCGTGGGATTCTGTTGTTGACTCTTTAAATATTTCAGGATTTTCAGGTTTGCTCAAGAAACACAAATTATCAATTTGAGATTCAGAGACTTCTTCCTGCTTATGTGCTTGATACCACATTCGTTAATATATTTATGCCTACAAAGATATCCACGAATGATGGGCTTATGGTTTTACCGTAGAGGACTTCAGTTTTCATCTTCCAAAGACTTGAGAAAATTACTTTGTATCTCTAGACCCTAGTTTTCTCGTTTCTAAAATGGAGCTAATAAGGACACCTGGGTGGCTCAGGGGTTGAGCATCTGTTTTTGGACCAGGCCGTGATCTTGGAGCCCTAGGATCGAGTCCCACATTTGGTTCCCTGCATGGAGCCTGCGTCTCCCTCTGCCTGTGCCTCTGCCTCTCTCTGTCTCTGTATGTCTCATGAATGAATAAATAAAATCTTAAAAAAAATAAAAATAAAATGGAGCTAATAATAGAAAGGCAGTAACCTTATAAATGTGTTGTGAACATTTAATGAAATTCTATATGTAAAGCACTCAGCTCAGTGCCTAGCAAATACAAGCCAACAAATTAATTTATGCAATTCTTCGAACACTACATGCCAGGTAGTAGAGATGGGTACCAGAGATAAAATAGTGAGCAAGAATAGACAGTTCTGGGATCCGTGGGTGGCTCAGCGGTTTAGTGCCTGCCTTTGGCCCAGGGCATGATCCTGGAGTCCTGGGATCGAGTCCTGCATTGGGCTCCCTGCATGGAGCCTGCTTCTCCCTCTGCCTGTGTCTCTGCCTGCCTCTCTCTCTCTCTCATGAATAAATAAAATATTTTTTAAAAAAAGAATAGACAGTTCTTGCTCTCATGATGCAAGAGGAAGAGGAAGTTGACCATCAATAATCACGAAAACAAATGTAAAGAAGAAGGGAGGAGAGATGAAAGAGAAAAATGTGGTTTTGGAGCTTATAATAACACTTGGCATTTTGAGAGTGATCAGAGATTTCTCTGGGAAAGTGGTATCTGAAAGATAAGTAAGAGTTAACTCAGAGAAATGGAAAAGAGAGATAGCCTTCCAGCCTGTTTAGAGGCCTGGAGAAGAATGAGGCTTGGAGGATAGAAAGCAAGCACCAGTGGATGGAGCAGTTGAGGAGGAAGCAGGATGTGAGTAAAGGTAGGCTTGTGATGAAGTGGATGTGATCCATTGAAGAGCAGTTTTAAGTTTGTTTTTTTGATAAGAACAATGGGAAACTGCTAAAGGACTTTTGAATGCGGTAGGAAAAAGGGACAGCATGAAGCACCATGATCAGATATGGATTTTCAGATCATCTTGGCTGTAGATAACGGATAAGATGAGGACTAGAGGAAATAGAGGCTATTGTAAGAGATGATGAAAACTTGGACTAGATTCATAATGGTAAAAGTGGAGAGAACACAAATTTAAGAGATATTTTGAAGGGAAAGTTTATATAAGCTGGTGATGGATTGGATATGGGGATTAAAGAAGAGTAAAGTGTGGAGGATGACTCTTAAGTGTCTGACACCAATCACTAAAACAGATAACATCGAAGAGCAAAGTTTGGGGGTAAAGTTATGAATTCATGTTTGGAAATTTCATTTTGAGTCTCCTTTGAGATATTTATGAGAACAGGTTAAGTACACTAGAGCTCATAGGATATATATGTATCATAGATATACATATATGCATACACACATTCACATACATTTATGTCATCTGTGGATAAGTGGTGACTTTTGCACCTGTAAAATGGGCACACTAATCCTGCCTCACAGGAGTGTTGTAGGAAATTAGTTGGAGAAGATGCACATAAAGTGCCTAAGTATATGTGTCAATAATTGTGCCAGGCCAAGAGATGGAGGAAAAGGCACTAGGTCCAGTAGTAGCAAAGTGATATGGAAATGCCTAAGGAAATTATGCAGGGAGTGTCAAATGAATGGCAGCCAGAATCTAGTGTGATAAACACAAGAGTTTGCTATATACCACTCTTGAAGGTTGATCACTAGATTCTATCAGTAAGCTACCTAGGTGTTTTCTAAATGAGCAATTACTGAATCTGAAGTCTAGGAAGGCTCTTAGACTAGCTACGACATTAAAGTATTCAAGGCAAGTTTTCACGGAAATTCATGAGCATTTATTGAGGGTTGCTAGTCCAATGTGGAAAGGTCAATGAAAAATTCCTGGCGCTGAAGAGAAGTTGAATACAGAAAAAAGGGAGGTGGTATGTTCTAGGAGGAGTGAAGAGTACTGAGACTTTAACAAAGCACAGATCTGTAAAAGCACAGCCGGATGAAAGGAGTGAAATTCTCTTAGAATTAATAACATTTGGGGAGTGATTATAACAGGGTATGATAATGGATAGGTTAAGGGGCCAAATGATGGAAACCAAGTAAATAATGGGATCTATCAGAAAATTGTAAGCAGGGAAATGCTTGGACTTGCTTTTAGATAGAAAGGTTCACACCAAGATACAGACCAAGCATGGAATTGAAGATTGGAAGAGATAGGGTTATCAGTTATGATGCTATTGCAGTAGAACAGGTAAAAGACAGAAGCCTGATGTCCAGGGGGCATTTGGAAAGTAGTCTGGACTGGAGATACATACAGTATATAGACTATACTATACTATATAAATATTGTGGTATACCGTAGTATATGCTACACATACTGTAGTATAATGTGTATATACTATATACACTGTAATATCTATTATACATATAATATATAAATTATGTATATTATATGTGTATCCCCAAACATACTTGTTATGATTATCAGCTTATAATAGGTAATTTAAATCAATGTAAATAAAATTAATTTTAAGGACAAAGTGAAAAGAGAGTTTAAGAAGGACCCTCTGAAACAGCATCATTTAAGGAATAGGTATAATAAGAGGATCCTGAGGTCTCTGATCCAATAATCCTCATTCTTAAAAGTTCTTTATGTCTAACTTAGATATTTCATGCTGTAGCCAAAGTCTGTTTCTTCTCTCCACTCTCCAGTTAAGATAGAAAGCAACTGTTCATCATCTTGTATATAACAACCCTTCCTATGCTTGAATACTGTTATTAAGAAACCTGGTAGTCTTCTCTAACTTAGGCTAAATAATTTCTAGCTCCCATTTTCCCAACCCTTTAATCATCTCTGTGACTCTCTGTTGAATCCCTTCCACTTTCTCCACATCCCTCTTTGGCTTGTGGAGTCCGTTGCTGGATGTTGTGCTTTTGAGATTCACTTTGAGGATCATGGAAAAACTTTCTTAAATTTTTTATATGGTAAATTCGTGCATTCCAGTGCTATGCTTGGATTTGCTCCATGTCAAATACAGGATTTGTAGTAAGCCTGTTATTTTGGCTATTTGTGCCTAACTGGCTAAATTTTTGTATCTGTTGTTAACGTTAAATCCTTGTTTATTGTAACATTTCGAAGAGATCATTCTCAATACTGTGATTGAATGAAATATGTTTATGTGCCTGGTCTCAGTTTGGGTAGGAGGTAAAAGCTTTGTACTCCCACATACTTGCATAGGATGACATAGATGAAGCACATGTTCTTTTCCATCTTCCCTTTCTTGTTTAAGCTGTAGAATCAGATTAAAGTCTGAATGTGAAGGAACCTCACTTGTTCCACATATCTGTCCCCAATACTCCATTGTGAGCCCCCTCAAGGAGGAACTGAATTCTGGTTATCTTTATATTCTCACTTCACTTTTTTATCTCCAGGAAAATCACATTTGATGCCTGCCTTAGATCAAGTGTGAAAAGGGAAGGTCTTGACCAGCAATGGCAGTCACGTTCCATCTTGCTTGTCAGCTTCAATTGACTGATAGCAATTTAATTATTGCTGATTAGAAGGATTCTGCAGCAGAGTCCGAGATCATCAAAAAATATTATGGCAAATTAGAATTGTCGAAAATTAGAAATGTAAATTGTCATAGCAATTGTTTACCTTGATTGGACATGGGACATAGGAGAGGAGGCACAAGTAGCCCATATTTGCTGTTAAAAACAATATGCCTTCATTCCTATGCAATGCCTTGGTCCCAGACAAGTAATGGCCTACTTCTATGAAAAAGAAAATAGCACTTTGTTCAGTTTATAGATCATAGTGAAAACAACAGAAGATCTCAGAGGTCATGGCCCTACTTAAAAAAAAAAAAAAAAATCCACCCACTCATTTGGTCCAATTGCATAAGATCTATCTTTAGTAGCTCTTGGAAATTGTGTCAGTGCTAATCTGCATGGTTGCCACACATGATTCTAAAATGTCATTATAAGAGTTTTATTCATGGTTCTTTTCTTGAAGCTGCTCAGAAAATAGTTTTGATTTAACTTAAAAGAAAACAAAAATTGGAGTTTTAAAGACTAATCAATTCAGCTGCTACTTTAAAAGTTCCATAAGAAATCTTATGGAACTATTGCTAATTGTTACTTTGTTAGCATGTTGTCAAAAGATATATTAATAGACAACTGAATCACTAAAAATTTGGTGATATCTCTGCTAGACAGGTAGAGTTTGATAAAAAAAACTAAACTAAGAAGTAGAACAAACCTGAAGAATTATTATGTTAGAGGGTATTGTTGTGCCCCTGGAATGTAAGAGACAGTCCTGATGAACTGTCAATATATTTAATTTTAGATATTTTGTTTGTTTGTCTGTTGTTTTGTGCTTCTTCACTTAATATGAGCCTCCATCTCTAAGACTCAGAAGATAACCTCAAAGATACAGAAATTAATGATGAATCAAGTAGATTGATCCAGTCATGGGGGGTATTGGATCTAAAGTCCTCAGTTAATGGTGAAGATAAACACTCTAAAAGTATAACTTCACAGTGAGTTGAGAGGGAAAAATTCTCTTTACAATCTTTCTGAGTTGCTTGACCCATTGACATGATTTTAACTATCACTTGATAATGTCACTAAGTCTACAGCTGTACCTCAAAACTTTCTGCAGAGCTGCTGATTGGCTGCTACATCTATGCTTCAGTTACATCTCAGACTCAACAAATCTAAAATTTTTGAAGTCATTACTTCCTGTGAAACCTACTCCTTCTCCTATATTCTCTTTGTACTTGGTATGGTGCTACGCTTCACAACTGT
The DNA here is from genome assembly GCF_018345385.1 of Vulpes lagopus. NCBI lineage: Eukaryota > Metazoa > Chordata > Mammalia > Carnivora > Canidae > Vulpes > Vulpes lagopus. The sequence goes on from NC_054832.1 coordinate 52,714,698, forward strand.
CTTTATCTCTCCCATTTTCTGTGTGTCCCATATTCAATCAATCACCAACTTTTATGCATTTTACCTCCTAATTAGTTCTTGAAGTCTTTTGTCTTTAACTCTTCCATTTTCTGTGTGTCCCGCATTCAATTAATCACCAACTCTTAGGCATTTTACCTCCTGATTAGTTCTTGAAGCCTTTTCCTACTCCGCACCTCTGCTATCACTGTCCTAATTTTAGGCTCTCATCTCTCATTCTGAATACTACAGTATCCTTTAACTAGTCTTCTAGTCTCTGGTTTGGCCCTGTCATTATCTTACCATTTTTCTCTCCCTATTTAAACATTTCAGTGAATCATCATTGCTTGTGAGATAAAGTTCAAGCTCCTTAACATGGAATTCAATAATTCTATGATCTGGCCTCCATCTGACTTTCTGTTTTAATCTCTTATCATTTCTCTCCACTTCTTATCTTACTTTGCTCTCTAACAGTAGTGCTATTTCTATCTGGAACACCCTCCTTTCTACCCTCTTTCTCATCATTTGATTAATTACTAATTATTCTTTAATAAATAAAGCCTACCTCAGTTATTATCTCTTCCTAGAAAGTCTTTTCTACCTACCTACCTACAGATAGACACACACACACACACACACACACACACACACCTTTTTGCCTTCATAAATACTCAGGACCCCTACCTATCATTACCCTTACCACATTATATTAACATGCAGAGGTATGAATTTCTCTTCACCACCACGCTGCTACAAAGTCTCTAAAGGAACAGCATCTCTCATATTTAGTTTTGGACTATCCATAACAGACTAACATAGTGTCTTTCACTGGCAATTTTTCTGTAGATGTTGATTGAAAAAAATGACAGTGTATCATTATTAGTGCATGCAATAGAACACAATTACAAGCAATAATATCAACTTGAATTTGCAACAGATTATATTGATATAAATAATATAAAATATAGTGACTAAGCAAGGATAATAACTCTTGTTTGTACTTTTAAATCCCCTAGAAATCACTGAAACCTACAATTCAAGGGAATATAGCAAATATGAATAAGTATAATTATATAAGCCAAATTATCATAAATGACTAAGTAATATATTTAAAGGTTGCTAACCAAATTAGAACTATTAAATAACACACTTCTAAATAAAAGTATTTTGATCAAAAAAAACACTTTCCTGGAGAAGTACAAGCCCCTCTTAGAAGGGAAATCTGCAAAAATGTATTACTGTTATTCAAAGCACAGGACAATTAGAATCATCAGTATTACAAAAATAAAAAGAATTTCTAGTTATGCCCTATTCTTTCCTTCCTTGCTAGTCTTCAATAAAATACATCATTTGAGTTCTAAAAGTATATATTTTTCTCTCATTAATACAATTTCCATTTTGAATGAAAAGTTTTAAGTTAATTATAATATTTTTATTTTCCCTAAATTATCTCCTGGGCCTCCTCCCACCCACAAAAAGGAACCAAGATTCTAAAATAAAATGAACTGGATAACAATTTGTTGTTTGTGGGAGTCTTGGAATCTAGGCCTTCCCTTGCCTGGTAACTTTCCCTGTTTATTCCCCCAGGTTAATTATTTTTCCTGCCAGCATGTTTTATGGTTGTGCATGTTTTTAAATTGTCTACAAACTTGTGCAACAAGCTTATTGAAAAACCTTAAATCTTACAAGACAACTACAATTTTTTTTTTAAAGACAACTATAATTTGAAGGTCAGTTAAGTTTCAGTTTTGAAACCTTTACTAATATTTTCGTTTTTAGAAAGAAAATCATGAAAATACTTTGCTTATTTTGGAATACCTGGTGAATTTTAACGATTCATTCTTTGAATGTTTTGGTTATTGTGCATTCTGTTTTTACTAGACTATAAGTTATTCATATTTTGCTCACAGAAAATTATGCAAGCATATGACCGAGACTGAAATACCCATCTGCCCAATCTTGTTTGATTAGTAGGGATGTTGGATGAACGTTAGCGCCCTCAGAGACTTCAGTAAGAGGATACTAAGAAGTTGGAGGGGCCGCAGTTTTCCGTTAGAGGTCTTTGTTGTCTCATTTAATTTTTGCTGTAGATAAATTTAGAATGAGATCATTTAATGGAAAATTTAGTTTTCATGTCTAAGGGACAATCTGAGTAAAAGGTGCCTCTTTCTTGAACTCATATGAAACAAAAAGATGCTCTGTCTTAAATATGTGCAATTATGCCTCTGTGCTTCTTTCTAAAGGACCTGTGCCTACTTTCTAAAGTGTTATTATTTTTTAATAATAAATTTATTTTTTATTGGTGTTCAATTTGCCAACATACAGAATAACACCCAGTGCTCATCCCGTCAAGTGCCCCCCTCAGTGCCCATCACCCATTCACGCCCACCCCCCGCCCTCCTCCCCTTCCACTACCCCTAGTTCGTTTCCCAGAGTTAGGAGTCTTTATGTTCTGTCTCCCTTTCTGATAATTCCTACCCATTTCTTCTCCCTTCCCTTCTATTCCCTTTCACTATTATTTATATTCCCCAAATGAATGAGAACATATAATGTTTGTCCTTCTCCGATTGACTTATTTCACTCAGCATAATACCCTCCAGTTCCATCCACGTTGAAGCAAATGGTGGGTATTTGTCATTTCTAATGGTTGAGTAATATTCCATTGTATACATAAACCACATCTTCTTTATCCATTCATCTTTGGATGGACACCGAGGCTCCCTCCACAGTTTGGCTATTGTGGACATTGCTGCTATAAACATCGGGGTGCAGGTGTCCTGGCGTTATTTTTAACACTCATTCTCTTTCAGTTCGATAAAGTCAAAAATCTTTAGAGATTCAAGAATTTCATATAGGTTTATTTTTTTTAAAATTAACTTTTACAGTCAGAATAATAGTTCATGAATGTCAAAGGTTCTTAATAGATACGTGTTGAATGAGTAAACAAAGCAACCAGTCAATGACATGAAAAAGATGATATGCTTTAAAATTTTCAGTGTAATCTTTTAAATATGTTATTCTGGACATCTGTTGTTTTGTCAACCAAGTAATTGTTCTTCTCAGGTAGCCCCTCCCTTGATTCCTAACAGAACTGCCAGGTTCCCATGTGACACTGCTGGACATAGTGGTAGACACTTGAAACAAGCTGGTTCAATAAATCCCAGGATTTTTGAACTTTTGATCTAGAAAATAAGGTCAGTTGCTTTCTAATGGTTGAAATTATGAGGCATAAAGTCTGGCTGGTGTTAGTGGTAGCTTAGCAGTCTGAAATGTGGGCTCCAAATTAAAAGCTTGCTGTGGCCAAAGGTGGGACAATATGGACATCAATAAAAATAGTAAATGCAATGGATTGAAACAGTCAAATATGTTAGAATCGATGAGTTTATAATGCTACCAAGAAATACTAGTTGGGTACTTTAGCTAGGGAATCAACTCATTATTTTGAATACTAGTTAATAAAGGAAAAAATTAAGGATTTACATTGCCTTCCTTAAATTTACTGTACATTAATTAAGATAGTTAAATAGTTAATGAAGAAAATTTTAATCTATAGAACTATTCCAGCTAATAAACAGAGAAGGAATAATAGAACAGATTATCCTCAACTGCAGGCCCCGTGATGGGCTATTTGCAATATAAAATCTATTAGCCATCCGTGGTTATTGAGCACTTGAAATGGGGCTGGTCCAAAGCAAGATGTGTTATAAGCAGTGATGTGCTGGTAAATGTTTAATTACTGGCTATCTGAGATGGAAAAAACATGCTTTGTGATATTTGTTGTGGTGTAAATACTACCACCATAGCCAATGTTTAGCTATCAATGGGATGTCGTGAATGTAGAGTTCAGATGACAGCTTTCATGGGCCAGTGCAAGCAGGTTCTAACACATACCAGCTATGAATGGAAAAATCACAGGACTTTGAAAAATTATATGAAAGTAAGAATATAAAATATCTCAATCATTTTTAATAAGTGTTGAAATGATAATATTTTAGATATATTGAGTTAAATAAAATATATTATTAAAATTATTTTCACTTTTTAAAAATAGGGGTACTAGAACACTTAAAATTACATCTGTGGCTCATTATATTTATCTTGGGCAGTGCTACTATGGACAGTAATCATCACTAACTGCCAACATACCAGGTAGATAGGTAGATAGACAACCAGTTATTATGTGACTCCTGAAGGAAGTATATAACACCACCTATGAAGCAGCCTTTTCATAGAACCAACCCTGTTACAAGATCAATTTTTTTAAATAATTACTAGGTTAATAGGAAATACTGAAGTCAGAAGAACATGTTCAATGACATCATAGGGCTGTAGTCAGTAAAGTCTAGGATGTAGGATATACCGTAGGACCAAATTTCTTCAACAGATACGTACATTACAAGGGAGAGAAAGAGAAATGAAGGAGGACCTATACAATAAAAGAGACTTGAGAAACTGTCAACTGATTATAATTTGTAGACCTTACTGGAGTCTTAAACAAACATATTGTATGAAAGAAGTCCTATTACGAAATTTATGGGACAACTGGAAATTTGAACACTGACTGGATAGTTGATGATATGAAGGTTTTGTTGTTAATAGTTTAGATGTGATGATGGCATTTTTATTATTATTTTTTAAATCCTTATTTTTTAAGGATAAACACTATTTATAGATTAAATGTTACCATGTCTGGAATCGCTTCAAAATAATATGGGAGAAGATAAATGAGTGGGGTTATATATGAAACAAGGTTAGTCATGATTATTGTTGAAGCTTATCAGGCATAGTATGTTTACTATTAACATGTTTAAATTTTACCATAATAGAGTTTTTTTGAATTTGTAAAATAGTTAGGTATAAATGTATTTCCATCTTTTGTATATGTTTGAGCATTGGATCTCCTACGTACAGGAAAGTGTTTGAGTACTTAGAGGTATATGAATCCTTTGTCATTTACAAGGAATGTAATAGGTATCATGTATTATTCCGCTATATATGTATTTTTAGAGCAATAATAATATTCTTGGTGACTGTCCCCAAAAGTTATTTCTAAATTCCCATTTTACTTTTGTTCTTATGTTTTATGCCATATGTCAGTTTCTATTTCAAATATAACTATTTAGGCCTTATCTAACCTAATAAAGTGTAGGTTCTTAAAAAGAGAGAGAGAGACTTAAGAGATATGGTGATCAAATGTAATGTTTGGATACCATTTGGAACTCAATGCAAATTAATCACCTGTAGGAAAAAAAGTTATGAAACAACTAGATATTTTAATATAGACTGGACATTTGATGACTTTTAAAAGCGATTTTATTTATTCACGAGGAACAGAGAGGCAGAGACATAGGCAAAGGAAGAAGCAGGAGCCTCCCAGGGAGCCCAATGTGGGACTCGATCCTGGAGCTCTGGGATCATGCCCTGAGCCAAAGGCAGATGCTCGACTGCTGAGCCATCCAGGCGTCCCTGGATATTTGATGATGTTAAGAAAATGTTAATTGTTAAGTGTAGGGACACCTAGAACCAAAGTGAACATAAGTTGAAACCAAAGTGAACATAAGTTGATGATTGTTACAGCGTGTGTGTGTCCTAGATTGTCATAGCTAGATTAGTCCATTCACAGGATTCATTGTACTAGTCTTTCTACTTTTGTGTATTTATTTTAAAAATATCCCATAATAATAAGTTAATGGGCTCTGGCAATAGACTGCTTGGATTTGAATCCCAGCTGGGCCCTTGTTACGCTTATGACCATGAACAACTTACTCAGAGTCATCATCCTCATCCATAAGATAGAAATGTTATTTGTATCTACCTCATAGTATGAAAATTAAAGTAATTAACATAGAAGTAGGGAAGGAGGTAGATGTGAAAAGGCACAGAGATTTGAGACAGTCCCCCACTGTCTCACTGACTTGATGTGATTGAAGTCCTGGTGTCCAACTCCCCAAGCCCATATTACTCTCTTTAGGTCCCATAAAACACTCCAGAATCCTCCTAATCAGTTCCTCTTTTTACTCAAATAGGTTTAAATTTGTGTCTCTGTCTCTTGCAGCTTAAACAGTGCCAGCTAATAGATAAACATATACTTTCACTCTAATATCCTATGAATTTGAAGTTTGCTGTGTGTGGGCTGGGAGCAGCCTGTCTTTGACTGGTTACTTCTCTGGAGTTGCTACTTGGGCTCCAGGATGGTAGCCTCTCAGCTTGGGTAAGGGTATTTTATATTTAGATGAGAACTTCTTTTGTTATCTGATTTGTTTGATTGAGTCTTAAGATTAACTTGACTGCTCTAAAATATTATCTATCTAGATGTTTGTCTGTTTATATATCTGTCTATATATCTGTCACCTATTTTTAAATATTTCCTTAATTCAACAAATGTTTGTTGAGGGTTTTCTGGTGCTGGGTACTCTGGTAGAAACTGGGGGAGATGGCAGAGAAGAAATCAGAAGGTCTGTACTCCACGCATCTTATACTTCAGGGAGGGTATGATTTAAGAGTACATCTGACTGCACTAGCAGAAATTTTTCCTGAGCATGGAGATAGCTCTGGGTCTCACATAAAGTGAAGTTCACAGGGGCAGCCAGAGCAGGGCCAGAATTAGGTTGAAATGAATAGAGGTACTTACTTCAGGTGTGAAATTTGAGGAACTGCCAAAGGACTTGGTAATTAAGATGAATAATGGTTTACTGTTATTTGGGGGGAGGGGAGTGCCCTAAGGTTATTTATTGATAGAATAAGTTCAGAGAAAAATTTCAAAGCTTAATATTCAAACTTCACGGCATGTCATGATCTACAATTTCATTTAAATTAAAAGATTTAAGGTGGCTTTGATTCTTCCAGGAGTTGTATGTCTGAAATAATAATACTTTGTTTTTTAAAATTCTCTAGAGCCAGTTAACTTCCAGAGTATCATGATTTATTGGGGGACATGAAATTGAGACCATTTTTATCTCTATTTATTTTATCTACACAATAAATTACTGTAAAGATTAGTAGTATTTTATAAATGAATATAATTTATGGGACTACTCACTAAAAATTTATTTTTACTCATTGGCATGACAAATTTTTAAAAGTTTAGATCAGGGATTTGTAACTAGGAGCAATCTGGCCCCCACCCCCTCTTCCCAAGAGGGGCAGGGTCCCATACCTCCAGGATCCTCTCAAAAAAAAAAAAAAAATTGGGATCCCTGGGTGGCGCAGCGGTTTGGCGCCTGCCTTTGGCCCAGGGCGCGATCCTGGAGACCCGGGATCGAATCCCACATCAGGCTCCTGGTGCATGGAGCCTGCTTCTCCCTCTGCCTGTGTCTCTGCCTCTCTCTCTCTCTCTGTATGACTATCATAAATAAATAAAAATTAAAAAAAAAAATTAACAGAGATCACTATTACTATTCTCAGCCAGTGAGTTTCAAATCTTCCTTACTCACAATGGGCTTATACAGCACATCCCCTACCTCATTCTTCACCTGCTTACTTCTGCAAATTGAATTTATGATATTCATTCCGCATACAATACTCCTTCCAGCTGGGGTCTCAATACCACTAATTAATCCCAGTTTCTTACTCACTTTGGAAATACGGCCAGTCATTCTAAAAACCTTCATATCTCTCATAAGCTAATACAATCAGTCATCAAATCCTATTTATTCTATCTCCTAAATATTTCTTGAACCCATCCCATTCTCCCTACACAATGAGATACATTGCCAAGTCTCATCTGTACTGTTGTAATGACCTCACCCTTGACCCCTCTGCCCCTAGTAGTCCTTCTGCATTTAAATTGATTTCTATCCAATTTGTTTTCCACCAAGCAGATGTAGTGATTTCTTTAAAATACAGGTCTGGTGTTGTCCTTCTCTGATTTAAAACCCTTCAATTCTTATTCATTGCTCTTTGGGTAAAGCCCCAAATCTTTAAGTCCCTGTGTTTTTTCATTCATTCTATAAATAATTGTTCTAGGTACCACTTTCTTTCAACTTATTTGTAGTTCTTGTTTATATTTCTCAGGATATCGTTCATAACCAAACAATTCGTAAAGTTTTTTTTAATAATAAATTTATGTTTTATTAGTGTTCAATTTGCCAACATATAGAATAACACCCAGTGCTCATCCCGTCAAGTGCCCCCCTCAGTGCCCGCCACTCAGTCACCCCTACCCCCTGCCCTCCTCCCCTTCCACTACCCCTAATTTGTTTCCCAGAGTTAGGAGTCTTCCATGTTCTGTCTCCCTTTCTGATATTTCCTACCCATTTCTTCTCCCTTCCCCTCTATTCCCTTTCACTATTATTTATATTTCCCAAATGAATGAGAACATATAATGTTTGTCTTTCTCCAATTGACTTATTTCACTCAGCATGATACCCTCCAGTTCCATCCACGTCGAAGCAAATGGTGGGTATTTGTCATTTCTAATGGCTGAGTAATATTCCACAATTTGTAAAGTTTAAGGTTTCTACCCAAACTTGCGTGCTAGTCACTGTACACCTACCACTTACTAGTTGTGGGGATTTAAGGCAAGTTAATTAGTTATATAATTAGAGGGCTATCATGAGGCTTAAGTAATAGAAGGATAATAAAACAATTCATAACACCTAGTTGGAGTTCCATGAATTTTCTTTTCTGTCTGGCTTCCATGGTTAAGGAAAAGGGACTCAGTCCTTGTGCCCTCCAGGGTGTGATTCTGAATCCCTTTTCCCTAAACACTAATCAGATAGGTCTCTGGGCTGAAATTCAAAGAGATCTCTCCAGTTTTAATCCCTTATTAACGTAATGAGTAATTAAGTTTTTTGTTTGGTGAGTAAAAATTGGGCCTGAGTTCAGTAATTTAGGCTGTTATCTATGTGCTTAACAAAGGAGAAAATTATAATTTTCTACAGATCTTATTCCATCTTTCCCACAACAATCAAATACAAAATCAACTTAGTGGTAGGATATGGAGTTGATTCTTGAGCCTGGAAGCCCATCCGTTAAGCTGTTCTGCTAATGCAGGCATGAAGTGAGGAGGGCCTCTTGGCAGGACTAGAGAGAGGGGAGAGACAGGAGAAATATCCTAAAGGGAGGCTTTTTCTGATGATTAACCTAAAGTAGCTACTCTCTATTTACCATTTTGTTCTAATTTTCCTTGAAGCACTTAGCATTATCTGACATTTTTCTTGTTTACTTCTTTGTTTATTAACTGTCTCCTTCCATTAGAACGTAAGCTCCAAAAAGTAAGGAACCATGTGTGTTGTCTTTGCTATTAGAGACCTAGCACCCAGAGCAAGACATAGCATAAAGTAACACTTGGTATATTTGTGGAATGAATAAATTGTTACTAGAAACAAGAGGCAACCAAATATAGTCAAAGTAATTTCAAAGTTTAAAGTGTGATCAAGGTAATAAAGTACCAATAACAAGGAGACATATTCTTATAGAAGGAGTAAGGAGGTTTTTATTTTACTTTGTTTTCTTGTAGGGGGAGATATGAGTTTTAATAGTTTTAGACATGTTGAGTTGAAATGGTGGGAAATCCTGAAAGGTGAAAATTTCCAACAGATGGCTATTTACACTATGGGATTAATTTTTTTTTTTTTATTCTATTTTTTTTTTAATTTATTTATTTATGATAGTCACAGAGAGAGAGAGAGAGGCAGAGACACAGGCGGAGGGAGAAGCAGGCTCCATGCACCGGGAGCCCGATGTGGGATTCGATCCCGGGTCTCCAGGATCGCGCCCTGGGCCAAAGGCAGGCGCCAAACCGCTGCGCCACCCAGGGATCCCTGGGATTAATTTTTAAATTGAGATTTAAACAAAACAAAACAAAACCCTCTTCTGGTCCAGGCTCTGTCCTAGGTTGTAAGGACAAAAGATGAACAACAAGCTTTACTTTGGGGGCCCATAACTAACAGGAGGAAATAGATAACCAATTATGATATAAAAATAAAAGTTTCAGTAATATAATGATAGACAAAGTGAAATGGGAACACAGAGGAGGGAATATATTATAGAAGTCCAGGATGTCTTCCCAGGGTGAAAAGATGAGTATTAAGTTCTAGGAAAATAAAACTGGGAGGAAAGCCCTGAGTTTGATAGTAGTATTCATGTATAACACATGGTATATGCTCCACAAATCACTGCAGGTGACCAGTGGGCATGAAGTAAGGTACTAGTTCATTTAAAAAGAGAGAATCCATATCATTGTCTATTTTGCTGATATTAGCAACCATACTTCTATAGAATTTTTAGTAATATAAGAAAATGTTTTTACTTAGACTGTTTTTAAAAAGTAGAATATAAAATTATGCACACAATTGGATTCTAAAGATTTATTTTTTTTCATTTAGAGTTTCCAAATGCCTCACAAAGGGAATATATTAATCACGCCTCTCCCCATTTATAACCAACACGTTTACCAAAGTAGCAGAAATAAAATAGGAAAACAAAGAAATGGAAGAGGGAGATATATAAGAATATTAGTCATAATTGTCTCAGAATGGTGAGGTTATGTGTGATTTTTGTTTCCTTTATACTCTTCTGAAATGTCAAGTTTTCTACATGGAACTATAATTGAAACATGAGAAAAATAGATTCCATTTACTTGCTCATTAATTCATTTAACAAATAAGTATGTGTTTAGCGCTTATTACGTGCTTAGCACGTGCTAAAATTAGAAGCTTGGAGGTTATTTAACATAAGCAATTTGTTTGAGTTATTAGAAAGACTCAGAGAGGGGCACCTGAGTGGCTCAGTTGGTTAAGCGACCAACTCTTGGTTTTGGCTCAGGTCATGATCCCAGCGTCCTGGGATCAAGCCCCAAGTCAGGCTCCCTGCTCAGCGGGGAGTCTCCTTGTCTCCCTCTCCCTCCAACCCTACCCCTACTAGCATTCTCACTGTCTCTCAAATAAATAAATTAATTAAAAAAAACAGAACTCCTAGGACATATGACAACCTTAGGTAGATAGGTAGTAATCGGACTCAAACAGGGATCACTCTCCTCTGGTTCTGGACTTTCTTTTTTATCATCTTAACACTGTGCAGGAAGGAGTGATTTGACCAACCACATAATCAAATAGCAGTATGTCCCTTACTGGATATCCTTCCATAATGTATCCCTTGTTACACTAACTTCACATTCTGCATTCAGAAGTTCTGTTTTGTAAATACCATTTCTCCATTCTGAAACTTTTACAGGCTGCTCTTTCCCTCTTGGAAAAATAAATAAAGTTTGGACTTTTCTACCCTGACATTCAAGGCCTTCTTTAGTCTGGTTTTTGCATATTTTTAATATATTACATTTGGTCTGCTCATTGCTTATATACCGAAAATAACAAACTTATCATGTGTGATTTTCATGCTCCATGATTATTCTCAGCTTTCCAAATATTATTAAGTAATTTTCTCAACAGAGGTGTGTGGTCAGAGGGAAAGACAGCTAGTGGCTAATCAATGAACAGGACTTAACCTTAAACTATAGAACATAAAAGTTTAGCTTCTGTTGGGTCTCTACTTAACAGGTGTATGATCATTGGTAAATAATTTTGTCTTCTTTGAAAAGCCTATGCACATTATAGGATTATTGTTCATTTCTTCACTTGTAAATTCTCATGTAATGAGTTTTTTATTACATATTTCCTATTCACCAAGCTCTGTGTTGGGGTCTGGGCATTCATCAGAATCAGATGGGCATAGTCTCTGTGATCCTGGATGTTCAGGGAAAAGACAAAAGCACCGAGTAAACTAGTCACTACAAATTGTGACAAATATGAAGAAAACAATATGAGAGCAAGAAAGGGAAATTAGGAAAGAAATAGTATGATAATATTTTAGCAAAAAAAATGAGGGGGAAGTAGCTTAGCTAATGGTAGGGAATAGGTTTTTTAAGTAGAATATTATGTACAGAACCCTGAGATGGGAAAGGCTTTGTAATACTCGAAGAACTAAAAGAAGACTCTAGCCAAGAATGAAGTGGAGAGGACAATGGTATGAGATATGCTGGAGATGGTCAGGGACCAGATCCTTAGGGCCTTACAGGCCATAATAAAACATATAAATGTTATTCTAAGGGTTAACAGATAGCAGGAGGGTTTTAAGCCAGGGAATGACATAACTGATTTACATGGTCTTACTTTAAATGGAGAATGGAATGAAGAAAAATCCAGTAATTGTAACCCAAGGCAGCAATAATGAAGGCCCAGACAAAGGAGTGACAGTGAGTATAGGTAGAGAGAAAAGGAGAGAGAGAGAGAGAGAGAGAGTAGACATACTTAAGACATATTTTTGGAGGTAGAAATTGTGAGGACATTATAGAATAATGAACTGGACAAATTAAGTAAACTACAAAGTACTGTGAACACTTAGAGTTTTACCGCCACCCCTCTGGGCCTTGTGGAACTGAGAGGGCAATAAGGATTTCTTCTGCTGCCAGTGAGGCTTTCTTGTGTCTGCTCTTTGTATACATACTGGATCACGTATCCTATCCAACTAAATCTGCTCTTCTAAAAAATTTACCTTTTTCTTAAACTCATTTATTCAAAAACTATTGAGCTCTTAGCATAAAGGTAAAGGATTTGAATATAAGTTGATCCAAAATATGATTTATATATTGTTTTCATTCAAAGATATTCTTTAAATACAAAAGAAGCTCCTTTATCAAACTATGAGAATTGTGTGCTGGCATAAGCAAAGTATGTTGATGGAGAATATAAAAACAAAATCATAATTTGCACTAGAATTTAAAGTTGCAGAGACTCAGTATTTCTATATCTAACTAAGGAATAATGAGCTGTGTAAAGATTATTAAAGATGACCATTGCATAGAAATAGGTCTTTGATTTTAGAATCTTTATTTTACCAATAAAATGTAGTACTGTAAATTAATCTTAGTGAATTTCCCTACCTTAGTAAGCTCAAATATGCTTCTAGACAAGTCCCCCTACCTACCAAAACAAAATGAAAGATGCTTTTTTTGCTCCAGTTTAACCTCATTGTTCTTTGAGGAGGTCCTGAATTTCAAATAGATCCAGTCATTCCAAAATAATGATAAAATCTAACCAATCTACCTACTTCAAGTTCTAGCCTTTGTTTAAAGTAAGTGGATTAACATTTTCATTGTTGGGATTTTCTCCAATCTAGGTTTGATAGGTTATCAGCAAAAAAAAAAAAAAAACCACCATGGCAGTCCTCCTTAGCTCATTCCCCTCACTTTATCCTCCCATTCCTAAACCCTTTTCTTTCTTATAAGATCATAGGATTCTTTTTTTTTTAACAAGGCAATGGTCTAATACCTCCCTTTAATCACAGTTGGAAAAGTTTTTCTTTGTTGAGAAGCTTTTGACAAATGTTTGCCTAATATTATTTTTAAGTGCAGATGTCTCTCTAAATTTTTTAATATGGAGAGCATTAATGATTTCTGTTCTTTCCCTATCACTTTTTTTATTTTTTTTTTTTTTATTTTTTATTTTTTTTTATTTTTTTTTTTAAATTTTTATTTATTTATGATAGTCACAGAGAGATAGAGAGAGAGGCAGAGACACAGGCAGAGGGAGAAGCAGGCTCCATGCACCGGGAGCCCGACGTGGGATTCAATCCCGGGTCTCCAGGATCGCGCCCTGGGCCAAAGGCAGGCGCCAAACCGCTGCGCCACCCAGGGATCCCCCTATCACTTTTTTTAGAGCACTTGTAGTACGAGACAGACCAAAATAAAATTTTCAAGAGTTCATGCTTCTAACCACCCCAAGGGGTGGCTCACTGGTCTCCTTGTGCTTCATGCCTAAAGTTGTCTGTTTTCCTATGTAATCTTTTTCACTTCATTGGCCCCAAAGGAGCAAGTAACCTAAGTCCTTTTAACACGTCTATACATGTTATTTGGGAATAGGAAGACTGTTTCAATGCCATGATCAGTCCTTGGCATCAATAGATTATACCTCCTTTTCTTTTTTCCCACTTCTTCATGCTCTGGTCAAGTATACATTCTCTCTCTCTGAATGTTTCCTAGACACTGAAATGTATAGCTTACATAATTTCATTATCTCACCAATAATGACAAATTGAAAAGCAATTATGGTAAATATTGATCTATGTTCTCTGATATGCAATGTAAAGTCATTTTATATGTGTAGATATATAAAATATATTCCATTTATTCCTGTCTCTCTTCCTCCGTCTTTTTTTCCTCCGTCTCTTCTGACCAGATCTCAAGTTCATATCAGCTGTTAGCAACAAGACCATTCCTTGCACAAGGAAACACATCTACATTCTGACAAAAATGGTCTTCTAGGAATGGCAGTTTTAACTTATATCGTTGACTTTCTAAGCCTTTCCCCTTGGAAGGTGCCGGAAGTTTCACTGTCAGCATGGGGATAAAGGTAATTGAGAACTTTTGAAACTGGAGAGGCAGTTACATGCAGCAGAGCTGGCCCAGAAGCAGCATTTCAGAGGGTGGGTTCTTTCCAGTCTGAGCTGGAGAATCTGAGCAAGAAGATACTTACTTAGCTTATCTGGGCCTCGGCTTCCCTTTCTGTTAAATAAGAATAATACTTTATAGGTTCAAAAGTATATCAGTGCACTTTATAAAATATGTTAATTGTTGCTATCACTCAGTTAAAAGTAAAGGCAACAACAAAGTTTTAAAAGTAAAGGCAAGGGGATCCCTGGGTGGCGCTGCGGTTTGGCGCCTGCCTTTGGCCCAGGGCGCGATCCTGGAGACCCGGGATCGAATCCCACATCAGGCTCCCGGTGCATGGAGCCTGCTTCTCCCTCCGCCTGTGTCTCTGCCTCTCTCTCTCTCTCTGTGACTATCATAAATAAAAAATAAATAAATAAATAAAAAAAAATAAAGCATTTAAAATAAAATAAAATAAAATAAAAGTAAAGGCAAAAATTATAAATAAAGAAATAAAAGTAGGAATTTGAAAAATCAAACTTTGGAGGCTCTGGTCCAACAATACCTTGTCCTAATCTGAATTTCCCACCTTTCTGTCATTAACTTGCTTTGCATTCCTCCTCTAAACATATGTGTGAAATAATATATATTCTCAGTTGTGTTTTTAAAGAGCTCTACAAATACCTAGAACTCATTAGTCATTCACAACTAGAATGTTTTAATGGGAAGTTAAGGCAACTACACTGAGAACATAGAGGAGTTTTATTAAGGAAGAACATAGCAATCATTAGGAAATACGACATTTTCAAGGAATTGGATCAGGCCCAAACAGAAGGAAGCAGTGAGGTCTTGGGACAGCACTGGGATCTTAGAGAATCACCAGCAGGAGAGAGAAACAGGGAGAGAAAGGTGGAGATAAGACAGACTTCACATCTTGTAGAATTTTCCTCTTTATGTAGAAAATGGGGGAAAGCTCTCTTTACTTCTCTATCCTCAGTAATTCTTCTAGGACTCAGAATTCAAGCAAGTAGTGTATATATATATATATATAAGATTAACCAGGTTTTTGTGCACTTGCCTAGGAACTCAACCATCACAGTGTTTCTGAAAGAAAAAATGTATTCCAACTTCCAAAGAGCCAACCCTCAAATGCATTTTTGGAATGCAATCTGTTTGAAAGTGAAATAACCAGGCAGCCTGTATAAGTTCTCTTTTGAAAGAGTTTGCAGTTAGAAACATATCAGCTTCTGTGAAAAACTGTTTTCTAATGGGGGCTAAATCTTTTGTAGCTATCTTATATACTTTCTGGAAGGAGATGGACTATAAATATATACATGAGGTGTATAGATTAAAACATTTAGGTAGATTTTAAGATTTTCAAGACATAGCTGTAGAATACTTTCTCCATATTCAGACATCCTGGAGATCTTTTTTTTTCCCCCATAGCCCTGAAATCAACTATTTACTTTAGGATATAACAGGCCTTTCTTAAATATATCTTAAGAATAATCTCATCTATAATAAATCATATCTATATGAAAAAAAGCTCGGCAAAACGTGTAATACTGTAGCCATGTCCATGGTTTATTAAACCCTCTCTGGAGTGTATAGAATCACTTATACTTACAATTTAAAAATTAAAATGGCAGGTTTGGGTGAAATAATTTCCAAGGTTCAACAAGTATTTGAACTTTTTCCGATCAGGAGAGTTATAACTTAGAATTTCTCCTATAGTAATTTTACTCAGATAAATGATATGAATAATGAATTATTCATTACTAAATTATGCCAGCCAACTTATTCTTTTTACACCCTAGCTTATGACTGCAACCCTAGTAAAATTCGTGTTCAAGAAAAGAGATAACATATCTTTCTTCCTAAGGGTAGTCACCCATAAGTAAGGTCCAAACCAGGACACTCTTCTCCAGAAAAATGCTAAACCAGACACTAAGCATAGAATAGGACTAACGTGGGAAATCCTGACTCTGGTACCCAAGGCATAGTTGTGCTTTGGCTGCCCAAATTTCCTGCTCAGCACGGTGTGATCTGAGAGGAGGTAGCGTGAATTAGTGCAAAGAACTCACTGACCCAACTGATTCAGGTTCTCTGCTAGAGAACTGACACATCATCCACCAGCTCTTTATAACAGGAAACTGGAGAAAGCTTTCCTTCACCTCCATCTTCCAACCACTGATTAAATCTTGCTATTTTCACTTCTTACTTCCATCCACTTCTATTCACTCCACTATCACTACCTTAGTTCAGGTCATCATTGTCCATCACCTGCATGATCACAGCAGCTTCCTATTGGCTTTCCATTACATCCTGACCCCTCCAATCCATTCTTCACATCAGTGCCTAACTAGTCTTTCTCAATTGATCATTCTCCTTCTTAAAATCCTTATTGGGTCCCCATTGTCCTCAGATCAATCTTTGCCTTGTCCTGTAAGACTGTCCATAATTGGATACTTCTCTCCAGCCTCCCCCTTCATCGCTCCCTGCCCACTCCACCTGCACACCATGCTTCAACATATTGAATTTTACCCAGTTCCTGGAATGCACCTCCCATTTAACAATATTTTGCTTAAACATTTCCTCCTCCATACTCCCCATTCTAGCCCCCCATCCCACTCCTGTGCCTGAAATTCCATCTTCATTACTTACATCTCATCTTAGAAAAGGCTACCAGAAAGCCTACCTCCCTGTAAGCCCCTAGTCCTTCTTATGCACTACCATCAAAATAATCTCTACTTCTCTCCTCAGAGCTCGTATTCAAACTGTGGGTTGCTTCTTTGTCTGAAATCCCACTGGACTGTGATCTCTGTGAGGGCCTGCACTTCAAGTTTTCCTATCCTTGACTTTCCAGCAACCTGTTTTACACAACACATCAAGAAAATCTGTTTGCTTCCAAAAATGCCAACCTGACTTTGTGCACATTCCTAATCCCCAGCTTTCAGTCCCAATTTTTATATTTTTTTTGCAGATCACAGTAAATAGCTAATCATACCATCTTGACTCATTCATTTTCTCCCATGCTCTAGGGCTTCTCCTTCAGTGGAAATGAATACCATGTACCTTATGAGTGCCTTAGGGCAAACAACATATGGAAAGGAAAATTGGCTTATTGCCATAAAAAACACAAACTCAGCAGATTTTTCTTTCCTCCTAAATTTAACTCAATGAAGAAAAGTGCTTACATCACCAAAGCTTCAGAGACCCCAGGGAAGTCACTGACAGCTGATTTCTCAATCTCTCCTCAAAGTACTGTAAAGGGCAAATGCCTCCAGTTTTAGGATCCATGCATTCACAAATTGGTGAAGGTGCTTAAAAATCATAAAATACTATGTAGAGATTCATTAAGACATGTTTATGATCACTATATTCTTATTTCAAATTTAAGACTGTCCTTCAAACACAAAAAGATATAGAAGCATAGGCTCCCCCTCAATTGGAAGAATACCCTGGAAGCACAAAAATTCAGCTATGTGAAATAGACAATGAGGATAAGTTAGAGCAAACAATATATATAGTGATTCAAGTATGAAGATGGCAACATCCATCCCTGGCTAAATGCAACCACTTTTCTATGAGCTCTATCTCAGGTCATACCGTTTTTAAAATCTCATGGCCAGACAACGACAAACTAGATGAAATGTTGTCATTTGGAACCAGTGTGCCCAGAGTTTAAAAGAAAAAATTTTTGCCCCTTGGATCCTAATTTCAGTAACTCATTTTTTCTGTGGATATTTATTTAAGGCTGGTTGAGAAGGGTGCTGTGATGGTCCAAGCTACTATCAATACATAATTGACTAGAGCTGTTTGAATAATTGATCATATTTTAGGTAACTGTTTAGTATACTAGTATTCTTTCTGTATTTTGAAATAATTCATTTTAGAAATTACTTAAGTATCTGGGAAACACAAGCGCTTACTTACATGCAGCATAGGTTAGCACTCACTGTATCTAGTAATTTAGATTGTGAGTAGCCTACCCTGTCCACTTTTTTCCTACTGCAATTAAGAGGAAATCTCATAATGTCCCATCCTGAGTGATCTGGTCTTGCCTGTTTCTCCAGTTCCACCTCGTTCCTTGCCCAGTATGCTGTATCCACACTGAACTTATTTCAGGTCCTCAAACACTTGAGAGTCTTACTTGGCTGGACCTTTTGCACATGCTGATCAGTCTGGAATGCTATGCTCTTGCCTCTTTCCTGGCTGGCTGCTTTATAGACCTTAGATATTAGTCTAAAAGTAACTTTCCTAGAAAAGCCTTCTTTGACTATCTGTTTCCTCTCTCCTATTTTTCTCTAACATAGCCCCGAGATTTTCCTTTCACAGGGCTCATACAATTTGTTACTATTTGTTTGTGTGTTGTCTCTTTCCTACTAGACTATAAACACCTTGAGAGCAGGAGCTGCATCTAACTTATTCATTATTGAATTCCTAGCACATGGCCTAGCACAATGCCAGGCTCTCAATATGTATTTATTGAATGAATGTATGAATACTGGATTGGAAAAATACACATAATGTTAGTTCTGTGAATTAGGAATTGCTTTGTATGGGTTTATATTCTATTAATCTCAACATATATTTAGAAGAAATATTCATATAGCATCAGTATTGAATCATACATACAAAGATATTCAGACTTACAGTAGTAAAGATGATTTTAAAATACTTTTGAAGAACACCAGTTCTCCAAGGATTTGTGGTCACTAGAATAGATGTGGAAGGTTTAGAAGATTGTGTTAAATCTTGCTTATACTGTGACATAGCCTGGAAATCATCTTAATCATGTTTTCATTCTTTCAGTCATTTTTTTTAAAGATTTTTATTTAATTACTTGACAGAGAGAGAGAGAGAGAGAGAGCGCAAGTACAAGCAGGGGGTGGGGAGAGGGAGCAGCAGACTTCCCACCAAGCAGGGAGCCCAACATGGGGCTGGATCCCAGGACCCTGGGATCATGACCCGAGCCGAAGACGCTCAGCCGACTGAGCCACCAAGGCACCCCTCTTTCAGTCATTTGAAAGAGATCCTTGGTAAAAATGTTTTCTTCCTGAGACTTTTTAAAGCATAAATAGTGTAAATTTTCTCTCTTCAAAAAGTCCAGTAAATTCAAGTAGTTGATTCTAATCAGTTGAGGTTTTTTCTGCACCTAACAATCACTGGTCTAATCTTTGCTTTTCTGTACTTATGTAAAAGCGTAATTTAACTTTCTTTAACTCTTACTAGATGCTCTAGAGACCAAGATGAGTTCCCTATAGTAGGCCATGGCCCAACAGGAAACATGCATAAACAGTTATTTATAATTCAGTGTAGTCAAGCGAGGGAGTTATGCTCTCAAGAACTACTTCAACCAACTTGAGGGCATCAGAGTCAGTTTCCTACAGGAAGTGGCACATAAAGTAGAACTTCAAGGGTGCATAGAACTAAACTGGGAGAAGTGGAAATAAAGGGCACAGCATGCACAAAGACAAGAAGCATTGAAACAAGAAGTATTTCACTGTGTTCCAGGCATCATAAGCAGTTCAGTGTCCCTGGAGCATAAATTTTGGAGGAGTGGAAACTGTTGAGGCTCGAGAGGTAGTCAGGGCCAGATGCAGGAAAGGGAGCTTGTATCTTATTAGGGCGCTTGGACTTTATACTCTAGGCCATGGGGATCCACCAAACGGTTTCATGGGAATTGTTAATAGTTAATCTCTCTGGGAATATATCCAAAGGAAGTAAAAACACTAACTTGAGAAGATATATGCACCCCCATGTTCATAGCAGCATTATTTATAATAGCCAAGGCATAGAAACAATCTAAGTATCTATCAATAGATGAATGGATACAGATGTTGTCATATATGTATATATATCTATATAGACAAATATACGGACACACAATGGAATATTACTTAGCCATTAAAAAAAGAGAAAATCCTACCATTTGTGACAACATAGACAGACCTTGAAGGCACTATGCTAAGTGAAGTAAGACAGAAAGACAAATACTATATACACACTTGTATGTAGAATAGAAAAAAACAAAACCCATATGAAGAGGTTAGACTTGTGGTTACAGAGGAGGAGGATGGGAGAGGAAGAAGGAATTGGAGGAAGGTGGTCAAAAGGTACAGACTTCCAGTTATAAGATAAATAGAAGGAAAGGATACGATGTATAACATGATGACCACAGCCAGCACTGCTGTGTGATAGATAAGGAAGTTGTTAAAAGAATAAAACCTAAGAGTTTTCTTTTTTCTTTTTTTATACTGTATTTATATGGAAGATGGATGTTATCTGAACGTATCATGGTAATCATTTCACAATGTATGTAAATCCAACCATCGTGCTTTATGCCTTAAATTTATACAGTTATGTATATCAATTATTTCTCAATAAGACTGGGGAAAAAATAGTTAATCTCCAAGAACATGTGAATTGAAAAATTTTATGTAAATTACTTTCCATTTTTACACTACTAGCAGTTGGAAGAGACATATCATGAACAAAAACTTCAAAAGATTTACAATTGGGCACTCTTAATTGTGTTTATTCCAAACACTTTCCACATCAAAACGGATGTTTAAAATGAATAAATTTGATATTGTGAAGTAGTCCATCTTTAGTCCTGATGTTTATTAAATAGAAAGATTCAAAAATCATCCAATTATTCTTGGAAAATGTGCATGAATGTGTGGTATTTGGAACTCTATTTTAGAACCCAAATGTCATAGACATCTGGACACAAAAATTATGCAAGAGAGACCTTTAGAAATGTGTTACTAATTATTGACTCTTCCCTGCAACAACACAACTGAGCCTTTGTTATACGCACTATGTGCAGTACTGCTATAGACTGTGGCTTTTCACATTATGGTTTATTTTCATAAGATATTTCTCATAACTAGCATCACAAAACACTCCATGGAGTTAAAAATAAGGCTAGTAAGCCTCACAAACAAATGAATTATGTTAGCAGTGATGAACAGACTAAACAATAGCTTAGGAAAAATTGTATAAGGGAAGTAGAAGAAATATGATCAAGCTAACTGAAAATATAGGCAACTAGGAAAATTCAGGGTGACTAGCTATAATGGAGAGGCCATGTGCAGTTGCAGAATCAGTAGAACTGGACTTATGACTTACCAAATATGTCTATTCATCTCTCTGTGCCCTAATTTATTATCCATAACAAAATGATAGTGCTTTGTAGTATTAAGGTCTTCTTCTATTGTAAAATATAGATTATAAAAGTTTAAAATACCATGAGTTCAGCTACTATTAAGTACCTACTATATGCACTAGGGACAGTTCTCAGTGATAGTGTCTAAGAACCAGGCAAGATCTCGGTTCTTATAGAGCTTAAATTCTAGTAAGGAGGAAAGACAAGCTCTTTTTCCTCTAGTTGGGAAAGAGCTATAAATAAAATAATTGTAGCTAGTAGCAGGAAAATAAGACAGGATCATATTCTAAAGAGGAACTGGGTGGTCTGGGGCAACATTACAGAGACAAGCAGGGAATGGCTAAGACCTAAAGAAAGAAAAGCATCCAGATTTGTGAAATCCAAGAGCCAAGACATTCCTGCTGGAAGTTCCAGTGCCAAAGACCTGGGTAGGAAACAGACTAGACTTCCTTTAGAAACACAGAGAAGCCAGTGGGGCTGGAATATAGAAATGAATGGAAGGAGGACAAGAAAAAAGGTAAACTAAGTCATGTAGATCCTGACAGACTATGGTAGGAAGTTTGAATTTTATTTTAAGTGCAATGGGCAGCACCAAGAGTAATTTAAGCTGGAAAGTATCATGATCTAATTTATTTAAAAATATCATGTTGGCCGCCGTGTTGGGGCTTCATTGCAGATGGCACAGTGAAAGCAAAGAAACCAATGTCAGAGGCTATTGTAAAATGCCGGGTAAGAGACAATGGTGACTTAGACTAGATGAAGAAAGAGAGGCCTGAAATATGTTGAGTGGTGATATATTGTTCTAAATCTTTGTATTTAAATGTCTTCAGTGTTAATGTGATATTTTAGAAGGTGGATCAGATTAACTCATAAATTTTGTAACCTTGATTTAAACTCAATGAAAAATGAAGGAGGTTAGTTAGGATAAGATTAATACCAAATAAATGTCATTTGCTCTGAAAATTTCTTTTTTTTTTTTTTTAATTTTTATTTATTTATGATAGTCACAGAGAGAGAGAGAGAGAGAGAGAGAGAGAGAGGCAGAGACACAGGCAGAGGAAGAAGCAGGCTCCATGCACCGGGAGCCCGATGTGGGACTCGATCCCGGGTCTCCAGGATCGCGCCCTGGGCCAAAGGCAGGCGCCAAACCGCTGCGCCACCCAGGGATCCCCCTGCTCTGAAAATTTCTATACTGAATTTGGTGCCATATGTATTTGGGGATTTTCACCCAGGTTTGCAAATAAAGAAAAATGGGGAATTTAGAAGAATAAATCATATATCTTTATGATAATTTGACCAGCATGGATTCCAGTAGAATTATATATTTTTAAATATGAATTTATTATTTTATGAAGCATTACAGTAGATATTTTCAAAAGATGGTCTCCTTACTTTGAATAATTCCCTCTAAGCCAGTTTGGCACAATTAAACAACTGGGACTATCCTTTAAAAATATATAAAATGTACCATTTCTGTTGCAGTTTCATTACATTTGTAAAGTAATACGGAAAAATAAACTGGCCAGTAACAGTAGAAAATCAAGATGTGGGGATCCCTGGGTGGCTCAGCGGTTTGGTGCCTGCCTTTGGCCCCGGGGCGTGATCCTGGAGTCCCGGGATCGAGTCCCGCATCGGGCTCCCGGCATGGAGCCTGCTTCTCCCTCCTCCTGTGTCTCTGCCTCTCTCTCTCTCTCTCTCTATCATAAATAAATAAATAAATAAATCTTTAAAAAAAAAAGAAAAAAAATCAAGATGTGTACTCAATTCTAAGAGAGCTAAGGAATAAAGGATGTTAAAATTACCTGCTTCTTATTTAAAGATATTAGCATGCTGTATCAAAATGTATAATATAAACATAGATACTTCTTAGGTTTACAAAATGTCATTTGTAGGCTGCTTACTTAAAACTTGGGAATAATTTTCCCATAGAAATAATATAACCTCCCAGGCCAGTCCAAAAAAATATGTTTAACCAGTATATCACTATGTAGTCAAATATTATTGAGTGGTACCATACGTTAAGGTTACAGGAAGCATAAGGGCCTCCTTATGTAAGAGGAATATGAAGAATAAAAATATTCCCATGCTTTCTCTAGATATAGGCATAACTCTGGAAAATTACCTTGCCATATAATAATTTTGGCAACTCTGCTCTGAAAGTACTGGCTCTGGGCAGCTCAGGTGGCTCAGTGGTTTAGCACCGCCTTCAGCCCAGGGCCTGATCCTGGGGACCGGGGATCAAGTCGAGTACCATGTCAGACTCCCTGCATAGAGCCTGCTTCTCCCTCTGCCTGTGTCTCTGCCTCTTTCTCTGTGTCTCTCATGAATAAATAAATAAAATCTTTAAAAAAGTCCTGGCTCTTATATTACTTGCACACCTACTAGTTAGTTGAACCCTATTTTGTATACTCCTCAAATTGCTCTTTTCCCTCAAATTATCTGCCTCCTCTACTCGCCAAATTATTCTGGTTTTTCTTCAGTGTCATTTAAAAGTTAGGAAAGCAATCTGACTAAACAACATATTAATCTATAAATGACTGGTCAATAATTAAACTTCAGAACTATGTGTACCTCAAAAATGGATGCCTATTAGCCTGACTGAATTCCTAACATAAATTCAGGCATTCTGGTAAAGTAAAAGGATTTTACACAATATGGGATAGCATATATTAAAGAGAAAAAGAATGGAGCTGCATAATTTTTCCTACTTTCTTTACTTCTAGAGTCTCAGCTCCATGTACAAATTCCTTGATGTATTTTTAACCAAGTTGGTCTTTATTACAGTTCTTTGAGTGGGTAATGCCCTGTTTACAGAAGAAATTGATATATCTCTACTTTTCTCAGCCATATATCAATAATCCATCCCATTAGAACATAGCCCTGTTGAGCTTTTTCCCCCAACCAGGGCTAAGTACCAATCCTTCACTCATCTAAGAGTTTTTCCCCTCCACTGAAATGGTTCTTGAAGTCTTTCACGTTTTCTATAAAGTTTTCCTAGGCAGGTCAGAGAACAGAGAACAGTAACTGCATATATGGTGTCACTCCGTCTGGAGCTGAAGACACCTACATCTTTGCCTCCTGTTTGGTGATACATAGTAGAAAGACCAGTTTTTGTGTTGGTGCTGTTACTAAGCTTAAGCAAATCATTTCCATTTTGTGTGTCTGTTTCCTTATCCAACTGGAAGATGGACATGTGTGTATAGGGAGTTGTAAGGGGTATGTAATACCTGGTCATCTTCTCTACCAAATTGATATCCAGATCAAATAAAATGATTTATGTGAAAACTCTTTGAATAAATAGAAAGCACTGTATTTTAAAACACAGCTATTTGTTGAGCTCTCACTGTGTCCTGGCAGTGTTCAGTATTTCTCTATGCTTTATATCATTTAATCAACAAACAAGAAGGTATTGGTAACTCCATTTTACAGAGGAGGAAATGGAGGCTTAGATCAGTTAAATGCCAAATGTCCAAAGGATGTGGGCAGATCACTATAGTCCTATGGCATGTCAGTGGTAGAGCTGGGCTGTGAACCCAGGCCTGTCTGGCTCCAGTGCCTGTCTCTTCACACTGGATTATACTGCAACCCATTCTACACATGTTAAGTCAGTATGAGCTGCCTCATTTATTTTTATGAACCCTACATACACTTATCCCTAAAACATACACTCTAAATCCAATTTATTAATTTTATGGTGACTTACTCTACCAATTTTGCTGTTCATGTGTTACATGTTAATGTACTCTGTAAAATCATAGACTTCTTTAAGGTCCATTTTCTCTAGCGTTATTTATATAGTTCTTAACACAGATGTATAAGCAATCTTTCTAAATATTTTATGATGAGGAGGAGGAAGAATCAAGAATCTAGGTTGGGGGAGGGTGAATGAATCTATTGAAAAGGGTTCACAAAACAAATACTCCTCACAGGAACAGCTGAAAGTTTTAATATTTCTAAGTGGCCAGCTATAGTATAGTTAAGCACCAAAATATGCTAATATTGTATAAAGATAATTTTAAAAATTGTGTGTGGGTAGTGAGTTGTGAGTCACATACTGAAAGAGGCTTAGCTTTTTTTTTTTGTATTATATAAATAATTGGAATCACATTTCAGAAAAGCGTCCAAAATAGAGCAACTAGGATTAAAACTTTAAAAAAATACACTAAATAATTTCTTTTTTCTTAGAAGCTGGCATTGATTTATATCTATATAGTAGATCAAAACCAAGTATATTTTATCTCTGTTATACAGGTGTGAACATAATGCAGATAATATACAAGTTATGCCCCTCAAGGCCATAAATAATTGTGGCCAACCTTGGACAAGAAGTCAGGCATCCCAAGAGTGGAATTAAAAAAAAAAAATGAAGTCAAGTCCTGAACTACACAGAGAATACCGGTACACACACTCTCTTCTGAGCCTCTGTGACCACGGAAAACCACGGGGGAGATGATGTGAACAGAGAGCCTCTCTTTCTAGCCTCTGGCAGTGAGTAATTCTACCCAATATAACTTTATGAAGGTCACCTCCCATCTTCTGCTTTTGAGTAGAGGCAGAAAGAGAAATGTTTTGAAGGGTCAGTATGAGAAAGATTCAGCTCTTCATGTTTAATTTTGTCTCTTCTTTAAAACGTCATCTTGGGACTGTAGTTGTAAAGACTATCATGTGTCAGGTATAGTCAATATCGAGGGAACTACCGTTAGGTACTTCGAGAATGCTATTGCCTAGGAATGAAAATCAAAAAGTGTAAAAATATGGAGGATAAAACCTGTCTTCTGTAGATGAAACAGATCGTAATTGAATTCCTGAGAAAACTGCAACCAGCCAAGTCTTAATAAGGGTGTTCGCCTTACTCCTCAATCTACCTGTAAGGTGACTGAGAGGAAGTGAAAATCCTAACTTGGCCAGGACGAAAGGCCAAGTAGCGAACGTCAAGAGTAAGAGGGGTGAGTTCTGAGGTCACTGTTTACTATGCACTGTCTAAACAAAACAAGATAAAACAAAACAAGTCAAAATTGTTAGCAGACTGTAAGAATCTAGGCAGTGGGAAAGACCAAACCATCTCCCCAAACAGACAGTAGGTAGTGTTTCTCCTACACTGGTCAGGAAAAAGTCATTTACCCTACCAGACACAGGGTGTCCAGGTCCTGAAGAATAATTGTACTCTGTTACAGTGAAGTCAGGGATATTTCATCTGACTTTTTTTTTTACTTCTTATGGTCTGGAAGAAATGTCTTATAAGCCTGGCCAGTTTCCCTTTGCTGTGAGTCCACACTCAACAAGTGGCACTCTGATTTCTAATTTTACCTCCTGTTTAAGGCAGGAGTACATAGGAATAGCAGGGTATCTAAACATGTCTAGGGATCCCTGGGTGGCGCAGCGGTTTGGCGCCTGCCTTTGGCCCGGGGCGCGATCCTGGAGACCCGGGATCGAATCCCACGTCGGGCTCCCGGTGCATGGAGCCTGCTTCTCCCTCTGCCTGTGTCTCTGCCAATCTCTCTCTCTCTCTGTGACTATAATAAATAAATAAAAATTTAAAAAAAAATAAATAAACATGTCTATATCTTTTATTGTTAATACATTTGCATTTTGTTTTATATCTCAAGCTTTTATGGCCGTTGAGAGTCATAGCTATACCTAATAATTTAGTCAATTCACGTTCATTTTCAAAGTCAAATTTCTTAGACACACCTAGACGTATCTGGACTAAAATCTAAAACACGTGATCAGAGCAGAATAAGGCAAGTAAGTTGGTCAGCTAGCTTTTCTCTATGATTACTTTATGCTATAACTCCAACAATAGGAAGAAGATTTTTGTGGTAAATGAAACAATCTTTTGTACTTCATGACTGAAGACAAAGAATGAGCAAATGCTATAGGTGACAGAGGCAATAAAGCTGTTTCAACTCCAGGCATCCATCTGGCTTTTGAAAACATTTGCATGTGGGGTGCCTGGGTGGCTCAGACAGTTAAGTGTCTGCCTTCAGCTCAGGTCATGATCCCAGGATCCTGGGATGGAACCCTGCATTGCAGGGGAGGGTCTCTGCTCATCAGGGAGCTTGCTTCTCCCTCTTCCTCTACTTGCCACTCTGCCTACTTGGGCTTTGTCTCTCTGTCAAATAAATAAAGTCTTTTTTAAAAAATCGCATGAGAGTTAAAAAATTTTCAAGTTGTCTGCATTCCCAATATCATTTAACATAGCTAAAGACTATTATACAATATTAAAGGATGCAATCAATCTTTAAATTATGTGTCCTATTTCATGTTAGACATTTTGTACAATGTCTGGAAATCCAAACTGAACAAGGCATACAAATAAATAAAACGATCAATGATAAATTGTGAGAGTGTGTACAAGGTGTAGTGATGGCAAGAGAAAGAGAAGTCCCTGCTCTTGGGGCTAAGAAAGCTCCCCTTGAGCTAGGTTTTGAAAGAAATGCAATGTACTGCTCTCTTGGCCTAGGAGGAGAAAGGGAATTCCAGGTAGAGGAAATAGCTGGGAACCAAAGCCTGGAAATTATGAAACAGATTGGTTTGCACAGCACATTGCTGGAATATTGTTTAAGCAATGGGAAGAGGTAGAAGGCATGCCTGTTAATGACTTGTTCAAGAGGGGGTTGGAGGGGTTGTTTGTTGATACTGAAAATAGGGAAACAGCATGACATTAAGAAAAGTATAGTTGTCATGACAAAAAGGCAAAGGTGAGCAGGAGAGAAGGAGAGCAACAAAAAGAGTGTAGGTCCTGAATTGAGGCAGTTGTAATGAGACTAAAAAAGAAAAGGCAGGTTTGAGAATGGTTTGGCAGCTAGAATCGGTAGGGCTTGGTGACAGATTGTATTTGGGGGCGAGAGAGGGAGGAACTAGCATAACGCCCAAATTACTGGCTTTGGAACATAGGGATCTTTTATTATATCTTTCTCTAAACCATTATACATTATTCATTGTGAGATTGAAGATGTGCCTTAGTCGGAAACATCATTCATTTCCGACTAAGGGAATCCCTAGATTAGAAATCAACCCCACCTACTCCCATCTATGCTTTTCCTGTCCATTTTGTGCTTTTCTCAGGAAACTATGAGATCTGGCTCCAGGGGAATAAAACAAAAACAAAAACAACATGTATAACTAAAACAGACCTATTGTCCTAGAGAAAGAAATATGAAAGCCAGAAGATACAATTAAACACATTTGGAATGCTTAGAACTAAGTGTCCATGGCTTTATCACAGACTGTAGCTGTACTCTGCCTGGGTTTCATTAAGCATAGAAACTGGCTTTCAATAGCAAAAATGTAAAACCTTGTTCAAGTTACAGGATAACCAGAGACTTGTGCTTGAAAATTTAGATATATATTAACAAAATTCCATCTTGACTTTTTCTATTGGATAAAAATAATAAAGCAAATATATAATATTCTAAATATGTATTGCATTCTCATATTAAGGATGTTTGAGGGTTAAAAGGTTTACAGGGATATCATTTCTCAGATTTTGCTCAGAGTGTCATATTGCTTCATATCTTGTCTCTGTGTGGCCATTAGGGAGGCATTCTAGTGTCATGGTTGGTAAACTAAGCCCTGGAATTAGATTGTCCCAATTCAAACACTGGGTCTGTCACTTATGCCTTTGGGCACTTCATCAGTTGCCTCTATTATCTTCTCTCTCTCTCTCTCTCTCTCACACACACACACACACACACACACACACACACACACATACACACAAAACTAATAATATCAACATGATCCCTGGGTAGAGCCCAGTTCCAATAGAAATACTAGACCGGATTTGACTTCAAGAAATATATGATCTAATTCAGTGGTTCTCAAGCTTTATTGGGCATTTGAATTACCTGGAGGGCTTGTTAAGACACAGATTGCTGGACTCATCCCCACATTTTCTAATTTAGTAGATCTGGGATGGGGATCAAAAGTTTGCATTTCTAGCAAATTCCAGGTGATGGTCTGGGGCCCATATTTTGAGAAATACTGATCTAAGTGAAAAGAGAATTCTTTAGAAAAAAAGAAGAAAGTCATAATAGTACTTAGAAGACATGAGTATACAGTTTGTCATGACACTGTTTAGGAAGCTAGACTATAGATACTGGGAATCCAATGGTTGATGAACCATTCGTTTAAGTGAGAATCACTAACTTTGTTTTAGTGGTAGGATGACCTTGAGTTTCCACCACTGTAGGAATTCATTCACATAATTAGAGTGTGCATTAGCCCCCAACTCAGAGAAACCAATTAATTCAACTTACCTTTTCCAGTATTTCAGGGTTTTATGCTTGAACCTGAACCAGACCAAAGTATGAACCACTAACTGGATATACCAGACTAATTTGTTGAACTTCAGAACTAAATTAAATCCCAGATACCCTTAAACCTTTCCCTCAATTCTGAACCAAATGAAAGAGATTTGTTTGTTTAACAAACAAACAAACAAACAAAAAAAAAAGTGAGCTGGTTCAAATTAGAAACAAAACTTTTAGTTTTTTTAAAACAATTGAAATCAAAGAATATATTTCCTAACACACCAATTCATTAAAAGTGAAAGGAAACAAAACAAAATGTTGTTTAAGATATTCCTATACTACATAATAAGTAGTTGACTGAAGTGCTAAAATAGTAAATCCTGCTAAGAGTCTGGGTCCCAGCAAGAAAGAGCATTCCACTCACAGGGTTCAAATCAAAACACTTTAATGAAAGACTCCTTACAGTGATGTGGGAAGGGATTTAAGGAAACAAAAGAGGGATGTTGGAGTATCAGAAGACTGGCAACAGCAGAAAATCATGACCAAGGGGTCTAAGAGGCTGAAGAAGAACATGGCCTTTACTCAGCCCAGTGAGAAGAGGAGGCATGGAAAAGAGGCTGTCAGGCTGGAGATTTAGGCCTGGAGAATGCCTCCCCTCCCACCTCTGTGTATCACAACATACACAAAATAGAGTTG
The DNA here is from genome assembly GCF_018345385.1 of Vulpes lagopus. Taxonomy (NCBI): domain Eukaryota; kingdom Metazoa; phylum Chordata; class Mammalia; order Carnivora; family Canidae; genus Vulpes; species Vulpes lagopus. Next base: position 52,745,185 of record NC_054832.1, read on the forward strand.
CTAAATCAAGAAGGAAATGGAGAAGAAATACCTCAGCCTTTCCCTCTTCCCAGCCTCTGATCACTTCCTGATGCCTCCCCCCCCTGTCTGAACTGAAAATCTGGTGTCTGTGGAGTCCAGTGGAGCCCCGGTGACTGATCTGCAGGGGTCTGCTTTCTGACAGGGCAGGGCAAGTGGTGGAGGGCAAATGGAGATTGACCAGCACAATCTCTCTTTTTACTAAGATAATGCTAGACGTTAGATGAAGTATTAGTAACTGAGTTAATGTATGTAAAATTCTTAGAAAAGTCCCTGGCAATAAAGAAGCACCATACTCTCAAAGTTAGCTATTATTGTTGCTACAGGCTGCCACTGTTTTGTGGATAAGGAAACGAAGGCTCATGGTCTTTAAGCAACTTCTCGTTGGTTAGCACTAGTGACAGAGCCCATGCTCAAATCCAGGTTTTCAGATTCTAATTTTGTATAAATTCTGCTATGAAAAATGACTACCGTAACATACAAGGTAATGTGTTGCATGCATAATTAATTTTATAATTTCTTGCAGAAAAAAAAGCATCTTTACTCTCTGGACCTGACTAAAGAAATCTGAAACCAGATTAATACCTTATATAAAAAAAATAAAATAAAATGAACTTCATTTCAAAGATATTTCTGCACATATAATAATAGTTGAAGTAATAGTAATGATGATATTAGTAGTAATAGTAATAGCTGTTAAAATTTTTGAATGTTTATTTTATGTCTGGTACTATGCTATATTTCATGTCTTATACTAATATAACCACGGTATGGTTTTTTTAGTATATTGACACACAATGTTACTCTAGTTTCAGGTGTATTATTCTATGCTCACCACAAGTAGAGCTATCATCTGTCACCATACAATGCTATTACAATACTACGGACTATATTCCCTATGCTGTACCTTTTATCCTTGTGACCTATTCATTCCATAACTGAAAGCCTGTATATCTCACTTCCTTTTACCCATTTTGCCCATTCCCCTCCCCCCATGTCACCCATTTTTGATTTCCTGTTTTTCTTTATTTTTTTTCAGCTTGGAAATCATCCACTTGGAGGATTTTGCAATTGGTGAGTTAAATATGTTTTATCTGAGTCTGCTGGCCCTTGACTGACCATTTAAGGTTTTATAAAATCATTTTAAATGTAAAAAAAAAAAAAAAAAAAAAAAAACCCTCCCAGATAACAATATATTTTTTTCCCTATAACGGTTGGGAAACGTGTTTATCCCATTATCTTGCCATGATACAACATTAGCCCTAAGGTCATGAGTTGGCCATGCATTCAGTATTTGATTACATGAAATAAGACATCTTGAAAATAAACATAGCTAGCTTATTTGTGTCAAGTCAGCTCTTTTGGCAACAGATATTAAACAATGAGATAACCATTTACCCTTAGGTCTTTGCATTTTAGATTTTTGGAGTTTCAATTCATAGAAGGTATAATCAACAAGCTGAAAAGTAACATGTACATTTTCAGTCAGCTAAAGAAACAAACAAGAAATGTTTGTTTTTTTTTCCCCTGTGGGGATGTTTTCTACCCTGTCACACTATCTGTCAATTTTTCTCTGATGATGGAGCAGTTATCAGACAAGGGCACTCTAACCAGTGCCTCATCATGAAATTTCAGTTCTTTCTTGGCAGTCAAGTTTCAGAGTTGTCACTAAGAGTCTGTGTAGCAGTAGCATTAGAGAGATGGCTCTATTTTGAAAATCAACCGCATGAAAGAAAACAATCTTAGATGTGTGCCCTATGCTTCACTTCCTGTTTTGTCATCTACTTACAGCACGGGTTGGCCCAAAAGAAATTACCTAGTTATAGTATAAGTCGAACCATATGAAAATCCAATATTTGGCCAATAATTGATTGCTAAATGCCAATTTGATATCAGACGGCAGTGTCTTATGTTTGTCCTAATAGTTCTGATACTGATTGAAGCAGTCCATGCCCATGGAACAGTGACATTTCATTTGCAGCCTCTTATAAAATTCACACTGTTGGTAAACATATTGTCTTTGCACATTCAACAAATGAGGGTCACTTTTAATTTGTTCCCCTGAAATCTTTTGTTGAGGATTTCAGGCAAATATGAACATCCAAGAAATCTGTGCAGTGGAGATTTTAAGGTGTCTCTAAAGGGTTTATATGTGTAAAGTGTCTGACCAAATTCCTGGCATATGATAGGTACTCAGAATAATTGAGTCATTAGGTCTATCTAATGGTAATATAGTAGCATACTGTGTGATGTGGTCTTTACTTGTGACACGATGCTGTTACATGCATGATTTTACTTAGGGTCAATTTTCCCTAAAAACCTATTATTAAGACAGTCAACTGACACATCAGATCATGTTCCAAGTTTAAAGGGTAGTATTGCATTATTATATAAATACTCTTCCAGTTAGCAGAGAAGATGAAAAGAAAAAGAAAAGAATTTTTTTTAAGCATTTGTATAAACTGGATATTAGAAAATGTTATGGTTTATTTTTTCTGGTGAGATTGGTAGGTGATTTCTTACCAGTGCCTGTCTTTTAGTGAACTTGAGGAAATGAAATATGTGATTAACAAAACATCAGTATTTATAAGGAGTTTTGGAGAGCAAGATACTGATTAAGTAATTATAGTGTTATACTCCAATTCTCACTTATTGTTTGTACCCAAATTCTTATAATATGACAGGTTTACTCAAACTTACCCTGTAAGTTATTTTCTCTTTGATGTTACTATCACTGCTCTTAAATACAGAGGAAAATGTGTGATGCAACAGGCGGATGGGTAGATGAGTCAGCTGGCCGTGACAGCTGTACACATGGTCCACAGGTGTTTGTTTGGCTTTGGTATACTTTATAGGCAGAAGTTTTTAAAGGGTCCCACACCACTTTACAAATCTATTTTTTCTGCAGTTCCTTTGTACCAACCACATCTAGAGAACAGGCCCTAAATTTTAGAAGTTTTAACCTCCAGAGGAGAGGAAGTTGGTTGATTTCCTCAGCAGTTTGGAGCCAAGTCAGATCCCAGGACTTTGCAGGTGCAGATTTACAATGCAGATTAAATTTCAGCAGGTCTGCGGCCTGAAGCACTGCTTATTTAATAAATTCATTAAATGCTTTTAAATCTAAAATTAAATGCTTTTAAATCTAAATAAATAAATAAATAAATAAACAAATTCAGAGGACGTCCTGATGCTGTTGCTCAATGGACCACACTTTACTTTGAGTAGCAAAGACATTTCTACTTTTTTAACTTGCTGGTATCTTAGAAGTAATGAAACCAAGCTCAAGCTCACCACCTTCCTCCCAAAACCAGACAGTCTTCCTCTTGAGTTCTTATTAATTTGTACCACTATTGATTCTCCACCAAACCTCAGAGTAATGTGAGGCTCCTTATTATGCCTCCCACTATCACATCCAAGTCAGTTTTGAAGTTCTGATTCTCCACGCATGTGTATGAACCCCTTTCCTTACTTTTCATCCTGCTGCTGCTACCTGGACCAGACTCTAGGACATCTCATTCCTAACTGCTCTGTCAGGGCCTCCCATCTCCACTCCATCAACCCAGCTCCATGCACAACTGCCATTCTAAAAGCAGTGCTTATTTGTAATAATATTCTGCTGATAACTCACCTGGAATAGAGTCTAGAATACCTTTTTTGGAACGTCAAGGCCCCCGCTCCTGCTCTTCTTTTTCCATGCTGATCTCTATGTACATTCTTTTACGTGAACCTTAGGGCTTACCTGAATACCTTTGGTGCTTTCAGCTCTCCTGACTGTCCCAAGTTTCTGTGTGACTCTGAGAGTCATATAAATGCTACAAAATGTCATAAGTATCTAAAATAGCCTAGAGTGAACAGCTTTGTGACACAGGTGGCATTTCATTGGGCCTTGAGGGTAATAAGGATTTCTACAGAGATTATTAACTGTTTCTTCCTACATTTCTTTATTATTGGACTTATGTAATGGACACTCATCATTTAAGAAAAGAAATTCAGTAAGTTTAAATTTTCAATGAATAATAACAACAAAAGAGCATCCCTTGGGCCTCTGTTCCCATTGCACAATCCACAACCAAGCAGGTACCCCATTGCAACTATTTTTCTTGTTTCTGTTTTACACCAAGCTTCTCCCCAGGAGGGAGTGTGCCTTGTTCATCTCTGTATCTCCACCATTGAGTGTAGTGTGTGGTACAAGGTAGGCATTCAATCAGGAGGATCCAAGGTTTAGAGCCTGAAGTTTATACAATATAAGAGCCCCTCTTTAAGAAATAAAATTGAAATTTTTCTCTAAATTTTCAAAAACATAAGATCTTGAGAAATATATTGCTAGGGCCCCTTATAGAATCTCAGAAGGGTGGCATGCAAATGTGGGGTTGGGTGGTGGGGGGGGGGGGGTAGATTCCAAACCTTAAACTACTTTAGCTCCATAGTATAGCCACCTCTGCTGCATTATTTTTTTTTTTTCTGTTGTCATTGTTAGGTTAGTATTATTATTTTAATGAAAGAAAGATTGAGTGTTAATTCTAAAATAGAATATGAAAGGATTCATGGGTGCCAGGCAAAGATCATGGTCAGGAGTGCAGAATCTGCCTCCACAATGGGACCTCTTCAGTGGTACTTGCCTAGCCACTCATGTCTGAGTTCCCTGTAGCAATGACAGTAGTTGAAAAGCACTTAAGCTGCCAGCACCATAAAAGTCCCAGCGACACCCCATTTCTTCACATTGACATACTTGATGTAACACCAGTAGTAACCTCTTTGAAACACTCCAGCAGTGCCTTTGGGGTAAAATCCCACATCAGAATCCAGGTTGGCCGTTCTCCTAGTTTGACCTCCATGAGCTTCTTCTCCTTCACTGATGTGAATGACACCATCTTGGAGTCCTGGGTGTCCACTATCAGACTGAGTGAATCTTGTTGATTCATTTGTAATTTTCACATCCATGATCCTCTCTGAACATGGGGCATCTGACATACATCTGAGGGTGTTCCACTTTTAGGAAACCAACTTCCTTTAGGTTACATGCTGCAAGGGCACTTGCATTTCTTGGACTTAGTAGGAATTTCAGAGACCTCCTGGCATCATCTTTAACAGCACAGACTTTACTAACAAATGTTGCAGTGAAACTAGCAGTTTTCAAACTCTGTTTGTATTTTGAAATGAAAACATTGTCTTTATAACACCACCATTCTCTAAGTCTTTCAAAATGTGTTCCAAATATTTCCTTCTAATTGGAAACTTCCCTATGAAATCATAGAGTTTGAATTCAGTTTATATTCTTTTTGATGCTTTTCAAGGGCACATTCCTTATAGCTAGTTTTACAAGAGGGAACACTTCTTGTAAAAATATGAGAGAACTTAGTAGTTTCGTGTAATTAAAAATATATATGTGTGTGTGTGTATATACATGAAGTACATTTTGTATATATGTATTTTATTTTTAAGTATTTCAGAAAAAGTTTCTGAGATTCATTAATATTTGCTATTTGTGTGAACAGGAGTGGCTGAAAGGTACATTGGCCAGCATCTCCTTATCTAAAGTTGGTTCCCCTACTCCAGCTACGCTGTTGTCACCCTGTTTGTTGCATTCATAGCACTTACACCAAACTGTTACTCTCTGGCTAATATCTTTGTTTATTGTTTATCTAGGCACCTCTTAGATAATGTGTAAATACTCTTCAATGTCGACTGTTCTTTAATGACACTACTGGTGCAAAGACTGTCCCATTTCCCACCAGGTTTTTAGATTCCAGGTCTGCAAAATTCTGTTTGAGAAAAGAACTGCTCCCCCTGGTTGATTTGTGTATGCTTCTTGCATCAGCTCCAAAGGGTAAATTTATGAGAACCTTTCAGCCCCCTCTTCCTCTCAGCTGCCAGCTGACTCCTTCCCTTGCCCTTCTACTACCTCCTACTTAACACTTTAGTTCTGCCCTCCAAATAAATCAACCTGATAGTCCTTGAGTGCCTTTGTTCACTTCCTTTCCCCTGGATTGCTTTTCCCCCCAATCCTTGCCCAGCCCATGTGGAGGAAAAATTTTCCTTTTTAGTAGCCAGTTATCTTGGACAGACCTCTCTGAACCTCAGTTTATTCATCTGTAAAATGTAGATATTAAGGGTACCACCATAGGTGGTATCTCATAGTAGGACTTCAGTAAATGACAGCCATCATCATCGTTGTTGTTTTTATTATTAATTTCTTTCGGGCTTCATTTCTTTGGGTTATCTTCAGTAATTGTTTATAATTACTGATAATTTGAAAATAACTTTAGAATCATTTGTATGTTTTACCTTTTTTTTTTTTTTTTTTTAAAGATTTTATTTGCTTATTTGAGAGAGAGAGAGAGCACAAGCCAGGGGAGCAGCAGGGAAAGGGAGAAACAGGCTACCTGCTGAGCAAGGAACCTGATGCAGGACTTCCATTTTATGACCCTGGGATCATAACCTGAGCTGAAGGCAGATGTTTAACTGACTGAACCACCTAGATGCCCCTGTATGTTTTACTCTTTAGTTACGTTTAAACTCTTTGAAAGGACATCTACCGTTACTGCTTTATGTACACTGCTATGTGCATATGTGCTGTGTATCTAAAAGCAGTGGTTATCTGCAGTGGGATTAATCCATAGCACTTGAGGAGTGTCCTAAAAAAAGTACAAAATGTATCTTCTGCTTATTTGTGGGTATTCTGCTCTTGCTGTCTGTATAATATAAGTGCCTCTTCTAGATTTGAGGCCTTCTAGAAGCTTTCCCCAGTAAAGATAATAAGGGGAGAAACTTTTTACATCTCTACCTTCTATAAGAATTTCCCTCAATTTTTAAGTTATTTAACATTTTTTTAATTTCAAATTGTGCCTAGAGTTTCAAGATTTAATGCGAGATTTAATGACCCTACAAGATGGCCTTCAGAGAACTAAACCGGAAACAGCAAATCTGTAGAGTGGGTGATAGGATTAACCCACCCTAGGAGATGATATATGAAGTGGAAAGGATTAGGAATAGTCAGATTTTTTATCAAGGAGGGAGCAGGGTAGAGGAGTCATGAAAGCTGTTACCTAATCCATTATACTACATCCTAACAAAGAAAGAATATGTTAATTGAGAACTGGCAGGAGGTGATATTATGAAATCCTAAAGAAAGGAAAAGCCATTAATTAAAATTTTGGACAAAATTAAATCAAATATTCTTTTGGAAGGAGCTAGTCAAGAGATACTGAACTGACTACACAGGAATCATCTTTCTTTTTTTTCTTTTCTTTCTTTTCTGTTCTGTTCTGTTCTTTCTGGGGTGGAGCCTGATACAGGGTTCTTCTATCTCAGCACCCTGAGATCATAACCTGAACCAAAATCAAGCATCTGATGCTTAACCCACTGAGCCACCCAGGCACCCCAACCACACAGGAATTATGGACATACTCTGTAGATGGGTGAGGATGGCTCTGAAATTTGCATGGTCTGCATAAACTAACTCCTGAGACCATTCATCTCTCTTGGCTTCCTAAGCAACCTTCCGAAGATTTATTCAGCCTCCTAACACCTCTACCCACTGATAACTGGAATGCTCTCTAGAAAATTTCCTTCCTTCATTGGAAATTTGCACTCTAATTTAACCATAAGTTCCTTGCAGGGACAGATCCACAATTTGTGAGGGACAGATCCAGAATTGTAAACATTTCTGGAATTAGGAGGGGCTCTCTTTGAGAAAAATAATACAAAATGTCAAATAATGAAACTGCTTCCAGGGTGTTGAAAGGGACGAGCACAGGCAAGTGGGCCTGAAGCTTTACCTTCGTCAGCATCACAGTGAAGCCACTGGAGTTGGATCAGTGCGGGTTCTGAGAGACCATCTGCTCTGGGTGCACCATCCTGCAAAGCTGAGGGCCAGACCCAGGGAGCCCCTCAGCAGCAGCCTCTCTTTCCCACAGACTTTATCATCTTAATTATAAAAATTACAACAAAGGAATCAAACTCCCACTGTTTCTTAAAAGGATTTTGGCACTTTAACTTTTTATGACCCCTTCTACCTATATTATCATCCTGTTTGAAGATACAGAAACTCTCATTTCTTTTTTTTTTTTTTTTAAGATTTTATTTATTTATTCATGAGAGACACAGAGAGAGAGAGAGAGAGAGGCAGAGACACAGGCAGAGAGAGAAGCAGGCTCCATGGAGGGAGCCCTACGTGGGACTCGGTCCCAGGTCTCCAGGATCAGGCCCTGGGCTGAAGGCAGCGCTAAACCACTGAGCCACCCTGGGCTGCCCAAAACTCTCTTTTCTTAACTCTTCCCAGATTCTGTCCAGTTTTCTGTATTCCAAATAGACAGCAACATTACTACATAAAGTACAAAAGAGAAATCTATGCAGATATAACAGTGCCCAAAACAAGATTTAAATGTCTATGGACCAGAAAGAGGAAAACTTAGAGCAGTGGGCATGATGGGAGCCATAGTTTATATTAAGATGCATATCTAGAAAGCAGGGCGTCACAGACACAGCCCAACCCAGAGACTAGGAATTGAGCCATGTTCAATTTGGTCCAAAAGCTATTAGGCGGGATGGAGTAAGGTCGTGCATGGTGTGGGTGCATGAGTAGATTCATGGTGGCCCAGGTGGGGTGTCAGAGCAAGGTGAGTCCATGTGAAGTCCATGTGTAGTGTGTCCATGTGAAGGAGCTGTCTGGTATGGGGGTTGGTGAAGAGCGGTAGTTGTGTTAGCTACTAAGGAAACATTACATTGACTGATCAAGTAAGAAAATACTAAGGATAATGGTGTTGGGTTGGAATTGAAGATTGGGATGTGAACTCATGGTTTTCAATGGACAGATGAGAGAGAAAGAAAGGAGAGGTATTCAAATACATATATTCCTAGTTTTGTCCACTGAAAGGGACAAATGGCACCCCAATGGCATTGAGAATATCTAGCATTCGGATCTTAGTTGACTTCAGTACTGAGGGAAAGAAAGTACAAGTTGAGCTCAGAACCTCTTCTAAAACCTGAAATAAAAAGTGCTCAAAGAATGATGGGGAAAAAAAAAAAAGAATGATGGGGACACAGAGACCATCTTGAAGGGGCTCCTACTGGAAAAATGTGGGGTAATTTCAGCAAGAAAATGAATAATAATAGTACCAGACTATAATGCATTCAATAAAATAGGAAACCATGAGTTCAAACAGATATAAAAAGATAGTAAATAAATTAATAGTTTGATGAGTGATACATAATCTCAAAACCTCCTCACAAAATATTTATTAAAAGTAATTTCACAGTGCAGAAGCCAGCCAGCCAGGAACTTTTTTTTTTTTTAAGATTTCACTCATTCATTCATTTATTCATTCATTCATGAGAGACACAGAGAGAGAGGCAGATACAAAGGTAGAGGGAGAAGCAGGTTCCCTGCAGGGTGTCTGATGTGGGACTTGATTCCAGGACCCCAGAAACATGACCTGAGCCAAAGGCAGACCGTCAGCCACTGAGCCACTCAGAAGTCCCAACCAGACAGGAACTTAAACAAGTGATTGAAGTTAATGTCACCAGTAGTGGTACAAATACAAATCTGATGGCACTTGAATAGGATAAAATGAGAATGCATCATTGCTTCTGTGATATTCCTGCCTGAGATGTATAACAGGAACCTAATCATGAAGAAGCATCAGACAAATCCAAACTGAAGAATGTTATGCAAAATAAATGGCCTATGAATATTGCAAGTGTCATACTTACATAGTCAAGGAAAGACCAAGAACTGTTCCTGATTGAACAAAACTAAGAAGACATGATAACTAAAAGCGTCACCTGTTTTGCAATATCTGGATTTAGAACTGCCTCTTTTTCTTACAAAATGCATGCTCTAGGATAATTGGAGGAACTTGAATAGAACCTAAGAATCATATTAAAGTATCAATATTAATTTCCTGATTTAAATGGATATGTCTCCTATATATAGGAGAATGTTTTTGTTTATAGGAAATACACACAAAAGTGTGGGAGAATAATGGAGCATAATGTTAGCCAGTTACTCTCAAACAGGTAAGGAAAAATAGTTTTTTATATTGAAGGTATACATTTTCTCTGAGTTTGAGATTGTATGTATATTTATGTACTTCTTTGCTTTCGTGTGTCTAGTGTTTTGAATATCCATGTCCAGCCAAGTCCCCTCCAAATAGATTTCAGTAGGAACTATCAGCTGTGAGCAATGACCTTGGGAAAAGTGATTACTTTTGCCATGCTACAATGAGAAAAGCTTGTTTTTCTTTTTAATGACAATGCGTAAAATGCTCAAGATGCTTAATGAGATGGGTATCTTTGACAGGTCACCATGCCCCAGTCATACAGACTCAGCACTGCTACCCTAGGTAAAGGCCATCCTGCAGTATTTTCCAGAAGCAGGCACGCAAATGGTGGTAGGATGAGGGACACCAGTGATGCCTTCTTCCTCTGTAACTTTGTCACTTTGCATATCATGTGATCAGAAGAGCTAATGATTTTAATGATTTAATATCAATCCTAGCAGGTCCTCTTTTGTTTGATTCTTCTTTTATTCAACATATTTTTATTGTGCCCCACCCCACTATGTTACAGGTCCTATAGTAATCTTAGAGATACAAAAGTGAAAAAAACGCCCTCAACAGTTTCCACTGGGAACAAAGGAGGGAGTAAGATGAGGAAGCAAATATTTACTATCTAAAGAAGGAGTGGGACACATGGGGGAAACTGATGGTCTCTGAGGAAGGCTTTACAAAGGAAAGTATTATGAGCTTGGAATTAAGGAGTAAGGTTACTTCAAATTTTACCAAATGTTTAGAAATTTCAGTTATATTTAGGTGACTTTTTTGTATTTGGACAAAAAAGAAAAACTAGAAGGAAAAATGGGGGAAGGAAGGGAATAGGAAAGAAACAGCAGTTTTAAGGAAAATACCTAAAGAGTGAAAATATTGTGTACATAGCTTCAACTACACGATGCTACTAAATAAATCCTTTTAAAAGTAGATTTGGTTGGGGGACAGCTACATGGCTCAGTCGGTTGGGCATCCAACTCTTGTTTCAGCTCAGGATGTGATCTCAGGGTCATGAGACTGAGCCCCCTGCATTGGGCTCTGCACTTGAGATTCTCTCCTTTTCTTTCCCTCTGCCCTGACCTCTTCACTGCAGGGTGCTCTTTAAAATAAAATAAAATTTATAAGTCCATTTTTCAAGAGATAAAGAAGTAGATAAAATAGTGAGTTGTCATGAAACAAATAGATATATATTTTTAGAGCTTTATCTTGTGTTCTCAGGTACCTGTTATGATCTTTGTGTTTTAGTTTTATTTCATTTTACTTTTTTTTTTTTTTTAGCTCAAATCATTCTCCACAGGGTTCTCATTCCCAATTGCTCTGTCACTGCCCACTCCATCTCAGAGGTGATATTCAATGCCACTCTGAAGACTCCTGGCACTTGACTCATTTCTAAAGTTTCTTTTTAGTTTTAAATCTCCCAAAGCTGTAACTCAGTTGTCAGCCTGTGGAAATGGATCATTTGGCACTTTTGAAACTTTCTCAGTGATTTCCTAGGGACTTAGCTGTCCTACAGCTGATGTCTTCTGTGTCTGATCCCTTTGGGAATGCAGTGGACTAGGGGGCTCTTGGACTCTCCAGTAGTTGAACTATCTTTTTTAGTTTCACCAGAAACATTCTGGACTTTATCACTTCCTTTCCTTCTGGCCTGATATTTGAAAGCCACATTGGAGTTAACTAAGGGCCAGATGTCTAATGCTTTTCTAACAATCAAGTTACTGTGAACCAATGATGTAAAAACAGTCCTAAGCTATAATAATTCCCAGCTACACAGCTTGGTACTCCTCATTTTTAGTATTGTGACTATAATAAATGTAGGTAAGTATTGTATCTTCCTTATGTTATCATCATCATTTTTTTTTTTTTTTTTTTTACTTTTTTACATTTGCTTTAGAATTGTACTTCACTTTCTTTGAATTGTTTCCTATCTTTGGGGGCCAGGATCTTGTTTAGATCTTAAATTATTATTCATGGCTCTGAAGACTTTTCTGGATAAAAGTCACTTTATCTCACCAGAGAAAAACACTGTCCCCTCCACATGGAATGGAGTAAGCCCTCGGTATTCAGAAATTTAACATTTTTTGTAAAAATGCCTCAGAGGACTGTGCAGAAAGCATATAATTTTGCAGGAATGGAGTTTAATCTCAGGCACAGGGTAGGAAGAAGACACGTGTAGTGAGAAAAAAGATACGGAGTGAGTGAGATGGTGCACTTCTGGGATGCCTGGGGAAATAGTAAGCAAACCTGACCTTGCCATCTTCCTTATTCCTTTGTCATTCAAGGTAAAGATGGAGAGGGGGTGGAGTCCCCAGCACAGCACCAAGTTTGTAGATGTTTGGGGTCGTGAGGATAGGCATAGCATGAAGGCTTAGCACCAGATTCCACTCACAAGGAGATAGGGGGAATGCAGTGCCCAGGCTCCACTCATAATTTGGCATTGTTCTTGTTTTTGTATCATTGTGGCCAAGAGAAGTAAAGAATATTAATAAATTTTTAAGTGTGCATTATTCAGATTGACATCATTGTTACACATAGTATAATGGTTCTTACAAATTTGGGGATTTGGGAAGCTCTCTGGGAAAATCCTTCCAAAAGTCAAAAGTCTAGATTCTAGAGTCCACATCAAACTCAGTTATCTTCCTGTCCATTGGCACTGCCCCCAGTAACCCAATGACCCAAGTTATCATGGTAGTCACCTTGTAACCAGTCTCCCTGCATCCACTTTAACTGCTCCTGCCCTCAATTCCAGTCCATTCTCTTCAGAGATACTTGTTTTTTAATTGAAATTTTTATTGAGATAATTGTAGACTCACATGCAGTTGTAAGAAATAATACAGAGATCCTTCTACCTTTTGCCCAGTTTCATGCAATGGTAACATCTTGCAAAATTATAGTACAATATTACAACGAGGATATTGACATGATATAATCCTCCAGCCTTATTCAGATTTCCCCAGTTTTACTTGTATTCACTTGTGTGTGTGATGTGTGTATATCTGTAATTCTATATAATTTTATCTTACATATGTCCACCATCACAGTCAAGATAGGGAAGAGTTCCATCATGCGGAATCTTCTTGTTGCCCTTTTATTAACCACACCCGCCTCCCTTCTTCCCTCTATCCTCCTTCCCTAATCTACTCTTTATTCCTAAAATTTTTTCATTTCAAGAATATTAACTCAAGGAGAATCATATGACATGTAACATTTGGCCTTTTTTACACAGTATAATTCTCTGGAGATTCATCCAAGTTTCTGTGTGTGTCAGTCATTTATTCTTCTTCACTGTTGAGTAGTATTCCATGGTATGATGGATATACCCCAGTTTGTTTAACCAATGAACCATCCATTGAAAGACATCGGAATTGTTTCCGGTTTGGAACTATTAGAGATGAAACTGCTATGAACATTCATGCATAGGTTTTGTGTTAGCATAAGTTTTCATTTCTCTAGAATAAATGCCCAAGACTAAAATTGCTGTCTTGTGATTGCAAGTATTATTCTTTAAGAAACTGCCAAACTGTTTCCCAGAGTGGCTATACCATTTTACATACCCTTCAACAGTGTATGAGTGATCCAGTTTCTCCACATCCTCATCAGCATTTAGTGTTGTCACTATTTTTTATTTTAGCCTTTGTGACAAGATGTGTAGTAACACCCACTTGTGGTTTTAATTTATATCTCCCTGATGGATAATGATTTTGAACATCTTCTAAGTTCTTATCTGAAGTCATCAGCTTCTGCGCAGTGTCCCAGCCTCTCTTCCTACAATTCAACCTGTACTTTCTAGGTGACAAAACATCAGGACATGAGGCTGCAGGCTCTGGATTATGTGGGCTTTGTGTGTCAAGTGCTAAAGGAGCTTTGAAGGGTCTGGAGAACCTCATGACCATATCTGTATTTTGATTGTCCCACTGAGGAGGACAGTCAGGAAGACTGTGAGCCAGGAAGCTATTACAGGGAGAGGCATGAACTCAGGCAATGGCAAGGGAGAGAGGAAGAGGAGGTGGTTTGACTGATAAATGATAACTTGTTTCAATAGAACTCAATGACCAAGTGTAGAGGAACAAGGACAGGATGGGCAGGGAGACTGGAGGGCGGGAAAGACATCTGGCTTGGCTCCCTCGACTCTCTGGTGCTACTGCTCACCAAAACAGACCATTGAGGAAGAGGTGCCATTTTATGTGGAAAGATGTTAGGTGTGAGGTGCCTTACAGGGCAGCCAATGGAGAATTCTGATAAGTAGGTACATGTCTAAGTCTGGGTCTCAGATTGCACATAATTTAAAAAACAGTTTTTGGGGTGGGGGTGGGGGTGGTGCCTGGCTGGTACAGCATGTGACTCTTGATCTCAGGGTCATGAATTCAAACTCCACTTTGGGTATGGTGCCTTCTTACAATAAAAATTTAAGTAAGTAAATAAATAATCAAATATAATTTTCCATACACAAATCACTTTTAGAAGTGATTGTTTCACCTTGGAAAATTGAAAATGTTGAGACACCCAAGCTACTTTTGCTGTAGGCTTATGTTGGAAATTATGACCATCACAGATCACTTTGCATCCTTTGTTCAGGGCTATGGAAGAACAGTAAGGCTGGAAAATACTGATACTATAATTCCATTAGATCTAGGGAGACCAGAATACAGGACTAATTTTTTCAATGGAAACAGAACTAAAATGAACTGTAGAATTCTGCTCCTAGAGCAAGTGGGGTAATCTCAATTTAACTCTAGTGCACAGGACTTGGTAACTGATATTGTAACCTGGAGCATGAGAGTTCATTGGCATTGACATAACCCACAGTTTTACTGAGCAAACAATATGTGAAAAGTGGCCCACCACAGAACACACATGGGCTACTATTTGGTATTTGTAAGGAGGAGAACCAGGAGAGGATTCATGGAAGCCTAGACCACCACAGAAAACCTGAAGCTAACTGGGAACTTGCATCTGCTCCTAGGCCACGAGGGCAAAGAGCTGTGAGGAATAAAGCTGTCCTTTTTGGCAAAGAATACACTGTATCTTGTAAAGTCTCAGTGACAGGGATGCAAACAGCAGCTGGACTTGCCGGTAGTACCATTCAGCCAGGAAGTACAGTGAATACACAAAATCCAAAATGATTTCCATAGGTTGATCAGTTACACTTAACATTAGAATTGATTAATTTTTAAAAACCACACCACGAATAACAACAGCAAAACAAACAAAACCCTGCAAGTACAGATGAGAAAGATGTGGTCAAGTAGAAGCACATGTAAAAAAGACTGAGGAGTTTTGATTATCTCAGTATGAGTCAGCCGTGTACAATGAGGGTGCTGAAAAAGTTAACATGGATTTGAGCTACATTCAGAGTATTGAGGATTCGGGGCGGGGGGGACAGTTCTCTCCCACAGTATGTTGATAAAAGTGGGATTCTGTGTTTAAATTACATACATGGAATATTTAGTAAATGCTCGCTATCAATCAGGTTATGGGCTAAATGTTTCACATGATCCTCTTAATTCCACACAACAAGCCTTGGGTCATGTCCTGTTACTGTCTCCCTCCCATCCAGCGCGTGTAGATAAGGGCATCATCCCTCCATGGCATTGGACCTATATGTAATCTGGCTAGGGGCAGGTCTAACTCTTAGCTGGGAGCAGATTACCAAAAGCTTGCTATTGGAAAACAGCAGGCCAGTCTTTGGCCATACCACCCTGAATGCTTCAGATCTCATCTGAAAGACAGCAGGCCTGAAGGAAACCGGGAGCTGGGTTGAGAGGATCTAGGAAATCTAGCACATGAGAAACTGCTGGAAGAACAAACACTGTTCAAAAAAAAGAGAGAAAGAAATAGTTGAAGCACGTGAGTCAGAGAAGAGGAGTGAGATCATGCGGCACAGCCCCAGGAGGCAAAATAAAATCAGCTAGGTAAAAGAACACGGAGGTGAATCGGTCTACTTAAAGATAAATTTTCTGTTTAAAATAATCATGGATATCTAAAAATGGAACTGAGTGCCCACCTCTTCTGGGACTCTAGCAGGAAGAAAATGACCATCTAACGGGAAGAGGCCTCTGGACCCTCAATACAAAAGTAGCTAATGGTGTGAAATTGCCCTTTTCCCACTGCTTGCACAGAGCCCAGTTTTTTAAACAGTGAAAATATGTCTACATGACAATATTCTATAATCTGGTGCTTTATCTGGTGAAGAGAAAAGCTCAGGTCAGGTCTTAAACAGCAGGAAATACTAGTAGTAGTTGAGTATTGGAAAATTTAGTGCAGAGAAAATGGAGAGCAAAGTATAATTTCTTTTCAGAAGAAAACAGGAAGTTAACAACTGATTTATAGCATCAAAATGAAGATCTTGTATCTCCCTTGTTGCTTTGATAAAAATACTTTGATAAAGATATAATAAATGTATGATGTTGTAAAACAGTCTCTTAAAAGCAAAGTTAAGTAAGGGACTTCTACCAGCTTCTTCTAAAATAATTTAGCAGAACCTTCACTTAATGATATATTAGGATAACATATAATGTCATACAGATTCTACAGATGGCCTTTGGCTCTCTTTGCCGTACTAATCCCAGAGCAAACAAAAACCTCATGATTAGCGGTAGTATTTCCACTTCTCAGCAAACTTTCTTGAAAGAATAGATATTGATAAGAACAGCACTTAACCATTTTACTGCCCATTGTAAATTAACAAAAGTAAATTAGCAATTAAAACTCAGAATTATTCATTGCAAGATTGGCAAGCATTCTTTTTCTAGTGGTGGGGTTCTTTTTTTCTTATCCTAGAAGTCTGATGGCAGCCAGGTAGTATTATTCTAACTATCAATGTAAACTAATAATGAAATTAATCTTTCATATATTCTTTCATGTATATTTGTTTAGAAGTAAGAACAATTCTGTTAGTTACAAAGTTTTTTTTGTGATTCCAAGTTCAGGCTCAAAGCAAGGGTAACCTTGCACTTAAATATGAGAAGAATGAGAATTTGGTTTGTAACTAGTCTGGTTCCATTTCTTTTTGTTAGACCTCAGCAGTCTCTTCCTCACTGGCTTCTGTTATTGTGTGCTCAACACCCCACCTTCCACAAAGCAGAGAGGGATATCTGCCTAATTGACCAAGGATTGTCATTTCTCTTTGGATAAAATCCAGACTCCATCCCAAGGTTTAAGGTTGTGAATCTCAGCTCATGCCACTTTTCCTTTGATCATCATGCCCCAACCACATAGTTTTTTCAAGTCCTTGATAGTGCCTTCCTCTCTTCTACCCTACAGCCTTTAAATTTTCAGTTTCCTTTTACTCAAAGGAACCCCCATGGCCAAAGCCACCAGCCACTGCTTCTATCCCAATTACCTGTTTATTTCCTTCACAACATTTTTTTAATATAAATTTATTTATTTATTTTAGAGAGTGAGAGCTCAAGGGGAGAGGCAGAGGGAGAGGGAATCTCTAGCAGGCTCTCTATTGAGCGAGGAGCCTGACATGGGGCTCAATCCTATGACCCTGAGGTCACGACTTGAACCAAAATCAAGAGTTGGATGTCCAACAGACTGAACCACTCAGGTGCCCCTCCTTCACACCATTTAGAGCAACTTATAAATGCCTGTATTTGTTTGTTGGGTTGTTTTTATCTGACCCCAACTAGAGAGGTAAGCAGGACTCATATTGCATGAAGGTCATGTTGAGAAGAGACTTGACCCCAAAAGAAATGCAGAACCAGTGAAAAGTTTTAAACAAGAGAGAGAGAGAAGAATGAAATTATATTTGCAGTGGCTCTGGAGCAGAACAATTTGAAGAGTGAAGTTTGGAGGGTAACAAGGGAGGGAGCCCCATCAGGGTACTTACTGTTGGGGTAGCATAAGCTGGGAATGGTTAACATGAACTAGGGTGGAAAGAGGTAGATGGGTTTAAGAGATAGTTAGCATATTGCATCAACAGACTAGAGATTTTATGTAGAGAGAAAGAAAGAAGGAGAAATCCAGATGATACCAGGTTTCTGGTTTGGGCAACTAAGTGGATGTTGCCTTTCCTGCCATGGGAACATAGAATGAGGAGCACTCTTAGGAGTCAGTAGTCAGTAAAGTCTTCGTGGGATATACTGAGAGTGAGGAGAGAAGTGAGGGGGTAGCCCATTGAGAGTCAGAATCCCCCCGAATATATCCAGCTTAGGGATATATTCTATTCATATCTTTTAAAATATATAAACTAATATTTTTTATTAATTGCAATGTCAACAAATGGCAGCCAAAAGAGTATTAAGAGTATTAATACTTAGATCTAAGTTCATTGGGGGTGTAAGAAAGCATAGTGGTTAAGAAGTATGCCTGTTGTCAAAGTCAGTAAGAGTCCCAGCTCTGCACTACTTATCCATGTACTCTGTGAAAGTTGCTCTGCCTTTTGGGGTATCAGTTTCTTTATCTGTCAAAGGCTATTCTTTGACCTACTCTTGGTGTTATGCAGAATAAATGAAACAATCTCTGCAAGATGTTTAGCGCATGCAAAGTGCTGCATAATGTTAATTATCATCAATATCACCATTACCCTTTACTTCAAAAACATCTTCCTGTACTTTATTTATAGGAGAGGAAGAAACTACTAGCCTACTCCATTATCTAAGGGCTATTAATTGCCTTTCAAGGTGATTCCAGCTCAGATACATAACATGATGTCATAGAGGGCTAATTTAACTCCATTCTGGGTTTTGTTTTGTTTTTTTATAATATTTTTTGATAAAACTTGGGAGCAGAACTATAGACATTCTGACTAAATTTACACAGATGTCCACAAAAGGCTACAGTTACTTCACAAGGCAAAATCACCACCCGCCCCCATAAGATACTTGAATGATGTTCCTAGCTCTAAGTATACAAACTTTAGTCACAACTGAGACACAATCAAAAGTGAAAAATGTAGTAATAGAAAGACATCTGTTTGTGACCGTGTTTGAAGGCTTTTTTCTAATAGATTTGTGGTACTGCATGAATGGCGGAGATAACCTGCACTAGATGACATGACTACACAATTGGAATATTCTGCATCAAAGCGAATAAACTGTACAAACATTTATTCAGGCAACAGATGATACCGTTCTGAGAAAAGCTTCCCATTTTGTAGCTTTGTGCTATTGGAACACTATGAGTTATAATTAACTACTGATGTTCTTGTTAGTTCATTACTCTATGTGGTGTTCTACCCTTCTCTCTCTGTCTCTTTTTTTCCCCCTCTCTTTTCTTTTTTTTATATACTGTTTTAGATATAAACCATACTTTTCTTCTCCCGGGCAAGAAAATAAAAAACTAGATAGCAGGAAGGAATGAGTATTTGATTGAGAAGACAAGTAACAGATTTAAAAATTAATGTTCTTATAAATTTTGTTCCTAACATTTTTCTGATACTTGGTAGAAATTTGAAGGTGCACATATATGACGTCAGGAAATAGTTAAAAATTCATTTCCATTTGTTTAAGCAAGAAGAGTGGTTATCCAGTAAGCGGCAGCAAACAGCTTATATAGATTCATCTCTTCTGATTTCCTAACTCTCAGATTCTTATGAATGAAGCAGAATCATTGATCGAGCAAACGGAAATAAACTTGAAAGTAGAGGATGCACATTATGACTCTCCTAAGAAGCAAATATGAATCTGTCACTGCCTCTTTTCCAAGAAGTTTTTCAGGGCAATAGAGTGTACTGATGCATGAGCCCTCAAATGACAGCATAAGGCATTTTATGCATGACTTAATTCTTTTTTCAGACATAAAGAACAGATTCTGATGATTTTCTGTGATCAATTTAAATTCATAACACTGCATCACCAACATTTAGGAACTGCAGAGTACTTGTTTAAAGGATAATTAAAAGTGCAAAATGCTATATGATTGTCATGGTCACTCCATGTCCCAGATTTTTTAGAATAGTCCTAATTGCAAAGCTTCTCTCTTGTTATCCTTTAATTTACTCTTTTTTTTTTTTTATCAGACTGCATTTTTTTTTTTATCAGAATGCATTCCGGTTTAGAAAATATGTCTTTAAAAAGTCCACTGTTGTTCTTAGGTAGATTTAATATTTTTCCAGGACCAAGAACTTGTTTTTAAAATATCACATAAATTTTTAAAAATTATATAAAGCAAAGTAAATTGCATTCTTACAAATTATAGGAAAGCAGCCTGAATAGATTGGCTCTTGGCATAGACTGATTACTTTAGGAATTTTCATGTTATTGCAGTGGTATTAATACACTGGGATTTTATGAATGCCAGTTCCACAAGCACAACATGTAGGCACATGGAAGTATTTTTTTTAAAGATTTTATTTATCTGAGAGAGAGAAAGATCAAGGCAGAGAGAATCGTAAGCAGACTCCGAGCTGAGTGCAGAGCCCGACACAAGGCTCAGTATCCCAACCCTAAGATCATGACCTGAGCTGAAACCAAGAGTTGGACACGCAACTGACTGAGCCACCCAGGTGCTCCAGAAGTATTTTGTAAGGACATCTAAGAAGTACCCTTTTAGTTTAATTCAATTCTTGTTGCTGTTTCTTAGAATCTGAAAGAAAATGTTAAGTTCTAGAATGTACATGATACAAAGTTGCTCATCAGAAACAATATATTTAGACTACTCTTCATTCTAATGGCCACAAGATGCCCTGGAAAAATGCCTTTAAACTAGAAAGGGTCAAAATTTTTATGATAATTTTAATATAAAATTCCTATATTGCTGAAAACTGAGTTGGATTAAAAGTGAACCTCCAGATAGCCTCTGTAGAAATGCAAGCTATGAAACAATTTGAAAAGTGTATCAATTTCAAAATGCTTTTAAGTGAGTTTTGAAAAGAGGTGGTTTAGCATACAGAAATGCTACCTCCTTATTTACATTAAACTTACCAAAGAATTCAAAGCTTGTTAGGTATATTCTGCATAGACAGTCAATATGGTATGCTTTGCAAGTAATGTTGTTTGCGGATATTGTTTTAAGGATCATCCATTGTGTTTTTTAATTATTGTTCAAAACTAATACTTACTTGTCATCAAGTACTTTGCACCATCATTTGTCTGACACCTGCAACCTAACTCACTTTCCTACTTATTCTGTGTAAACTGGCTTACACAAAATGTCTCCATTCCATTCATCCTTTTTATGCTCTCAAGACTGAGGGCTTTTTAGGATGACATGGTTTGTAAACTGAAGAGGTCAGAGCTGCCAGATGATGGGCTGGAATATTGTTCCCTTACCAGAACTTTTCCTTCCCTTCAAGGCAAGGGGAAGATCCAGAGACATTTTCAGTGATTTTGTAGTTTCATCCTTATTTAGCTCAACAAAAATACAATGCTCATAATGGTAAAGTGGAAAGACCAGGGATTTTATAGTCCTACAAATCAGGGTTTGAGCTCCTGTTCTGTTACTTACTGCTTATGAACTATATTCAGGGTAACTCTGAGACTCAGTAGTGACATCTATAAATGGGGACAATACTAAGCTCATACAATTTTTCTTTTTTTCAAGATTTATTTATTTATTCATGAAGACACAGACTGAGCGAGAGAGGCAGAGACAGAGGCAGAGGGAGAAGCAGGCTCCTCACAGGGAGCCTGATGCGGGACTCGATCCCAGATCCCAGGGTAGCGACCTGAGCTGAAGGCAGGCTCCCAACCACTGAGCCACCCAGGTGTCCTCAAGCTTTAGTACCTGGCTCACAGTAGGCTCTGGATAAATGTTAGCTAATTTGTTTTAAAAAATTATTATAAGCAGATGAAATACAACATAAAAGGGAATATTGAAGTAAAACATCTTTTGTGCCCACACAGTATGTTACAATTGGAAAAGTATGAGATTTAGTGGCCAACCTGTCTTCATCAGATTTCCCAATCAAATGAGCATCATTTTTCTGATCTGTGAAAATAAGGGTGATTATACTGCCTCATGGAGTTATTGTAGTATAGTTAGGCTCAAGGTGTCTATATAATAGATCTTAGTTCCCTTTTTCTTCCTTATCCTTTAATACTCTTTTTTTTTTAATTTTTTTTATTATTATTTATGATAGTCACAGAGAGAGAGAGAGAGAGGCAGAGACACAGGCAGAGGGAGAAGCAGGCTCCACGCACCGGGAGCCCGATGTGGGACTCGATCCCGGGTCTCCAGGATCGCGCCCTGGGCCAAAGGCAGGCGCTAAACTGCTGCGCCACCCGGGGATCCCTAATACTCTTTTCATAGCATATTTTCTGCCCACTCCTTTTTGGACAGAGACCAACATATAATTTTTTTTTTCAACATATAATTTAATATCACTCTCATAATGTTTGAAGAATAAGAGAGTGGAAATCAAACTTGAACCAATTTAGATTCTTGCTTATATTTCCAGTAGGAGAAATATATTTATATTGACAGTAACATATTTATATTACCTGTGGGTCTACACTCCTAGGCAGATGAACTGAGGACCGTAATATGAATGAGTCAAAGATGCCCATAAGCTCCATAATTTCTGATTTGCAGCTGTTCTGATTTGCTGATTGCAGCTCATTCATTCAACTTATATTCACTAACTGCCTACTATGTACAGGCATTGTACTAAGGGCTAGTTATGCAACTATGAATAGAACAGTATTACCAAGAGAGGCATATGAGACAAATTATTATAGCAAATTATTATAGCAATATACATATATCTATATATATTCAATTTATTTATTTAAGAACCATTTGTTGAGTTCCTATGGAATATTGGGCACCCTTCTAGTGCCTTGGATACAACAGGAAAGAAGAGAGATCTAGTCCTTGAATCCATCAAGTTTATAATTTATTGGGAAAGACACATGATTACTCAAGTGGTAGCAATAAAGGGTTCTAATGGCGGAAGTATGGAGATCTATGAGGAAACTTAATCTAGTGTATAATCAAGCAGACCTTCTGAAGGAAGTAATGCTTAAGCTGAGAACTGAAAGACAGATAGCAGTTAGGCAGATAAAGAAAGAGGGATGGAGAAAGAAAGTTCCAGGTAGAGGTAATAGTGCATGGGGAAGGCCCAGGGGCCATAAGGAGTTTGGCATATCTAAGGACCTGACAAAAGTCAGATTTGACTAGACAGAGAATGTGAAAGAAGGGTTAGATACAGGTATTATGAAAGGACAGAAGATGCACTTAGCTATGCCCACAATGTCGGCGAAGGATGCCAAGAAGGGAGAGAATTAGAACTGAAGCATCCTTGCCAGCAGAACAAAGGAAGGTGTGAGCATGTCTCAGAGAGGGGTATTAAATACCCAAAGATGAGAATGAGACCACCACATTCTGGAACTGTAGCTCACAATTGTGATTTAAATGAGCATGGATAGTGTGGAAAGTGATGGGAAAAGACAGAGAGGGGTCAAATCATTAGGGACTTTGTTTTAGGGAAGTTGGACAGGATGCTCTAAACTAGGATGGGGTTCCAGAGGATAATTTTAAGGAGAGAGACAGATGTGCAGAGAATTGTGTGCCTGGGAATGTAATAAGAAGGGTGAGTTGCAGGGTAGGCCAGACCAGATATAAGACCAAATGGGAGGTTAGTGCCATCATTTAGGCAGGATATAATGATGGTATAAGAAGATGGGGAAATGGCAGGCTGGGGGTAGTATTCAAGATTTTTTATGTAGTGTTAGCAGATCTTGATCACTGATTATATGAAGAGATGATAAGCAGGTGAGAACAGGCATGGCTTTAATCATGACGCCAATGAAGAGATAACTGTGGAAGGAAGGTGATTTTGGAGAAAAGATAGATTTTTGCAGTTAAGGAGATAGTGAATTAAGGTGTCCATGGGACATCCAAGTGTGAACAGTCTGCAGTCAGAGGTATATGTTGGTCTGGAACTCAGAAGTCTGGATGTGGATTTGGGTGTCAGTGACAGTGACTGTCTTTTGCCCTCTCTCTCTCAAATAAAATCTTTTTTTTTTTTAAATGTTCATAATTAGTAGCCCTTCTTTTTTTTCCAACTGGTTGAGAGCTGCTGATCTGATCCAAAGAGGGCATGCATTGAAGAGAGCAACAGAAATGTAGAATGACTAATGCAAAGGGAAAATGGAAAGGAAATTGCCTAAAGGTCAGTTTTAAATGATTGAAATTAGACCTGTATTCTTCTTCTTCTTTTTTTTTTTTTTTAAGATTTATTGATTTATTGATTTGAGAGAGAGCAAGCACAAGGAGAGGGAAGAAGGAGAGGGAGAGGGAGAAGCAGCCTCCCCACTGAGCACAGAGCCCAATGCGGAGCTCCATCTCAGGACCCCAGGATCATTCTCTCAGCTGAAAGCAGACCCTTAACAAACTGAGCCAGCCATGTGGCCTCTTGTTATTTTTAATGGTGGTACAAGCAGACAACATTCTTAAGCAGACAGTGGGACAAAGTGGTTAGAAATCTGGGCTGCACATGATTTTTCTGGACAACAATACAAATTGGGAAGCATACCATTATTTACAAAAGTACCATGCAACGCATCCCATAGGTTAGTAGCTGTTGTGCCACCACAGAGGATGCAGTGCTCACTGAGCTGTAGGTAGACAATAATTATATAAACTCTGCGATGTTTATTGTCAGGATGCCCTGGGAGCTCTAAAAGACTCACAGGTTTGCAAATGTAATAAGGTTAGACCCCTCCAGAGAGCCATCACACAGTAACTTGGAAGGGCACACATATTTTCAAAATTAATTTTTAGGTCAGAGCAAGAGATAATGGGCGTGACCTAAAGTGTTAATACGGCAGGAATTGCCTGTGTCTGTTTTAAGGACATCATCTAACCCATCCAACCAGGCTCCTTCAATAATTAATTCTATTCCTGGGAGAGACTTGAAAATCCTGGTGAATGTGTATGGCTACTCCAGCCTAGAGAGGTTGGTTTACTCAGTGACAGGATTTATTGGATTTTAAAATGTTTTCCTTTTTGTGATTTTTCTGACCCAGAAATATGCTTTTTATTTTAGCAGCTCTCAAAAGAGCTGACTAAATGACAGTCTCCAAACAATCACTGTTAACTGTAAATCAAAATGTTATGTTTCCTCAGTTATGCTAAGATTCTTCAGTTTGTTTTCCTTCTATCACCAATGAAGTATAATCCACCACCAGAATGATGATTAAAGGCATTCTACCAAAAATATTTACTCCTTCCTGTGGCAAACACTTGTCATCTCCAACTTAAGTTGAACAGCCCTTGCTTAAGTGTCATTATGCTTGCTTCATGAAATACAGGCATCTGGAATTTATTCTCTTATTCTCTTTCTAATTATAGCTTAATTTATTAACTACACATTTTTAAAAACGGTTATTCTTAGTAGCTTTCACCATTACAAAATATACTCGAAGTATTCATTTCAAAATAATATTGTTTTACTCTTCTGAGGGGCAGATATCACACTTATTTTATATAATCTCTCTACATATACACAACTGTATAATTTCTAAAGTTATGTTTTCTAAAATTACCTCCCTACCCCAGCATCCCCCCATCTCAATTAAAAAAAAAAAAAAAAATCTCACCCTCTCATGGCAGTCTCTGCTACATGGCAGACCTTGTGATGACCTTTAGAACTGGAAGTGACCTTGGAGATAATTTTTTTTTTTTTACCTTGGAGATAATTAGTTCAATGGTCATCAACTTTGCAGCATATGAGAATCTCTTTAGGGTGCCTGTTTGAAGAGTGGGTTTGGAGACTCCAGTCCCAGAAATTCTGATTCAGTAGCTCTAGCGGTAGAGCCTAGGAATGTATTTTTTTAAAAAAGCACCCCAAATAGTTTTGACCCCATAGATTACACATTTAAAAACCCTAATTGCTCTAAACTCTTCTTTTTAAAAAAATTATTTATTTATTTATTTATTTATTTGAGAGAGAGGCACGTGCATGAGCAAGAGTGTCAGGGGAGGGACAGAGGGAGAGGAAGAAACAGGCTCCCTGCTAAGCAGGGAGCCCTACAAGGGGCTCAATCCCAGGACACCAGATCATGACCTGAGCCAAAGGCAGACACTTAACTAACTGAGCCACCCAGGCACCTCTCCTCCTAATTCTTCTATAGGTAAGGATGCTGAGGGTAGAAGATAAGGCTTGCCCATGATCTTTGGTGATCTGATTAATATAATTTATCATCAAAGTGTTTCCACAGCGGTTCTTGACATCCCTCTACTTTTATTCTAAAAGAACAGGAATCAGAACATGGTTGCCTTCTTATGAAGTTTCCATTCTTGCCTTAAGGGGTGAGGGTGGGGTTGGAAATTTTTGAAAAAATGCTATTGCTCTACAAAATAATCAAATGTTGGCATCATCAGAAAGCAACAACCATATGGGGCACCTAAGTGACTTAGTCGGTTAAGCATCTGCCTTCAGTTCAATTCATGATCTCGGGATCCGGGGATCCAGCCCTACATCAAGCTCCCTGCTCAGTGGGGAGTCTGTTTCTCCCTTTCCCTTTGCCCCTCCTCCTGCTTCTTGCATGAGCTCATTCTCTCTGTCTCTTTCTCTCTCAAATAAATAAATAAAATCTTTTTTTAAAAAAAGCAGCATCTTAAATGTATAATGTATAATGTTTTCATGTGGCCGTTTAACAATATTTGTGGACAGAGGGTAGACACTGCATGAATAAATTAGTACATGTGAATAAATGAATGAGTAAGCCAATGAGTTCTGCCCAAAAACAGGATGGAAAAGGTTCAGGTAGAGGGCTGACTGTCTCAGGGTACCTGAAAAGTCCCTATTTTACTCCCTAATAGTCAAAACCTCTGTCGGGTGGCAAGAGGAGAATTCATCTCTAGAAAAGGAAAAGCTTCTTAGTACAATTCTATTATCTTATTAGCTTTCTCTTTTATTATTTGTAAATAGTTGAAAAGTACTTGCAGATTTCAGTAGTTAAGGTATAGTATTGGGTTATAATTTAAAGGTTTTATTTAGGTTATGTTTAGAAAAGAGTTTCTCTTCCCTTTTTTTCTTACCTTCTGTGGGAGGTGGAGAAGGTATCACTGTGGGAGTTTTTCACTCTTTTTAACTAGTTGACTTTTGCTGATGAAGAGGTTACTTCAGTTTGTTTGGCTTTTTGATCTATCATGTTATTCATCTTTGGTTTTGCTTCTAGTCAAAATGGAAAGCAATTGTAGTTTGTCTTCCTTTAATGCTGAGAGATGACAGGAAGCTGGGTTTTATTTGTTTTTCTCTTTGAAGTGATACAGCTGAGTGAGCAGACGTAAGTGTTTCATTTTAACCAGCAATTTTGCTTAACCTCATAGAAATAGCTACTTCATTGAGAACTGATGGCCTGCTGGGCTTGGCTTCTGCAAAAATTATCAGAGGAGAACATGGAAAGGTAATAGGTGGTTCCAGAAAATACTGGAGGAAGCACACCAGTGACCAGAAATCCAGTTTGATTACGTAGTTATAAAACAAAGCAGACCTAATCAGACCATGCTCTGTGGGCCATATGGGCACAAGGCCTCCTCCCTATGGTCTCTAATCCTAATTTACATTCTCTACAACCAAAAATGAAAGAGACGACATGAACAAAAATAAAATAACTCCTCAGAGACTTTGTGAAGACTGCTCCAGGCAACAGCGTATCTATTAAAAGCGACAGCCTCTATGGCATTGAGAACCAAGAGCAGCACCAGGATGGAGTGGGGCAGAAGAGAGTACTCTCCAAATGGAGAGTCCAAGCCAGAATTGATCACAATCAGCATTTTTATGTAAAATCTTCACATTTTTTATGTTGACTCTTTCTTCCCCCACCTCCAAGGCTCCTGGACTGCAACTAAGTCTACATTTCTAAAGCCAAAGCCTTTGCCTCCTGGAGTCTAGAGTCTATACTCCATTTTGTAAATAAATTCTGGTCTCTCCCAGATTTCCATATCAGTCTATGGAATACACTTAAGAAAATATTTCTGATATAAGAATTGTATTTAATTTTCTATAAAACAGGATATAGAAGGGATCTCTTGGGAATAGAGTGGTGGAGGGAGGGGAAGCAAAGTCCTTGTTTGTGTATTATCCTAAGCTTAACAACAAAGGAACTCAAACATTTCCATTTACAATATTGATATTAAAAATGGGTATTAGGAAAGATACCTTCTTTCTCCACCTTAGTAAACTTTCTAAAATGCAGTCCTTAGGGCACTATCCTACTTGTTGCCTGTCAGTTGTTGTCTGTCTATAACTCCCTGTTGCTCTACAAAACTAAATCTGACCTCTTTAGCACAGCGTTCAAGATCCTTTTGTGTACAAGTATCTTTCTAGTCTCATCTTCGCTATTCTTGTTTGCACTTATCTAATTGAGCTAATACTTATGTATAATGAAATGCATAAGACTTAAGTGTACAAAGAGTTCTGAAAAATGAGATACTTGTGTAACCAACCTCTCCCTGTCAAGGTAGAGGACATTCCTTTTTTTTTTTTTTTGTATATTTTTTAATTGGAGTTCGATTTGCCAACATATAGTATAACACCCAGTGCTCATCCCGTCAATTGCCCCCCTCAGTGCCTGTCACCTAGTCATATCGTCCCCCCACCCACCTCCTCTTCCACTACCCCTTGTTCATTTCCCAGAGTTGGGAGTCTCTCATGTTGTGTCACCCTTTCTGATATTTCCCACTCATTTTCTCTCCTTTTCCCCTATAATCCCTTTCACTATTTTTTTATAGGTAGAGAACATTCCATCACCTCACAAGTTTCTCCTTTGTGTTGCCTTCTGGTTGATGCCCACTACTCTAATTCTCTGATTTGTATCTCCATAGATTATCTTTGCCTCTTCTTGCATTTCCTGTAAGTGCAATCATACCCTGTATACTTAATTGTGCCTGACTTCCATTTTCTTCTGTGTATCAATTGTTCATTTTTCTAAATTGGGAAGAAGTACATATCACATTGTATATATGTATCACAAGTTGTTTATCCTTTCTTCTTTAGGTGGGCCTTGGTTGTTTCCATGTTTTGGCTATCATGGATACAGCTGCTAGGGACATTCTCATGCAAGTCTTTTAGTGGGCATTTGTTTTTACTCCAATTGGGTAAACAAACCCCTGGAATAGAATATCTAGGTTTCTTTTGTAAGGAATTACCAAGTAGTTTTTCAAAATGTTTGCACCATTTCAATGCCCATCCACAATGGGTGAGATTTCCAGTTATTCTACATCCTCACCAGTACTTGGTTTCAGTTTTTAAAATTTTACCCTACGGGATATAATGGAATCTGTGGTTTTATTTTGCTTTTCTCTGATGACTAATAATGTTGAACATCTTTTCATTTGCTTTTTGATGATTTGTAATCTTCTGTGAAGTGCCTGTTCTAGTTTTGAGTGTTTATTGGGTTGTCTTTTTATTATTGGTTTGTAATTCGTTATATGTTCTGGATACAAGACTCTTGATAGTCTTGTGTTGTTGCCGTTTCATTTACTAATGGTATTTTATGATGAGCAAAATTTCAAACTTTAAATTTTTTATACAGTTAATCCATTTCCTTTTATGTTGAGTCCTTTCTTGGCACATTTTCTTTAAAAATCTGCCTACTGAAGTTTGCTAAATATTTTCCTATATTTTCTTCTGGAAACTCTCTATAGTTTGAGCTTTTAGTCCAAGACTCATCTTGAATTAATTTCAGTATATAATGTGACATAGGGACCATACTTCAATTTTTTTTGTACAAATTTATTCAGTTATCCCCAGCATAATTTGTTGAGAAGATATTCTCCCATTGAAAAAGTACATTTATAAAAATCTTTTGACCATGTAAGTGTGGGTCTGTTTCTAGACTCTATTCTGTTTCACTGATCTATGAAACTATCCTTGTCTGTGCCAATACCACACTGTGTTGATTACTGCCATATATTGTAATCTTATATTAAGTCTTGAAGTACAATTATGTGAGTCCTCCAACATTGTTCTTTGCTCTCAAGATTATTTTGGCTATTTTAGATCTTTGGCGTATCCATTTAAACTGTAGAACAATTTTACAATAACAACAATGTCAATTTTACAATAAAGCCTTTTCTTTTGGGTTTGTGACTAGGAATGCATGGAGTCTAAAGATCAGTTTGGGGAGAATTGACATTTTAAACCATATTGAGTCATTCAATTCAACAATAATATTTATCTTTCCATGTATTTAGTTCTTTAACTTCTCTCAGCAATGTTTTATAGTTTTCATTGTATAAGTCTTGTCCATAGTTGTTAAATTTATCCTTAAGTATTTAATATACTTTGATGCTATTATACAAGTTAATGCTACTATAAACAAAATTTTAAATATTTTCAATTTCCAATTGTCCACATAGTACATAGAAATAAATTGATTTTTGTATATTGACCACGTATTGTACAACCTTGCTAAATTTATTTGTCCTAATACCTTTTCGTAAACTCCTTAGGATTTTTTATGTGCATGATTATGTTACATATGAATAAAGACAGATTTTTTCTTTCATTTCTACCTATATGTCTTTTATTTCTTTTTCTTGTATTATTTTACTGACTAGGATATCTTATGTAATATTGAATAAAAGTGGTAAAATTGAACATTCTTCTTTGCTTTGTTCTCCATCTTAAGGGGAAAGAATTCAGTGTTTCAATAATAAGTATAACAGCTATAGATGTCCTTTATCAGACTCAGGAAATTGCTTTCTATTAGATTGCTAAGAATTTTTAACGAATAAATGTTAGAGTTTGTAAAACACTTTCTACATCTATTGAGATATGCATGTAGTTTTTCTCCTTTATTCTGCTAACATAGTAGATTATACTGATTTTTTTAAATGCGTACTCCTGGAGCAAACCCAACTGGGTCATGATATCTTTTCTATATATTTTTAGATGTGATTTGTTTATTTTTTCTTAAGAATAGTTGCATCTGCATTCATGGGGAATATTCACTTGTCATTTTCTTTTCTTGTGAAGTCTTTGGCTTTATAGATGAATACTGGCCTCAGAAACAGAGTTGGAAAGTGTTCCTTCAATTCTCTGTGTTGAGTTTGTGGTTTGGGATGGGTTTTTTACCAAATGTTTAATAAAATTAACCAGAAATTGGGCACCTAGGTGGCTCTGTCGGTTAAGCATCTACCTTCAGCTCAAGATCCCAAGGTCCTGGGATTGAGCCCCATGTTAGGCTCCCTGCTGAGAGAAGAATCTGCTTCTCCCTCTCCCTCTCTGCAGGCCCCCACCCCCGCCCCACCCTCCAGCTTGTGCTCTCTCTCACTCTCAAATAAATAAAGAACATCTTTAAGAAAAAGAACTAACCAGATATCATTGGGACCTGGAGTAGTCTTTTGGGGGGAGAGTGTTCTTTTGATATTTTTTTTTTCTTTACAAAAATTTCATTGAAATTCATGTGGGAAGGTTTTTAATAATATATTGAATATCTTAGATATAGAATTGTTCTGCTTTTTAAAATTTCTCCTTGTATCAGTTTTTATAAATTGTGCTTTTAAATAAAATTTTTCCTTTTATATAAATTGTTAATTTTTTGGAACTGCAGTGATATTCCCTCTTTTACATCTGATATTAGCAATTTGTATTTTCTTTCTTTTTTCTTGGTCAAACTTCCTATTAATTTTTTCAAAGAATCAACTTTGGCTTTGGTAATATTCTCTATTTTTGGTTACCTTTTTTAAGATTTCTGCTTTAGTATCAATAGAGTATTTCCTTTTTTCTATCTTTAATTTCCTTTGGTTTCCCTTGTTTCTTAATATAGAAACTTATTAGATTACTGATTTAAAACTTTAATTATCTTCTTTTTTTTTCTTTTAATTTTATTTATTTATTCACCAGAGACACAGAGAGAGGCAGAGACATAGGCAGAGGGAGAAGCAGGCTCCTCACAGGGAACCAGATGTGGGACTCTATCTCTGGACCAGAATCATGCTCTGAATCAAAGGCAGCCGCTCAACTGCTGAGCCACCCAGGCGTCCCTAAAACTTTTATCTTCTAATGTAAGCATTTCAAGCTACAAATTTTGTTCTAAATGCTGTTTTAACTATATAACACATTTTGTTACTTTGTGTTTTAATCATTTAGTTTAGAATAACTTTCAACATTCTTTGTGATTTCTTTTTTGAGCCAGGTGTTATTTAGAAGTGTGCTGTTTAATTTCCACATATTTGGAACTCTCTTAGATTTCTTGTCATTACTGATTTCTAATTAGCTTTGGGGTGAGGAATGTATGTAAGATTTCAGTCTTTTGAAATTGAGACTTATTTTATGGCCTAATATATGGTCTGTTTTGGTGCATATTCCATGTATGTGTATTCCCCATACAGAACACACACATGTTCTGTGGTTGTTGGAGGTAGTGGTCTATAAATGTCAGTCAGGTTAAGGTGGTTGATAGTGTTCATAAGATTTTCCATATCCTTTCAATATTTTTGTTTATGCTATCAATTACTAAGAGGGTGGTGGTAACATCTCCAACTGTCATTGTTTGTTTCTTCTTTTAATTTATATATACTGAAGGTTTATCATTAGTTGATCCATACTTACGATTGTTATGTCTTCTTGCTAAATTGATCCTTTTATCATTTTGAAATGTCCTTCCTAATTTCTAGTGTTACTCCTTATGGTCTACTCTGTTTGGCATAATATAACCATACCAATTCTTATGCTCACAATTTTTTTTTTCCTAGCCTTTGACTTTCAACATGTCTGTGCTTTTAGACTTAAAGTGTATCTTCTATGAACAGTAGATGGTTGAGTCTTGCTTTTTAACCCAGTCTATAAATATCTTCCTGTTAATTGGAAGGTTTAATCTGCTTACAAAAATTTAATTATTGATAAGGTTGAGTTTAGGTTTTCAATTTTGCTACTTGTCTCTATCTGTCCCATCTGTTCTTTATATCCCTGTTCCACCTTTCCTGTCTTCTTTTGTGTTCATCAAATCATTTTTCAATATTTCATTTTCATTTTTCTGTTGGCTTAGCTATCTGTGTATTTTTTCAGTTGTTGGATTACAAGACACATTTTTACCTTATTAGAATCTACTTTGAATTAACATAGTACCACTTCATGTAAAATATAAGCTTCTTGAAACAGTACAGTACCATTTACATTTATCTTTGCACTAGTTTGAATCTATATACATTATAAATCCCACAGAATGGCATTATAATCTCTGCTTTAAACAATAATGTCTTTAAGGAAATTAAGAGAAGAAAATATATATGATATTTTCATTTGCCCACATAGTTCACATTTTTAGTGCTCTCAATTTTTTACTGAGATCTAGATTTTCTCCTGATAACATTTTATTCAAGCTTGAAGAATTTCCCCTAGCATTTCTTATAATGAAGTCTGAATTTGAGTGGTATTTATACATGGATGTGGGGGCTTCTTTCCTCTACAGCTTCCTCATCTTTGAGATAATCTCTACAATTTCTAAATACTCTAGCACCTTGGAATTCTGTCTGCTGACATCTCAAGCCAAGTAGACTTGGGAAATATCCTAATAGAAATGCCATATAAACTTGAGTCTCACACAAGAGGTCCCATCTTTGAATGGTTTAATCCTTTTCAGGGTCTTCCTGCTTTTAGTTGCTCTCCAAAGTCTTCAGATAGTTGGTTTTAATATTCTGTGGAGAGTTTATAAATGTTATCTGTGGGAAGGCTAGTTTATTTTTTTTTTTTTTTTTTTTTGGAAGGCTAGTTTAATACAAGCTACTCTGCCGCGAGAGGAACTTACTATTCACTTACTACTCTATAGTAGGGGTTAGCAAACCTTTTTTCTTTTTTTGTAAAAGGCAGACTAATAAATATTTTAGGCTCTGTAACCCAAGAGGCAAAATTGAAGATATTATGTACGTATTTATAAAGACATAAATGTCCACAAAAATTTATTAATGAAATTTAAAATGTAGTAATAATTAAGTATAATTTTGTCTACTAATGAGAAGAATGGAATTGGGGAGTAATAACATTTTGCTTGATTGGGGCTCAATATTAACATTCTCTATAATTAAAATTGATTGCAGTTTTTCACCTGTTGATGCTACTCTGTAATGAGATTTTATGGATTTTATCTTTGAAATGTCTTTTTACAGAGATAGATACTACCAAATACTGTTATTAATCCATTAGCATACAATTTTAACTGAACATATTCATTGCTTAGAAGGCATTTACAGAATTCTCTTAGATTCTTTTCTTAATATTTGCCTTTCGACATGCCGTTACATTGCAAATTAATCACTTCTAATTGAAAGTTATGTAGAAGCTCCTCAATTGCACAGTTAAATTGATTTTGAAATATGGAAATTTCCTTTGGATCTTGTATTGAGATGCAAAGAACGCTGCTGGTTTTAGAACTTGGAAGATATACCTTATGCAAATTTCTGTAGAAATGGAGATCTTCCTTCTTGTTTCATTTTTTATAACATAGGAAGTATATAAAGCAACTTGACATTTTTCATGATTTAAACAACATTGTCTTCAAAGTAACTCTTCCACAGTATAAGTTTCACGTAAGAGAACGGTTTTAACTAGTAATTTTGGTTCAGTTTATTAATAAACATTATCAGATTCAAAGCAAATCTATTACAAAGCCACTTGGTGTTCAATAATAGTAGTTGAGGGTGGTTCTCATTCAGAAAAGAAAATTAGTCTTGTCCCTAAGCTTTAAAAAAATCTCAATAAAACTTTACTGTTAAGATGTTGAACTGCTGTGTAATTAAGTTAGGATGTTTAGCTTCTATTTCTGACAAAAATTCATGAAACTGACAACTGTTAAGTCCTTGAAAGCAAATGAAGTTCACTACTGACATTACTGTTTAAATGACACACAACAGATTCACAAACTTTCTTCAAAATAGCTGCCAATGAACAATACAATGAACAACCTTACCATTTTACAAACTTTGTCATTCTTTCCAACTAAGCCTTTTTATGCTGCACACATATTTTTATGACCGTCAGCTGTAACACATCATGGTAGATTCCACTTCAGGTTGTACTGAATTAGCATTTTCTCAACTACTATCTTGCCTCTTCTTTTCTGTGTATACTTTTCATAGAGGCTAATTCTTCAGTCACTTCAAACCTGACCTAGCTCCTTGAATAACCAATCATTAGGAATATGAGTAACATCTGTCAACTCATCAAAAGCCAAGGGAAACAATTCAAAATCATTTGCCTTATCTTTAAATTGGTTATTGACCTTCCTCTCCATGTCTTCAATTCCATAAGCAACTGCTCTCACAGAAAGGCTAATAGTCTTAAACATGGTTTGTTTGTGTTTTTTTGTATGTATATATTTCTTCAAATTCTGGAATCAAGCACAATTTAATTAACCTGTATTGGTAAATGGCTTTCTGCTTGAGTAACAAATCACTTGGGAAGTTATTTTGATTGCAGCCTCATTTTCATTTTTTGCAGATATTTTGCTGTGATGAGATATTCTGTTTTAAATTAAAAATATCAATTTTTTTCTGTTACTTTCCTATGAGTTGGAATGCTGAGAGGTTTAGCCTGGTGACATCAATGTATATTATATTCTTTTAGCACAACTATTCTGTGGTCCCGTAATAGATGCAGTGTTTTGCCACATAGTAACAAAATAATCCACATTCCACTTTGCTTTAAAACATAACATTTGAAACCTACTTTTCTCTTCTTTTTCTTGTTTTGACATGATAGGTATGTACTGGTAATAAACCTAAATGTTTTGGTATAATGATGTATGTGGCACTCATAAAGCTACAGAGTCAAAATTGCATCCTTGTTATTTACTGTACACTAAGCAGCAGTGAGAAGCAGTGAGAATGCCATGTACATTCTCTCTTTGAAGTACTCAGCTCTGCAGGTGTGGTGCAAAGGCAACCATATACAATATACAAACGAGTGTGTCTATGTTCCAAAAAGACTATTTTTGAATATGGAAATCTGAATCTCATATAGTTCTTATGTCTCACAAACTATTCTTCCTTTAATTGTCTTTGAAACACTTCAAAGTGTTGTAAAACTCAGTTTTAGTTCACAGGCCATTTGGAATATTTGGTCTGTGGGTCATATTTTGCCAACCACTGTTCTATACTAATCCTGAATCATTTAGTATTACTTATCCTTTTCCGCATTATTCCCTACCTCCATGCCTTTGCATATACTGTATCTTTCCCACTGGAATGCTCCTCATCTCTCTATCTTACTTGTGTCATTTTCTAAGACACTGGTAAATTATAATCTAGATTT
Organism: Vulpes lagopus; assembly: GCF_018345385.1. Lineage (NCBI taxonomy): Eukaryota > Metazoa > Chordata > Mammalia > Carnivora > Canidae > Vulpes > Vulpes lagopus. The sequence goes on from NC_054832.1 coordinate 52,781,395, forward strand.
TTTATATTGTTCAATAGCCGTACTTTTTGTGATTTTGCTATTGCAGAGCTAAGTCCAGAACGAATGTATAAAAGAGTAAAAATCTGTTACTTCACTCTTACCTAAATCACATACAAACAACCAGTTGTTTTGTTTTGCTTTTAAGTAATTAACTAGAAATTGTCCTGAGAGGGTGTGTGAGGTTTTCAGGATCAGAGGAAAAGTCCAGAAAAATATAGTTTACACCAAAAGATTGTGATGAGGGTTAAATAAGATAGAGAATGAACAGTCTAATCATAAAGAAGGCTGGTAATAAAATTAGGTTTCTTCTCTCTTTTTTCCTCTGAAAATGTTTGATTTTTAGAGCAAACTGGTAAAAGCATGTGTGTACTACCACACATAAAATTTAGCTTCTGGGCAGGAAATCTACATAGATTTTCTTATACCAGTATCATCTTTATCTACTAGTTAGATCTCTTTGTGATTCCGCTTCTATTTCTGTGAATAATGTATAATTTTCAAAATTATTTTTTTTAAGATTTTATTTATTCATGAGAGAAAGAGAGGCAGAGACACAGGCAGAGGGAGAAGCAGGCTCTATGCAGGGAACCCAATGTGGGACTCGATCCCGGGTCTCCAGGATCACACCCCGGGCCAAAGGCGGCGCCAAACCACTGGGCCATTGGGGCTGCCCTAATTTTCAAAATTATTTATTGGAATGTTTTAAAAACATGTAGAAAGAAAAGAAGGAACATTTCCTTTAAGACCCTCTTTGTATTATAAACCAATTTTGTCACAGATTTATGGCAGGCTGTAAAATATTGAGGTTTGCAAAGAACGTTGTTCAAGTTTTTGTCGTATGTAAGAAGCTGGCTCTTGGACTGTCAACAGATCTTACAGCTCTCATGCTGTAGGATGAAGAACCAGGAAATTAAAAGGACCATGATTATTATTATGCCATGGGGCACTAAAAGCAATCTCATAGTATCCATGAGAGGAAGGAGGATTTTTTTGGCCAAAAACATAAAACAACAAAAAAAGCACCTCACATCCTCATAAAGAGAACAAGACTGAATTCTAGCTGGAGTAATAAAATTAAATTAGGTCAAGGGGCACTTTCCTCCTAAAGCCTTCCCTGATCTCACCTCACCCATCTCCCTGCCAGAACATTACCACCTCTCTGTGCCTCCACCATTACCATATACGTGGCTTGGGCAGACTACATTCAAAACATGACTACTCTCCTCTGCATTTCCTTTTTTACATTCCTGCCTCCCATTACTGCAGCAAGCCACAACTGGGTTTGAATCACAACTTCACCACCTAACTCTCTAATAACTGTAGCCATGTCTTACTTCTAACTCTGTGTACCCAGCAACTAGTGTAGTGTAATAAATATCTGTGGAAGAGAGAAATAAAGGACTGAATGGATGGGATGAAAAAATAAGGGAAGACAGCTAAATGGAATCTCTTATGCTGATGGGCAGACCATGTGTCTTCCACAGCACTTCTTACTATCGCAGCTGCCACCACACACACCCAGGTTTTAAACAATGTGTATTGCTAAGTTCTCACTGGAGAAAGGAAAATTCAACGTTCAGTTATGACAACTGACAATCCATGTTAGATAAAGTGTATTGTGAGGTGCCTGGGTGGCTCAGTTGGTTAAGTGTCTGCCTTTGGCTCAGGTCATGATCCCCTCATTCAGCTCCCTGATCAGCAGAGTCTGCTTCTCCCTCTGCCCCTCAACCCCTCCTCATGCTCTCTCTTTCTCTCTTGCTCAGATAAATAAATAAAATATTTTAAGTGTATTGTGAGAGAAGGCACCAGTCTAGACAGAGGGAGTTGTGTGTGTGTCTGTGTATGTTTTCATGACAGGTTCTCCACTGATTTTATAAACAAAGGGAAAAAAGATCAAGAACAATAGGGAGGGATAGACTGGAATCATAGTAAAAGAAGGGCACTTACAACTATTGTTAAACATTGTGTTAAAAAAGGCAAATCTCCAGGTCACCTGGGTGGCTTATTTGGTTAAGTGTCTGACTCTTGATCTCAGCCCAGATCTTGATCTCAGAGTTGTGGGTTCAAGCCCTGTGTTGCGTCCCACGCTGGGCATGGAGCCTACTTTTAAACAATAAATACATCAAACTTCCAGTAAGCCTCAATTTCCATAGATACAGTCACCCAAAATGGTATTTGGATGGCTAGGTGGCCATATAAATTGTTTTCCCCCTACTTAATCATCTTGGAATTTCTTCTTCCTCCCCTTCCTGTTATCTGCAGCTACCTGCACATGGTCAAAATTATTTGCCTCACCTGAATGCCTAGACAGTCAGATCTATGATGGCAAGATCAAAGTATCAAAGGAAAAGGGAAGTTGGAAGAATGGCTTCTTGTGACACCCTCTTGCCCCTTTTGCTACCTCTCTGAATTCTGCTTTGGTGTCCTAGTCAGTCGCTAGCCTTTATACCTATGCTTCTTAAAGTGTGATCCTCATTGGACCATCTACATCAGGATCACCAGGGGAAGCTTATAAAAAAGGTAGATCTTTGAGCTATGCTTGTAGAATCAGAATCTCCAAAGTTGGGGCCTTGGGAACTATGTAAGGTTTTTTAGCTGTTTGTATGGCTTCTTAATTATTTTATTTTTTGAGGAAATAGTATATTCATGTGATTCAAAACTCAAAAAATGTACAAAGATATATGGTAAAAATTCTTTGCATTAATCCTGTTTCCTGCCTTCCCAGTTTTCCAATTTCTCTATTACAGACAACTACAGATTTATGTATTTCATTTATTGACGTCTCTTGGGAATCTTTTTATATTAGGACAAAGGAGTCTTTACATTCTTTTTTACAATGGCCTATTTTTCCATTGAATGGACATACCGTAACATATATGGTTTTTACTGTATTTATTTGTACCAAAATTTATCATTTATCTTTTTTGTTTGTGTTATTTACATACCATACAGACCTTAAAAATTATTTTATGAAGTCAAATAATCCATCTTTTCTCTTATGTTCTCTAGAGTTTGAGTTCTATTTAGCAAGATGTTAGGCATTTTCCTTGGCACTTTCACATATTATGTTATTTTCAAAGTGTTTTGCTGTATAATTCCAGATGGAAAATTCAACGGGATAAAATAACTACCTCCCCATCAAGTGTTTTAAATGTTCATAGCATTGCTGTGTCAATTTAAAGCTCTATAGGAATAGAAGTTCACCTATGTTAGTAATTTTATGGTTCTCTCTCTGTTTTTTAACACTTAAATCTTTTCTTCTGTGTTTTAATAAGCCCTCTGGATGATTCTTACATACATCAAAGTTAGAAAACCACTTCTTCACCAGATCTCTTATCTGTCTCCTCATCTCACCTCAGAAAGTTTCATTAAGCCTCAAAGATCCACTTTTATCACCACTGTGGTCTCTATATTTTCCTGTAAGAAGACTTAGTACGGTGTTAGGGAAAGCCCATTTCTTATGGTCTTACTGGCAGTGTCACTTAGACAGGGACATTGCTTGTCTCAGGAACTGAACTGAGATAACTGAATGTGTTCAAAACATCTTCACTACTCATGGTTTTGGTAGGTATTTTGACCTCTAAGAATTTCATTTCCTCATCTGTAAGACAGGAGACAACATTGCCTGTCTCAAGATTGCAGTGAAAGTTAAACAATACTATGATCTAAAGTGCACAGTAGAGGGCTTGATACACAGTGAGCAGTCAGTAAATGGCAGTTGGTATGAACAAGGTAGGCCAGAAGTTGTGAGGCTGTCTTGTGTCCCACACTGTACCAAGGGAGGAGATAAACACAGTTGGAAATAACAGGTGGTAACAGTGGAAAGGAAACAGGCTGGCCAATCCCTAGGGCTCAGAGAAGAAAGGAAAGAGGGCTTTTGAGAGCTGGCTAAAGACCCGGAATGTCCTCAGAGTTTTATGTTGGCAAGAGGCCTCAGCCTCCCACAGCTGCTCACCTACCAACTCTTTGGAATTTTAGATTTCAGGCACGAGATGATTTATGTGGTTGCTTGAGAGCAGTAAATAAATGAAGGGAAAAAGTGTCCATAAAAAGACCAATTTAGTAAAACTTCTGGTTTTTCTTTCTTTGTTGGTGGTACCCTGCCAAGACCTCCATCCAAACTTGGCTCACGGCTCCTCTGCTCTGTGACCCACAGCTCACTAGGGAGGTCACAAGCTGGTTATTATCCCATAGCCACACTGCTTATCAAGCTTTGCCCTTGTCTTCTTCAGTGTGAATGCTTGGGCTCTTCACTATGCAATGAAAATAAACAGCTATGTAAATGGTCTCCTGGCTACTTGATCCAAACCAATAAGGAAAACCTGCTTTACAAGCTTCCACTGAAACTTCTAGTAGAATAAGCAACTGATAATTCTACACCAAATGTCTGGCTTTTAGCCAGGACTAACAACTGTTCCCTTTTTGCAAGCCACATTCTGGTGACCATGGAGAGTCAAAATAGACATTTTGATTCTAGAACATTTTTTAAAGAAGGTGAAATCACAGTGCCATTATGCAAGCTAACTATAGGTTTGGGATGAAGAAAAAGTTAAAAACTTTAAATTGGTTGACTGCAAATCATTCACCAAAATATTACTGTTTTTCAAATTGTTGGTACTCATTGCTATTAGAATAGGGTTGCCACATTTAGTAAATAAAAATAAAGGGTGCCCAGTTAAAGTTGAATTTCAGATAAACAACGAATAGTTTTTAGCATAAGTATGTCCTATGTAATATTAAATATTTGTGATATTTAGAACATGAGACATACTTATGCTAAAAAACTATTTGTTGTTTATCTGAAATTCAGATTTCACTAGTTGTTTTGTATTTTATCTGGCAACTTCAATTTCGATGTATTTTCTTTATGATGCCAAGAAATATGAGAAGGGCAGGGTAACATTTTAAAATATGTGTGAGGCAAAGAATTAATATGTATTGAGTCCTTGATAGATGCCAAGCATTTTTCTAGGCACTTCAGATATTATTTTATTATATTATATTATATTAAATAATAATTTTCCTGTATAATTTTAGTTTGAGAGTACTCCACAGAATAAAATTATTGCCATCTGGATGGATGGATCTTTATAATATATAGAGTGGCAAAGTCCAAGATGAGTTGTATACTGTACTATACAATAGCCCTAAGAAGGATATTTATTTATTCATTTATCTTTAGGAAAAAAATAGTCTTCATCTTAAACACTAATGCCCTTTTTAGCAGCAGAACATATTAATTCTAACTTGAAAGTTAAATGAACTATTAACAAATTTGCTAATTATTCTTGCTTGTAGATATAATTATTTATTCAACTAACATTCATTGAGTGGATATAAGTGCCAGGCCAAGAAGCTGAGGCTATAGTCTCTGAACACATATCACTTACAGTCTGGTGGGGGAGACAGACAGTATGACCTTGGTTGCAGAGAGCCTCCTAGAGTGTGAACAGTACGCATTCCAAAAAAGTTCCCCACAGGCAGACAGTCAACTGTGTGAGAGCACCTCAAAGAATCTGTACACTCAGCACGTGAATTCAGATGACCCACTTGGCACCGTCTGGAAATCCTACAGAGTTACAATAGGAAGCACGTTAATAGACTTCTCTAAGAGTTAGTGTAAATATAATTTACAGGAATTGCCTTAGTGACTGACGTCAGACTACGTAACATGGGTACACATTGTATTCATTAGACTGGCAATGTCCCATTGGTAGATGAGATCTACTTGAGTGTGATTTCAGTCCTGTTTTTCAAATAGTCTGGCACAGGCAGACAGAATATCCCATGGTAATAGGTAGAATGTGATAGGTTTTCTGTTTTTTTGTTTTGTTTTGTTTTTTTTATGAAGGAATCTCATGGGCGTTCTTGTGATAACTGTCCTAGTTTGCTATGACATGCTTGACAACAAACAGTACACATTTTCTAAAAATGCAAATTTCATATATTCATTTGTGTGACTACTCACATATATACCACCTACAAATAATCACAAATCTTTTCAAAGATTAAAGAACCAGGAGCTACCTCACAACTGTAAGTGCTTGGTGTAAGATGCAGGGTATCTTAAACTCAGAGTTGAACTGATAACAGTGGCTGGTGTTCATGTTCTTAAGGTCTTATGTCCTATGAGTATTTGAGATACTAAGTTAGACAGGTTGATGCCAGGCATGCAAAGAAACTTGGCCACAGCAACTTCTTGCAAGATACATCTATGAAAGCAAGGGAAACAAAAGCAAAAATGAATTATTGGGACCTAATCAAGATAAAAAGCTTCTGCACAGCAAAAGAAACAGTCAACAAAACTAAAAGACAACCTACTGAATGGGAGAAGGTATTTGCAAATGACCTATAGATAAGGGCTAGTATTCAAGATCTATAAAGAACTTATTAAACTCAACACCCAAGAAACAAACAATCCAATCATGAAATGGGCAAAAGACATGAAGAGAAATCTCACAGAGGAAGACATAGACATGGCCAAAAAGCAAATGAGAAAATACTCCGTATCATTGGCCATTAGGAAAATACAAATCAAAACCACAATGAGATACCACCTCACACCAGTGAGAATGGGGAAAATTAACAAGACAGGAAACAACCAATGTTGGAGAGGATGTGGAGAAAGGGAAACCCTCTTGCCCTGTTGGTGGGAATGTGAACTGGTGCAACCACTCTGGAAAACTGTGTGGAGGTTTCTCAAAGAGTTAAAAATAGAACTGCCCTATGACCCAGTAATTGCACTGCTGTGGATATGCCCCAAAGATACAGATGCAGTGAAACGGCAGGACACCTGCACCCCAGTGTTTATAGCAGCAATGTGCACAATAGCCCAACTGTGGAAGGAGCCTTGGTGTCCATCGAAAGATGAATGGATAAAGAAGATGTGGTCTATATATACAATGGAATATTCCTCAGCCTTTAAAAATGATGAATACCCACCATTTTCTTCGACATGGGTAGAACTGGAAGGTATTATGCTGAGTGAAGTAAGTCAATCAGAGAAGCACAAACATTATATGGTCTCATTCATTTGGGGAATATAAAAAGGGAAAGGGAATAAAAGGGAAAGGAGAGAAAAGGAGTGTAAAATATCAGTGAGGGAGACAAAACATGAGAGACTCCTAACTCTGGGAAATGAACTAGGGTTGGTGGAAGGAGAGGCGGGTGAGTGGTTTGGGTGATGGGGTGACGGGCACTGAAGGGGGGCACTTGACGGGATGAGCACTGGGTACTATGCTATATGTTGGGTAAATTGAACTCCAATTTAAAAAAATAAAGAAAATAAAGCATTGAGACAACACTCCAGTTTCTTTTAAACTTAAAAAAGAAATTAACTTCAGATGATTGAGTTAAATATTTGGAGACATCAGTTTTTTAGATTCTGTAACTACTTAAGTCTTCCTTTTGGCACACTCTTTAAAGACACAATATAAGAGTATTTGAATATATCATTGAGGATATTCAAATTTTAATCAGTCTGAGTGTTCATGTGGCTAAAGCCTCTAGTGAGTTCACTCATGATATTCAGTGCCAGTGCCTTCAGTTCTCTTTCATTTCAGTTGAGGTGTGGGTGACCTGGAACAAATTCCAGGGTTTGGGTTACCCAGGACTACCTCCAATGTGTTTAGAGAGAGGAAGCCTGGTTAAGTGACAGTCTTAAGGGCAAGAAGTCATCAAAGGGCAGCATGCAGAACAAGATGTTAGTGTGTGGGAGAAGAATTCCTACTAGTTCTGCTTTGATGATAAGCAAGTGTGAGATGAGTTATAAACATGGGGCCATTCCCTTTTATCCATTGGGTGCCCTTCCATCTTTCCTGAATACATGCAGTGAATTTTGTCCTGATTTGCCATAACTCACTGTCTAGTTAGAATAAACCTTACTATTTATTTCCTCATTCTGATTGTATTTGCAGCTCTAATTCTAATACCAGTCAACTTTTTGGAAATCATCAACTTAGGACTAATTAAAAGCAAAATAATTACCAGACATCCTGCCACAGTGGAATTTGCTTTTTTCAGTAATCTATACAGAGTCTCAATTTAATTTTTTACAAAATAATTAATCTAGTTGACTAATCTTTCCTGTCCCTGTTTAATTTAACTCAACAAATGTTTATCAAAGGCCTGCTTTGCGATCTGACAGCAATGTTCAAATAGGTAAGGATTAGTCTTAGAATTTTGTAGCTTGAAGCCAGGAATAACTTTATAAATCACGTGGCCCATGTTCCTCAGTTTACTTACATAGAAAGTAAGTTTTAGGATCAGGCCACCTACTTTTTTTTTTTTTTTAAGATTTATTTTTATTTATTTATGATAGACATAGAGAGCAAGAGAGAGAGAGGCAGAGACACAGGCAGAGGGAGAAGCAGGCTCCATGCCAGGAGCCCGATGCGGGACTCGATCCCGGGACTCCAGGATCGTGCCCTGGGCCAAAGGCAGGCTCAAAACCGCTGAGCCACTCAGGGATCCCCTGGCCACCTACTTTAAATTACAAGTTACCATTTATTCTCTTTCAAAGTGCTATGTGTACTTTAAATGAAAGTTTGAGTTCATTCCAATCCATCTTTCCAAGGGAATGAGAAAGGGGATTTAGGACTAGAAATCACAGTATTGTCCTTTTTCTTCCTTGCTGGGAAAGAAAAGCACAACTCCCACCTCCTCAGAGGACGTGGAAAGGCAGTAAACCAGCTTCTCTCCTATATTTGCAGATGAGCTCATGCATCTCTTGGCTGCCTCTGCTCTTCTACCAAACCTTGTCTTTACCAATGCCTTATGTGGCTCACCTGCCAGGATTGTAGATGTTTTCATTACTGAAAAACAGATGGAATCCAAGGGCTTCACAGGAACAGATAAGAGCAGCATTCCCAATTGCACATTTTTCTAAGACATTCAGTTCCAGGTATATATTCCAAAGCAAAGTTTTTTTTTTCCCATGATCGTTCATGATCTCATCATTGGCTGCAATAGGAACAGAGGAATATTTTACCATTCAATCTTGAGAAATACATACATATAAATTATCCTTTTAAATCATATAGGTAAACAAAATTTGAAAGGGTAGAGATCCTTATGTTGTGAGTGGTTATCTGTGAATGTTAAGTTTATGGGTGACTTTTCTTTGAGATCTTGCTTATTTCTGTGATTATTTTCAATGAATAAATAACCAGGAGAAAAATTTTAAAATCATACTTCTTATGATTATGAAATTATGTTCATAATTTCTTAAAATTATGATGCTCTTGTCAAGAGCATACAGATGTGGTTGTAAGGGTAACTATATTCTCACCTGAAACTAATATACACTGTATGATAAACTAATTGGAATTTAAGTTAAAATTTGGAATAAATAAGCTCTCAAATGAATAATTTCAACACATCAACTTATATGTAAATCTGAATTTAACTTTAAATATAAATTTAAGATATGGCATTATAATAAAAAATTAGAACAATTATATTCTTTGTGCAGTGTTTATACTATTGCAGAGACAAAACAAGCAAACTGAATGGTTAAAAAGAATTAAAGACCTTGGAATACTATGAATCAAACAAATGTCTAGGGATGCCTGGGTGGCCCAGCGGTTAAGCATCTGCCTTCCGGCTCAGGGGTCCCACCTTGCACCCCCTACATGGAGTCTGCTTCTCCCTCTGCTTATGTCTCTGCCTCTCTCTCTCTGTCTCTCATGAATAAATAAAATCTTTAAAAAAACAAAAAGGGATCCCTGGGTGGCGCAGCGGTTTGGCGCCTGCCTTTGGCCCAGGGCGCGATCCTGGAGACCCAGGATTGAATCCCACATCAGGCTCCCGGTGCATGGAGCCTGCTTCTCCCTCTGCCTATGTCTCTGCCTCTCTCTCTGTGTGACTATCAAAAATAAATAAAAATTAAAAAAAATAAAATAAAATAAAATAAAAAAAACAAACAAATGTCTAATGATAGGGATTGGTTAAATTCAATGCAAGACTATAAGCCTATAAAGAAGGATGTTGTATATTTGCATATATTACATGAGAAAATGTCCATCATAAATGTTACATAAGGGGCGCCTCGGTGGCTCAGTTGGTTGAGCGGTTGCATTCAACTCAGGTCATGATCTCAGGGTCCTGGGATGAAGCTCCAATTCATTGGGCTTCCTGATAGGCAGGGAGACTGCTTCTTCTTCTCCCTCTGCCATTTCCCCTGCTTATGCTCATGCTCATGCTCTCTCTCTGTCTCTAATAAATAAATAAAATCTTTTAAAAAATTAATGTTACAGAACTTTATATGTAGTATGAACCCATTTATGTTAGAGAGCACTGAAAGGACATATTAAACTCTTAGAAGTATTTTGTTTTATTCTGAGGGTGGAATTACAAGAAAAATTTGACTTTCCTACTTTTATACTATGTTAGTTTGCTAGCACTGCTATAACAAAATACCACAGATTGGGTGCCTTAAACAATGGAGATTTCTCAAAATTCTAAAGGCTAGAAGTTCAAGGACAAAGGTGTCGGGAAGTTTGATTTCTCTTGAGTCCTCTCTCCTTGCTTTGCAGGTGACCACCTTCTCCCTGTCCTCACACAAGAATCCCTAGGTCTTTGGGTTATCTCCTAATCTCTTCTTATAAAGACATCAGTCAGGTTGAATTAGGGCCTTTCCTAAAGGCCTTATTTTAACTTAATAATCTCTTTAAAGACTTTATCTCCAAATGCAATCACCTGAGGTACTAAGGTTAGGACTTCAATGTATGAATTTGGGGAGTGAGGAGTAGCAGCACAAGTCAGCCCACAGCATATATTTTTGTATCTTCTTATTTTCCTCCTGTAAATGTTTATTAATTTTACAACCAGTAAACAACCATAAATATTCAACTTTGGAAAACACTATTCAAGTGAATAATAAATACTGTGTATTTCTGTCTTTCAGAAGGAAATGGTACCTGGATGATAGTTCTTATGTATGCTAGTATTTTCTAATGGCTGGGCTTGGGATTTCATTATTCATTTAATTTTATAATCATTACTATTTTATATTTTCTTTAAACATGGGTTGTTCAAGATTCTATTTTTTCTAAATATAAAATTCCAGTATAACTATGGACGTTAAACATAGATAAAATAGTATTAGCTAAATGACCTTATATAAAGAATATGACTTCTTACCCTTGAGTTCATAAAGTCATCATAATGATGATAAATTCACATCTACACTGGGATTATTTTGAACAAATCTGTTTCAGTGCCATTGATGAGTATGAAAAAGAGAGGTAAAATATCTAAGTTTGATTATTAGACCTGTAAATCACAGTCCTTCCTAAGTTTTATTAGTGATGCATTTTGTTGTCTAATATACATGCGTTATATTGCATTTGCTGTATTATGATATATAAATAAGAAAACTATTTTAGTAACTGGAAAAAGAAAAAAATAATTTCTTTTAAAATCCTAGGAAAGTTTGTAGTAATAGAGTTTGAATATTAAATTTTTCTATATATAATCTCAATTTCCTACCTAATAAGCTAAGGATTTATGTATGTATTTATACAAATTCAGCCCTATATACTATATGAGAAAAGATCAAGCTGTAGGTTTCAATTTTAATGTGCTTGCAGTCAAGTTGATGAGGGACAGATAACAAAAATGAAAGGGTGACTAGTACAAGGTCGTAGGTAAGTAATGGTAAATTATGATTGGTGTTGTAGGTCTAAGAAAACATAAAATTATTGTGGATTTGGATAATGGAAGGAGGATTGGAAAGGAGCTGTGACTAGATCCAGGCCTTGAAGGATTGGCAATAAAGAGACAGAAGGAAGAAGGAGGTAGGACTTTCCAGACAAGATGATAATATGGAGATGAGGGCAGGGATAACAGTAATGAGAATGATGCATTTTGAGAACAATTAGTACATTTTTGAGTGAGAGAGGATGAGAATATGATATAAAAAACAAAGCTGAATAAGTAGGTTCATGCTAAGTTACAGAGAACTGTAGAAGCAAGGGAGAGAAGTTTGGAACTGACCTCATTAGACAACTAGAGCCAATTTTTATTTCCAAGGAGGGGAAAGATGTCAAACGGAGATTAGAGAGACCCCACCCCCCACCCCACAGAAATATGTAAAGTCATCCAGAGGAAGGAAATTTTTCAGAGAAGACAACCAGGTTGCATTTGCTTAAGGTAAGTAGAGAAGGATAGTTGTAAGAGATATTTCAAAGGAAGAAATGACCATGATGTAATACAAAAGAAAATACTTATTTGACCCATCTTGTTCCCCAAACTCTGTAGCACCCCAGAGATGGAGACATAAATTCCCTCCTGATCCCAGTTTCCAGAACCCATTCTAATCTCAGAAATTAAATATTTCTTAGCCTCTAGACTAACACTCAGTGGTTCAGATCAGTCTCTCATAGGACCCAAGTTTGATTACTATAGTTCTTAAAAATTGAGCTTTTGACTTGATCCCTTATTAATTTCCTTTTTTAGAATCTTTTAATTACTCTAGTTCCCTTTTGGGATTGGGTCTTGCCTTGTTCTTGTCAGTTCCCCTTCCAAGAATAAATATGTTTTCCTTGAAATTAAAACACAAAAGCAAAAAAACCTGAAGAAAAAAAAAAAAACAAACCCAAGCCAAAATAGTAATATGATTATCTGAATAGTAAGATTACTCCTACTTTTCATTTTGCTTTTCTCCATTATATAAGCTTGCTTGATGAAGCATGTGGTTTATTTTTAATGCAACGATAAACAAAAGAAAAACATTTAAACTTAAATATTAAAGGGAAAAATAATTGGTTAATATGAGTTATTGCTTACAATACTAAAGTTGATGGTATTGTCATGATAAGGAACACATCTTGTCATAGGAAATAAAAAAAAGAAACTCATTTCCTGCTTATGGGTGAAGAGGGTGAGGACATTGCTTCATTCTTACAAATTCAGAGAAATCATCTGCCTTCTCAGTTCTCATTCTAACATTGAAATAGTGTTTTCTACATAAGCTTAGCCACAAGGGGCCGTGGGATAAGGCTGTGTGCCCTGAGGAGACAGGCTGGTTTCAGTCAGTAACTTGCTGGCATATAATACCCAGTTCTTTTTAGGCAGTACAAAACCTCTTTGACCTGATCTGACAACTATTTCCTGATGGTTACATCTAGGCCAGACACAGAATAGAAATTTGACCTGAGAAGTCTTCCTTTAAGAACTGATCTAAAAATACTTTTCTCCTCTGGTTTTGGAGGATGTTTCTCTCTAATGATGAGAACTCTGATGACATATCAGGGTCTTCACAGCTGAACCTTGACTACCCACTGCAGGGGAGTCAACTTAGAGTATACAGGTTCCACATTAGCCCCCATCCCAACTGAACCCTACATCCTCTCAGGGAGTATGGTATCACCATTAGGCAGTGATGTGGTAACTCTTGGGTAGAGGAAGGCAGTCTCTTTTCCCCCAGAAGAGCTCCAGTCAAAAAGGGTTCCTCATCATTTAATCCAGCAAGTCTCAACAATAGCCATACCTCAAAATCACTGAGCAGGTAAAAATATATCACTATCTAAGCTCCACCCATTTTAATTAAATCAGAATCTCTGGGAGTATGGCCCAACCATCAGGGTTGGTTTTTGTTGTTGTTGTTGTTGTTGTTGTTAAACACTGCATGGTTGAGAATCACCAGTGTAGGAAGTCAAGATCTTTCAAGGAACAAAACAGAATCGATGCAGTAACTCTGATCTGATATTGCATCTAGAAAACCCCAGTGTTCAGGAGAATCCTGGCAGAGTTACAATTCCCTGGAAGCTCACCTTGTATCCCATCAGACTTGCTTGCCCTGGCACCATAACTCTTGCTGCCTATTATATCCATGAATGACACTAGCCTATGTGACCTTGAGCCTATAGCTCTACAACTAAAATTTATGCTAACCTACTTGCCCCTGCCTGTGGCTAGATGCAAGTGCACAGACACACCCTTCCACCTGGGTTCTACAGGAAAGCATTAAATGCTACTGTGTTTGATTTTTCCCCAAATACAGACTCTTCCTTTCTACAACTTTATCTTTGGGATCTGATGTGTTTTGTATATAATTATATCCTGTCATGTCTGTTCACCCTAAAACCATTGCTCCATGGAGATCTTTGTTCTACTTTACTGGCTCCAAAATGAATCTAACCTATCTGGGCAGTTAGCCATTATCATCACTTGCTCACCTTTAAAATCACCAATACTAGTGTCACTATGACACAATATTAGAAAAGTATAAAATTTTTTATTTTTTTTAGAAAAGTATAAAATTTTTTAAATCTTTGTAGAATTCATTTAAATTGTCAACTTCTTTAAAGCAAATTCTTAATTAACTCTACCCATTGAAATTTTTTGCCTTATCTCTGAAAAATGCCAACAGTTCTCTATAAAATTTCAGACAGTGAATAAAGACAGAAAATTTCTGTATTAAAAAAAAATCTCAATCTTTGTGGATTCGATTTCCCCATTTTTAAAATGATGGGATTATGGGATCCCTGGGTGGCGCAGCGGTTTGGCGCCTGCCTTTGGCCCGGGGCGCAATCCTGGAGACCCGGGATCGAATCCCACGTCGGGCTCCCGGTGCATGGAGCCTGCTTCTCCCTCTGCCTATGTCTCTGCTTCTCTCTCTCTCTCACTGTGTGCCTATCATAAATAAATAAAATTAAAAAAAAAAATTTTAAAAAATAAAATGATGGGATTAGGGGCACCTAGGTGGTTCAGTCAGTCAAGCATCCAACTCTTGATTTCAGCTCAGGGCATGATGTCAGGGTCCTGGGATTAAGCCCCACGTCAGGGTCTGTGCTCAGCAGAGTTTGCCTGTCTCTCTTCTCTCCCTTCTTCCCCCTTTGCCCCTCCTCCTCTGCCCCTCCCTGGCCCCCCATGCATTCATGAATTCTCTCTCTCTAAAACTAATCAATCTTAAAAAAGATAAAGTAAAATTGAGGGGATTGGACAAGATAATCAAGTCCCATCTAATTCTCTGACTTTATGATCCATTTTTACAACTTATTTGTCCTCTAACCCACAGGAAACAATCCTGAACAATACATGCCAGGTATTATTCTTAACAAAACATATTTACCCATAAGATATGATATATTTTTTAATAAAGTAAAAACAAGCATTGTTTCTTTCTAATAAAATCAAAAAAGTTGTTTCAAGTCCTAGTTCTACTAAGTTATGTGACTTTGGGCAAGGTGCCAAGGTGGCTTAGTTTCCACATTTGTTCTTGTTAAAACCACTACCATTTACCTCAAAAAGTGTTGTAAATGTTGACGCACTTATGAATGAAATAGGGATTTATTTTCTATTAAGTGGTTGTAAGGAACAAATGAGATAAAATGACCAAAACTTCTGAAAAGCTTTTTAAAAAAAACTTTAAAATCTTTACCAATGTAAGATCTTTGTAACACATCTTAATTTACATATGTTTGACCTGATATAGGCACTTTCACATTCCATGTCTTTCTGAAATTGGAAGCTGGCTAAATAAAGTGATAATTTTTCAATGCAATCAATTCTTGAAAAACACACTTCAACTGGATTCTAACAGTATTTCACTCTGAGGAGTAATTTAGAGTGTCTGAAGTATGCTCACTCAAATTATCTAATTTTCATAAACAAATTTTCCCATTTTTTGCATGTGAAAACTGAGACCAAGTGTGGTTTTTCACTATGCCAGAATAGTTTTCTAAGTGCTCCATGTTTATGTGCTTATTACTAAGATCTCAAAAGAGATATGCAGTTTGTTTTTTGGTTGTTTTTTTTTTTTTTTTTTTAGTTCTAATCTAGAAGCTCAGAATCATGCATCTGATTTTAAAGTGGATTATATTACTACATATTTTGTCCACACCCATGGCTTTTGTAAACTACATTATGATTGTGTTTAAGAAACGTGCCATAAAACCCCATAGGCTTTTCTTCCTGTTGGGGAAGTAGGCCTCGATGCACGCCAAACTGGAAAATCATGTTATAACCATCCATACCAACTTGTCTGAAATCTAACTTGAGAAAAGGCTAATTGTAAATATCTCCAAAGGAATTTGGTCCTGAAAGAATGTGAAAAAATGGGCATGAACAGCTGGCCATGCCCCTTTAGGAAGGCACTCCGTGGCTAGTATCTATGTGGAGAGACCAGGAAGAGTCATAAGGCCCCAGGGAGTTTCCAGGGGTGATGACAGACCATCTCCTCCTCTTCCCACAAGATACAAGTGGGGATTTCTTCCATTGCTGAATAGTCCTGAGGACTTCCCCAGGCTCCTTAAGAGAAGGTACCAAAATGGAACTCCCCACTGCTGGGGACTCCTGAGGTTCTCTTTACATTGGAGTTCTTAACCCACACTGCATTTGAGAAACACTGGGGGACTTTATAAACTATATCCCTGGACTCCATCCCAGATAAATGAAATCACTCGGCTGGAGATGAGTGGTAGGGTCCAGGCTTAGGCTGTTTTAGAACCTTCTAGGTGAGGTTCATATATAGTAGAAGTAGAGAACCACTGCTTTAGGCTGTCTGCCTGGTCACCACAAGGGCCCCTGCACCCCCACTCTCATGATCAGAAAAATTGGAGCATATGAAGATTTGGGGTTTGGCACTCGTTTTTCTTTCCTATCCTTCAATAGCCCTTCTCCATCCTCTTCCCATGCCCAATGCTTTTACGTTCTATTTCTTTCTGCCTCTCTCCTGTATCTCCTCTCCTATAGACATCAACTCACAAGAAATTATCAGGAACCCATTTATATTAAAATATATAAAACTGATAACCTTAAATGACCATTCTATCAGTGGCACTGTTCCATTATTCATGTATACTATAGATAGAATACAGTTAAGGGAATAAGGCTTTAATATGCCATGGACAGTTGGACAGTGGGCTTTGGTGGAGCACCCCATACCACATCCTCTACTACACCCATGCTTCGGAAAAGTAGCATCTGTTTAGTCAGAAGATGCCTGCTCCCTTTGCCCTACTGGTCAGGACTCTGAGGGCTTCATTTGACACAACTGTATCTTGGTTGGATGCTCTTGGGAGCAAACTGTACATAAAATTAAAGAAGGGGAAACGAAAAAAAAGTATGCGTTGACTTCCAGAGATATTCTATATGACTTGAAAAGTGATCAGAAAGCAGAAAAATTCTGTTGTGCCAAGGACCAGCTCTCCTTTCCCTGAAAAAGGAATATTTTTGCCCTGAGCAAACATAAGGAGATGGGATATGATTCTAGTGTAAGAAACCAAATAAGTGTTTAGCTATATCCTACTTATCTGTGTGATAAACAGTCAAAACTAAACTGTATGTATCTTGTGTGGTTTGAATTGAAGCCAATAGATCAGCGAGAGTATGAAGGATGAGTCATTTCATGCTTCCATGATGTTTCACTGGAGAATGGGCACTGCTGCCCAAATGATGCAGCTTTAAAACAAACAGCAAAAGCCCCTTGGTCATCACAACCTCTTTTTTTTTTTTTTAATTTTTATTTATTTATGATAGTCACAGAGAGAGAGAGAGGCAGAGACACAGGCAGAGGGAGAAGCAGGCTCCATGCACCGGGAGCCCGATGTGGGATTCGATCCTGGGTCTCCAGGATCGCGCCCTGGGCTAAAGGCAGGCGCCAAACCGCTGCGCCACTCAGGGATCCCCATCACAACCTCTTTACATCAAAACTAGTACCGTGTTTACATCCTCTGGGAAAGTCACCACAGAACAAATAATGAGACTTTTGCGCATACAGCATAGCACTTATCAGAAGAAACCAAAAAGTCTGTCCTTTCAGAGTAGCTGGCTTCAAATATTTATTTATTAAATGCAGCTAATGTTTGAGCCCAGATTGCTTATTAAATATCAACTCCAGGATTTGAAATGTGACAAGCTAAATTAGTTATAAATGACATACGAGTAACGTGGGAGACTTAGCTATGTTGCTGACTCGCCCAAACGTTCTGAACCAAATTTCTGTTAGTAATGTATTGTCAGAGAAAGTGAGGGGAAAAGAGATACAGCAGAGAAATCTATATTCTGTCCTAAAACCTAGTGTGTGACTGATGAATGGCTGCCATGGTCAAGGATGAGAAGAGGACAAACAAACAATTGATACAAATACATTAAATTCACAGAAACTCTTCAGGACCTGACTTTATGAAACAGAAGCAGCACCAGCCAAGACATTTTTAGATGGCCCTTTTGTGGTAAAAATAATTTGAGGTTATTCTATTCTTAGAAGTTTGGAAGGAATCTGTTGACATATGGCTCTAACAAATTACAAACACCCCCAAATTTTTGTTAGGAAAACATACCGCCAACTGTGAAACGTGTGGCTCATTACTATTTGGGAAATGCTTCTGTAATAATTTAATAATAATAATAGCAATACTTTTAACTTCTGACTGTTTTATTAATACTATTTACCATATCCTGTTGGCTAACTTCACATTAGAGGTTTCATATTTACTATAATAATAATAATAATAATAATAATGGCATCTAACATTCATTGAATGCTGTCCATGTGCCCAGAATTGGGTCAGGGGCTTTGTGTGTATTATGTCATAGAATTGTCATTGTTTCCATTTTGCCTATGAGGAAAGAGACTCTGAGAAGTGAAGTGACTTACCCAATCATGGCCACTATGCATAGGCTGCATATTTCAGTTCCAGCTTTGTCTATTTTGCATATCTTTGCTTTTAACCACTACACTTGATTGTTTCCTCATAGAAATTCATCAGCAAACTAAGAAAATAAGGTCTAACTAAGCTATATCTTGGAAAATATAGACATATCCAGTTGGGTATGACTGAAATATTTCTCTAGCAGTTTAGACCACTTGGTAGCATTTTTTTTTTAATTTTGTGGGAGACAGAATAAAACAAGAAAATATACAGTATTTTATGGGAGAAAATCTTTGCAACTTTGAGGCAAGCAAGGATTTCTTGAGATACAGAAAGCTAAAATAATAAAGAAAAAAAGTTGATAGTTGAACTGCACCAAAAAATTTTAAATGTTTTTTCTTCAGCAGACACCAGCATGAAAATGAAAGCAATCTGTGCACTGGGAGAAAATGTATATAGTGCAAATACCTGACAAAGGACATGTGTCCAGAATATATAGAGAATTCTTACAACTCAATAAGAAACAATAACCCAATTAAAACCATGGGCAAATGATTTGAACTGATACTTTACCAAAGAAGATATATGGATGGCTGATAAGCAAATGAAGAAACACTTAACACTATTAGTCATAGAGAAATGCAAATTTAAACCACAAGGAGATACCACTACCCACCTACTACTATAGCTAAAATTAAAAAGGCTGAAAATATCAAGTGTTACCAAGGATGTAAGAGCAACTAGAATGCTCATACGTTACTAGTGAGAATGTAAAATGGTACAATAACTTTGGAAAACGGTTTGGCAGTTTCTTACAAAGTTAAGTATATACTTACCATATGACCCAGCAATTGTAGGGATTTACCCAAGAGAAATGTGAACATATCCATGCAAAGTTTTATAGATTTTATTTTATTTTAAAGATTTTTTATTTATTTATTCACGACAGACACAGAGAGAGAGAGAGAGAGGCAGAGACACAGGCAGAGGGAGAAGCAGGCTCCATGCAGGGAGCCTGACGTGGGACTCGATCCCGGGTCTCCAGGATCATACCCCAGGCTGAAGGCGGCACTGAACCACTGTGCCACCGGGGCTGCCCACCATGCAAAGTTTTATACAGAAACATTCTAGAATGTTTATTCAGCTTATAAGAGTCTCGACTTGGAAACAAATCAAATGGCCATAAACTGATGAATTAATAAATAAGTTGTGGTACATCCTTAAAATAGAATATACCAAGAAATAAAAATGAACCACTTATACATGCAATAATATGGATAAATATCAAAAAAAAAATGCTGAATGAGAGATACCAGACACAAAGAGTATATACTAGAACAATTCCATCTATATGAAATTCTAGGAGAGGCAAATATAATCTACAGTGATCTGCATGATCTATCTTTCTTCTCTACTGGATCTTTCCCATTAGAATAAAACATGTTGTTCTTTCTCCCACACCCAACCCAACATTAAAGAGCACATCAGCTGTTGCCTGGAGCCAGGGTTGGGGAGATAAATTTACTGCAAAGAAAGGGTCAAAAGGAAACTTTTGACCTGATATAAATGTTCTATGTCTTCATTGTGGTAGTAGTTACATGTATATAAGTTTGTCAAACCCATCAAAAGGCACACTTAAAATGAGTGTTTTGAATTGTATGTAAACTATAGCTCTGTGTGTGTGCATGTCGCACTTATTAAGTTAAATGTTAGCAAATGGTAGAAACAAAGTAAGGAAGGAGGATAAGGAATGCATGGGAATGTGGTTTGATGTCATTTTTAAGTAGGTAGAAGCAGGAAGACCAATTAGGAGGTTATTGCAATAATCTAGGAGAGAGATGATGATGATTTAGTTAGACCGTAATGGCAGCAGTAGAGATAGTGAAAAGTGACCAAATTTGGGTAGATGTTGAAGACAGAGACATAGGAGTCACTCATGAATTGTATTTGGGGGTGAGTAAAAGAGAGGAGTCAGGCACTAGTCCAAGATATTAAGCCTGAGCAACTGTGAGGATAACATTGAGATGGGACAAACCTTATGGGTGAGTTTTTAGGGAAAGACCAGGAATTCAATTAGGACATGTTAAATTTGAGTTGTATGTGAGACATCCAAGTAGAGATATTGAGTAGGCAGATATGAATCTAGAGTTCAGAGGAAAATTCTAGACTGAACATACAAGTTTAGAAGTCATTGCCATACATATGGTTTTTAAAACACCAGACTAGGGATCCCTGGGTGGCGCAGTGGTTTAGCGCCTGCCTTTGGCCCAGGGCGCGATCCTGGAGACCCGGGATCGAATCCCACGTCGGGCTCCCGGTGCATGGAGCCTGCTTCTCCCTCTGCCTGTGTCTCTGCCTCTCTCCCTCTCTCTCTCTCTCTCTGTGACTATCATAAATAAATAAAAATTTAAAAAATAAAATAAAATAAAACACCAGACTGGATGAAATCACCAAGAGAGTAGAAAGAGAAAAGAAAAGAGTTCCAAGGACTGAGCGTGTAGCACTTCAATGTCCAGAAGCCAAGGAGAGGAAGAGAAATCAGCATAGAGAGAGAAGGACGGAACAATGAGCAAGGAGGAAAACCAGAGTGTGCATTTTTTTTCCTTAGAAGACTGTTGGGGAGGAGGTGTTTTTATTTTTTTTAAGTTTTTTATTTATTCATTTGAGAGAACACGAGCAGGGGGAGGGAGAGGGTTAGAGTTTGAAAAGGGAAAAGCATACTCTCTTCTGAGCGGGATGCCCAACTTGGGGCTCAATCCCAGGACCCGGGGATCATGACCTGAACCAAAGGCAGTTACTTAACTGACTGAGCCACCCAGAACCCCTGGGAAAAGTGTTTTTTAAAAAGGGAGTGAATACCTGTGCTAAATCCTGCTGACAGATCAAGTAAATTGAGGACTGAGCTGACCATTGGATTTGGCAATGTGATGGTCAACAGTAACTTTAACAAGTTTGGTGGAGTAAGGGGGGGGAAAGCCTCATTGGAGAGAATTAAACCAAGTGTGTGAGGGAAGTAATTGGAGACAGCAGTGTAGAAAAAAATTTTAAAGGACTCTTGTTATAATGAGGGGAGTGAAATGGCCCAGGAACCAAAGGGAAAAGGAGGGATAAGAGAGGATTTGGGAGACAAAAAAGAAATAACAGGATTGATGCTGATGAGCATGACCCAAGAGAGAGAAGAATTGGTGATGCGGGAAAGGGGAGGGGTAACTACCAGTACAATGTCTTTGAGTTGGCAAGAGGCAATGGGAGTGTAGCAGACAGGCCATAATTTGAGAAACATAAAACAGGAAAGGACCCTCAATCAGACTTCCAATGACACATACGTTGTGATTCTCTGGGTGCTCCCAGTGTAGCTCTGGCTCGATATCTTCCAGATGTGGACCATAAAGGAAAAACCTCCCCTTGCTCAACTGAATGTCTGGCCTCTCACCCCACTATGACCCTGGCTCTCCATGCCACAAATCCTATTGCCAAGTTTCTGAATGTTGCAAACACCCTTCTCCAATTTATGGGATGTGACTTTTCCTTAAAAGTCGCAAATACACTTCTTTTTCTCCTAATTCTGACATTTTCATATTTGATGGATGTTGAATTATTCTCCCAAATAGTTTCTGGCAGGATAAAACCAAGTGAGCTTATTTTAGCTCTCCGTTGTTTTTCCTGTGGCATTTTCTCTTATGCCAACCCAACTAAGGAATGAGGTATGGTGGTGAGTGGCTGCTGCGGAGCTAGCAGACTGTGTTCCTAATCCAGGAGGTAGGTCAGGGAGCAGTCCTGTGGAGTCCACAAGAACCACAAAGTTAAAAAAAATACTTTGTAAACAAAGCCACTAAAAAAACAAGGGTTACATAAAGGCTCTGACCAGCCAGTTATATCATCTGAGATGGAGTACAAGAATTTTTAGCAAAAAAGCCCAAGGTATATGTTGTAGGATGAAGCCTTAATACCCTTGCCTAATCAGTTCAACCACTGTAGTAGTTATGCCTTGACTGCCAGGAGCATAAATATTTTGAAAGTCTTTGCCATTTTTATTATTTTAAGAGTGGGTTTCTAGTTTCCATGTGATAGAATTGAAGTACATGCTGCTATAATTACCTTCATATCTCTGGTTACTCTGCAGGGAAAAATATGGTTATGTGAATTCATTCAGAAACTTTAACAACAGCCTTCTATGTGTTAGGCATTGCACTGGCCAGTAGGGATTTTAAAATGATGAAGGCGTGCTTTCTGCTTCTAGGGATCTCACTGTCTAGTTGGGTAGACAAATGAGAAGTAAGTATGTGGTAAATGCAATGAAAGTGATCAGTAGGGTAGTAGACCTATCCATAGCCCACATGGAGAGTCTGTGCAGGCTGAGAGGCTGCTAGAAGTTTCATAGATGATGGAAACACCAGAAACCAAAGAGATGACAAGGAGATGAATGGGAAACCAAAGATGTTCAACATTTCTGAACCATAGAGTAGGAAATTGGAATGAGTTGAGACTTACAGCTGGAGAGGTAGGCAAAGGTAAATAGGGGCCAGCCTTGATTGCCACATGAAGGCATCAAGTAGGTGGTGAACATCTACTGGAAGCTTTAGCAGGAGAGTGGTGTGATCAAATCTTTCTTTCTTAATGAAGTAAGTAAATAAGTAGGCTCTACACCCAACATGGGGCTAGCCAGGTGCCCCTCAAATCTTTATCTTAAATTTCTGGTGAAGGAATTTTAGGAGAAAGTGTAAGTTGGATTGTCCAAGAGGCAGACCCTGAACCAAGGACTTGAGTTCAAGTAATTTTTTTTAAGGAAATGATCCCACAAGAAACTAGTAAGGAAATAGAAGAAACAGGATAAGGAGAGGCAAGAAGCCAAGCAGAAGAGCCGTTTCAAGTTAAGTCTCAGACAGCCTGATCCTGTGAGGAGCTCTGGAATATAAATTACACTACAGTTTGCCCCACCTTAAGGCAATGAGCTGGTTTTTGTGCACCCACGCCAGTCAGTTGTCCTCTACTGTCCACCCTGGGGGAAATGAAGATTCTTGGGTAGTTCCTGTTTTCCCTATCAGCTAGCAGTTTCATTGCCAAAGGACAGTCCTCTTTCACTTACAGGTACTGGCAAAGCATGCAGAAGCTGGGGGATGTAAAAAACTGAGCTGCTGAAAGAGATGGAAGCAATTTGAACGAAGCACCCAGAGTATCCACAAGGGAACTAAATTGGAATAATTTGTTTGTTTTAAAAATATTTTTTTTAACAAATAAGTAATTTGTTCAATAGGTAGCTATAGCTTCTACCCCATTCCTTAATCTTACCCCATCTCTGACTGTCATTTCACTTCTAAATGAGTGATGGTATCATCAGCATCCTTGGGCTAACTGAAGGGATAAAGGACAAAGTGATAATTGGGGATGAAGTAAGGGTAATGAGAGCACACATTAACAACTGGTAATGAATAACAATTCTTTTTTTTTTAAGATTTTGTTTATTTATTTATTTGAGAGAGAGAGAGAGAGAAAGAGAGAGAGAGAGAGAGGAAGAGAGAGCAGCAGAACCCTGAAATCCTGACCTGAGCTGAAGGCAGATACTTAACCGACTGAGCCACTCAGATGCCCCGAAAAACAAGGATTCTTTTAAAACATCTCCAACTTGCTTTTCCAAGTAAAAGAATATATAGAAAAATGACATTTATGTGGCTTGAGATGGGACACTAATTAAGAAGGTGCTGCCATATGAGGGTGAGGAATGAAAAGGGGCAAGAACTCCTCTTGGGCTCATCATACCCATCCCTTGGGAAGGGCAGCCAGGTGGGCTCTCCCCTTGGAACATTATGCCTTTTATTTTACACATAATGGCTGTGTCTCCAGATTAGGGGTGCTTGGGACTGGCTGACTTCCCACAGTTAATAATTACATATTGTTAGAGCTTCTGCTCATTAAATCTTGAATTGTCTAGACACTATCTAAAGAAACAAGGCCCTTTAAACACTGTCAACTATGTTGATTTAGCTGTGACTCATTTAGCATTTAGCCTTACATTGGTCCCAAATCATAATCTGAGATAAATATTAAGAGCAAATCTAGATCACTGGCTCTCAAAAGGGGTGAGGGAGTACAATTTTGCCCCTCAGGGAGCATTTGGAAATATTTGGAGATCCTCTGGGTTGTGCCCAGCAGGGGATTATTCAGATAGTGCTGTTAAGTATCTAGTGGGTAGAGGCAAGATTTACTGGTAAGCATTGCACAATGCACATGACAGTCTCCCTCAACAAATAATTATCCGGCCTCAAACGTAAAACATAACAAGGTTATAAAACCCTGATTTAGATAGGTTTGTTGCAGTTGGGAAACAATGCAACAAGAATAAAAACCAAAGGAGGAGAGAATATTGGAGAATGTCAAACTTGGAGTCAAGTAATGGTATCTTTGCTCCTCTAACCTCTCTGCTTGGCACCTCATCCTGTGTAACCTGTGCCGTTCGTCCATCAGAGTCATCTCAGAAGCCCATCTCCTCAAACATATCCCTTCCCTCCTTTGTATCCCTTTTGCTCTGTGGTGTATCTGTTAGGACATCGCCTTACTTTGCCTTATGTTAGTTTCTCCTTTGAAACCTGTCTCATTTCCCTCTCCATGATAGGAAGTCACACAGGGTCTCCAAGTTTGACATCCCCAATATTCCCTCCTTTTTTGTTGTTGTTTTGTTGCTTGTTTGAATCAAGTCAAAATGGATTAAATTTAATGACTTGCTCAGTTTATATCTAGCAATGGGATGAGTCAGAGTAGACAATGATGTTTACTCTTCGTCTTCTGGTCTGTCGTTTTCAGTCTTCTCCCTGGAGTTTCAGTGAACTCAGGGGAATTAGATGATCCTTATCCATTTCCCTTTTGTTCTACCACCAGTTCCCTAATAAGAAGTGGCCCCGACCGTGAAATTCTTTGGAAAACAAGTCCAGAACTCTAGTGAGTAGATGGTCAGTTAGGCATAAATACTGAAAGAGAGAATACTCCAAGCCTTATAATATTTAGATGGATGTTTTAAGATGGTGTGGTAGGCAGAATTATGGCCTTCTAATGATGTCTGTGTCTAATTCCTGGAACATGTAAATATGTTACATTATATGGCAAAGAGGAGTGAAGTAGCACATGGATTTAAGATTGCTAATCAGCTGACTTTGCAGTGGTTGATAAGCTTGGATTGGGGGGGGGGGAGTAGTATAATCACAGGGGCCTTTAAATGTGAAAGGGGGAAACACAAGAGTCAGT
The DNA here is from genome assembly GCF_018345385.1 of Vulpes lagopus. Classification (NCBI taxonomy): domain Eukaryota; kingdom Metazoa; phylum Chordata; class Mammalia; order Carnivora; family Canidae; genus Vulpes; species Vulpes lagopus. The sequence continues at coordinate 52,807,230 of NC_054832.1, forward strand.
ATCTGATGTGAGACCCACCATTGCTAACTTAGAAGATGGAAGAAGGGACCATGCATCAAAAGCAAGGAGAGGGGACACCTGGGTGGCTCAGCAATTGAGCATCTGCCTCTGGCTCGGGGCGTGATCCCAGATTCCCAGGATCGGGTCCCACATCAGGCCCCTTGCATGGAGCCTTCTTCTCCTCCCTCTGCCTGTGTCTCCGCCTCTCTTTCTGTGTCTCTCATGAATAAAGAAATATAAAATCTTAAAAAAATAAAAATAAAGAGAGTAAGCCACTAAAAGCTGCAAAAGGAAATCTGTACCTCCCTAGAGCATCCAAATGAAATCCATTCCTGCCAAATTTTTTATTTTGGCCCATTGAAACCCATTTCAGAATTCTGACCTCCAAAATCATAAGATAATAACATGTTGTTTTAGGCCACCCAATGTATGGTAATTTGTTACAGCAGCAATAGGAGACTAATACAGCTGGACACTTAAGTTTGTTGTCTATACAAATTGGGTGACAATTTTACAGCGATTTATTTTTTTAAAAATTGCATCCTATCATATAAGTTTCTGAAGTTTCTTCCCAATCACAAAATGTTCCTGACACAGGAGGGGAAGAAAATTAGAAAAATTTAAACTGCCACAATTAAAGACAAGCCTGAATCTTGTCAAGACTTTAATGACTGAAGAAACATGCTGGCAAGATGGCCTCATTTTCCAGGCTTTGTTTCTTGAGACTCCCAGATACCTCACATTCAGAAAAAGAGTAGGAATAAAAAAGATCGAGAGCTAAAAAAGAAAAACCAACTTTAAAATACTGTGCTTCCGGAGTACCTGGGTGGCTCAGTGGTTGAGCATCTGCCTTTGGCTTGGGTCATGATCCTCATCTTGAGCCCCTTGTCAGGCTCCCTGCTCAGTGGGGAGCCTGCTTCTCCCTCATGTTTGCTGCTCCCCCTACTTGTGCACACACTCTCTCTCTCTGTCAAATAAATAAAACTTTTTTTAAAATTTAAAAAAATAAACAGTGAATAGATGTTTAAAGAGTATCCTTTTGAAAGGGTACTAACCTGTTATCCTGTCTCTTTGGCACTGGTATTTGTGATGTGTGTGTGATAAGATTCATCTACAGGGGGCAGCCCAGGTGGCTCAGTGGTTTAGCACCACTTTCGGTCCAGGGCGTGATCTTGGAGACCCGGGATCGAGTCCCACATCGGGCTCCCTGCATGGAGCCTGCTGCTCTCTCTGCCTCTCTCAATCTCTCTCTCTCTCTCTCTCTCTCTCTCTCTCTGTGTGTGTGTGTGTGTGTCTTTCGTAAATAAATAAATAAAATCTTAAAAAAAAGATTCATCTACAGGGATATTTAAGGTCATTTTTCCCTAAACTATTAGGGTTTTGGAGTAATCTCTGACTTTTAGGAGCCTAAGAATATTAACTTATCTCCTTAGTTTTATTGTAACCACAGTCTTAGAAGTGAAGAGCTGTTTGGTTGCCATGTCAGAATCGAGTTGCATTTTAAATAGCCAGAACTTTTAAATGACTCTGAATCACTTAGTATTACAGTGTTGACATGTTATAGTATATGGAAAATATAAACAGACTAGCTTTCAAAAAAGAGATACCCCACACTAATTCTGGTAGTGCTCTGTTGTAAAACGTGTATATTTTATGATGAGTCTGGAGTGGAGAAGTTAGAATCAGAATGCAGTATTTTAGGTCTAAGATCTTAGTTCCCCTTCTTAATATGTAGTCAAAATTAAATGAGAAGACTCTAAGTTAGTAAAAAGTGTGCTGTTCAGTTTTTCTGGTGCTTGAATAGAATTGAGAAAGGTATTATATAGGAGTTTTCAAAGAAGAACCAAAAAGAACCCAATAGAACCACTGGTGGTTCTATTCCTTTTAAAGGATTGAAAATAGTATAAAAGTGAAGCTAAACTTTTAAGTTTTCAACAGAAAGGTATACATCTCAGTTCTATAAAAACAATCAACAGGGTTTGAATATAGGCATTTAACTGTAGGTGAGAATAACTGACAGAGATTCAAGCCCTCCTCCTGCTTCTCTAAGAAAAGTCAGCTACATCAGGGAAGTGAGGGAAACCAGCAGGAATACAGATGTTCAAAGAACCCTTTTCCTCCCCCCGCCCCTCCGTGGCAGTTCCAGGGGGTGGCTGGGGGCAAGGAGAGAAGGGAGATGGACTCTAGTTCCCTACAACCTCCCTTTCCCCAAAGTCATCTTCCAAAACAAAACAAACCTGCAAGCCCAAACTCTGTCCGATCAATGCAACTTCAGAACCAGCCGTCCAGTCCGCTTTGCTAGCTCCACCGGCGTCCCTCAGCCCTCCTGTATAGTTGGAGTCCTGACTGCTTCTCACTCAAGGACACAGTGAGGGGCAATTTGGTAGGCATGGCCCCGTGTTCTTGTGACACCTCATTTACACCTTGTAATAAAGAGTCATCTCTCTGACCTTGATAGATTATTTTTCCAGAAAAGTGAATTATTTATATCTTCTTATAGCCACATATGCTGCCCAGAAGTCACCCATTTATCTGACATGTTTTATTAAGGACACCAGATGTTCCTGCAGTAAGTTTTAGGTATCACACCCCCTGACAGAGTCTAAAGGAGAACCAGACCTTCAAGTGAATGTATACAGAAACTTCGTAAGCCTCTAAGAATGGAAAATGTATTTTGAGACATTAGCATACGGAGGCTGAGAATTGCCCATTTCTAACTCCTCACGTGTAAATAATAATTGATTCACATACCTTCTCTTCCCTGCCCACACCTCCCCCTCCTCCCTGCATCCACTCCCCGAATACTCCCCCCCAACTCAGGAGTTAATGAAAGTTATTAAAACTTGGAGTTTTACTGTCTATGTATCTGTTAAGTCAGGCTTTTTTGGACAATAGTTTACTTTGATTCTCCTGATGTCTACACAGGCCAAGGTAATTAGTCATTAGCAATTATGTGCTGCTAATTACCGCTAGTGCGAAGTGCCTGGGAGACGCCAACACAGGGTGTTAATAGCAATTTGTTTTGTGGGTTGGAGTGGTGGTTTGATTCCATTTCCTATTACATCCTCAGTACAGTGTATCTTAAGTGGCGTTGTAGATTGGAAGTGGCATTAAACTTTCAGCAGAAGACATCCTTCCCACTTGGACATTTTCATGCTAAAACAGCCCACTTGTCAAAACTCTTAGCTATCAGGGTGACAGATGTTACATGATACACAACTAGGTAGAAAGCTGGCATCTGACATCTTTTAGCTGTGCGGGCACACACGTCAATATGCCATAAAATGCAGACACTTCCCCACAGAATCTGGATAAACACTTCTTACTGCGCCTTTGCTGTATCAATTTGGAACAGATGGGTTGCTGTTTTTCTGATGTATTATGACAAGCAGCAGCAACTACTAATCATAGCACCAAGAACTGTTGGTGTCTAATGCTGTTCTTTTTCAATGTCACCCATTAAGTGACATTCTTTGCTCCTGAACAGAGAATAAAATTTTTCATTTTTAAAAAAGAGAGAAAAGGGACCCCTGGGTGGCTCAGTGGTTAAGCATCTGCCTTTGGCTCAGATCATGATCCCTAGGTCCTGGGATTGAGTACTGTATTGGGGTCCCCATGGGGAGCCTGCTTCTCCCTCTGCCTAAAAAACTAAAAATACAAATAAAGAGGAAAAGGATTAATTGATAGTTCTCAGGGAGAATGTGAGAGCCTTTAAGACTAGGGTTTTCCTCTTCTTTTCTCATGCTTTCAGATCTTGGTCTGCATACCACCATGTATACTGAATTTTGTACATTTTCCTAGGCGCCAAACTTTGAAACCAGGTACCTAGACAGCACGTTAAGGAGGCAGGGCCAGGGGATAAGGGTTGGTGTAGTCAGTGCCCATTAGGACCTGAAGCTCTCATCAGCACAATCAATCTATAGTCATTCACCCTCTCAGCACAGGGGCTATGGTTGGTCCCCTGCTTCCATCTACGTGCTGCCACTGAAGGACCTGCAGATTTGTTTTAACCTGGTTTTATTTCTCTTTTTTTCCCAAGATTTTATTCATTTATTCATGAGAGACTAAGAGAGAGAAGCAGAGACATAGGCAGAGGGAGAAGCAGGCTCCTCATGGGAAGCCTAATGCAGGCCTCGATCCTAGGACCTAGGGGTCATGATCTGAGCCAAAGGCAGATGCTCAACCACTGAGCCACCCAGGCATCCCAACCTGGTTTTATTTCTATACAAGAACACCAGGCGGTACACAGACTGAGATCTCCTGTGTGTATCCCCACAGCCCAACCTCATGTGGTGGTCCTGCGTCATACATGCCATCTAGGCGTCCCTGGCACCTCAAACCAAGCATATCAAATCACCAGAGTCTCTTCATCTGATTGGGTAGCAGAGGGTGGTTTGGGGAAATAGAGTGCCAGAAAAAGGAATCAAAGTTAGCCTAGAATGTCCCCGTGAACTCCCCAAAGCAGCCTTGCCTGTCCTTGGTACAGACTCCACTTTCACGGCGTGGGGGCTGCCCTCACTCCCCATCTGACTGCCGTGCTTCATGGGGCTGCACAGGTTTGTTTGCTTTTGAAAGAGAGTGTAACATGACTTCGTTTCTTTAATGACAGCTACACTGCCTACAAGCTGGCTGATGTCTACGGAATTCACAGAGTGTGAAGCGGGCCTCTGTGGGTCCAAAGGGGAGAAGAAAAACCACAGAGTGATTTATTGCCTCGAAGGCCCTATTCACAGATAATGGAGAGGAAGAAGCCTGTTCCAGATCCAGAAGGGGTGGCCTCTTGTCTCGCATCTAGGTAGTGGGAAGCAAAGGCAGTTTAGCCAGTAATTCCACGACATTAAGATTCCTTACTTATATCTAAAATGCAAAAATTCCACCTGGAATTCAGAAATCGTGTCCTGATAAAAGATGCAAAATTAAGTACAGTAGTTAATGGTGTGGAATTTGGAGTCAAACATTCATGCTCCAGCTGGCTCTGACAGTTGCTTGCTGCATGACCTTGGAAAAATTACTTAAATTTGGTTTCCTCATCTATAAACTGAGGATAACAGAATCCCATTTTACAGGGGCATTGTAAGAATCAAATGAAACGTTGTATGTGAAATGCTCTGTGTCTGACACAGAAGAAATGCTGCACAAACCAACATATAATTATTGTTTAGATTAATAAGGCAGGGGAAGGGGAAGAAATGGTGAAGGCAGGAAAAAGTATGATTTATTAAAAAAAAAAAAAAAGTATGATTTATAGAGGCACCTGAGTGGCTCAGTCGGTTGGTGGGCATCGTGGACTCTTGGGTTCAGCTCCAGTCATGGTCTCAGGTAGTGGGGATCAGCCCTGTGTCCCTTGGACCACTCAGCTCAGAGGCTGCTTAGGATTCTTTCCCTCTCTCTCTCCCTCCCCATCTGCTCCTCCCCTGTTCACTCATTCTCGCTCACTCGTGTGTGTGCACTCTCTCTCAAACAAATAAATAAAATCTATTTTTTAAGTATGATTTATATATGACCATGGTTACCTATAAAGATTTTTCCCTGAAGTAATTACATTATCTTGAAGATTCAGTAAATTCGACCTATCCCAAAAGGGGACTTAGAATTCCTTTGCATTCCTATCTGTGGGATGCAATCTGACATTTACTGCCACTTTATCGATTCAAGTTTGCAGAGACTTTTATCTATTCCAATGAATTTTGCCTAGGAGCAGGCTCCACTGTCTCCAGCTAATGCCTTAGGACGGCCTCCCAGAAGTAATATCATGACAGGGATGAGTGACAAAGGAGTTATTTCTCTTCCTCATTTTTTTTCCTTCTTCTTTTTAAGAGGTGACATAGCTATCTAGTAAAGCAGCCAGATATAAATATAAGTAATACTGGTAAATTTAAATAAATATTAAAGAACCCCATTCACAATTTCTTAAATGCAATAAAATTTAACTTTGGTTTCATCTCCATGCTTAAAGAGAACACTTCTTTTTGCTCACCATAAATCTTCACCTCTGGATATTAAAGGGTCAGCAATTTTATTCTGATAAATACCCAGTAATACCACGTAGCCCAGAAAATAGTCCTCACAGCAGCTTCCTTAAGTGAAGGAAAGGAAACATTTGATAATCAGATATTTTAGGGTCCAAGATTCAAATTTTATCCTCAGTACAAGCCTTTTCAATTTCACAAAGAAACAAAAAGCCTTCCAAAAAAAATACATAAATGTCAGAGAAAATTTAGTTAAAAAAATCCCTTGATTTTATTCAATTAGGTTTTGTTTTTTTTGTTTTTTTTTTTTTTGTTTTTTTTGTTTTTTTTTTTTTAAATTAACTTTTATTGGTGTTTAATTTACCAACATACAGAAAAACACCCAGTGCTCATCCCGTCAAGTGTCCACCTCAGTGCCCGTCACCCATTCCCCTCCATGTTTTTTTTGTTTTTGTTTTTTTTGTTCACACTTAAAAGACAAGAAGTAACCTTAATAATGCACTCTCTGTTTTAGAATACGGGGTAGCAGTTTTGTTTTTCCCAGTGTCTCCCCTGCTCTTACAGTTTTCTGATTCCTCATTCTATTTAAAAAGATGAGAGATTTTTTAAAAACAAAAACAAACCAACCAACTAAATAGTGTTTCTTAATATGATGGGAGCGGGTCATATTTTATTTTCTAATGAAACCTCTTTCTGCCTCACTGCAGGCAGCCCTCTACTTTATATACATTTCTATAAATGTGTTTGAAGATTAGATATGTGAATATGAAAAATCAGATTTACGTTGTAATAGGCTGACTGGTGGCCCCCAAAGACACCCACATCCTAATCCCCAGGACTTACAAATGTGTTACTTTACGTGACATCAAGTATTTTGCAGCTTAAAATTACATATGATTAAATTAAGGCATTTGAGCTACAGAGATTATACTGGATCATTCAGGTGGGCCCAATGTAACAAAGGTCCTTATGAGAAGGAGGCAGGATATCAGAGAGGAGAGGAGATGCTATATTGCTGCTGACTTTCAAAATGGAGCGAGGGGCCCCTAGAAGCTGGGAAAAGCAAGGCTCTCCCCCAGAGCCTCTAGAAGAAATGCAGTCCAACAGACTCCTTTTGGGCTTCTGACCTGCAGAAGTGTAAGCTAATCTATTTGTCATATTTCAACCATTACATATGTGGTAATATGTTATGGTAGCAACAGAAAATTAATATATATGCTATATGAGGATTTGGGATCCCAGAGGAATAAAATACATTATAAAATCTCTTAGAGTTCCCACTGTTGCTGCTGCTTTCAAGTACTGAAAGATTCTGAACAGGTTAGACTCTTCCCAGGTCCCAGGATGGGAGATGGCAGGGTAAAAGAAACCAGTCAGGCTGTCTCCTGTCATCCCAGGGCTTTACGAAGTTAAGCTAGGTATTGCCAAATCTGCCTCCAGTTCTCTCTCCTCTCTGCCCACTTGTGCCCACTCGTGCCCACTGCCTCTTACTCTGCCACATTTAGATCACAAGCAGTTGTGATCACTAACCAGCCTCATACTGATGGCCGGGGATATGGGCATGAAAGGAGTCTTTCTTCCTCTGACACCCAGCCAAGTGGTGCTCTGGTCTACCAGAGAATGCATACAATGCATACAGCTACCAGCTGAGCTACCCCTGGCGGATTTTCAAGCAAACCTGCCTTTGCTCCATGCCTACCCTTGAGAATAAGGAGGGAGGGTAAGGCAGGACAAGGGGATGATTCCTACCCTGGATGTTTTCCTTGTGTAAGCCAGCAAGCTTGAGGGCCCTCGGCATGCTTTAGAGGCTTGGCAAGCAGAATGTAGCGCAGGTTGGGGGCACAGGCGGGACCTGTCAAAGGTTTTAAACAAAGATGCATACTTGTTTCCACATTCACCCCAAATTTCTGCTCAAGGAGTAATGGAAAATGATCCAAAAGAACCAATTCAGAAAGTCTAGGGAATAAAGGCATAATTCATTTGATGTGGTTTGGAGACACTCCGGTCTGCCTCATAGCTGAAACTTAATCGCAAATATGGCCCTTGTCACTTTAAATATAGAGATTAAATTTTATAGTATTTTGTAAAGATCAGGATGCCTGGGTGGCTCAGTGGTTGAGCTGTGCTTTTGGCTCAGGGCATGATCCTGGGGTTCAGGGATTGAGTCCCGCATCAGGCTCCCTGAGAGGAGCCTACTTCTCCAGCTCTGCCTATGTCTCTGCCTCTCTCTGTGTATCTCTCATGAATAAATAAAAAAATATTTAATAATAATAATATTTTATAAAGATGGGGCATTAGTGTAGATAGGTCACATTCAAACTGGAGTCAAATCCTTTTCCCCTCCTAAATTTAATGATCTAGTAAGTTAGTCTCACAATCAAACTTATTCTATTGGCTTGAAATCTTTGTGTTAATGGGCTGCTGACTTTAGTACTAATGAATTAACCCTTTATACTATGCAAAGTGGTTTTATTACCTATTTTAGACTCTAGATTGCATTCTTAAGGGCTCAGATTTTTTTTTTTCAATTGGACAAGGAGAGGATTCCATATATTGAGACAAAACTTCGTTTCATGAAAGACAGAAGAAGATAATAGAAAGAGCCCTGATTTTATCATCAGGAGACCTCAATTCTCTTTGCTCTGCAGCTTCTTAGACACCGGCCAAATCATTTAACCTCTCTGAGGCTCTGTCCCTATTCATAAACTAAAATAATCATAGTGTCTATTTCTTGGGGTTGTTCTGAGGAGTAAATGAAATACACTATGTGAAATGTCTAGCATAATGCCTAGTACATGGGATGTACTCAATAAATATTAGTAATTCTTGATATTTTATTTTTATCACTATTATCTTTTTTCCTCTATCTTACTGAGCTATTTGGAAGCCAAATGAGGTCACTTCTTCCAAACATTTATTGAGTTTTTGCTATGTGCCAAGTATTACAATAGATGCAGAACACAGATGTGAGTGCCTTCAAGGAACTTGCACAGAAAAGGCACAATTTGATACCTATTAGGAACCATAGGAAAATCAACAGAAATAGAAGACAAGTTTATAGACAAGTCAACAACCTAGTTAACAAAAGTTAAGCACATGAAAAAGCTAGCCAACTCAATGTGTATAATTGGCATTATCTGTGTGGAAAGTCAGCCGAGGGAGGGATCAATGGCTAAAGATGTGTTGTTCACCCTTGGTGATGGCAAGAGATAGAGTGTGATGATCAATATTTATGGCTGAAGATGAGACACTGAGAGAATCATTTGCTATGATTCTACCCTTCTAGAAAGCACCAAGTAAGTGAACTTCAAAAGCTTACTTAACCCTGCTTTGTGCCCATTCTTCCAAATTCTGTTTTTCACTGACAAGCTTCTTTTTTTTTTTTTTTTTTTAAGATTTTATTTTGAAGTAATCTCTACACCCAGTGTAGGGCTCAAATTTATAACCCCAAGGTCAAGAGTCCCATGCTCTACCCATTGAGCCAGCCAGATGGCCCTAGACTTTTCTTATAAAAATAACTTGTGCTCATTGTAAAAAACTCAAAAACATAAAAACAAAATAAAAATCATATATAATTCAATACTACAGAAATAAGCACTAGGAATAATTTGTCTTTTTTTCAGGGAATTTCTTGAAAAGTTAAACTTTTACCTATGAACCTGAGATGTCTGCCAAAGTTACCCTTCACTCTGAGCTTATAGAGTAGATTGGCTCAAGGCCCCTCCCTCATCTCCCTGGAGTTGCAGTTCATGCTCTAAGATTGCTTCAAGTTCCCCCTGGGGGTTACTGTCTCTTAAACTGGCTCCCAGTTCTGATTCTACCGAATTTAATCTTAAATCCACCTTCTCAAGCTGTTCTTTTTTTCTTTATTCCCCACCAATCTAAAGGTGGAACTCTACCCCTATAGTTTGATTTTTCTTGAAACTGTCACACAAGACATTCCTATATTTAGCAGATTTTACCAAATGAGAAAATGGAAAAAGTTTATATTGAATATATGAGACTTACAGTTGAATATTAATATCCCTTTCCTAAAATCTTTTAATTCTAATTCACCAAGGAGTATTTTTTACCACCTCTCTGTAGGATCCAGCCTCTATCTTCAATGTTATTTAAAATTGTTTTGTCAAATGATACCAAGAGTGCATTGGGATTTTGATTGGAGTTGATTGGAGTTGTATATTAATTTATGGATGATTGATACATTTAAAGTAGTGGACATCTCATATCCTTCTACTTAGCCCCTTTTAGTCGCTCTGTTTCAGTTGTAAACTGGATTTTTTTTTAATTAACTGATGGCCATGTGTATGTACTTTAATCACTTTATCAGGTATTGTATTAGCCTTAATAGTTTTGTTTTGTTTTTAGTTTTAATAGTTTTTTTATTTAAATCTTTGAGGCACCACAGGTAGAAGGTAATATAATTTATAAACAGTGTGTGTGTTTTGCTAACTTATTTTCAATTTTTAGACCTCTTTTTCTTGCACTTGTGCATTGCATTAGGAATTTCAAATTAACATGAATAATAGCAATGATAGTGGGCATCATGGTCTTGCATCCAAAAATTTTAAAGGCTACTGTATAGTAGCAGCCTCCAGGTTCTCACTCCGCTTCTACCCCCAGGCTTCCTTCAAAGACATGCCTCCCTCCACCCTCTAACCAGAAATACAAAACTTAAGTTGCACTGTCCAGCCACTTCGTCAGCAGTTCTGATCACCTTTCACCTCTTTGCAGTATTTGATGATTGAGGACTCTTTCTTCAAATTCTCTCTTTCCTGGGTTTCCATGACACCACATCATCTTGGTTTTATTCTTTTCTCTCTTTTTTCACATACTCATCTGTTCTTTCCCCTTCTTCTCTTCCTTCTTTTTTTTTTTCCTTCTTTTTTTTTCTTCTCTTCCTTCTGTCTTTCTTTCTCCTGCAACAGCATTTGTTTTCTTCTTTCTCCTCCTCTCTAACCTCTTTACCTTAGGGAACAGTTCTTTCTCATGCACCGACAGCTCCAGCTCTTGACCTCTCACCTGAATGTGAATCCTGCCTGCCCATAACTGACTATTGTCTGAATGCCTCTACTAAGAGATTCTGCAGGATATGCTGATTTGTGTCCAAAATTAAACTTCTGATTGTTCCTCAAGTCCACTCCATCTTCTAGTTTCCCATTTCCCACACAAACACCAAAAAGATTGTATCTTAAAATTACTTTGGACTTATTTTACCTACATTTATACTCATTCCTAACTCCAGACCTTGGAGCTTGCTGCTTTCTCTACCTAGAATACTTTACTCCCTTCTATTTGCCAAATTTTATTCATCCTAAAAGGTTTAGTTTCCACCTACTTGTCTCAAGTGGCTGGCCATGACTACTCGTCCACATCGATGTCCTCCTTTCTGCATTTCCCTAGCACTGGCCAGTTCCACTTGTGGTGGCCATGGACACCCCTAGGAAGTGATGGGCCTGAATTCAAAGCCAGGTCTGTCTGATTCTAGGGTCAGTGCTCCTAACTACTAGGTCTTGTCCACTGATGTGTTTTAATAGCTGACTGAAACAATCTCCTAATAAATAGAAATAAATTTCAGATAAAACACTAGCCCTTCACTAAAAATTTAATATAGTAGAGGAAATGCATATGATGTATTATTTGTTCTTGGTATTATTTTAATTGTTTTTACAAGATGATGATACCATTGAATGATACCACCATTGAGAGGTGGAGTTACTAGTGATATTTATGGAAGCCTGTTTTGGACAGTGTTCATTCTTTGCTCATGTACTTCCCTCCATGGATCAGCCTTCGCTGGTTCCCCTTTGCCTAGCTAATTCCTACTCCTCCTTAAGTAGCAGCCAATATTTCACTTTTAAAGAAAGCCTTTTATGTCCCTCTTGACCCTCCCCCACATCACAACTGATTGATCTAGAAGAGAGTTTCTCAATCTCAGCACTATTTACATTTTGTACTGGATAGTTCTTTGTTGTGGGAGGAGGGGCTGTCCTATATGTTGTAGGATGTTTAGCAGCATTCCTTGTGTCCAGCCACTAGATACCAATAGCACCCTCTCCACCCCCACCAGTCATAACAATAGAAAATATCTCCAGACATTGCCAAATATCCCTTGAGGGGCAAAACTGCCTACAGTTGAGAATCACCAGTCTAAGATGGGCATGTGACCCAAAGTGGGTTGATTTGAGTTCTTCCCTGAGGATTTTTAGATTGTAATTGAAAAAGAGGATCCAGTCCTCTCTGAGTCAGGTCCTAGGTTGATGTGAGGCTTCGAGTTGATGGAGGCCTTGCTTCTTGACCTCTCACCTGAATGTGAATGTGGAGAGATCTGGTTTGTGGTAGGGATAATAAAGCCTACGTGTGGAAAAAATATACAAGACTCCTGGGGATATTCTAGTGCTTGATTCCAGTTGGTACCGAGTTCTTGCTATAGCTCTGCCTCAGAGCATCGTTATTCCAACCTTCTTTCCCTAAGCCAGTAAATATTAATACTTTTGTCTAATCAATTTTTGAATTGGGTTCATAACCCTTATAACCATAGGATTATAATACTCCTCTTTTGTGCTCCCTCAACAGTGTGCGCTATATTTACTTACCTGTTTCTATGACTAGACTATAATCTCCTTGGGGACATGAATTTCTCATTCACTGTTAAGTCCCAGCACCCAATAGGCAACTTGGCACATGGTAGATAAGCAATAAATATTTGTGGAATAAATTTAATTAATAAATAAATGGGTGAATGAATGAAGCAGGATATGTTATTCTCCGGGTCTCTCTTACTTCACTGCTTCCCATCCTTTATACCTCCAGAGGAACTAAGCATGGGCCCCTTGCATACTTCTTTTTTTTCTGAACACTGTTCAGGAACCACAGTGTTCAAAAAATCACAAGGACTAGTTACCATGGCCTCAAGGGCAATGCATGACTAGATGAATTCCTCTGGCAGTAAGGAAATAAGATGGAGCCAAATCCACCAGAGAAGAATCTGTGATGCAAGAGGCAGCACATGACAAGAGACAATCCTCTGGCAGTATGGCCTGAGATCTGTCTGAGCCAGCCAGGAAGGAATCCCAGTCATTATCAGAATCTAATGTAACTGTAAAATATGACCTAATTAAGAGGTGTGTCAGCAACAGATTGAGAGTGTTCCCTCATACTTCTTTTAGAGCAATAAACAGAAATAACAACTACATTCTAATGTAAGGGTAAAAATAGTAACCACCCTTTACTTATTTTTTTTTTTTTATTTATGATAGTCACAGAGAGAGAGAGAGAGAGAGGCAGAGACACAGGCAGAGGGAGAAGCAGGCTCCATGCACCGGGAGCCTGATGTGGGATTCGATCCCGGGTCTCCAGGATCGCGCCCTGGGCCAAAGGCAGGCGCCAAACCGCTGCGCCACCCAGGGATCCCAGTAACCACCTTTTAAAATTATTTCAAATTAATTGATGCACTCTCGCTGAGGACTCTCCCTGGAAAGTAGCATACACCAAATAAGTGGCCGCTATTGGTATTATTGATTGGATTTTGATTCCCAAAGTAGGTTTTCTTATTTTGGAAATCTTTTTTCTTGGGACGCCTGGTTGGCTCAGTGGTTGAGTTGTCTGCCTTTGGCTCAGGGCATGATTCTGGGGTGTTGGTATAAGTTCCACATCGGACTCCCCGCAGGGAGCCTGCTTCTCTGTTTGTGTGTGTCTCTCATGAAGAAATAAATAAAATCTTAAACAAAAAAAAAATATTTTTTTTTGGAAATATTTTTTCTTTTTCATAGGTGAAAGTCTCTCCACAGAAAGTCTTGGGAGGGAAATGATTTTGTTTTCTCCTAAATCTTCAATTAATTTACACTATATTTTTCAAAAGCATTTTATAAAATCCTCATACTTTCAATTATTATAGTCTAATGAGTGAAAGGCATTTTTCAAATGTCTTACTGTAAATAAATCTTATGTTAATAGCCAGAAGTAAAGGATCCCTGAAAAATAAGTTTCTCCAAAAAATTTTTATTCTATACCTGTGTCAGGCAAATTTATTGCCCTCGTGCAGCACACAGATGAGCAGCTGGAAAGGCACTGAAAATTTCTGCAGATATAATGGTAATACTGAGAGGGAGCACAAACTGTCTCCTAAGGGTCCAGAGGGTTGGTTCACAAAGCCTTTTTTGAGAATGGGTTATTTACACTAAAAGCTAAAGAATAGGGTAACTATGTTGAGCGTTGGGTTGGGAAGGTCTGGAGAATTGTGAGAGATGACAGAGAAAGAATAGAGCAGTAGGGGCCTGAACATTAAGCTAAGATATTCCAGGCAAAGTCCCAAGGTAAGAAGGAGTGGGACATTTCCATTTCTGGAATGGAAAGCCTGAGGGACAGAATGACATGCGATGAACCTTTACAACACAGCAGAAGGAAGATCACACACAACCTTGTGGCTCTTGAGGACTCAAGCTTTTATCCTAAGACCAATGGGAATTCACTGAAGAGTGTAAGGGGAGAAGAGACATAATCACACGTGCTTTAGTGGCAGGGTAAAAGATTGTCACAGAATACAAATGAAAGATGATGATACCTTGGACTTAGCAGCATTCTGTGGTGGTGACAGTGACAACTTAGGTAAGTAAATGGATTGAAGAAGTGTGTAGGAGATAGACTGGGAAAGTCCTGATGGTTAATAAATTGGAAGAGGAAGCATGGTAAGGAAGAGGTAGGTAAAGGATAAATCAATGACTTAACCAACTGAGTGGATGGTGGTGGCCTTTACTAAAACAGAGAACACTTGAGAAAGTAAATATTTGGAAGTAGGAAGACAATGAGTTCCGTTTTAGAAAACATTGAGCTCTGCATGCCTATTATGAAAAAGCCTATAGACGTATCCTTTTGACCGCTAGATCGATAGGAAGTTCTGGGAAAGTCTGGGAAGTTCTGGGAAAGTCTAGATTTAAGAATCCTTTTGACCGCTAGATCGATAGGAAGTTCTGGGAAAAGCCTTTGCCAGAAAAATGGATTTGAGAATCACCAGCATGAAGATGGAAATGGGAACCCCAACATCTTATGAGATCCCCTAAGGAGAGTTTTTAAAGTTTTTAAAGCAAAGGAACTCAGGATAGAGTCCTTCGGAACTCCCGAATTACATGAAGAACAGAGGAGAAAGAGCCATCAGAGAAAACTGAGAAAGGGCAACCAAAGTAGGTGGGCACCAGGAGACTGTAACGTCACAAAACCAGCAGAAGAGAAGGTGTCACAAAAGGGTGATCAGTTGCCTCAAACATACTAAGGAGTTGAGAATTAAGTCTAGATTTAAGAACATGTTAGATTTAGCAACATGGAACTCTTTATAGACCTTAATAAGAATATACTCAGACAAGCAGAGGCAATAATCTCTTAGGGAGAAAGTGAAAGACCTCTCGAAGCCAGAGTAGTTGTTTTTGTAGCAGGCTATGATTTATCTCTAGAGTGAACCAAAACGTCACTGTGGGAGCTGTGACTACAAGAAACCTACTGACAGGGGAAATGGAAGCATGTGGACAATTTATGTAGTGGTACTGCAGGCAAATTTTATATATTTCTTTTTTTTTAAATTTTACATATTTTTAAAAATATTTTTTAAAGATTTATTTATTTATGATAGACAGAGAGAGAGAGAGAGAGAGGCAGAGGGAGAGAGAAGCAGGCTCCATGCCGGGAGCCCGACTTGGGACTCGATCCCAGGGCTCCAGGATCGCGCCCTGGGCCAAAGGCAGGTGCCAAACCACTGAGCAACCCAGGGATCCCTTAATTTTACATATTTGAGAGAGAACATGCACATGAGCAGGAGGAGGGGCAGAGGGAGAAGCAGACTCCCAGAGAGCCCAATGTGGGGCTTGATTCCAGGACCCTGAGATCATGACCTGAGCTGAGGGCAGACATTTAACTGCCTAAGCCACCCAGGTGCCCTATGTATTTCTTTTATTGTACTATTTGTGTAATACTTTATAAAAATTTTTGTGGATATACCTTGGGGGAAAATAGTATTCATGGAGAAAAAGAGAATGTGGACATTTGGGAGGTGAGGAATGCAGAGGACGAAATAGGTCATTAGAAATAGAGCTCTTTGGCCATGTCTGATATAAGGGATAGAGCATCAGAGCAGTGCTATATGGGAACCTGCAGTTGGGGAAGGTGTGAAAGTGTTTAATATTGATATGAAGAAGCCACAGAGGGCAAGAGTAGAGTCCCAGGGAGAAGAGAAGACCTGGAGAGTGCAAAGTTCCAATAAAGAGTAGGATGCTTCAAAACAGAAAGGAGGTCCAGGGAGAAGAGGAAGGCTGTTGTCATGGTAGTTTGGCGACAGGAAGTTGATAGTGATCTAGTCAAACCACCCTAGTTTCCCTGGGAGGCTGACAGTGAGAATAAGAGGGGACAGCAGGTGGTTAAAGGAGGTGAAGAGAGTAGACAAGGGCTGGAATATGTTTCAAAGAGCTTTTTATTAAAGTAAGCATGGTTTGGGTCTTAGGAGCTTGTAGTCTTGTCTGTTCCTACACTTAGCAATTAAGTACCTACTCAGGAGCTTTGACATGGTTTACATTATACTCTAGAGATCAATTAAGAAAATGATACTAGTCTCAGAAAATTCATGATTGCAGTGGAATATACAAAACATTAATTACCGTTAACATATCTTTTGATTCGTTATATATATGTGATTACATTTTGACACTTGAAGTTATATTTTTAAAACTTCACATTGGCTTGCCACAGTTGTATGTTGGGCCTATGTAAGAATGTTCTTTTCATCAAAGTGAATTTAAGTGGATTTTGCCCCTGTCCTTTTGCAGTATTTTATTAGTTTTCTGCCATTTTCTAACCTGTGTCATAGCACATTGTTGTATATCCAATCCTTAAGTGGTTTCTACTCTCCTACCCTTCTGAATAAACTGCCCACACTAATACTGCTTTCTTCTCTTAACTCACTAATTTCCCTTTTATTTAACAGCAATAACTAATATATATTGTGTGACATACATGCATTTTTCATGACCTTCATAATCACTGAAAGATGAGCAAAAAAATGGGCTACTCTCCCAGTGAGGGGATGTGACCTCAGCTAGGGTAACAGAGGTGTGTCTGGCTTTAACAAAGCCTGATACTTAAACCCAATTGCCTCTCCTCTAAAAAAAAGTCAACTGAAGGGGAAATTATATTACAAAATGACCTTTTCAGAGTGCCAGGGTGGCTCAGTCAGTTGAACGTCTGCTTCTGGCTCCAGTCATGATCCCAGAGACTTGGGATTGAGCCCCGCATCAGGCTCCCTAGTCAGCAGGGAGTCTGCTTCTCCCTTTCCCTCTGCTTTCTGCTCTGTCTCTTTATGCTCGTTTCTCTCTCTCTCTCTCTTTCTCTCTCTGTCAAATAAATAAAATCTTAAAAAAATTTTTTTAAACCCAAAATAAACTTTCATTATGAAGATCTTTAATAATTATTGATAACAGCTCTTCCACAGGAGGCCTGCATGCCTGCACCACCATGTCTCTAGTGATCCCTGAGAAGTTCTAGCACATTTTGTGAGTAATCAACACCAATATGGATGGGTGGCAGAAAATGGGCTTTGCCATCACAAAAATTAAGGGTGTGGGGCGAAGATATGCTCATGTGGTGTTGAGAAAAGCAGACATCTAGCTCACCAAGAGAGCCGGAGAGCTCACTGAGGATGAAGTGGAACGTGTGATCACCATTATGCAGAGTCCATGCCAGTATAAGATCCCAGGCTGATTTTTGAACAGACAAAAGGATGTGAAGGATGGAAAGTACAGCCAGATCCTGGCCAATGGTCTGGACAACAAACTTCATGAAGACCTGGAGAGACTGAAGAAGATTCGAGCCCACAGGGGGCTGCACCACTTCTGGGGACTTCATGTCCAAGGCTAGCAAACCAAGACCACAGAGTGCTGTGTTCACACCATGGGTGTATCCAAGAAGAAATAAGGCTATAGGCCTTGTCTGTTAATAAATCATTTATACACCTAAAAATAAATTATAGATGACATTTATGTGCCTGGTGCTTTACTCTCAATTCTCATAGGCATTAGCTCATGTGACCATTCCACCATCTTTTGAGATAAGTACATTTATTAAGCTATTTTTTTAAAATTATTTTTGTTATTTATTTGACAGAGAGTGTGCACACAATCAGGGGAAGCAGCAGAGGGAAAGGGAGAAGCAGACTCCCACTGAGCAGAAAGCCTTATATAAGGCTTGATTCCAGGAATTTGGGATCATGACATGAGCCAAAGGCAGACACTTAACCAACTGAGCCACCCAGGTGCCCCAGGAGACCCAGATTCTAACCCTGCTTCTATCTATCACTAGCTGAGTCACAATCCTTAGACAAATCACTTAAATTCTAGGCCTTGTTTTTCCACATCTATTAAAAAAAGTAGAATTTTGCCATTCTTAATGTCCTCTTTATTTCTAAACTTTTACCTTTTCAAGTTATCAATAATATTTCTATGTGTCATGTCAGGAATACATCAATTGCATAAATTGGATGTATTGCTGAGGACCTAAAGCTAAAATCAAAAATTGTTTTCAATTGTTCTGATAAAGCACCAGCCTTATAATTCCTATCACTTGTCCTAAAAGAAAGAAACTGGGTCAACTGACCTATTTCAAGTAATAGGATTGGAGCAATTATTAATATGTAGCACTTGAAGTGATAACCCAGAAAACGAACAAACATTTCTGGAGCAAGCATTCTAGCAGGACATTCTGGGGGACCCAAAGAGATAGTCTTGTCCTTAATAATAAACTCATGGACAATTGAGGAAACAAGATCAAATCCATGAAAATTTAAATTGTTGATCGAAGTATAGAGTTGGAAAGGCCTTTTCACCTCATCTAGTCACAGATTCACAGAATGGGAGAGCTGGAAAGGATCTTCCATCTTCCGATGGGCCCACCTCTTCCCCTCCCTGTACCACCCCTCATTTGTGGCTGAGAAGACCAGGGGCAGAAGGGTAAGATCACCTGTCCACAGCCAGGCAGTGAGTTAATGAAAGAGCAGGGATTAGCCATTCAAGAGCCACAGTAGGTCAGTTTAATTGGAGTGGAGAACTCAGGCCAAAGAATGGTTGCCGATTGGGTTGTATCTTTCTGTATCATACCGGCACACTGAGAAGACCCAAAAAGATCTTCCTGGTGGAGAAGGGTTCACTGAACAGTGTAGACATTATTGCATGGAAAAGAGCCATTAACAATTACATTAAGCATGTCTCTGTGAGCTGATGTGGAGCAATCAGCATGCACTGTTTTTAAAAAAAAGCAAGGTGTACAACAGTGTGTGTGTGTGCACACGTGTGTGTAAATGCATAAAAACTCTCTGGACAGATAAGTAAAAACATGCTTATTGTGTTTGCAGGGAAGGAAATTGGACGTCTGAAGTACAGGTGTAGGAGTTGGATATAGTTTTCATTGTATGTTCTTTTGAACATTTTTATTTTGGGATCTTTTCCCTATATTACATAAAATTATCACTTTTTAAGAAGGTATTTTTGTCCGGTTTGAAAAGCTCTTTTTTTTTTAATTAGATAATTATTTTTTCTTTGGCGATAGATACTACCTTTTGGTAAAATAGTTGTCTGACTACAGAGTGTTAAGATCAAGGTTAATTGTACTGTTACTGTCTCATTCATATTCAAAAATGTTAGAAAGGGTGTGATATGCTGACATTAAAAGTTGACTTCTTTTCCCCTGTGCTCACTCTCCAAGCAGTGACTACAGTTGTTGAAAGGGTGCCAGATACTGTCACACACAACTCAGATGGGAATCTAAACGTAGCCATATCCTCCCACAGCTGGCTGAGGACTTAGTGTGTGCTATAAATAGCAAGGACAAGTACAATCAATCCTGCTTTCAAAATGCAGTTCATGAGATATTTGTAGAAAAGTGAACTTGATAACATATTGGAATCTTTCTGTAATGGAATTGAACTAGTTTAGTTTTAAGAACACAGTTGAACCCAGAGCTCATCCAAATCTACTTCATAAGCCCAGTTTTAGCAGGCTTAGACAGAGTCTACAAACATGTGGTTCTGTTCCTCCAGAGAAAGACCTTCCCAGCTGTTTTGGTTATGGAGGAGCATCTGCTCCCTCTGAGATAATGGTTTCAGGGCTTTTGTGAATGCATCCTCAGCCTCATAATTGCATTTTTTGGCTAGCTTTAGATTTTCTAGAAAGTAAAAAAGCACCTACCCAGTGGATTTATTTTTTAAATTTTTATTTATTTATTTATTTATTTACCCAGTGGATTTAAACCTTTTTTGAGTAGCAGAGGTAGCAGCAGTGACCTGCTCCTCTAGAAATTCTGCCCAGTGACTTGCCATTTGGGAAATTTTCCTGGCCCGCTTTGTAAACCAGAGTCAGATCCTGATGCTTACAGGTTCAAACTGATCATAAGGAACAAGTTTCAGATTGGCTCTACCTTGACTCCAGTTGCTTTCAAACACGGTGGTGGTTTCAGAACGACCTAAGGAATTTTAGGGAAAAGTGGGTACCTGGGTCTTCCCTGTCTCTAATCTCCTGAGCTGTGAGGAACCCCAAGGAGAGTAGGGCAGTGGAGAAGATGGGGGAATAGTGTTGTGGGATATAGGAGCATACTGAAGAGTGGAGCAGGGGCCTGCTCTTTCATGGCCTCCAGACCATGGTGTGGATTTTGATCTTTAGTCTAAGAGCAGAAGGGAAACCATTGGAGTCTTAAGGAGAAGGATTGCTCAGGTTTATGCTTGCTTGTTTTAATCCACCTGGCCATAGTACGGGGACTTGGTAGAGGGGACTAAGTAGATGGATGTAGCCCATTTGGAAAATCCAGGCATTCCCAATAGTGCATGAGTGTTCCTTTTATACCACATCCTCGCTAACAGCTGTTGTTTCTTGTGTTGTTGATTTTAGCCATTCTGACTGGTGTGAGGCAATATCTCATTGTAGCTTTGATTTGTATTTCCTTGAAGGTAAGTGGGGCTGATGAACATCCTTTCGTGTGTCTATTGGCTATCTGATTGACTCCTTTGGAGAAACGTCTGTTTACGTCTTCTGCCCTTTTTTTAATTGGATTATTTGTTTTGGGGGTGTTGGATTTTATAAGTTCTTTACAGATTTTGGATACTAGTCCTTTATTGGATATGTCATTTGCAAGTAACTTCTCTCATTTGTGGTTGCTTTTAAGTTCTGTTGATGGTTTCCTTCACTGTGCAGAAGCTTTTTATTTTGATGAAGTCCCAATAGTTTATTTTTACTTTTGTTTCCCCTGCCTCAGGAGATGTGTCCAGAAAAGAGTTGCTATAGCCAATGTCAGAGAAATTACTGCCTGTGTGCTCTTCTAGGATTTTTATGGTTTCAGGTCATAACATTTAGGTCTTTAATTCATTTTGAATTTGTTTTTGCATGTGGTGTAAGAAACTAGTCCAGTTTCATTCTTTTGCATGTGGCTGTCCAGTTTTCCCAACACCATTTGTTGAAGACATTGTTTTTTTCCCACTGGATATTCTTTCCTGCGTTGTTGAAGATTAATTGACCATATAGTGGTGGGTTTATTCTGGGTTTTCTATTCTGTTGCATTGATCTATGTGTCTGTTTTTGTGACAGTACCATACTATTTTGATGACTACAAAAGGAGGAGTGTGGGAGGATGGGTTAAATAGGTGATGGGGATTAAGGACTGCACTTGTCAGGATGAGCACCAGGTGATGTATGAAAGTATGTATGATGATGATGAATCACTATATTGTACACCTGAAACTAATATAACACTGTATGTTAACTAACTGAAATGAAAATAAAACCTTAAAAAAATCCAACCAGCGTGGCCTAGGAAAGAAGCAATAGAGTTAAAGAGGAGCAGATAGTTGGAGAGGTATCTAGAAGGTAGAACCAGTTCAGAGACAGTGGTGATTGATTGGATATAAGAAGGAGGAAAAAGGGAGGAATTGAGAATAGTTCCCAGATTCCTAGGATTCTGACAAAGACAGGAAGTTCTATGTCTGACTAGTCCTTCCTGGCCTGGCCGTGCACTGGTGCTGGCTGAACTTGCCCGGGGGCCTGGCTGAAGGCCACTCCTGGCAGTGTTTCATGAATCAATGGTTCACCAACCTGTTGTGTCCTAAAGGGCTGAGTGCCCACATAACCACAACCCTGGCTCCAAAGAATAATACCGTCACCGAATCTTTTGTGCCTTTTTTAAGCTAGAGAATGCAGTTTACAAGTGTTAGAAAGACATTTAATATTTAGAGACTCAATCACCAAGTGATATTTGGGGAAGTTTGTACTACATAGAAATAAAATTGAAAGTACAAAATTTCTAGAAAATTTTTTCAAATGGTTAAAAAAATAAAAGCTATTCAGAATTCTATCTTAATTCAGTTATTTTACCTTTAGGTGAGTGTAGGTATGTGTGTCAGACAATTTTGAAAATATGGTTGATCTTTCATATTTTTTTCTTAATTAATCCCTGAGAAGCAACATAATATCACCATGATGTGTATGGTTAAGAAAATAATTCTGTCTTGATAGAGTAAGTTTGATTTTTAAGGTGCAAATCAATAGTCAACAATTAGTTGAGTCTAGACAGATTGGTACTGGCCTCTCTTCTCTTGATTCCATGGCTGAAAAAAAAAGGTTCTAAGAGATTTAACAGCTCAGTGATGATCTTTTATAGTAAGAGTGAAGAGACCAAATCCCAGAGACTCCCCTTTGAGCTCCTACTTATTCTCACCCAGTGTTGGATAAATGCACATGTGCCCTCTCAACCAAGCCACGAAGAGATCATTCCCTTTGCAGAGGAGACTGTTTTATAAAAGAACTTAACAGCAGGCATTTTGAGTCCTCCATCTTACCTCTCTTTGTTGAAATAGCTTATACCAGTAAACTGCGGCTAATGAGGTGGTTTATCTGGTTTTATTGTCCTTAATTTTATTACCTGCCCAATATAATCTTGGCCCAAGCTTTCCCTGCTTAGAGGCATGGTAAAACCTTTATGTCTAGGAAAGCCCCACCCAAGAGGAGATTTTGCTTTCTTGAGTGTGGGCTCTGAGCCAGGCCTGTAGGCTGAGGTGCTGGTTTCTGTAACAGACTAATTTAGAAACTCTAAACCATTCTGTAATCTTATTTTCTGGCCCAGGTGGAGGTAGAAACAATCCAGAGAACAAAGATTAAGTGAATAAGCCAAAAGAAAGAGGCAAAGATCTATTTCTCCATCCCCCAAGGTTATCAGAATCTCCGTTTTAGATTTTACTTTTGCCTTAGCATTCAACCCCTGAGAAGGGTTCACAATCAGAAGGAGACATCAGTCATCTTAGAGTCATGGCTGGGGGCTGAGCTCAAGCGAAGCCTGTCACAGAAGTCAAATAAAGCAATTGGGCTAAGAACAGTGAGGTGGGAAAAGACACAAGCAGGTAGAAAATGGAGGAAGTGAAGTCTAATTTTCAGTGAGGAAGTCCAGAGCATTCCCTCCTCTCCTTCATCTGGCACCAGGCCCAACCTTGATGTCCTGCTGTTCCCCTTCTCTGAGGGGATCTCTCTCCAACACCACCACCCCCACATTCCTCCGACTTCTGGGGAGCAGGCTTGTCCACAGGGACCCCAAGTCCCTTCTTACTCCTCATACCCACAGACTGAGCTTTCATATGCAGCTGCAGTTACCACTTTAAGGAGCCTGGTGTTCCTGAACCCACTGCCTTTTGAACCCTTATAGAACATTCTTCCCGATACCTTTTATTTAAACACATGTAATAAAACACTTTTGGGTGCTAGCCTCTTATGTCAATTTGATTTGACTCTTGTCGCTCTTTCCCAACTACTCATGGGAAATTTGTTTTCTCTTCCTTCTTTGCTACCCTCAGCCACACCCCTGCTCTCTGGGGCTGGTTTGACCACAGCCGGCCACAGGCCAAGAAAACATGGGTGGGCGGGTGCCAGTCTCTGGCTGCTAGAAGCTGCTGAGGATAAGATGGGGGAGTTCCAGGGGTGGAGAGCCAAGGACGGTGCAGCCCACAAACTTTCTCAAAAAGCTGAAGGGAGGTTTTTGTTTTTGTTTTTAATTGTGTCAAGAATATTATGAAGTACTCATTCTGAATAAGAACAATATAGGTTGCTCTTGGAAAACTAATGCTAATAACCAATTAATAGTATCTAATTTCATTTGCTGTTTGTTTCCAAAAGATATGCATATATATACTTTATAAGCACAAGATTTTGGCGGGAAGGGCAAACAATTGTTTACAGTGATTACTTCTGAAGAAAGGATCAGGAGGGCACCTTTTTATTTTACATGCTTTTGTACTCTGAATTTTTTTTTTTACTCTAACGCATGTATTGTCACTATAATAAGCAAGTTTAAATATTTTTTAAAAGAAATGTTCATTTTCTGTCCCTTAGTGATTTGCTGAAAACCATTAATAAGATACTAAGTGGAAGTTGAGGCTGAAATGTAATACCATTTTTAAAAATGTTTTTAAGGATTTATTTATTTGGGGTACCTAGGTGGCTCAGCTGGTTAAGTGCATGCCTTCAGCTCAGGTCATGATCCTGGGATGGAGCCCTGCATCCATCTCCCTGCTCAGCGGAGAGCCTGCTTCTCCCTCTCCCACTGCCTGCTGCTCCTTCTGCTTGTGCTCTCTTTCTTTCTGTCTGTCAAATAAATTCTAAAAATCTTAAAAAAAAAAAAAAAAAGATTTATTTATTTTAAGGGGGAAGGGGCAGAAAGAGAGAAGGAGTCTCAAGCAGACTCCACATTGAGCACATAGCCTGTTGGGGAGCTCAGTACTATAACCCCCAAGATCATGACCTGAGCTGAACTAATAATTGGGTGCTTAACCAACTGTACCACCCAGGCACCCCTTGATGCCACTTTGAACACTTTGCATAGCTGTTATCATTGCTTTAGTTAATTAAAACTTAATCAAGATCAAATAAGGTAGTACTTTACAATACTCAGTTTATGAATGAGGAAAATAGGCTCAGAGAGGTTATATAATATTCACAAGGTCACTCTTGGGAGCTGACCATTTCAGAAGGGCAAGCTAAATAAACATATGTCTTGTCTGCCAACGGAATCCCCAAATCCTAGCAAAGTGCCTGGTACATGGCAAGCGGCATAAATACGTTTATTGAATAAATTAATGTCTAATACAAAGTTTATGCCATTAGCTAATACATCAAATTCCCCTCCAAAGTTATACTCATGTAGACAAAAGGCACTTTATCAGCATAGTCACAGCTTTAGGCGCAGGTTCTGAATCAGAATTGTATTAAAAAAGACCCAAAACTTAAGATAGCCCTTACCTCCTAGCACTGTACTCAGGTTTGGTCTCTAAAACTTTTGCTCTATACTCCCCACCTACTCAAGCAATAAAAGACATTTTTGTTTTTCCTATTTACTACCCTAGTATTTCTTTCATTCATTCCCTCATGAAATATTTATTGAGTACCTACCACCTGCAGGGAATTGTAGATAGAGCAGTGAAAAACACATTTAAGGAGCTGAAGGAGTTTCAGCACCACTAGATTGACTTTACAAGAAAATTTTTTTTAACATTTTATTATTTATTTATGAGAGATACAGAGACACAGGCAGAGAGAGAAGCAGGCTCCTCACAGAGAGCCCTATGTGGAACTCGATCCTAGAACTCCAGGATCACCTGAGCCAAAGGCAGACGCTTAACTGCTGGTCCCACAAGAAATGTTAAAGGGACTTTTCTAAGCTAAGATGAAAGGATACTATTTAGTAAAAAGAAAACATATGAAAATATTAATCTCACTGTAGGAGATCCCTGGGTGGCTCAGTGGTTTAGCACCTGCCTTTGGCCCAGGGTGTGATCCTGGAGTCCTGGGATTGAGTCCCACATCGGGCTCCCTGCATGGAGCCTGCTTCTTCTCTGCCTGTGTCTCTGCCTCTCTCTGTGTGTCTCTCATGAATAAATAAATAAAATCTTAAAAAAAAAATCTCCCTATAAAGGTCAATATATAGTTAAATTCAGAATGCTCTAATGTTGTAGTGATGGTGGATAAATAACATAAATTTAGTATGAAAATAGCAAAGCATTAAAAATAACTATAATTATATAGCTATAATAATTTGTTAACAGATACAAAAGATAAAAAGAGATTGTGACATCAAAAACATAAAGGGGAGAGTAGAAATGTAATGCTTTAGTATGTGTTCTAAGTTAAGTTGTTATCAGCTTAAAACAGACTATTTTAAGATGTTTTATGTAAGCCTCATGGTATCCACAAAGCAAAAATGTACAGTAGATACATAAAAGATAAAGAGAATAGAATCTAAGCATGCCACTATAGAAAGTTATGAATTTGCAATGAGAGGAAGACAGAAACAAAGGAATTATAAAACACTCAAAAACAATGAAAACATGGTAATAAGTCCATACCTACCAATTATAATTTTAAGCGTAAATGGGCTAAATTCTCCAATCAAAAGACATAGAATGGGGATCCCTGGGTGGCGCAGCGGTTTGGCGCCTGCCTTTGGCCCAGGGCGCGATCCTGGAGACCCGGGATCGAATCCCACATCGGGCTCCCGGTGCATGGAGCCTGCTTCTCCCTCCGCCTGTGCCTCTGCCTCTCTCTCTCTCTGTGACTATCATAAATAAATAAAAATTTAAAAAAAGTTAAAAAAAAAAAAAAAAGACATAGAATGGCTCAATGGGTTAAAAACAAAAACAAAAAACAAGATCCAACTATATGCTGCCTATAAAAGACTCACCAGCTTTAAGGACACATATAGACTGAAAATAAAGGGTTGGAAAAAGATATTCATTCCATGCAAATGGAAGCCAAAAGAAAGCAGAAGTGACTGACTTATATCAGACAAAATAGATTTTAAGCCAGAGACTGTAATAAGAGACAAAAAAGATCATTATATAACAATAAAGGGATTAATCTGGCAAGAGGAACAGACTCAAAGGGAGAAATAGCAATATAATCGTGGGGGACTTTACTACTCCATTTGAACGAAGGATATATCATCCACACAGAAAATTAACAAGAAAAAAATGGACTTATACTATATGTAGACTATTTGAACTTAACGGACATTTACAGAACATTCTATCCAACAGCAGCAGAATATATATTCTTCTAAAGCATACATGGAGGGATCCCTGGGTGGCGCAGCGGTTTAGCGCCTGCCTTTGGCCCAGGGCGCGATCCTGGAGACCCGGGATCGAATCCCATGTCGGGCTCCCGGTGCATGGAGCTTGCTTCTCCCTCTGCCTATGTCTCTGCCTCTCTCTCTCTCTCTCTCTCTCTCTGTGTGACTATCATAAATAAATAAATAAATAAATAAAATTAAAAAAAAAATAAAGCATACATGGAACATTCTCCATGATAGATCAAATGTTAGGCAAAAATACAAGTCTTAATACATTTACAAAGACCGAGATCAGATCAAGCATCTTTTCTGACCACAATGGTATGAAACTAGAAACACAATTATAAGAAGAAAACTGGGAAATTTACAAATATGTGGAAATTAAACAGCATACTACTGAACAGCCAATGGGTCAACAAAGAAATCAAAAGAGAAAACAAGGGGCACCTGACTGACTCAGTCGGAAAAGTATGTGACTCTTGATCTCAGGGTCATGAGTTTGAACCCCATGCTGGGGGTAGAGATTACTTAAATAAACAAGAAAGTTTTTAAAAAGAAATTTAAAAAGGGGCACCTGGGTGGTTCAGTGGTTGAGTGTCTGCCTTTGGCTCAGGTTGTGATCCCGGGGTCCTGGGATGGAGTTCCACATCAGGCTCCTTGCAAGGAGCCTGCTTCTTCCTCTGCTTATTTCTGCCTCTCTGTGTCTCTCATGAATAAATAAATAAAATCTTAAAAAATAATTTAAAAAATAACTTGAGAGAAAATAAAATGTAAATATACAAAACTTACCTAATAAAACAGATCCCTAAAAGAGGGATATTCATAGCAACAAATGCCTAGATTATTAAAAAAAAAAAAAAAAAAAAAGTCTCAGGGCACCTGGCTGGCTCCATAGAGCATGTGACTCTTGATCTTAGGGTTATAATTTCAAGCCCCACATTTGGTATAGAGATTCCTTTAAAAAACAAAAATAATAGTAATAAAAGATCTCAAATCAGCAACCTAACCTTATACTTTAAGGAACTAGAAAAAGAATAAACTAAGCACAAAGTTAGTAGAAAGAAGGAAATGAAAATACTTTCATTTCTCTTTGGATCATATAAATCTTTTATCTTTTACTAACAAAAAAAAAAAGGAAATAAATGAAAGTTAAAAAGAAAATAGAAAAGTTCAATAAAACTAAGGTTTGTTTGAAAAGACAAACTTTGTCCAGATTTACTAAGAAAAAAAGAGGACTCAAATCAGAAATGAAAAAGACATTACAACTGATAGCACACAAATGCAATGCATCATAAGAGACTACTATTAACAACTGACACCAACAAATTAGACAACCTAGAAGAAATGGATACATTTCTAGAAACACATAGCCTACCAAGGCAGTCAGGAAGAAATAGAAAATATGAACGGACCAATTACTAGTAAGGACATTGAGTCGGTAATCAAAAATCTCCCAATAAACAAAAGTCCAAACAGACGACTTCAATGGTAAACTCTCTAAACACAGAAAAATTAATACCAATTCTTCTCAACAAAAAATTAAAGAGGAGAGGCATGTGGCTGGCTCAGTTAAGTGGAACATGGGACTCTTAAACTTGGGGTTGTGAGTTTGAGGCACATACTGGGTATTAGAGATTACTTTAAAAAATAAAATATTTACAAAAACATTTACAGAGGTAGGAACACTTCCTAATTCACCTTAAGAGGCCAGCATTACCCTAAATATGAAAACCAGAAAAGAACGTTCCAAGAAAAGTAAATTGTGGGCCAATATCCCTGATGAATATGGATGCAAAAATCTTCAACAAAATATTAGCACACTGAATTCAACAATACATTAAAAGAATCATATACCATAATCAAATGGGATTTATTCCAGGCATGCAAGAATGGTTCAATATCCACAATCAATGTGATACATCACATTAACAAAATGAAGGTTAAAAATCTCTAATCATCTCAATAGATGCAGAAAAAGCATGTGATGAAATTCAATATCCATTAATGATTTGAAAAAAACAAAAACCCACAACCCTTCAACTGGCTAAGAGGGAAAATACCTTAACATAATAAAGGCCATGTATGACAAGCCCACAGGGAAACTCAGACTCAATGGTGAAAAGCTAAAAGCCTTTCCTCTAAAATCAGTAACAAGTTGAGAATGCCCATTCTTGCCACTTATATTCAACATGAGGCTGGAAATTCTAGCACAGCAATTAGGCAAGAAAAATATAAGATACTCAAATTTGAAAGGAAGAAGTAAACTATTCACACTATATTATATAGAGAAAACTCTAAAAACTCCACCAAAGCTCTGTTAGGGATCTAATCAACTAATTCAGGTATAGAATACAAAATCAAGACATAAAAATCAGTTATAAATCAGTTATAACTATACACTAGTTATGAACTATTGGAAGAAGAAATTAAGATATAATAATCCCATTTACAACAACATCAAAAGGAATAAAATTTAACCAAGGAAGTGAATGACCTGTACAGTGAAAGCCATAAGACATTAATGAAAGGAATTGAAAAAGATACAAATAAATGGAGATATTCCATGCTCATGGATTGGAAGAGACCTCTGTACTCCCATGTTCATTCCAATATTTACAGTAGCCAAGATATAGAAATGATCTAAGTATCTGTCAAAAGGTGGCTGGATAAATAAAATCACACACACACACACACACACACACACACAGAGGATTATTTTTCAGCCATGAGAAAGAAGGAAATCCTGCCATTTGCAACAAATGGGTGGTTCTTAAGAGCATTATGCTAAGTGACATAAATCAGACAGAGGACAAATAGTACATCTCATCCCTTACATGTATAATATTAAAAAAAAAAAAAAGTCAAACTCATAGAACCAAAGTAGAAAAGTAGTTGCCAGCATCTGAAGGGTGGTGGAAATAGGATGGAATTGGTAAAAAGATACAAATTTTCAGCTATAAGATGAATAAGATCTGAGACTCTGTAGTTGATATCATTGTATTGTGTAATCGAAATTTGCTAATAAAATAGAACTTAAATATTCTCATAAAAGAAAAAAAGTGAGGTGGGTGCCTGGCTGGGTTAGTCAAAAGAACATGTGACTCCTGATCTCCGGGTTGTGAGTTTGAGCCTCATGTTGAGTGTGAAGATAAATAAATAAAAAATTAGAAAAAAAAGTGAGATGATAGATGTGTTAGTTAAGTAGATGAAAGAATCCTTTCAAAACGTCTACATATGTATCAAATC
Source organism: Vulpes lagopus (assembly GCF_018345385.1). NCBI lineage: Eukaryota > Metazoa > Chordata > Mammalia > Carnivora > Canidae > Vulpes > Vulpes lagopus. Next base: position 52,837,568 of record NC_054832.1, read on the forward strand.
ACCATAATGTACACTTTAAATATCTTACAATTTTATGTCAATTATGTCTCAATAAAGTTGAAAATGTATAAATAAAAGTATCAAAATAAAAGAGACAATAACATAAGTTGACAAGAATATGAAGATGAGGAGCTATATTGTTCTGCCTTCTTGTCGGTGAGAATGTAAAATGGTGCAGCCACTTTGAAAAATCATGGCAGTTTCTTAAAATGGTGCACATTATTTTACCATATGACCCAGCATTTCTATCCCTAGGCATCCAACCAAGAGAAATGGAAGCATTGATCACACAAAGACTCACACAGGAATGTTCTCAGCAGCATTATTCATCATAACCAAAAAGTGGAAACAATCCAAATGTCCAATCAGCCTGTGAAGAGGTGAGCAAAATATGGTATGGTCACACAATGAAATACTGTTCAGCAGTGCAAAAATGCAAGACCTGTACTTGCTGCAACATGGATGAACTTCAAAAACACTGCAACGTGAGAGAAATCAGTTACAAAAGATCATATATTATGGAATCCCACTTAGATGAAATGTCCAGCATGGCCAAATCTATAGAAAGTAGATCAGTGGTTGCCCGGGGCTTGCGGTAGAAATGGAAAATGAGATCTTACCAGGGTGATGGCCAAGTTCTAAAATCAGATCATGGTGATAGTTGTACAACCAGGTATGTTAATAATAAAAGATAATTTTTTAATAAAAGATAATCGTGTATTTAAAACTGGTGGGATCCCTGGGTGGCGCAGCGGTTTGGCGCCTGCCTTTGGCTCAGGGCGTGATCCTGGAGACCCGGGATCGAGTCCCACATCGGGCTCCCGGTGCATGGAGCCTGCTTCTCCCTCTGCCTGTGTCTCTGCCTCTTTCTCTCTCTCTGTGTGTGTGTGACTGTCATGAATAAATAAATAAAATCTTTAAAAAAAATAAAATAAAATAAAACTGGTGAGTATTACGGTATGTTCCATAACTCAATAAAATTATGTTTAAAATATTTTATTTATTTGTGAGAGGAGGAGAGAGGGGGTGAGGGAGTGTGAGCAGGGAGAGGAGCAGAGGGAGAGGGAGAAGCAGGCTCTCCGCTGAGCAGGAAGCCTGATGTGGGCTCGATTCCAGGACCTTGGGATCATGACCTGAGCCGAAGGCAGGCACTTAACCCACTGAGTTGCCCAGGCACTGCCACCACCCCGCCACTGCTTCAATAAAATTATTAAGAAAAAAAGATTTGGAGACTTTTGGTCAAGATATCACGGTGAGTTCCCTCTATAGAAACCAACTCCACCATATAAGAGCAAATTAAGACAAAAAGTTCAAAGCAAAAAGTTACTAGAAAAAAACTTCTTAAACTCTTTTATAGAGGGGCAGCCCCGGTGGCACAGCCCCGGTGGCGCAGCGGTTTAGCGCTGCCTGCAGCCTGGGGCGTGATCCTGGAGACCCTGGATCGAGTCCCACATCAGGCTCCCTGCATGGAGCCTGCTTCTCCCTCTGCCTGTGTCTCTGCCTCTCTCTCTCTGTCTCTATGAATAAATAAATAAAAATATTAAAAAAAAAATAAACTCCTTATAGAATCCCATAGTAATTTTTTAAAGATTTACTAAGTAGATCTCTGTAAGAATTTCGAGATTTGGTTTTTAAGTTTCCATTCAGTCATCATGAGCCAGATAAATGAAGAAAATTTCCAGTCAAATTTCCAACTATATTTTCTTGATAGAGAGGAAGGGAGGGATGGGATCCCAGTGAAGGAACAGTGTTTACCTTCTGAAATGTGTTCCTTCTTTCTGCATGGGACACCTTTGCCCTTTTGACAGACCTCTGATCTGCTCTTCTATCCCTCTCCCTAACTTAGTTCAACGGGCCTCACCCTTGGTTGGATTTTCTCTGTCCTGTGTCCCCCATCTTTCTACATATAGACCAGCTTGCTCCTCCCCGGTTAATTTGCCTTTGTTCTCTGGTTCCTTTTTTCTGTGCCTCCTTGCCTCTTCTAGTCCTTTTTCTAGTCCTCCTTGTAAAGTGAAGAAATAGAGATAAATATCCTAGTCCATTCCTTGGAGTCCTGTGTAGTTCTTCTGGCCGGTGGAAGGTGCTGGAATGTGACCAGCACATTCCAGTCAACCTGAACCCAGTTAGGGAAGAATGAGCCCTTGCACAATTAGGGGGAGTGTTTTATGGCCTGTTATTGTTACTCTTACATTGTCAGACTTTTCAAAGAAACAGAGGATTAATTATTGACAAAGTTGAGATGAAACTTTCACTAAAATACTTCACACTTAGGGGGAAAAGGAGACCTAGAAACCAAGCATTTCGAGGAATTAAAAAAAAAGTATCTCCCTTTTTAATTTTTCTCAAACACTCTAAAATTGAAAAACAAGCTGTGTGTGAGAGAGAACTATTAAAACTTTTCAAAGTGTACTGTAACTTTGTATCCTTTTTTCTAGCTATAAATATATAAATGAATAATAAATTTATTCTAACATCTGATCTTTTTTTTGCAGCCTATAGAGGAACTTTCATGAATAATCATAAATTTCCTTCACTTCCAGTGTGCTGTGTGAAAAGAACATTCCATAAGAGAGAGATTATAATCATTTGGTGATAATTACACAAAACTCTGAGTCATTAGACTCTATTAATTGTCTGAAATATAACTAGAAGAAAAATAAACATCGGGAGGAAATCTAGCATGACTACAATTAAATTTAATTATGATCCCTCCAGTCTATAGGGAAAAAAATCTCAAAGTCAGTGTTTCAAAATTGATTTAATTAACTTTTAAGTAACTTTTTAGTAATGTTTAAATAGCTTTTTAGTTATTTAACCAGCTAGTAATCTTTGTTCTTTATTTAGCTGGATATGACTCCAAAACTTTTACCCCGTGTTTTCTGATACCATTTTTTTTTAAATCCGTGGTGTTCATGCAGTTAACATTTGATAGGAATCCACTCAAGTAGAACACTTCCACAGGAGCCAGCTGCTCTGACCACCATGCCCAGGCAAATGGCTGCTAAATCTACCCAAAGGCCAGGGCCTCGGATCCTTTCTCAGCAACTTCTGAGTCATCACCTGCCTTCCGTCACCTTGAGCTGCACACACCCACACCCCAGATTCTCAGTTCTTCCTGCCCTAGGTAAACACACCCATCCCCCAATTTGGGGTCCTTTCCAAATCTGAAACAATCTACATGATCCCACCCTTCCTGTTCTCCAGGCCACCAACAACATCAACTCAAGTCTTGTGTGCCTCCCTTCTGAAATGGCTCACATCCTTCCCCCTGCCCATCCTTCCTTTGCATTTCGTCTCTGCACCACCTGATATGTGTCCCCCGACCCCCCCGCGGCTTCCCTCCGAGGATTCCCACTGGTTATCTGACCTCCAGGCTTCCTTCACCTCAGTCTACCAGGCACTCTGAGACCAGAACACTCTCTCACAAGCTCCCACACCATCTCACTCTTGGCCTTCAAATGGCCCATGAGGCTCTTTTGCCTGGTGGACAAGTTAACTTCCTGTGCCTGACATCCAAGAAGTTCTGGGCTCCAGATACACCGCTGTTCCAGGGTTCACTCTCATGGAGTTCACACCGCTGTTCCAGGGTTCACTCTCTGTCTTCCCTACTGGGCATTGTCAAGCATCTCTATCTGCTGGCTTTGACCTGCTTTGAACGCCCCTCCCCAGGAAGCATTCCAGAAGAGTTTGCCTTCGGCAGGGAATGATTTCCAGCCTCACCTTCATTCTTTTAGCAATGAGCTTAAACTTCTCTTAGCATGGCCTTTTATTTTTAGAGCCATACCTTTCCCCCCTGAACAGACTGAGAACCCCACAAGGGCAGGCAAAATGTTTTCTTCCTCTTTTGACATAATAGATGACAAAATACAGTGGAAAGAATATGGGTTTAGAGCCAGTGGAGTATGAGTTTGAATCTTAATTCCACTACTTACTAGTTGAATTTTCTTGAGGAATTTATTTACCTACTCTGAGCTTGTTTTCTCATCTGTAAAATGGGGATGCTAAGTAATACTAGTATTAGCCTTAAGTGAGAATAAATGGGTACCATCTACATTCAAGATACATCCTTCAAAAAGCGTTTGCTTTACCACTTCCCTTTGTATGTCAGTGTCTACATTATGCTTTATACATAGTAAGTGCTCAAGTATAATAAACACAAAAGGATCTTGATATGTGTCTGACTTGGGTTGGTAGCCTTAACAGCTCCACTCTCCCCGCAAATGAGGCTCTTAGTGCACAATCTGAATGGCCAAACCTGTATTCCTGTAGGTCTGCCCTAGTGGTTTTCAAAGTCCCCCAGAGTTTCTCATTTATGTAGTCCAGGGTGAGGCCGATTAAAAGCTCCCTAAGTAAAAAAAAAAAAAAAAAAAAAAAAAAAAAAAAAAAAAACGCTCCCTAAGTAATTTTACTATGTACTAGAGTGGAGCATGACTGGCAATCCCTCAACTTGATTATTTGAGGGAAAAAAAAATCTGCCTGTTTTTGGTTTCAGTTTCATTTTAGTTCCTTTTTATCCATTGCCCTCACTATAATGAAACCCTCCTCGGGGTGCCTGGGTGGCATGGTTGGATAAGTGTCTGCCTTTGGCTCAGGTCAGGATCTTGGGGTCCTGGGATCGAGTCCCACATCAGACCCCCAGCCCAGCAGTGAGTCTGCTTCTCTCTCTCTTCCTCTGTGCTCACTCTCTCTTAAATAAGTAAAATTTTAAAAGAAAGAAGGAAGGAAGGAAGGGAGGAAGGAAGGAAGAGAGGAAGGAAGGAAGGAAGAAAGGAAAGAAGGAGAAAGAAAGAAAGAAAGAAAGAAAGAAAGAAAGAAAGAAGAAAGAGAAGAAAGAAAGAAAGAAAGAAAGAAAGAAAGAAAGAAAGAAAGAAGAAAGAAAGAAAGAGAAAGAAAGAAAGAAAAGAAAGAAAAAGAGACACTCCTTAAGGTACTTCCCAGGCCCCACCTGAGCCTAGGCTGGGAACTATGCTCTGGGAAATAAGATAATGAGAAACATATATAAAAAACACAGGGATCCCTGGGTGGTGCAGCGGTTTGGTGCCTGCCTTTGGCCCAGGACGTGATCCTGGAGACCCAGGATTGAATCCCACATCGGGCTCCCGGTGCATGGAGCCTGCTTCTCCCTTTGCCTATGTCTCTGCCCCTCTCTCTCTCTCTCTGTGTGTGACTATCATAAATAAATAAAAAAATTTAAAAATATATATTAAAAAAAACACAGAGGCTATCAATGAAGAAGCAATGTGTTCATATTTATCAATGTATTTTTTAAGACTTATTTTTGAGAGACAGAATGCAGGAGGAGGGGCAGAGGAGGAGAGAGAGGGACAAGCAGACTCCTTGCTGAGCGTGGAGCCAGAAGTGGGGCTCCGTTCACAATCCTGAGATCACGACCTGAGTCGAAATCAAGAGTTGGTTGTTTAACCAACTGTGCCACCCAGGCACCCCTGTTAATGTATTTTAATACAGACCTCACAGCTATTATCTTGCAGCCACTGAAGTAATACCTGCCACTAAGTTGACTGCGATGGATGATATATATTGATCTGTGTGTCCTTTTCTCTATACTCACTCAGTTTTCCTGTTTTGTTATGTTTTTTTTAAGATTTTATTTATTTATTCATGAGAGACACAGAAGGAGAGAGAGGCAGAGACACAGGCAGAGGGAGAAACAGGCTCCATGCAGGGAGCCCAACGTGGGACTCGATCCCGGGTCTCCAGGATCACGCCCAGGCCGAAGGCAGGTGCTAAACCGCTAAGCTACCAGGGCTCCCTCAGTTTTCCTGTTGTATTGGTCAGGATTTGGATGGAAAGAAGGGGAGAAGAGGGACAAAAAAATGTATCAAGCTACTTTGGAACCTCAGAGTACAGGAGAATCACCTAGAGCCTTTGCTGAGGATCCAGTAGTGAACACTGGAAATATCTGAGTTCAGGAGAGTAGTTAGACCAATAGTCAAAGTGATAGTTGAAATTATGGGGTAGGTGTGGATCTCCAAGAGATTAACGAAAAAGCGGCTGATAGAAGATAGAGAATAGAAAGGTTCTATAACCAAAGTACTAGGAGAAGAAGAAGAAGAAGAAGAAGAAGAAGAAGAAGAAGAAGAAGAAGAAGAAGAAGAAGAAGAAAAGAGTAGTGTCCTTGAAGACGTGGAAAGGAATTCCCAGATAAGTGGTCAGTGGTGCTGAAAATGTAGATTCCTGGGTCCCACTCCCAGAGATTCAGATTCAGTCAATTTGAGGCAGAGCCCTGAAATTTACACTTCCTACAATGTACGTGAATTTGATGGAGATCCATTTTGAGCAGCACTGGTATGCCTTGTTTTGTAAATAAGTGAAACCTCCCCCAAAACAAAATGCTTAACATAAGTTCATTTGATATCCAATTTCTCTTATATATTTCTAATATTGACTTTTTTAAAAAAAGATTTTATGTATTCATGAGAGACACAGAGAAAGAGGCAGAGACACAGGCAGAGGGAGAAGCAGGCTCCCTTTGGGGAGCCCGATGCGGGACTCGATCCCAGGACCCCAGGATCATGACCTGAGCCAAAGGCAGACACTAAACCACTGAGCCACTCAGGCATCCCTAATATTGACTTTAGCATGTGGGAGACGACAAATTATCTTTCATTGCCCAAAAACTTGGCTCACATTAGAAGAAACATTAACCAAATTAATTCAAAATAACATCAGGATAACTTGAACTTCCCTTCCTCTCATTACACCTACAAAATCCAGAACTGCTCCTTCAGCCCAAAAGGAGTCTATTCCAGTAGGGATGGGAAAAGGTAATTTTCTTTGATGGTATACAGGATTTAGAAATATAGCAAACAAAGCACAGATGTGACACATGTTGTAGTACTGACTGACTTCCTTTGCACTATTATGAATAAAGTCTAGGGTGTACCTGGGTGGCTCAGGTCATGGGATCAAGCCCCACCTTGGGCTCATGGGGGAATCTGCTGGAGATTCTCTCCCGCTGCCCCTCAACCCTGTGCGTATGCGTGCAGACTCCCTCTCAAATAAACAAGTCTTTTTGTTTTTCAATGTCTGAGATGGTAAATACCATAGCAAAAGGGTGATCAGGAACATAGTTTCATTCATTTATTCATTCATTCTTACCTCTATTCAACAAATATTTATTCAGTACCTATTATATGTCAGGTACTGTTAGGAGATTTGAGTATGAATAAAATAAAGTTCCTGCTGGTATAATAGCACCACAATGGCAATCACATAACAATATATAAACGTGTCAGATAAGTTTATCCAATGTTATATGTCAAATACATTTCAATTTTAAAAATAAGTGAGTAAAGTTCCTGCTCTCAGGGGGTTTGCACTCCAAATAAGTCAGCACTTCCTACAAATTCTTATTGAGTGCATTCAGTGTTTAGGACAGGGAGCCAGACGTTGGATTAGGAGGATTAGGTGAGATGCTCCATTTGGAAGTGATGACAGCCAAGTACTCGGAAGACACTCATGTATTACGCACTCTGCTAGGGTTTTCAGGTACAGGGATTAGCATGACTTGTCCTGACACCCTGGAATTGGGAGCACAAGAGATAAACAACTAATTCTAATGTGGAGATATACATTGAGGGAGCATGGGCTGGTAAGAGATGAAGCTGGAAAAATACACTGGGACCAAACTGTGAAGACATTGAATGCCATGGTTAGGGGCTCAGACTTCACTTTATTGGTTGTGCAGCCTTAGAAGGTCTTGGAGTAAAAAAGTGGCATGATCAGACTTGTGCTCTGGAAGTTAGCTGGAGACAGGCCAGTTAAGAAGCTATTATAATAGTCTAGGCAACTGATAATGAAAGCCAAAGCTAGGATTGTGACAGTGAAGATGAAATGAGAAGTCAAATTCAAGCCTTCCAGAATCAGAAATGGCAAGATACATAAGAGGAAGGATGTAGGGGGGGAGAGGGAGGAGGAATTGAAACTCATAAGACCTAGCTTGAGTGATTGTGTACATGGGGAGCCTATTAAACAAGCTAGAAATTAGGGGAGGAGAGCTCAGTTTGAGGCATGGGAATGAGGGTTGAAATAATGACCTGTTCCAGTTGGCTAGCTGTGAAAGGTCTAGTTGGAGGATTTATGAGCAGTTGAAAATACAGGTCAGGAGTTCAGGAGCAAAGTTGAAGCTGGACATGGAGATAGCAAGAGATAGGTGAGATTATGGGAAGAAAATAGGTGTCCAAGGGCTAAGGTAAAAAAAAAAAAAAAAAAAAAAACCAATGAGGGGCTCCTGGATAGCTCAGTCGGTTAAGCATCTGCCTTCAGCTCCAGGCATGATGCCAGGGTCCTGGGATGGAGCCCCACGTTGGGCTCCCTCGCCTGGTGGGGAGCCTGCTTCTCCCTCTGCCTCTGCCCCTCCCCCGCTTGTGCTCTCTCCATCTCTTACTCTCTCTATCTCGAATAAATATAATCTTAAAAACAAAACAAACAATGAGAGAGAGCAGAGAGGGGGTCCGTGGGTGGCTCAGCAGTTTAGCGCTTGCCTTCGCCTCAGAGCATGATCCTGGAGTTCCCAGATGGAGTTCCACATGGGGCTCCTCACAGAGTGCCTGCTTCTCTGCCTCTCTCTCTAATAAATAAATAAATAAATAAATAAATAAATAAATAAATAAATAATCTTTTTTTAAAAAAGCCTATGAGAATATAGAAGCCCTCACCCAGCCTGGGCATCCTAGAGGGAGCAACATCTCAGCTGAACATGGAGGAGAACAAGTTAAATAGAAAAAAGGGAAGGTGGAGAGTTCTCAACTCTGGAGATGAGAGAAGGCCAGTGTTTTCTGTGAACTGAGGAACTGTAATGCAGCCAGAGGAATGGGAATAGGGGGAGTCTGGGATGTGAACAGAGGACAGACAACACAGGGATCTGACTCATAATAGTTATAGACTCATAAATAGCAAACACACAATGCCATGTGCACTTAATATATTTTGAGAATTTGAGTTGCATTAGTGAATCTTTACAATAATCCTGGGAGCTAAGTACTACTAGAATTGACATTTATCTAATGGCCATGGTGGTTCATTGACAGGTTTTGAGCAAGGAATCGGTGAGAGCAGGGTGTCCCTCCAGGAAACATGGAAGTCCTCATCATCACTCTCCCCAGCCAGCCTCTCCCTTGACCTTCTTTACCTCAGCTCTGTACCACTGTCCCCCCAGTCAATAGGCTAGAAACTGGGGAACCCACCTGCACTACCCACTTCTAAACACTTACTAAGCCTTGCCAATTTTGCCCCTAGTTCTTTCTGCTCATTTTCACCTCCTGGATTCAGAGCCTCCTGTCTCTCACGTAGACTCTGCTACAACGTCCTCACTGGCTCCTGGCCTCCTCAAGGTCTATTCCCTTTCTTTAAATCTGTCTCTCTCTAAAATGCAAACGTGACCACACAAGGCCCCTACTTTAAACATACCATGCCTTCCCTGGCCCAGGAGTGCAGCGCAGTCAGGACACTCCCATTGTTAGAGTGGCTCACTTCCAAGACAATGACACACCATGCAGGTGACATGTTGACACCTGGAGTGTAACCAGCACTCACCACCTACCAGGCTCTGCTCTCAGCCCTTTCCCCAAGTTAACTCAATCCTCACAATAATTGTCCATGTCAAAGTTGGGGAAACGGAGTCAAGGGAAAGTTAAAGAACTTGTCCAAGGACACAGAGTTGATAGGAACTGGGATAGGCCCCTGACTCCAGGGTGTATGCCCTGAACCTCCACCTTAATGTGGGGAAAAGAGAGAAAAGCAGGCCTAATGAAGTGTGGGAGGAGAAAAAATTAAATAAAGCCTAATAAAATTTTGAGCTGATTCTGCTCTGACAGCTGCTGCATCTTCTTCCCCCACCTGAAGGACACGTGTTCCAAGTATGGTTCCTCCACGTGGCCCTCGAGAAGCCCTCTGAGTCCTCTCTGTCCTCAGCTGGCTCTGCGGCCTTCCAGTTCCGCGCCCTGTGTCTAGCGCCAGCCCTCTGCCTGAGTGCACTCGGTGAGGTGGCTCCCCCTTCCTGCCTTCCTCTACTTCTCCTCCAGGCTGGCAGCCCACTGCCTAGCCCAGTGGCCAGAACAAGATCGTACCACCAAAATCACGTGGCAGATAGACCACGGGCTTGGCCTGCTCCTGCAACCCACCTTCGATATTTTCCCCCTCTATTCAGTTTTACAATCTTATACCAGTATCACCACTCAGGTTTTTTGAGGGTTTTTTTTTTTCACTGAAATTGACAGAGACAAGGTCTAAACGAGTTGTATTCATTTAGCAAGTCTATTTTCTATCTTTTTAAAAAAATATTTACTTATTCATGAGAGATACAGAAATAGGCAGAGACATAGGCAGAGGGAGACGCAGGCTCTCTGCTGAGCAGGGAGCCTGATGCTGGACTCAAACCCAGGGCCCTGAGATCATGACCTGAGCCAAAGGTAGTCGCTCAACCACTGAGCCGCCTAGATGCCCCCAGCAAGGCTTTTTTCAAGTCCTTCTATATGGTAGGTACTGTGCTAGGTGCTGGAATAAATAAATGCCATAGACTGGTAGACCATAGACATAAAAGTTGGCTCCCTTTCATGGCCACGCTAACACGGGACCCCAGGGAAACACAGCTGGTGCTGCCCAGCCATTTCCACAACACGCAGGGCACACTTGGTTCACTACACAACACACAAGATTATAATTATCTGTCTACCTGTCTGTCCTCACTCTAGACCAGATCTCCTGAAAGCTGGGACGTGCTCTTTCCTCCTTATATCCCAAAGCCTAAAGTGATTATCTGTGGGATGGAAATGAATTGGAGGACTTTCCAGCAATAGGGCACTCAAGTGCTATTAGATGCGCAAGATGTGAGCTATGGGCCCAGGTCTCCCGCCCTCTTACTTTCCTCACATGAGCTCATGTAATCGTCACGAACGGATAAGGCAGGAACCAGTTCTAGCTCCACTTCCCAAAGGAGGAACAAGGAAATGAGAGGGTAAGTGACTTGGCCTAAGACAGTCTTCCATGCGGAACACCGTGTCTTCCTCAGGTTCCGCTGTTGGTCTCATTTTCACCTTCATTTAGCTATAACCTGCCCCTCTCTAATCCTACCAAACTCTCCAAATGTAACCCTCTGGCACGTCGTGTGCTTGTTTGGAGAAATATTTCCAAGCATGTTGTCATTAGAATCTTCTACTCCCAGCAGAAGTCAGAACAGGAGAGTAAATTTCTATTTTATGCTCACACACCAGGTTTAAACGGAGACCTGTCTGTGTACATACTATGGACATGTGTGGGGAGGGGTCAGGAAAAGACATTTTTCAAGCAAAATCAAATTTCTTTCATGTAGCCAATTCATTTTGGAAGCATTTAAATTCCGGTCACCAAAAAAAAAAAAAAAAAGCTTTTGTTTCTTGAGCTATTTTGTTCTTCCTCATTAAAGGAAGAAACTCTTCCCCACACCCCCAACTGGATTTAGATAAGCCTAGAGCCAAAACCACTCAGTAGATTGCAGAACAATTGGCTTTCAGGTGGGGCCTAATGAAAGACTTGAATTCTTAGGGGTCACCTGAGTGTCTTTTGCAGCACCTCCCTCTGTTCTCCCTGGGGAGGGGGGGGGTGTTTCTCTTGCTCTCTCTCCCCCACCCTCATTTATCTATGTAAAGTTACTTCAGAGACTACTTGCTGACTCCCCCCACAGATATCCAGCCCGCAGGGCCCACCCCTCCCAACCTCCCCCTCAGCACCCAGGATGTGTGCCCATTGGGCCTGTCACTGGGCCAGACACTGAAGACCCAGGTGGGGCAGGGCCTGACGGGCAACTCTGCTGCCTTTTTCTGGGAAATCCCAGGTGTCCTCACCGGCCTCCCTCTACCCAGTCCTCCAGCAATAAGCAGCAAAGCAAGCCAACTTTCTCCAGCCTTGGACTTTGCTCCCGGGTGTCCCGCCCCCAGTTCCTCTCTGCCCCTTAAATGCTTTCCACTCTGGGCCTGCGAGTACCAAAGCATACCTTACATTCCATTTCCATACCCTACTTTAAAGATACTCTAAAACATAAAGTTGCAACAAACTTTTCAATTACTAAAAACCCAATATTTTCCTTTTTTTAAAAAAAGATTTTTATTTATTTATTCATGAGAGAGATACACACAGAGAGAGGCAGAGATACAGGCAGAGAGAGCAGGCTCCATGCAGGGAGCCCAACGCAGGACTCAATCCTGGGACTTGATCCTGGGGACTCCAGGATCATGCCCTGGGTCGAAGGCAGGCACTCAACTGCTGAGCCTCCGGGCATCCCCAAACCTAATATTTTCCAAAGACAAGCACCAGTAACTTTGTTAGTATTAACTTGAAATGTCATAGCATATATAGGTTTTGTTTAAATTTGTTCATTCACCTCATATTTTTATTGAGCATCTATTATATGTCTGTCTGGTATGGTGTTACGCACTATAACGGGCTTTTTGTTTCAAGGAGTGGGAGGCTCCCCAGGGAGACAGATGAGTGCCAACACGAAAGTCCCCAGTGTGAGATTTGGGGTGGGTTGGCATAAGGGTGAAGGCAGCCTAGGAAGGGCTTCCGAGGTGCACTCTCCTGGCAAACGCTGAATTGCACTGGGGCTTCAGCTTCCAGTGTTTCTTCCTGGGACATTTCTTATTCCATGGATTCACTTGCTCGCTTGCTCACTCATCACTCACTCCCTCAAGTCTCCCCTTCAACAGATGTTCTTGGAGCCCTGCCTGTGTGCAGGCCCTGTTCTAGGAGCTGGGGAAATGGTGGTAACAGGATGGGGCTGACATTCTCATGGCGCAGGAGTCAGGAGGTAGAAATGGAAACAAGCAAGGACAAAATGAGCTCAGATAGTGCTAAGAAGATGTAAGAGGGCAGTAGCTAGAGAGCACCTGGAAGTAATGGGGGCGTCTTTCTTCAGAAAGTAGGGGCAGGATGTGGGTCTGAGACCAAAGGACTAGCAAGTCCCCTGTACAGAAGCAGGCTGAAAAGCGAGGCTGTGCAGAGGCCTGAAGATGGCAATGAACCCCGCACAATGGAGAAGGAAGACCAGGGCTCTGGGGCCCAGGGGGGACAGGCATTGGAGGGGTGAGGCCCCAGATGGGATGGGTCAGGTTGCAGGGGCCTGGTAGGGACAAGTTAATACTAATGGTGACAACTTTGGGGGTGTGTGTGCAAAGCTGGACATTTTCGGTTCATTTTTTGGTAAACAGATTATCAAGCTTACTCTGTAGAGGCTCCTAACTACTTTGTAACATGCCCCCCCCCCTCCCCGGGGAGGTGGGTATTCTGATCCATTTTGGGCAGGAGAAACTGAGGCCTCAGCTGCTGAAGTAGCTTGTCCAAGGTGATGGGCTGACACGTCAAGCCTCAGGACTTGGAACGCAGCAATGGGCCTCGGGGGTCGTCACACTGGACTAGTATCCCAGGCTTCACAGTGGCCTGAAGACCCATTATTAAATGGGGTCTCTCTAAAAACAGAAGGGAAAAAAAAAATCCCTGCCCCCTTCTGCCTCCAACAAAAGTTTTTCAAATTCTCAGAAAGCACTCCTTTGTCCAAGAGTCAGGGAGACTCTTAAAATCATTCACACATTCTTTCAATAGGTTTATCCCGAGAGGCAAACAAGTGTTGAGGCCGCCTTGCCCGAGGCCTGGGCACGTGCTCCCCGCGTAGTGTTTGGTTTTGTTTTAAATGCCGGTCAGTCAAATGCTCCGAAGACTAGAAGCCTTTCTTTGTCCTACTTGGGGACTTTTTTAGAAATGTAACTTTTGGCCTGGTATCTGTGTCCTTTGAAATTCTGATTCACCCTCACAGCGCCTCATCAGTATTCATGGTTCTCCTGAAGAAATGCACTTGTCCCCGTCGGAGCTGATCCGCCGGACAGATCTGCGGAGCGCTTAGCCCCCGGGCCTGGGGCCTCGGTGCTGCTCCCCGGGCGGCGGGTTTGAAACGCAGGCGGGGGGGGGGGGGGGGGGGGGTAGGCGGGGAGCCAGGAGGGTCAGCCCGGGTGGCTCAGCAGTTGAGCGCCGCCGTCAGCCCAGGGCGTGACCCTGGAGACCTGGGATCGAGTCCCACGTTGGGCTCCCTGCATGGAGCCTGCTTCTCCCTCTGCCTGTGTCTCTGCCCCTCTCTCCCTCTTTCTTATGAATAAATAAAATCTTTAAAAAAAAAAGGGATCCCTGGGTGGCGCCTGTCTTTGGCCCAGGGCACGATCCTGGAGACCCGGGATCGAATTCCACGTCGGGCTCCTGGTGCATGGAGCCTGCTTCTCCCTCTGCCTGTGTCTCTGCCTCTCTCTCTCTCTCCCTCTGTGTGTGTGACTATCATAAATAAATAAATAAATTAATTAAAAAAAAAAAAAGAAATGCTCAAAAAAAAAAATGCAGGCGGGGGTGGGGGGGGTGTACCTGGGTGGCTCAGCGGCTGAGCGTCTGTCTTCTGCTCAGGATGTGATCCTGGGCCCTGGGTTCGAGTCCCGCACCCGGCTCCTTGCGCGGGGCCTGCTTCTCCCTCCGCCTATGTCTCTGCCTCTCTCTGTGTGTCTCCCACGGATGATATCTTTAAAAAAATAAAATACGTCAAATGCAGGCGGGTCCTGACCCAGAAGGTCCGCCCTCCCCACGGGATGGTTTGGGGCCGGCGGGTGGGGGACGCCCGGCCCCGGCCCTCCGACCTGGGCGCCGCGGGGCGAGGCGCAGGGGAAGGTCCGCGCGGGTTCAGGGAGCCTCGCTGAGGGGCTTTGCGGCCGGGAGCCGCCGACACGAACCGGTTTCCCCGTCGGTGGTCCACACGATCAGCACGCACCGGCCCAGACGCAGCGCCCGCGTCCACGCGGCCGGGGGAGCGCCCCGGATTCCGCGCGGCTGGGTGGGCGGCTCTGCAGCGCCTTCCCGGCAGCGGGGCACGGGGCTGGCCGCTCGCTCCGCGGCTGCGGGGCTCCGAGGGCCCCCTTGTGGGTGCAGAGGCCGCTCACCCAGCCGGGGCGCCCCCCTCCCCCCGCCTAGCTCCTGCCCCGGGGACGCCGGCCTGCAACCCCTCCAGATCTCAGGGCACCTCCGCTCCCCAGGGGCGTCGCCAAGGGAGCCCGCCCAAAGCCCCGTATGAAATACAGACTCGACTTGAAAAGAAAAGAAAGGCTGCCCTTTTTATAAGCTGCAGGGGCTACTCATTCCTTAAATGATCAATTGGGTCAGTCAGGTCTTAAAGCAAGAATGACTGTCGCCAGTCTCCCGCGTGAGCTGGTCTATGCTCTTACCCGCATTTGACTCGAGTCCCGGGTTCCACTGGTGGCACAGTAACCGTTTTTATTTTATAGGCTACAAAATTTAAGCAGCATAAATCAACCGTCACGGTAGAGGCATGTTCCTCTGTTATGCTGTGCTGTGCATTGGAAGTTTTTGGAAATTAAATGATTTTTATCTTCCTCTCCTTCCCTCCCCCGCCAACCCCCCCAAACCCAGTAGCTGTGAGCAGCCTCCGCAGAGGGCCTCCCGGGAGACTCCCTCTCACCAGTGTCCAAGCAGCCGGCAGCTGGCTCCCTGACCCCAGTCTTTCTGTCCCCACTGGAGACAAACCCTCCTCAGTATACCTTCCTTCCAGCCCTGTGCCCGCCCAGAAGCCTCCGGCACCTCCTTCGAAGCCAACCAAATAAGCCCCAAACTCTGAAGCCTGCGGCTGAGGATCCCTTTCCTGGCCTTTTCTCCTGTGCTGGGTGACTTAACCTCTCTGAGCCTGCGTTATTCACTTAAAAACTGTGGCTCCTGATGCCAACCTATCAAATGTGTTTTAAGGATTGCAGGGGACCTAAGGAAAGACCACCCCACAGGCAGTCGGGCACATGGTGAGTTCTCAGAAAATGCAACAAAATGCAGTTTCTCTTTCCACCTCTTGAACAGACACTCCGTTCCCCACCACCCCCACCCCGGCCAGCCACCCATTAGATTATTTATTCCTAAATCGACTGAGCACTTTCCTGACTGCCCACTTGCTGGGGTCTGCAGTGGCGCTCAGCCTTACATCCCCACACTTGTCTGGACGTCCTTTCTTTGCTTGAACCTTCCCTTCATTTGTGCGATTGTCCCATCAATGTCCATCTCCTCCGTTACACTGAAAATTCTGTAAAGGGCAGTGGGTACAGTTGTGCTTGTGGACCGTGTAGCCTCACTGGTGTCCTCAGCAGGGCCTGATGCACACAGTACATTTCGGAGGCTACAAGCCCAGTCTGACATATCATTACTTCCTAATGTTTTCCATTTTTCCCCCACCCAACTCAGCTGCTGGTCTGTTTTAACACAACTCACAGGGTCTCATTCAACAGTTACTTATGAAATATTACTACCCTCCTACAGTGGCATCACATGTTTTCAGTGTGAACCTCTGTGGCTTATAAGGATCCAAGAAGAAGAGAAAGAATGAAAGGAAAATAACAAGATAATGAGCAGCGATGTTCTTAGGCAATGAAGCAAGCAAATCACCACCCCGGCTGATTGAAGTGATAATGAGTAACTTTAAGGATCCCAGAGCCAGGAAGGTGAGGAGGCATTGTGTCTCCAAGAAATTACAGAATTAACTGCCCCCCACCCCCAAAGCCAGTGCTGAGTTAGTTGATCATAAATGCAACCACAGACTATTTTTAGACACTGATTTTTAAGTATTTTCAGGGGTCATTGTGACTTGGCATAATTTCTTCAAAACCTAACTACTACCAACCCCATAAAATTAAATTCCACTAAATTATAAGCACTTGGAGGCAAAATCAGGGTCTTTTAAATCTTGGTATGGTCATAAGTCATAAAGATGGAACAATTTAGAAATCAATGTATCTTCTGTGATAATCAGCCAACACTCTCTTGTAGAGAATGCTCTTTGGCTATGTATCAAAGCATACTGAATTAATATACATTTGTCAAAAATTGGTACTATTTAGTCTCATCAATGAATTTAACATTTCAAACACGGACTTGTAAAGACTCCATTGTGCTGTAAGTATGCTATATTTTGCCAAGTGCTGATAACATTTTTGGCATAGTTTCAGTTCTTAGTGGAATTATATATTTATTACCTAAATTACATAAGCTATCCATGCTTACTGTAAAAAAAAAAAAGGTATAGACTTACACAAAAAGAAGAAAAAATCATATAAGATTCAATTACCCAAAGATAGAGGTTATTAATATTTTGTTTTGTAATTATCCATACTTTAAAAAGTCTGTGTGTGTGTGTTCTCTCTTAATGAATACTTTAAAATTACATTGATGGTTATAAAAATGAATCAGAGAATGTTAGCAATGAGCGACTGTAGCCTAAGCCCTTCATTTGACAGTTGCAGAAACTGCAAGATTCTTTCCTGAGGGTATAACATGGCTGGACTATAATTATAGCAGCTTTGAAAATATGAGGCCTTTGAGTCCCAGAATATAATTCATGTTTTTGCTTGTTTAAATCACAGTGGCACAGGACTCCACAGACACTTACTATGTTCTGGAACAACAACAAAAAAATATACAACAGGACAGAAAGGAGGAAATTAGATCAATGAAGGTTCATGACAGTCAGATGCCCTTATCAGATTGATAATGAAGTCACTTACTTGTACTAGAAAAGTGCTTTCAACCAAGAATCAGAAAACTACATTGTAATGCCCACCCTATTAGTGACAAGACTTGTGACTTTGGTAATCTCTCTGTGCCTATTTCCTCATCTGTAAAATGGGAAGTATCCCATTTTCCATTCCTATTTTCTATAAACCAAATGAAACAGAGAATGTGAAAGTATTTTTAAATGTAAAGTGTCATACAAAGTAAGGTTGCAGGTTGTTGAAAGGGAGCAGAGCAGCACTAAATGCATAGACTCGTGGTCTAACAAATCATAAATCTGTCTTCCCAGAGGCTACAAAGCTCTTCCCAGCTTGGT
This sequence comes from Vulpes lagopus, assembly GCF_018345385.1. Taxonomy (NCBI): domain Eukaryota; kingdom Metazoa; phylum Chordata; class Mammalia; order Carnivora; family Canidae; genus Vulpes; species Vulpes lagopus. Next base: position 52,855,470 of record NC_054832.1, read on the forward strand.
ATCCCTCTCAATTTGAATCGATGCTGTGTGTGTGTGTGTGTGTGTGTGTGTGTGTGTGTGAGAGAGAGAGAGAGAGAGAGAGAGAGAGAGAGAGAATGGGGGGGGGGGAGATTTTATGTCACTATATTCATATTTCCTTCACACAGTTATCACATTGCATTGTCATTCTTGGCTTCTATTTCTGCTTTTCCCACTAGATAGTAAACTCTAGAATGATGAGGAGGTTTGGGTGCACTTTATCCCGGCTCCCCATCTCCATCAGCCCTCCCTGAGACCATTTTCCTCCACTCCTTCACTCAGACTTTGCTAACCAGATTACCTCCCTTGAGCCCTTCCCACACCTATACTTCACCCCCTCAAGAAGTTTTAGGAGCACGATTAACCCCCTTGGTTTTTATATTTCCAGCATCTAAAATAGTGCCTAGCAGCGAACACTGTAGACAGTCAGTGAAAGTTGGTTAAGGGATGAATGAAAGAGAACTCATTTATTGGATCAGTCTTTAAGAATGCTCTCGTCCTGTCAATCTAGTCCTCTTTATTTAAATCTTTGAAATCTGATCATGGACAGTTTTGGTTTGATTGTTCAGGAAGGGCCATGACTTGCAATAACTTGTGATTTGCTGAAGAAAGAATGAAAATGAGGTGCAGGACTGGGCCGGGGTCAGGCCCTTACCTCCTGGGCTAGCCAGCCCAACCCCTCACCTCCTCAGCATGACTTTGTTTTCACAGATTCTGCCTCTGATGTGTTCAAGGAAGCTCAGAATCTACCTCTTCTGACTCCTAAGTCCAAGTTCTTTCTTCTTATAGCTCTCAAAAGGATTAGTATTTTCAAAGCGTTTTGTTATTTCATTTAACTGCCACAACCCAGTGAAAGTGGGTACTATTATCATCCCCTCTACCGATAAGGAAAGAGGCTATAATTTGCTGAAGGTCACCCGGCTAATAAGTGACAGAGAGGACCCTAGAAATCAAGTTCATTGCCTCCAAATAAATGTTCATTTCTCTGTAACATAATTTAATAATGTTGGACCAAGAAACCACCAATACATTTTTTAACTATATGAAGAAACAACAAAAGTTAGTGGAAGGATGGGGCAAAGGAGGCACTGGGATCAGTTATGTGTATAAAATTCATTATGTATGGAAACACTTTAGAGACTTAATGGACTTATTTGCTGGTGGTATTTATAAGACTTTGGAGGGCATGCAATTATATCTTATAGTCTCAGAGTTTAACACAATGCTTTCCATAGTAGAGCTCAGAAAAAGTCTGTTTCAATATGCCTGGAGACCACTGGATGAGTTTATTGGGTAACTCCTGGCATGGCAGGTAGTTGAGAATAGGCCTTGTTAGGAGAGGTCTGTATGATCTGGTGAGTGGTGCAGGGAGGCTAAAGGATGGGATGCAGTTCTCTGAAGCACAGAGTGACACATCCTGGAGACCTCATCCCTGGGAGATACCCCGGGGCAGTGGAATCCAAACCGAGGTGGTCCCCAAGTCCAGGAAGGCAGCATGGGCAAAGAAAAAGCCCTCCGGCCTCTCAGGCTAGGGCCTGGCTCTCTTTCCAGCTGTTTTCTTTGGATTTTAGTTTCCTCATCTGAAAAATGTGAAGATCCCTTACAGCTCCACTTAATAGAAAAATATTAACTAAAAATAGTACAGATGAAAAAAAAAAAAAATAGTACAGATGGTATGCAATCTACAGCTAAAGTCATTTGACAGGTGATTTCGTAAGTTAGCATTTTGGTACAGTTTACAGGCTCTAGAGACAGACAGGGTGTGTATCCCAGCTCAGCTACTTACTGTGTGTATGATGTTAGACAAATTACATAGCCCCTCGGGGCTTCAGATTCCTCTTCTGTAAAGGATAATAATTCCTACTTCATAAGGTTATTAGGACAATTAAACAACTTTCAATGTGCTTAGACCAGTGATGACATATATGATAGAGTGTTAGCTATTGTCGCTGGCATCAGACCTGTTGTAGTTTCATTATCTATGAAGGATTAGAAAAATACAAGAGTAAGAACCTGCAGTAAGTCAACTTTTTAATTAGTTTGAAGCCACAGAGGCTGATGGACATGTCTGAAGTGTTGATCGAGGGCACGGGAAAAATGGGAAGTGATAGGAGAAAAGACCAAATGCCTGACCATTGCTACAGACAGTAACCAGAGTCAGGAAATATTTATCAGAAACGCAAGAATAAATATGAACAAGTAGCTCTTTAAATAGTGTAATTTCAAAATACTGGCAAGGATAGGAAAAAGAAAATGACTTTTATTTGGAACAGAATACACTCTCCAAAAATAGACCCTCACTTATATGGTCAATTAATTTTCAACAAAGGTGCCAAGCTAGATAATTCAATAGAGAAAAGAGTCTTTTCAATAATAGGTACTGGAACTACTCGATATTCTCTATGGAAAAAAATTAACCTTGACCCTCACTTTACACCTTACAAATATTAACTCAAAATGGATCATAGGCCTTAATGTAAAAGCTAAAACTAATTCTACTTTTAGAAGAAAATGGTTGTGACATTAGATTAGGCAAAGACTAAACAGGACACAAAAGCACCAATTCTAACAGAAAAAAATGATAAATGAACTTCATCAAGCCTAAAAATTATTGCTCTTAAGAAAAAGCCACAAGACTGGATATATTTTTGCAAAACATATATCTGACCCAATTTATGAAAGACACAACTCAATAATAAGACAAAGAATGTAATTTTTTAAAATTGGTCAAGATTTGAACAATAACTTCACCAAAGTTACATGAATACAAACAAACATGAAAAGATGTTCAACATCTCGTCAGCAGAGAAAAGCAAAGTAAAATCATGAGGAGATATTTTGAAGGGATGTTATTAGAAACATAAAACTTTAGAACTGCTATAAAGCTATACAGTGGCATCATTCTTTAAATTTGGGTCTTTTCATACAATGAGGTAAATATATTATTCGAATGATATTCATTAGATTTTCTTGAACACCTTTCCTCAAAATGTATATAAATATATTTCAAATATATATGTCATTTATAAACCTGCTTTTCTTTTTTTCTTTTTTCTTCATCTGAAGTTTTTCTTTAATAGGTTTGCTGAGGTATAATTTACATACAATAAATTTCACCAGTATTTTTTCTTTTTTTTAAAAAAAAAAAAGATTCTATTCATTTATTCATGAGAGACACAGAGAGAGGCAGAACATAAGCAGAGGGAGAAGCAGGTTCCCTGTAGGGAACCCAATGCAGGACTTGATCCCAGGACCCCAGGATCATGACCTGAGCCAAAGGCAGATGCTCAGCCACTGAGCCACCCAGGTGCCCCACCCTGCTATTTTTAAAATTAGTTTTAACTCCTAAGTTTTTAGTGGGAAAAAAAAATCAATGAAATACAAACCCACAGGAACAGCTAAAATTTAAAGATTGGCAATAGCTAATGTTGGCAAGAATGTGCAGCTACTGGAACTCAAACATTGCTCGTAGAATGTAAAAGGATACAGTCACTGTGGAAAATATTACAGCAGTGCTTTATAAAGTTAAATATATGCATATGAGCCAGCAGTCCTACTCCTAGGTAACTACTGAGAAGAAATGAAAACATATGTCCACCAAAAAACCATATACATGACTGTTCATACAGCATTATTCCTGATAGCCAAAAATTAGGAACAACCCAGGTGTCCAGAAATGGGACAATGGAGAAACAAACTGGAATCTCCATAAAGCAAAACATTATGCAGCAATAAAAAAGGAATGGACCATGACCGTGTGAACACCTTGGATGCATCTGAAAAATGCTGAATGTAAGAAGCATAACACAAAAGGGCACATACCGTAGGATTTTACTTGCACAAAGTCTAAAACAGGTGAATTTAACCTATGGTAGAAATATTTGAAATATCAGTTGCTTCTGCAGGGATGGTTAGGAGGAAAAAAACTCCCAAGAGACAGAGGTCAAAAAGTGTCTAAAGAAGCTCACTGTTCCCTTCTTCCTTTACCTTACATTTTAATGGCTTAGTTGCCATTCAGGTAGTTTCTTCAAGTATCTCTTGTCCTTGTCTCAGCAGATTTCACCTCCTATACTGGCATTTTGATCTTAGGGAGTTGACAGTTTGATGAATAAGGAAGGTAAAGAATTCATTAGAGAGACACAATCTGGAATAATATGTCTTGCTAACCTTCCAAATGTGTCCTAGGGGTCAGAAATCCAACTGGTCACTGTTTTAGAAAAAGTACTAATAAACTAGTACTATAATAACATCAGCAGACCTCAAAGAGATCCTGAAAGCTAGGATAAAATATATGACATATAATACCATTTTTTAAAAGATTTTATTTATTCATGAATGACATAGAGAAGCAGAGACCCAGGCAGAGGGTGAAGCAGGCTCCCCATGGGGAGCCTTGATGTGGGACTTGATCCCAGGACCCTGGGTTATGACCTGAGCCGAAGGCAGACGCTCAACCACTGAGTCCACCCAGGGGTCCCACGTATAATACCATTTATGCAAATTTTAAAAGCATACAGACAACGCTGCATTTCGATTGTAGGCATGTATACTAACAAAAGTATAAACCTACAGACAGGAAGTATATGTCCTAACTTCAGTACGATGGCTACTTCTGGGGAGAGAGAAGAAGAAGCCTGGAGAATAGTACAAAGGGGATATTAGTTACATCTAAGTCTACTTACCACCTATCCATATTAGATATCTGAAACAAATAAGGAATGTCATTGAAATATGTTAAGTTTGGGTTGGGGGGGGATATTCCCTAACAGTACTCTCTCGGATTCTCTGTGTGTTTGAAAGTTTTCAAAGTCAACCCCAATAGGAAAAGTGAGACAGACGCCAGTCTTGTGGGCCTGGCCTCCCTGCTCTGCTTCTGGTAGCATCTCTCCCAGCTCTTCCTGCCTTGAGGTATTTAACAGAAAAAAAGAAAACGATGTCCCACCACGAGCCTCCTTAGTAGCATCTTTGTGAAGGCAAGTCTCCTTCCTCCCCTAGCAAGGGTTCACAAGAAAATCTATTGATAAACACGTCTTCCTTTTTTTCTGAATATCAACTTCTATCAACCTATATAATTCCTAGGAAATGGAGCTCTAGCCCAGTACAGTTCAATTCAAACTGGTCATGTCTGAATCACTTCATTCTTTGGAACTTGAGCAGAGCCTTATAGGTCCCTTCCAACCTGGAGTTTCTAAGATTGATTCTTTTTTTCAGAAGATCTTCCAACTTATGAGATGCTTTTCTCCTCAACCACCAATACAGCAATGCCATCGCTGACACCTTTAGCTTTGGATTTTGTTTTTAGTTTTAATAATGCAGTCAGCAACTTAACCGTTGGATGCTACTCTTGTTGCAAACAAAACGACGATCAAAAATAAACCATTTAGGGATGCCTGGGTGGCTCAGCGGATGAGCATCTGCCTTTGGCTCAGGGCGTGATCCTGGAGGCCTAGGATCGAGTCCCACATTGGGCTTCTGCATGGAGCCTGCTTCTCCCTCTGCCTGTGTCTCTGCCTCTCTCTGTCTGTGTCTGTCATGAATAAATAAATAAAATCTTTAAAAAAACAAAACCATTTAGGGGCGCTGGTGGCTTAGTCGTTTAAGCATCTGCCTTTGACTCAGGTCACAGTCCCAGGGTCCTGGGATTGAGTCCCGCATCGGGGCTCCCTGTTCAGTGGGAAGCTTGCTTCTCCCTCTCCCTCTGCCACTGCTCATGCTCTCTTTCTCTTTGTCAAACAAACAAATAAATAAATGAATCTTTTTAAAAACCCATTTATCTGGAAGCAGCATCTAGAATTTTCAAGGTCTCCCTTAATTATCAGTGAGTGAGGAGATGGCTTTATCCGGGACACTGGGATGATTAGAGAAAGCACAATGTGCTATTACCAAAGAAGAGGTCAGGTTCCAAGATGGGCATTAGCTTCCATCCAAATCCACTACCAGTGTTAGCATTCATTGGTGATGGTTCAGCTGATATGAGTGTCCACGTTAAGTATGTGACTTGCATAGTCACCTGAACCTCTATTTATATTTTTTTTTCCGGACACATATCACGTTTCAGTTTATTACTAAAATAAACTTATCATTTACTTATGATTTTGCTTGTCTGCCTCTCTGTTCCAGAATACATCTCCAAGAGAGCAAGGATCTCAGTCTGCGCCATTCACTGATGTACACAGCAAAGATCCAACCCGGGTGTCTATGGCACAGCTGGTGTTCAATGACTAGCTGCTGAATAAATGAATGAATTTCTGCATCTCATAATCCCTCTCTGCCAAATTATGGTCTTAATTGATAAAATGAATATAACCTCTCTTTATTGAAAGCTTACTACATGCCACGCCCTGCTCTGGGCACTTTATACCTCTTTTAATGTCTCAATGGCCTCCTGTGGACCAATGTTTTTGTTCTACTTTGCAAATCAGAGGAAACCGAGACTTGGGGTAAGTGAACTGCCTAAACTCGTGCAACTGCCAAGATGCAGAGCAGGGATGAATTCTAGTCTGCAGAACTGCCAAGCTGGCTCTCAAACACCAGCTTGCATGCCCACTATGTACGAGGGCTCTGTGGACAACACCAGAGCCTGCACTCCAAGTCAGGGCTAGTAACCTCCCGGTGTCCAGTCATCCCATTGACCTTTACCTGCTCTCCTTCCTTCGTTGCACATGGCATGCTCACAGGAAGAAAAATGGGGCTCCCCTCCTAGGTCCACCCATGTCCCCACTTCCACCGCCTGGCACGGGCCTTGTCACAGCGTCCTGCTGGTTCACATGGTGTTGAATTAATTATCAGACACACTCCCTTCTTGAAGTCCAGATGAAATCATGGCCTTCTTAGAATCATGGTTTAGGGGGGAAAGCTCGAGCTTTGGAATCACACGGTCCTGGGTTCAAATGCTATTTCTGTATTTGTTACCTGTGGGACATTTAAATGTTATTTGATCCTTCTGGGCTTGGTTTTTTCCACTGGTTAAATGGAAATACTGATGTCTTGAGAAGTTAAAAACGATTCTTGCGCTAACCATGCCCCTTCTCTTTCACAAGGAGACACAAGGGACAAGCCGGCATTCTTTTTCCCTGTCAGGAGGTGGAAGTATAAAGAAATGGCACTTAAGATTTCCACAGTAATTTGCCTCATCTTGTTTGGGCCCTGCTTTGTGGGGGATGGGACTCAGGATGAGGAGAAAGGAATTGGAGTCGTCTCTCTTCAAGCTCCTTCTGCCCTGGGGTGTGAACTTCCGGTGTGAGTGGTGCAGACAGGAGTGAGGGGAGAAGAGGGAAGGAAAACTTGGGGAGACTCACCCAGATTGGGAGTTGCCACAAAACAACCAGAAGGGGGTTCACTTTTTCTTATTGATTCATAGAGCTATTTATATATTCTGGAATAGTTATTCTTTTATCTGTTATAAGCATGTAAATACCTGTGGTTAAATCTTTTCATTTTTTTCTTGGCATTATTTGTTGTTTAGTTGTGTAATTACTTATTGTTTTCCAAGTTAAGAAAAGGCAAGTAAAGTCCAGCGTTAGCTTAAGAAAAAAACCTGGGTAAGTGGGCTTTTAACTGGTAAATGAGTGTCTAGTAGGCTATTCCTTTGTAGCTATTCTTTTTTATGTTTTGTGATATTTCACAAACTAAAAATGAAAAAAAAAAAAAAACAAAAACCCTTTGGCCCTCGTTCCCCTCACCACCAGGCCTAAAAGAGCTAGCTACACAAACTCCTTTTGTTTTCCCAATCTTAAACATACTTTATTGAAGGCTATCGAACACAGGATAAGAAAACATCTAAAAACGACTTTGGAATTCTGGGGACATTCTTGGTGGAGACACCCAATCACAGGAACCGCCCCAGGCCAAGTTGTGAAAGAAGCTATGTGTCTCTGGGCGCCTCCATTCCTGAACCCCCACCCTGTCCTTTCAACATCTCCTCCCCCCAGGCACCTGGCAGCCTCCTTGGATTCCCAAAGTCACCTCTACCTGCACGAGACACACATTCTTAGTCGCACAAAAGGAAGATTTGCTAAAAGTGGACTCAGCCCCAGAAGTGTTTACATTTTGAAACCCTTTAGAGAGTGGGCAGGAAAAGTCAAAGGGAACAGCCAAGATTCCTCAGTGGGGTCTCTCAACAGCCATCACAGGAGGCCCCGGGAGACCTCTCCAGAAGGGCCAACTGGGCTCCAGGAGTGGAGAGACCCTGTCTTGTTCAACATCGGAGCCCAACTGGCAAGCCGGCCCCCCTGGTGCTTTGAGGGAAGCAAACAAAGAGAGGTCGAATGAAGCCAGCGACTTCCTGTCAGTTTAGTTCTGTGCCAGGCACCCAGGCAAGCATGTGGGATGCGGCCATGAGGAGAACACAGGGACCCTTCTCCTCAGGGATCTTCCATTCTGCGTCCGTGTTGATGAGGGAAGGGGGATGAGCGCCTTGAGAAGGTGTATAAATAAAATAAGCAAACGTATATCATCTGTGACAATAAATGCCTTGGAGATAAACAGAGCAGGAAAGGGGCCCAGCAGGTCGGCGGGGAGGGGCTGTTGCACTTTGACGTAGGAAGGTCACCGCGTCATCAGAGCAAAGAAGGTGGACGTGAGGCCTTGTAGGGAAAACAGAACAGCGAGTGGGTGCATCCCCTCAGCCCTCCGACGTTCCCTGTCTTTGAAGGCCGGAACCTCTCAAGTTCTGAGGAGACACTCTGCTGTGTCCTGCTTCAGTAGTTTGCATACACTGTTCCCTCTCCCTGCCACCCACCCGCCTGCCTTCTGCCTGGCCAATTCCTGCCTGTCCTCCAAGACCCATATCAGATGCCACGTCCCCTCCGAAACCTTCCTCAGAGCCTCCAGGCGCTTGTCGTTGCCACTTCCTTTGCACTCCCATCCTCACGTCCTACTAGAAGCTCTCAGTACTTGTCCTGGGGCTGCACACGTGTGTCGCAGAGCCCTGGCCACCAGGGCTAAGCGGTTACTATCGTCATCGCCGGTAGACGTATAAGGAAACAGGTTCTAACAGGTTGAGTAGCTTGGGCCCGGTCACCAGCCGGCTTGGAAGCAGGACGTGAAAGTCAACAACCCACGCTCCAGAGCGAGCCCCCCCCCCCCCCCCCCCCCCCCCCAGTGCCGGGAGCCTCACCCTGCATTCGTGTCAGAATTCGCTGCTCTTCCTCGATTCACTTGAGGACAGACACCATTGCTGTTTGAGCGGGGGAGGGCTTAGTCTGGGGAGCATTAGGTAAATATTCGTTCAGTGAATAGAGGGGTGAATCAGTCACCAACAGTTCAGGCATTCGTGTGGAATGTATTTTGGAGCTGGGGCCTTCCTGTGCCACCTAATGCTACCCTAGAGGTGACTGCGTGCTCGGCCTGACCCCACCAGAACCAAGCTGTGCTGGGGCTGGGATTCCTTGGGTGTTCGGCTATAGCCTCCTTTACGGGGTCCTTTGGGCGCTCTGAGGTAAAGTGGTTTGCAAAGCTCGGGGAGCATAGGTCGGTGATGGAGCAGCAGGGAGTGTGGGTGGCAGCACAACCCTCGGGCCCAAAGGCCCCTGAGCACCCCAGACCCGGGTACTCAGCCATTCTCTCCTCTGCTTCCTGATTGTCCCTGAGTTTCTGTCCCAAACACATAGGCAATCTTGGGACCCCAGGTCTCTAGGCAGGACGTGAGGAAAAGATGGTTTCTCCCAATCTTTCTGGAAAGGTGGAAAGTATGGTTTTCTCTTGGCTGGTCCCTAAGAAAATAAAAGAGATGCTATGTCCATACTCCAACAGGGGAGAAAAAGAAAGGAAGAAGGTCTAAGGGTGACCAAGAGCAAGGGACTAGGTGTTCTTGAAGAAGGCGACTTGCTCATGGAGGATTCGTCCCGGTTCCTGGTGGGCGACTCTGAGATGTCTAGTGACTCAATCCCCTGGGTCTAGGGGAGGAAGATGCTTGTGCTTCTGGAAATTGGAGATTTTTTTCTTCCAAATCAGGGTAAGGAAATATTTCTGTCAGATATTTTCGCTTCTAAGGGGCTCTCCATAGTCAACATCTCAACGTTAAACTCTAGGTTGCTTATTGTCACTGCTCCACCCCCCTCATTCACTCATTCAACAGTATTGAGCATAAGTATGTGCGTATGCCTCAGACGTGGAGAAACCATGGCCAGTCTTCAGAGAGGCTCCAGCCCAGACTGGGAGATGGTTGGTGAGCGCGGAAGCAGGCTTGGGTGCCATGATAGTTGTCTGTCAGGCCTCACAGCACCCGAAACAGGGGAGAAAGTCTCCAAAGATGAGTCGTGGGCGAGCAAAGACTTGGAAACAGTTGAGCCATTTTTCTTTGCTGGGGGCATTGGGTGGGAGAAGAATCCTGGCCTGTTTTAAACGGCATTATTTTATTGTTTAAACTTGAAAGCAATTCATGATGTCTTTAAGGGGGATGGAAAGGCTGAGGCAAGAGCCCTGAAGGGTTCATTTCCACAGAGGCCTGGCACCCCCCTTCTGGGGTGGATAAGATTTCAGGTCCATGAGGAGGTGGGGAGAAGTGGGGACACCCCACCCCGCACCCCCACCCCCCACCCCCACCCCAGTAGAGGGTGCCTCCCTGTAAAGCAGAAGTGTCGCGTTAGATATTCTCTCCGAGGTTAAATCTGAGTGCTCTCATTTTGCAACTCAGCCCTATCACCCATTTTCATCTCTACGTGCTTTTATGGTATGTTATCTTGAAAGTTGAGGGTTTGGGATCAGAGAGCAGGGAGTCAGTAAAGGTAGGGTGGGGGTGAGTCAGGGAGGCTGACGATGAGGGAGCACTGTGGGGTGAAGTGGGGTGAGAAAGGAAAAACATTTGAAAGGGGGGCTCCTCCCCACTGGTGACCAGCGTTTCATCCCTGGAGATGATGACGGATAACCAGCATCCCCAAGCTATTCGTGTAACGCTGTGGCCCCGCGAGGAGTCCCAGGCTTCATGTATCAACCTTGAGTGTGGGCCAGCCCGTGTGTGCTTTCACATAATGCCTGCACCGAGTTTTGAAGCAGATGCCTTCAAACTGTACCCTGAAAGTATAGATAAGTAGAGTAAAAACAATTAACCTTTGTTTAGAGTCCTGCGATTTATAAAGCAGTTGATTAGCTCATTCCACCCTGGGCATGGCCTTCTGAGCTGGGCAGTGCCACTCCCTACGTCTTCTTGGAGAGGAGAGTGAGACCCACATGGAGTTAGAACAATTATCCCCGGTTCTCTGCCTGGTTGCTGCCAGACATAAACAGCGGGACGCAAATATCAAGGAAGAAAATGAAGGGAGAGTGAAGAATCCACTCCTTTTGGTGCAGGTGGGCCAGCAAGGCCCATGGTACCCACTTACCCCAACCTGCAAAATGAGAGGGTCACCCCAAATGTCTGGTGCAGTGAGTACATATCGTTCCCTGCTCTGCGGCTACCCTCTTCTCAAGATCTGAAGACTATGAGGAGAATAGATTTTCTGGCCATGACTGTTCCCTTTAATTCTGCTTAGAGCCAGCTCTGCAAGACACAAACCCCCCTCTGCGGCAGTTGGAACTGGCAGGCTTTGCCAGCATAACAGTTATTTTTATTTATTTATTTATTTATTTATTTATTTATTTATTTATTTATTAAGATTTTATTTATTTATTCATGAGAGACACAGAGAGAAAGGCAGAGACCCAGGCAGAGGGAGATGCAGGCTCCTTGTGGGGAGCCCAATCTGGGACTTGATCCCAGGACCCTAGGATCACGCCCTGAGCCAAAGGCAGACACTCAACCACTGAGCCACCCAGGCGCCCCTGTAACAGTTATTTTAAAGAGCAGCCTTCCCCACCTAGCTCCCATGCAGGGAGGGGTGTGACTCAGCAGACACCCCAGGTGGAGCAGGGGGTGAGGAGGGCACCACAGTGTGGTTCAGGGTTTGTCTCAGGTCCCAAGGCCCTTCCACCCAGGAACAGTGAACTGAGGCTTCATCTGTGGACTTGTGCCCTTTCATGGCCCCAAAGGGGCTTCCACCCAGACCTCAGGCTTGGACAGGATCCTAACTATAAAAATATAACAATTTAAAAATAGAAAAATAAATATAAACTTTCTTTCTCTAAGAAACACGAGTCTATTATATAGAGTCTCTATTATAGCCTCTTTCTCAAAGAATTTTTGGAGTTTACACCCTCCCAATTGTACTACAAGGTAAATTCAAGGTGAAGTCTCAGAGCCTAATGTGTTGCTTGTTGCTCAGAAAGTTTTTATTGACCAAGGGACCCTCCCCATCCCCAACCGCACACACCTAAGGCTGAAAAGAAGTTCAGGGAGGTGAAGCAAGGAAGACTAGACTCTTCTCCAATATCTGCAAGTGGGGATTTTAGAGTCTGATGAAGGCTGCTATGGTTTGGGGTATACTAGGACCCATTCGCCCTCCCTCTCCTCTCCTCCCTTCCCTCCCTCCTTTGGTTCCCCTCCCTTCCCCTCCTCCCTCCCTCCCACTCTTCTCTTTCTCTCCCTCCCTCTTTCTCTCTTTCTCTCTCTCTCTCCCTCTCCCTCCTTCCTTCCCTCCCTCCCTCTTTCTTTCTTAATTGGGAAAATATGAGCACATGTGGTAAACTGAGAGGGACTAGCAAAAAGGGACAGATGCTATTTATAATTGTCATATTTCATCAAACCCAATATGCTATCAATTTGAAAAAGAATATTTTATATATCACTAAGAAGGAAAAGATGTTGCCACATTACGACATCCCGTCCTGATTTCAGAGATGTTAAAGTGGGGAATATGTGCAATATATTCAATGCTTTAAAAGCACTACTATGTCTCTCTGAAAGTCAAGCATGTCGTCATTAACGACATATTAGTATTCATTTAACAAACCCTAATTTAATGTTACTGTGTACCAGGCACTGTTCTTAGTATCTTATAAATAATAATTAAAGTTAATTATTGAAATCCTTGAAAGAAACCTGTGAGATAAGTACTGTTATCACGCCCACTTAACAAATCAGGAGACTGAGGCATTGAGAGCTTAAGAAATTTTCCCAAAGTCCATAAGTAGCAGATCTAAACTTCAAACTCCGGTCATTGCCCTTGGGGTCTGTCTCTTCTCACCACTAAAGTATGTGTTGGCCTACAGTAAATGTTGGGTGAATAAATGAAGGAGTGAGTCAGTGAATGAATGACAAAAAGAATCAACACTGGATTTCAAGCCCAAGACAGCATGAATGTCTCCCTCTGTCCCCTCCTCCTCTTAGGAAAAGGATCAACCAATCTTCCTTAAGTTCAAGGTCTTAGCACAAGGATTAAGTTCTAAAGGAGGTGAGAAAACAAGAGGAGGGAGTGGGATATGGTATACAGGAGGGAAAGAAAAGTTGCAAAATAGTCATGCTGACTATTTTGTACTTGTAACTGTGCCATTCCCCTAACAGGAGCCTAATGATTTATCAGTAAGTTCATCTGGGCTGTGACGAAGGATGGTATTCTGGGAGAGAGTGCCACCTATTGAATGACCATCACCACAGCTGGAGAATTTCATCCAGGCCACCCCAGACATTGGGAGAGAAGACAAAACAGCTGCAGAAATGGACCTAAGTCAAGAAAGCCAATCTCCCAACAAATGATCTTGAACCTAAAGCTAAGGTCTCTTCCAGCCCATGCAGATGGTAATACGCTGGAAAGCCTTCTTTGTAAGAGGTTAAAGAATCTGGGACAGGGGGGATCCCTGGGTGGCACAGCGGTTTGGCGCCTGCCTTTGGCCCAGGGCGCCATCCTGGAGACCCGGGATCGAATCCCACATCGGAGCCTGCTTATGTCTCTGCCTCTCTCTCTCTCTCTCTGTGACTATCATAAATAAATTTTAAAAAAATTAAAAAAAAAAAAAAGAATCTGGGACAGACCTGTTTGGCCCAAACGATGAGGATTCTGCTGAATTCCATGGCTTGAGTCGTACAGTGTTGAGTCCAGGTCATTTCTGAGCCACAGGCTGCTACAGTGAGCACAGAGGTAAACCTAAACTCTTGAGAAGGAAAAATACCAATGATTGAGTCTCTACGATGTGCTTTACAAAAGCATGAATTTCACCTTTGTTCATACAGTAAATATTTACTAAGCAGTTACTAGGTGCCGAGCACTGTCCCTAGACGTAGGGAAAATAGCACTGAACTTACACCAGGGCAGGAGGAGCAATGGACAGAATATAAACAAGGGCTATTGTCTTTCAGGCAGTAATAAATGTTGTCAAGAAAATAAAACCAGCAAATGGGGTAAGAGTGGTCACATCACTTTAAACTCCCAATGATCTTGTAGGATAATATTACTATTCTCCTTCCACGGGCTCCTAGAGGCAAAGTTTTAGTTCAAGTTCAGCTCAACTCAGGTGTGAACACACGAGGGAGCCACGGAGCAGGCAATGATTTCATTCTCTGCCTTTCTGAATCTAAAACTGTCTGGGGGAGGGAAGGTACCCGGGTGGCTCAGTCGGTTAGGCGTTGTGATCTCGGGGACCTGGGATCGAGCCCTGCATCTGGCTCTCTGCTCAGTGGGGAGCCTCCTTCTCCCTCTCCCTCTGTCAAATAAATACAATCTTTGAAAAAAAAATGAAAAGAAAACTGCCTCTCACCACCACCCAAGGCTGTGCGGGAAGAGTCAAGATGGACCGGCAAGATACAACATCAACATTGGCCTGTTGTATCAGTGATCACCTCTGGCTTGTCCTAAGAGTTGTTTGCAATACCGAAACGTCTCTAGCAGGGCGCACAGGTACACACACGTGTGGGTGTTTACACGGATGCCCAGCAGCTGACAGCCCTTGCTCATCCAGAGCGCCCTTCTGAGGGGAGAAGACATCAAAGGGCCTTCGTTGGCCCTTACTTTCCGCCACAGTCGATCAGCCAGGGAGGCTTGGACTGACCTCGTACACCCCCAAGAAATGTGTATAACTTTCCTCTGACACAAACCTCATCATGGAAGAGGATATGTGGGCTTCCTTGTGCTTGCACGGTCAAGTGTCATTTCCAAGAAGCTGGGAAGAGGAGCCCTGGAGCGCGTTCCACGGTATGGTTGCTGCCAAGGTGTCTGGAGGACCGAGAATCTTGGGTTCCCTCCCCGGAGCAAGAGGCGGCCCTGTGTGTGGGGGGTCGGAAGGATGTCGCCATCTCCTCTGAATGGCCGAGGCAGGGTCTTCACATTGTCAGGGCCCCTGTCAGACAGCCCTCGGAAGCCGGAAGGGACATGTGTTTCCTCACCTCCTGTGACTCCTGTCCTCTGAGGGCGGGTGGCCTCACAGGCTGCTGGGGACAGAGCGCCTGAAACCCCTTCAATTCACATTAAGCCTTGACAAATGTATATGGTGGTTTCCGACCCAGAGAGGACTCCGCACCCTACAGTTGGGCTGGGTCAGGAGAGAAGTGCTTGGCTTGACAGGCCCAGCTGCCAGTGACTTAAAAAGCTGACTCTCTCGGGCTCACAGATAACAAGTAGGAAATGCACGGTTGATAGACAGGCCCTGGGCGCACGGCTGTCCTTGTGCACAACAGGGTGACCCGTACAGCCCCAGCGGGCCGCTGCCTCCGTCTGCCCCGCCTCCCGTTTGTTACCCTGCAGGCTGCTTTCCTTCCACAAAGTGAGACGTGACTTAATGTGTTTTTATTGAATCTGAAAATGGCTACGAGCATTTTGGAGAACTAACTCATTAGAAAATGTAAAATAACCAGAGCAGACCTCTAAAGTGCTTTTTAAAAATTATGACATGGGCTGATGGTGCCAATGCTTCACTCTGTCAGCCTCAGCCTTCTCTGGATCATTCGGGATTATCTGTGCCCTGCTGTCATCCTTGAGGAAATAGATCCATAAACATTTTCAAGGCAAAACCGAGTTAAAGCCTGAAAGAACACTGGGCTCCCCTGATAAGATCTGCGCTGTGCAAAGCTGGGTAGATAGTGCTTTTGCACAATTTCCCCCTCTCTGGCCCTACGAATCCTCGACCCCGGTACCCAGTGTTGCCTCCTGTTCTTAAACAATCTTTTTATCACTGGGTTTTGCATCAGATGCAGTAAACAGTCTAGAATGCCCCCAAATGTAACCCCTAAGAAAGGGCACTTTATTTCTCTCTCGTATGGTCCTCTAACTGCCCTGACACTCAGAATGTTTCCAAGTGACCATAGCTTTTATTTTTTCCTGTCATTCTGTTATCCTGGGTCTTTTAATGTAGATCTCGTGGTAACGTGGCACCTTGTTATCTCAATGTCTTGATCTATGGAAATGTATTGATGATGACAATGACGATATGTTTCCCCTGAGACATTTCATTTATGAGGCCAGCATTTCGTGGAGAACTGGCAGTGCTCGGCCAGGAGTGGTTCAAAAATCCGTGGTAAATAGGCCAGGTGAACAAGACTGGGAAAAGGACAGTCTGAGGAAGGCTTGGAGGCATGCCAAATTCAGAGTAATGCAAGCACTCTTTTGCATTTTGAACAGAGGGAGCAATTTGAGGAAGGTCTTGGAGGCATGTCAAGTTGGAGAAATGCAAGCCCTGTAATTCAGCGAGGCATGGATGGAAGGTACACCTGAGGAACGTTAAGAAGTGAGGTGAGGGGACCTGGGACGGAGGTTAATTCCCTCTCGTACAGCAGTAGGACAGAAGATCCGTTGCCTTTGATTGCTAATCAGAAGTCCTGTTAGACTGATTCATTTACCTTGGAGATTTATTTATTTATTTATTTATTTATTTATTTATTTATTTATTTATTTTAAAGATTTTATTTATTTATTCATGAGAAACACAGAGAGACAGAGAGAGAGAGGCAGAGACACAGGCAGAGGGAGAAGCAGGCTCCATGCAGGGAGCCCCACGTGGGACTCGATCCCAAGTCTCCAGGATCACACCCTGGGCTGAAGGTGGTGGTAAACCGCTGAGCCACCCAGGCACCCCTACCTTGGCGTTTTAGACACGTGCACGCTTGCACACACACACACACACAGACACCCCTACGTTTCCCTACATCTCTTTACATTTGGGAGGTGAGTTAAAAGTTTAATCTTTAAAAATTTTACTTTTATTTTTAGTTATTTGACATATAAAAAGTGTATGGAATGAATGTATATAACTTGATGAGGTTGGACACAAGTGTATACTCGTGAAATCATCACCACACTCTCTGCCATTAACCTTGCTTTCACCCAAAAATTTCCTTCTACCCTCTTATTTATTATTATTGGTTTTATTTTATAATCCTTATTTCTGATCAAAAAATAACATGCCTTCTCATCACTAGGAATGTGATTATGGCACGTGGAAAGACTGATATTATACTTGGAACCACTTGATATATTCATATATTCATAAACTCTGTACGTTTTTGGTTCTACACTTTGGCTTATAGGCTCTCTTTCAAAATTATCTTTCCATCCTAAATAGTGGAATATATAAAGCATAAAAATATATATGTATACATCTGAGTTGACGCTTAGATTATTCGGTATAAGTAGCTATGTGGATTTGGGGGAATTTTGAGAAATTTGAAAAACTAGATGCGCAATAAAATAGACATTTAATTAGCTTCTAATTAGAGAAACCAACGGACAATAGCCTGTAAAAATTGTTCATTGTTCAAATCCCCAATGTGCGAAGCTGCGGTTTACATGCCAGCCCTTTGCACAGCAGTGGTTCTGAGTAATCTCCCTCTAACTGGTGCCCATGGCTCTCCATCTGTCGATACATTACTGTCTGAATTTCTATAGGGAAGGCATATTTTTAAAATCCTTTCTTCCCTTTTGCATTTCACTGTGATTTTCTACTGAAGTGATGTTAATTTCAGCCCAGCAAACTGTTGCCCCCAGCCTGTTAGGAATGGGGGGGGGCACTTCTGCAGGTCCTTTTTCTGATTATCATAAATTATGAGGTGATATGGACAAGGTCTAGTCAGATCAGTATGACCAAGACAGCTAGGGAGGGAACAAAATGGGGATTTTTTGGTTTTTATGTTTTAAATTTTATTTATTTATTTAACAGAGAGAGAGAGAGCATGCAAGTAGGTGAAGCAGCAGGCAGAGGGAAGAGAGAGAAGCAAGCTCCCCCCTGAACAGGAAGCCCAATGCAGGGCTTGATCCTAGGAACTTGGGATCATGACCTGAGCTGAAGGCAGATGCTTACCTGACGGAGCCACCCAGGTGCCCTTCAAATGTTTTTTTTTTTTTTTTTTTTTTTTAATGGAATAAAGGATAAGCTAGGCATCTTAATTTCCAGACTGCATAAGGAATCCACCAAAAAAAAAAAAAAAAATTTCAGTGAAAATAATACAGATCACATTACTTTCTCATCAATGAGAGTATCTCATAATGACCAACATTTTTTTTTTAAGATTTTATTTATTAGAGACAGAGAGAGAGGCAGAGACACAGGCAGAGGGAGAAGCAGGCTCCATGCAGGGAGCCTGACGTGGGACTTGATCCTGGGTCTCCAGGATCACACCCTGGGCCAAAGGCAGGTGCTAAACCACTAAGCCACTGGGGCTGCCCAATGACCAACATTTTGGTGAAAATTCAGAGATAAGCAAAGCCGACATGGAGTTTGGGTTACTGATAAGCAAATAAAGACAAGAGGTACCAAATCCAAGTGCTTATAGCACAAGTAAGCAAAGGAAGAGCTGAAAGAAATCGAAATATAATCTGAAGGCTTCTAGCTTCCAAGAGAAAAGAATATTTTTTAACAAGGATAGAAATTTGTGGCAGGGGGCGCCTGGGTGGCTAAGCTGTGAGTATCTGCCTTCAGCTCAGGGCCTGATCCCAGAGTTCCAGGATGGAATCCCACATGGGGCTCCCTGCAGGGAGCCTGCTTCTCCCTCTGCTTTCTCTCTGTGTCTTTCATGAATAAATAAATAAAATCTTGGGATCCCTGGGTGGCGCAGCGGTTTAGCGCCTGCCTTTGGCCCAGGGCGCGATCCTGGAGACCCGGGATCGAATCCCACATCGGGCTCCCGGTGCATGGAGCCTGCTTCTCCCTCTGCCTGTGTCTCTGCCTCTCTCTCTCTGTGACTATCATAAATAAATAAATAATTTAAAAATAAATAAATAAATAAAATCTTAAAAAAGAAAGAAGAAAAAAGAAAGAAAGAAAGAAAGAAAGAAAGAAAGAAAGAAAGAAAGAAAGAAAGAAGAAAGAAAGAAGAAGAAAAAATTGTGGCAGGTGTAGGAAAATTGAAAATGGAAAATCTATAATTGAAATAACCACCACTCACATAAAGCAAAGCAATATTTTCTTGACATGGGCAGGGGAAAAGATAATCATAAAAATAAGAATAGAAATTTTTATATACCCATATTTAAATTTAAAGTACACTTTTTACAGGTATCTGGATGGCTCAGTCGGTTAAGGTCCAACTCTTGATTTCAGCTTAGCTCATGATCTCAGGGTTGTGAGATTGAGTCTCATGTGGGGGTCCCTGCTGGGCATGGAGCTTGCTTAAGATTCTCTCTCTCCTTCTCCCTCTGCACCCCCCTCCCACTGCCCATGCAGGCTCTCTCTCTAAAATAATAATAATAATAATAATAATAATAATAATAATAATAAAGTACACATTTCAGAAATCAAATCTCAGCCCAGTCTTTTAGGGTTTATTAGACAGGATGTACATGCATATATACAAAGTATTGGTGTTTAATGGATACGCAATCGCCCTCTTTCATTCGCTTCATCTGACTCCCACAAAGTCTTTTTCTTTTTTTTAAGATTTTATTTATTTATTCATGAGAGATACACAGAGAGGCAGAGACACAGGCAGAGAGAGAAGCAGGCTCCACACAGGGAGCCCGATGTGGAACCCGATCCCGGGACCCCGGGGTCACCCCCTGAGCAGAAGGCAGATGCACCTAACTGCTGAGCCACCCAGGCATCCCTCCCACAACGTCTTTTACTCCTACTTACAACAGGCACGATCCTTGGAGGGTATCCTGTAATCCTGTGATGAGATGCTGTGTAACACTGGTTTTTAATGCAAGGTCAGTTCTTTCTCTCACTCTCTTCTCCAGCATTTTGCTTTCCTCCCCCTCTCACCCACTCATTTTACAGAACATAAATTATAATCTGGGGGAGATCACACAGTTAATACACGTCAGAGTCAGTTTTCGATCCCAAAACTTGTTGCTTTTTTTTTTTTTAATTTCAGTATATGCATCACACCTGCACTTTTTGCCACCACCTCTCAACATGGGGCTCCTCTCGAGGTACAAATACCTAGTTGAGTGCAGGTGCACCTTGTATACCGCACAATCCAGGCTCCAGTCACAGCATAGTTTTTCAGAATGTCTCCCCTTGCCCAAGCTGTGCAGTGTCAACTCACTTGGTCATGCATAGTGGCCTGGATTAGGCCCCCTCCTTTGAGCCCCCGTGGGGTCCTGTACACAGTCATGGCACTGACTGCATTATGCTGTAGGATATTAACGAGTGTAATGTATTGTATTTGATGTGTATGTGTCATCTGTATGTCCTGCTTCCCCTACTTAGGGCAGAAATGATGTCATTCCACCCAGTGTCCCATCCTCCCTGATTACTAGAAACTCCAGGCTTCCTCAGCCTTGTCAGAGGCCCTTGTGGGCTATGACCCTGAGTGCCTTGGGTGCACATGTGTGTAGAGAGGGGTAGCCCTGGCTACTCTCACCTTGCTGCTGAGGCCAGAACTGAGGCTGGATGGCCCCCTACACTGATGCTGAGGGCTCCAGAGGATGCTTCACGGTACTGCCGCCGCCACCATCACTACTGAAGTCAGAGGCCTGATGTGGCTGATGAGGTCTGACAAGTGTGGGGAGAGGCTGCTGGGGCCTAGCTTCCTGCCCAGTGGCAATAGCCACCACTCACACAAAGCAAAGCAGTATTTTCTTGACGTGGGCAGGTGGCACGCTACTTCCCTCAGTGTCTCACCCAGCCAAGTTGGCTAGCGATCCTGGCCTTACAGCGTTTTCAACGCAGCTCTCAGGAGGCACATGGAGAAGGGGGTGTAGGTTCCATGGACAGCTGCAGATCCAACCCCCCCAATCCTTTTCTGATCCCAACTCTTGGGTGCAGAGGCCACCATACTACCTGCCTCCGTCACCCCACCCAGGGGCTTCCTACCAGGCCCGTTTTCTCCATCAAACAAAGTTTAAGGAATTTGAAGTAAAAAGGAAAGGGGTCAAGCTCTTGGTCCCGTTCTTCCCCAGCTAAAATGTCATCCCTCCTCTTTACACTGGTCTCCCTGGCCCGGCCTCAGTGCACAGATGACCCAGAGGAAATTCAGGAGCATTTACCATATCAGCATCATTTCCCTCCTGGTTTCTCTACATTTCTGTAATATACTGTTTAAAGTCTATAATTTCCTTTTTGAGTCAACATCTTTTGGCCATGTTAGGAGAAAAACAAGAAACTATAGTATGAGGCTTCAGGTCACTGAAGATGCTGGGATTGAGGTGGTCAGCCTGCGGTCCTGGGGGTGCCTGGGATCTCAAGAGCGGTCTGGGCAGGCTTTAGAATAAGTGATAGAAAATGAACTGCTGTTTAAAAATTGTAGTAAAGGGGTGCCTGGATGGCTCAGCAGTTTGGTGCCTGCCATTGGCCCAGAGCATGATCCTGGAGTCCCAGGATCGAGTCCCACATCAGGCTCCCTGCATGGAGCTTGCTTCTCCCTCTACCTCTCTCTCTCTCTCCTCTCTGTGTAAAAGGAAGGTAGATGAAGGCCAGGGTGCTGAGGGCCTTGAATGCCAAGCAAAAAAGTGTGGAATTTATCCAAAGGGCCAAAGTTTACCATGAGTATGCGGTCACACCAGTATGCCCCACAGTGGGTTATAAGTGAGTGGAGGTAGTGACCCACTTCAGGGAGGTTGGGGGTGCCTGGACATCCCAGAGTCCCAACACACTTATTCCTGTCTCTATACAGATATCATAGTCTACGTTTGTCATGGCTTGGAAATGTTTGGCTGTCACGGCCCTAGGACAATGCAACGCTGAAGATATTTGGGCACTCGTGTAATATTTTGAGTTATGATCTTATTTTTCTCCCCAACAGAACTATAAACTTCTCCAAAACAGGAACTCTGTCGTCTTTCTACTGTTGTCTCCACTCTGCTGCATGGGGAGAAATTCTTGGTTATTTGGTTACATGAATATTATGGCTTTGAGACACCAGACATCGC
Source organism: Vulpes lagopus (assembly GCF_018345385.1). NCBI lineage: Eukaryota > Metazoa > Chordata > Mammalia > Carnivora > Canidae > Vulpes > Vulpes lagopus. The sequence goes on from NC_054832.1 coordinate 52,877,597, forward strand.
TAGGGGCTCCTGGGTGGCTCAATCGCTTAAGTGTCCAACTCTTTTTTAAACATTTATTTGACAGAAAGAGAACACAAGCGGGGTGGGGTGGGGTGGACAGTAGAGGGAGAGGGAGAAGCAGATTCCCCCACTGAGCAGGGAGCCCAACATGGGGCTCGATCCCAGGACCCTGGGATCATGAGCTGAGCCGAAGGCAGATGCTTAACGACTGAGCCACCCAGGTGTCCCAAGTGTCCAACTCAGGTCTTGATCTCAGAGTTATGAGTTCCTTTTTTTTTAAGATTTTATTTATTTACTCATGAGAGACACAGAGAGAGGCATAGACACAGGCCGGGGGAGAAGCAGGCTCCCTGCTGGGAGCCCGATGCGAGACTTGATCCCACAACCTCGGGATCACGTCCTGAGCCAAAGGCAGATGCTCAACCACTGAGCCACCCAGGTGCCCCTGAGTTCAATTCCTATGTTGAAAATAGTAAGTAAATAAACCAAACATGACTACCCTGCTTACTTCCAGGAAGGCCTAGAAATCATACAACTCCAAGTAGGACTAACTCAAAGTGGTGGGTCAGAAAAAAATGCTTCCAAGGAGTGTGAAAGCATGCTGGTGGTCATGTTCAGAACGGCCAAGAAAGAAAAGATCAGACGGTCTCAAGAGGTGAGTAATATAGAAGAACACTTCTCTGGGTTAAGACTTGGGCTTTTGTTCTTCAAGAATCAAGCCTGACTACTTTGCCTGTTAGAAACCTCCTGACCGTAATTCTAATACATAGTGTCAGGGGAACAAAAACTTCCCCCTTAATATTTCTTTATTCTTAGGTGGGGGCGGATTATGAAGTTCCACTTGAAGATAAAGGAATAGGACCCCCCCACACACACATTCCTTCTAAATGTTAAACATGAAGTTACCGTCTGGCCCAATAATTCCATTGCTAGGTGTCTACCCAAGCAGAATTGAACCATACAACCAGATAAAAAATATGTGAATATTCATAGCAGCACGATGTATAATATAGCTAAAAAGTGGAAACAACCCAAATGTCCATAAACTGGCACATGGATAAGATACTGTACATCCAGACAGTGGGACATGATTCAGCAGTAGAGAGGACTTCCAGCTACAGCTTGAAACCGTGTTGGTGAACCAAGTCATTCAGAAGAGACCATATCTCGTATGACTCCATTTCTATGAAATGTGTAGAGCAGTCAGATTTATGGACGGGAAGTAGATTAATGGTTGCCTAGGGCTGAGGGGTGTGGGGGAAATGGGGCAGGCAAATGGTAATGCGCGAGGAATTTCCTTTGAGATGATGAAAGTGCTCTAGAAATCAGATTATGGAGGGGCGACTGGGTGGCTCCATCGGTTGAGCATCTGTCTTTGGCTCAGCTCATGATCCTGAGGTCCTGGGATGGAGCCCCACATCAGGCTCCCTGCTCAGCGCGGTGTCTGCTTCTCCCTCTCCCTCTGCCCCTCCCCCCCACTGGTGCGCTCTCTTTCTCAAATAAATAAAATCTTAAAAAAAAAAAAAGTAAGATCAGATTACAGGACAGTTGCACAGCTCTGTGACTATATCAAAGGCATGGAAAACAAGTTAAGATGGTGCCACAAATGAAAGGATCCGACCACTGGGAAGGAAGAGCTGCTCCTGCTCAGCAGGCAGGGGGGCTCCCTGTATTTCTCCCAAGGAGAATCCTGGTAGGGCAGGTGAAGGAGGGCGCAGGCAGGCGGAAAGGGCTGACACTAACCTTACGGAGGAGGACAATGAGCACCAGGCTAGTTAGTGGGGGAAAAGGGGGGGTGAATAGAGTAAATGAGTGCTCGGAGGGAAGGACAGGGGTCTGGCAACACACTGCAACCGCCTCCCCCCTCCTTTCCTCCCCTCCCCTCCCCTCCCCTCTCCACCTCCCCCCCTTCCTCTGGCAACACACTGCAACCAGCTCTCCTCCCCTCCCTCCCCTCCCCTCCCCACCTCCCCTCCCTTCCCTTCCTCTGGCAACACACTGCAACTCTCCTCCCCTCCCCTCCCTTTCTCTGGCAACTCACTGCAACCAGCTCCCCTCCCCTCCCTTCTCTTCCCCACATCCCCTCCCCTCGCCTCCCCTCCCCTCCCCTCTCGGGGTCTTGGTGGGCTCCCTAGCAGCCCAGAGCTCCTCCTGGCGTGGACACCTGCTACACCGCCGTCCTCTCTCCTTGAAAGGCAGGTGCAAAGCCCTCGCCTGAGGATCGGGTTTTCTGAATTGGGATTTGCAGGTGTGGGGACTGGGTGTGCGCGCAGGGTTGCGCCCTCGGGCAGTAGAGGGCGCCGTGGGCACGTAAAGCCGGGCCGCGGGCGCGGGCGCGGGCGCGGGCGGTGGCGTCGGTCCGCAGGGCGCCGCCGACCCCGGGTTTGGGGGCACAGTTGCCGGTTCTTGGATGATAACCTGAGCACGGGCCACTGCAGCAAAAGGCAAGCAAACTCCTGCAGCACCGTGCGTCCCCAGAGGGATGATTTATTGAGCCGGCCTGGACGTTTCTTTCATCCGGTATTTCTTGGGCGCCTACCGTGCCGAGGGCTTACATCACACCGGAGGGACCCTGCGCTGCGCTCGCAGATTTGAAAACAGGAGAACCGTATTCTCCACATCCACACTCCTCGCTGGAGCTCAGAATCCAGGAGAATTCCGCTCAAGGAGGCGGTGTCGTCAGGAAACACCTGATAGAAAAGGAGGGCGGGGAGCCTGGGTGCTTCAGGCCTTCAGTGCCTGCAGTTGGCTCAGGTCATGACCCCAGGGTCCTGGGATCGAGCCCCACTAAGGCCTCCCTCTGCTGGAGAGCCTGCTTCTGCTGCTCCTCCCCTCCTGCTCTCTGTCCCACCTCAGTCTCTGTCTCTTAGATAGATGATAGATAATTAATTAATTAATTAATTAATTTTTAAACAAGAAAAAAAAGAAAAGGGAAGGGGGGAAATTGTTGTCTTTTTCATCTCACTTCCCTGCCAGCTAAAGGGCATGCAAGCATAATAGCCAAATTTATTTAGTGCCCACCGTGTGACAGGCATTGTTCTAAAAGCTTTACAACAACGATTCGACAGTGTGGTCTGTGGGCCAGCCTCAGATTGTTATAGGCACAGAAATCAACGGGCACCCCAGAATCCACATTTTAAAGAGATTTTTTAAGGGATCCGTGGGTGGCGCAGCGGTTCGGCGCCTGCCATTGGCCCAGGGCGCAATCCTGGAGACCCGGGATCAAATCCCACATCAGGCTCCCGGTGCATGGAGCCTGCTTCTCCCTCTGCCTGTGTCTCTGCCTCTCTCTCTCTCCCTCTCTGTGACTATCATAAATAAATAATAATAATAATAATAAATTTAAAAAAATAAAGAGATTTTTTAAAAAAGATTTTATTTATTTATTCGACAGAGAGAGAGCATACAAGTAAGGGGAGAGGGAGGCAGAGGGAGAAGCAGGCTTCTAGTTGAGAGCCCGAAGTGGCACCCAATCTCAGGATCCTGGGGCGGTGACCTGAGCTGAAGGCAGCCGGTTAATCGCTTAATTGACTGAGCCACCCAGGTGCCCCCACGGTTGGGATTTTTTTTTTTAATTTTTTTTTTTAATTTTTTTATTTATTTATGATAGTCACAGAGAGAGAGAGAGAGGCAGAGACACAGGCGGAGGGAGAAGCAGGCTCCATGCACCGGGAGTCCAATGTGGGATTCGATCCCTTGTCTCCAGGATCGCACCCTGGGCCAAAGGCAGGCGCCAAACCGCTGCGCCACCCAGGGATCCCGGTTGGGATTTTTAACTCAGGCAAAGTAATTTCCATGCTCATGCTCTTAATCACATTGCTTAACTTTTTTTTTCTTCTTTATCTTCTCCCCTGAAATGCATAAAATGGACATAATAACTTTTCTAACTTATGGTCATCTTGATTAAATAGATACTTTATAAATACAATTGAGACACTTTAGTTAAAAGAACTTTTTATGGGTTAGTTATACAAAGTGAAGTCTAAGCATTCTTTTCTTGGGAGTGCTTTTTAACCACAAGTACTTTATATCCTAAGTCTGTGTTTTAGGTCTACCTCACATACCTGTAACACACCAGGCACACTTCCACCCCCGGGGCCTTTCCACATGCTCCACGTATCTGCACACCACCTCTCTCACCACCTTCAAGTCTTTGTCTAAATACTATATTCTCAGGGGATCCCTGGGTGGCTCAGCGGTTTATTGCGCCTGCCTTTGGCCCAGGGCGTGATCCTGGAGTCCCAGAATCGAGTCCTACATCGGGCTCCCTGCATGGGGCCTGCTTCTCCCTCTGCCTGTGTCTCTGCCTCTCTCTCTCTCTCATGAATAAATAAATAAAATCTTTAAAAATAATAAATAAATACTATATTCTCTCTAGAGCCTTTCTTGACTACCTGAAGTTATAACTGTGTCTTGTAAAAAATGATTCAGAAAGCAAAGAAGTTTTCCTAAAACTGAAGCAAAAGAGAAGGCTTTTAAAGCCAAGAAAGCTATGCAGAAAGAAGTCAATAGCCAAAAGAAGAGAAAGATCTAGACATCTTCCACCTTCTAGTGGCCCAGAACACTGCAACTCTGAAGGCAAGTCATGTACCTTCAGAAGAGTGCCCTGGGAAGAGTAAGCCCAACCACCACGCCCCCATCGGCGGCCCTTCGCTTCTGAGTAGGTCATGAAGAAATGGAGAGCAACAAAACACAGTGCTCACTGTGGTCGTCAAGGGCACATCCAGACAGCTGTGAAAAGACTCTCCTACCTTGATGTGCCCAAAGTCGACACCCCGACAAGGGAAGAAGGCAAACCCTAGACTAGACCTACCATGATGCTTTCAATGCTGCCAGCGAAACTGAGATCATTTGAATGGAGCCCAGCTCATTGGTTTTATTTTTTTTATTTTTATTTTTTAAAGATTTTATTTATTTATTCATGAGAGACACAGAGAAAGAGAGAGGCAGAGACACAGGCAGAGGGAGAAGCAGGCCCCACGCAGGAAGCCCAACATGGGACTCGATCCCGGGTCCCCAGGATCATGCCCTGGGCTGAAGGCGGTGCTAAACCCCTGAGCCACCTGGGCTGCCCATGGTTTTAAATATATTTCCATTTTCTGTGACCAAAGAAAAAATTACAACCGTGCCCCCCACAACACACACACACACACACACATCTTATTCCTCTTCTCTGATTTGTTCTTCTTGGTAGCACTTTTTATAGCTTGATAAATGTTATTTTTTATGTGCTTCTTATTTCTTTTTTCCCATTAGAATATAAATTCCCATAAGTACGGAGTTTTTTGCTCGTTTTGCTCACTGTGTACCCCTCCCTACTCCCTCTCTTAGAAAATTACCTGGCACAATGTAAGTGCTTTATATTTATTGAATGAATGAATAAGTGCATGGTTCCAACCTGACTGCTGTTCTTAAATTTCTTAAGATGTTGGGCCATGTTTTACTTTACAGATTTATATCTCAAAATTCTAGTAGCGTGATTGGCAAAATAAATATTTATAGAAATGGAATTATTGTATTGACAGCATATTTATAGAAGTTTATACTGCATGTTTAGGTCAACAGCATCCTTTTTTCTGTTGCTTGGAAAAGATCAAATAAAATCTGTGGATATTACACCACAAGTCATAAGAGCAGCCCACTCAGCTCTAAGAGTATAATTATATATTGTGTATGTCACACCTATAGTTTTGAGAATTTCATACTCGATAGGCAATTTTTATTTGATATGTGAAAATTTTAGTAAGCTAGTAAAGGTATCGCTTTTTACTCTTTTTAAGATTGATTTTATTTTTTTAATTTTAACTTTTTAAAAGATTTTGTTTATTTATTTATGAGAGAGGCAGGCTCCCGCAGGAGCCCAATATGGGACTCATCATACTCTGAGCCAAAGGCAGACGCTCAACCGCTGAGCCACCCAGGCGTCCCTATTTTATTTATTTATTTGAGAGAGAGAGCAAGAACATACAGGGGAGAAGAAACAGAGGGAGAGGATCTCAAGCAGACTCCACACTGAGCACAGAGCCTCACATGGGGCTTGATCCCACAACCCTGAGATCATGACCTGAGCTGAAACCAAGAGTTGGACACTCAACCAACTGAGGCACCCAGGTGCCCCAAGGTAGCATTTTTTACTTAATGCTATTGAGTACTTTAAGAAGTTTCTCTGTGTGTTAAAGTTATAAAACTGTTATTTGATGTAGTAGTTGCTACGGTAACCATCTTAATGAGCAATTAATCATGTGAAATCAGTGGAACTTATCCATGTGTAAAATTTCAACTCCAGTGGTTCAGAAAAAGACACATCATTATTTTCATGTTTTAAAATGAAATTCAAATTTTAGTCACATGGAAGGGTCAAATATGTCAAATCTCATTTCTTAATACGATATCTGATTTGCATTTTAGGTCTTATTGGGGTTTCTCGGGCACTCTAAAAAATACTTTTCTCTTTTCCTTATGAATTTCAAACCAATAAAGAAAGAGATATCGAAGTCTGGAATAGAGATAAAATTATCCATCTTGTGATTGGCAAAACTGAATCAAGGACAATAGCTTGAGTTTTTGGTCACAACCCAGTCCATTCCAAGCCAAGATCATGGGATGACTTAACCTGGGAGAGATTCTGAAAACTCACTCAGAATCACCCCCCTTTGAGTGCATGTGCCTTGAGCGCTAGTAGCAGGGAGAGAGGAATGGGCCTTTTAGAAAGCAGCTATACCTGATGTCACTATATTTACCGTAAGATAGAAGTGGAAAAATGAACCAAAATACAACCATTTTACAGCCACCTGGAAGAATTAAAAATGGAGCCATGCTAAGTCAGGTCTTCACAGTCACAAACACAGAAGCCCCTCTTCATCATCTGGGGAGGATCAAGTAAAGGACAAGGAGGCAGGCAGATGTTCTCTTCTCATTATATTTTTTTACGTAACTTTATTAAAGTGGGATATATGTTAGTGTACCCTATATGCAGAAAAATACACAAATCATAAGTTCAATAAGTCTTAACAAAATAAACACACCCATGTGACCAGCACCCAGAGCTTAAAAAGAGAAGAACAATATCCATTATTCCAGAAGTCCTTCATATGCCTGCTGATCCACAGGCAACTTAATTGCATGATAAAACAAAGTTCAAAACTCCTTAAGGGACTACAACAAAATCCATCATACCTACATACATCATAACTACATACATCATTTTGTAGTTTGTTGAACTACAAAAATTCAACAACTAGGAGCCAATCAAAAATTATCATTCATAAAAAGAAGCAGGAAATATGATCCATGACCAGTAGATGAATCAAGGGAAAGAGATCCAGAAATGACAGACAAGCAGACACTGAGATGGAAATCAGCATGTGGATGTTTAATAGAATGGACTTGGGATCCACACCGAGGAGGGCAGTGAAGGAAACCGACTCAGGCCAAGGGGGAGCTAGGCTGGGATGCACTCACCCCAGAGGCTTCAGTCAACAGCAGAGGGAGCTCTGAAGCTGGGCCAACTTTAAAAAAAAAAAATTTTTTTTTTATTTAAATTCAATTTGCCAACTATAGTATAACACCCAGTGCTCATCTCATCATGTTCCTCCTTAGTGCCCGTCACCCATCCCCCCAACCAACCTCCCCTTCTGCAACCCTTTGTTTTCCAGAGTTAAGTGCTCTCATGGTTTGTCTCCCTCTCTGATTTCTTCCCATTCAGTTTTCCCTCCCTTCCCCTATGATCCTCTGCACTGTTTCTTAAATTCCATATGAGTGAAACCAAATAATAATTGTTTTTCTTCTATTGGCTTTATTTCACTAAGCATAGTACCCTCCAGTTCCATCCATGTGTATGTTAATGATATGTAGTCATCCTTTCGGATGGCTGAGTCACATTCTATACCACATCTTCTTTATCCATTCATCTGTTGAACGACATCATTGGGCCAGCTTTTTTAATTGTCTGGAGTTGGGCAGAGGGGGTCAGGCCTTTATGGACCTGTATTGACCAGTCAGTCATTGGTTGATGACTGCCACTGGAAAATGGTGTAACCATGGGTAAGGAGGCGCTCTATGTATATGGCAAAATCCATTACATGGGCTAAGTTAGATTACTGGGGGTGGGGGAGGGCAGAATGGTTCCCCACCAAGAGTCTTGTCAGGGCAGAGCTCTCTTCTCTTAAATCTTTCTGCTTGGAGGAAAGATCTGTTCTTGGTGATGTCTTATGTAGGGAGAGAAGAGGCCAAGAGCCTAACTGAAGTGCTGCCAACAAAATGAGTATTTCTTAGGTAAGCAAATCTTGGAGAAGTGTCTGAACACAGCCAGGGGAAGCCTTGCCAACACTGTGTGAATACCCTATGAAGAGCTATCGCTCTGGCTATAGAAACTGAAGCCTAAAAAAAAATGTTTTCCCTTTTTTTCCCCTCTGTCTTTTTCCCCCTTAACCTCTGGCCCCTTTCCACCTCCTTTCCATATGTTATTTTCATTTCTCCACTTATAATTCATTTTTTTTGTACCAGCTTCATCGAGATATAATTTACACACCATACAATTTGCCCACCCATTTAACATGAACAATTCAACGTTTTTTTAAAAATTATATTCATAAAGTTCGACAACAAATGCTGCAGCCAATTTTAGAATATTTCCATCATCCCCCCAAAAAACCCTTTGCCTTTTAGTTCTATCGTTAGCCAATCCTCCCATTTCTCCGAGCCCTAGGCAAATACTAATCTATTCCTTATTTCTACAAATTTGCATATTACAGGCATTTCATATAAATGGAATCATATAATATGTGGTCTTTTGTGACTGGCTTCTTTTTCTTATTAGCGTTTGGCATAATGTTCTCAGGGTTCATTCAAACTGTAGTATGTATCAGACCTTCGTTTCTTTTTAAGGCCAAATGATACTCCATTATTTGGATATACCATATTTTGTGTATCCATTTATCAGTTACTGGGTATTGGGATTGTTTCACTGTTTTGCTGTTATGAATAATGCTGCTATGAATATTTGTATACACGTTTTTGTGTGGATGTGTATTTTCATTTCTCTAGGAGTGGAATTGCTGGATCATACAATAACTCTGTGTTAAACTTCTTGAGGAATTGCCAAACTGTTTTCTAAAGTATCTTTACCACTTTATATTCCCGCTAGCTGTGTATGACGGGTTTGATTTCTCCATATCCTCACCTACACTTGTTATTATCTGTCTTTTTAAAAGGATTTTATTTATTTATTTGAGAGAGAGAAACGTGCGCATGCATGCAAGTAGGGAAGGGGCAGAGAGGGAGGGAGAGAAGGAGAATCTCAAGCACACTCAGGGCTGAGTACAGAGTCCAATGCAGGGTTCAATCTCACAACCCCAGGATCTTGACCTGAGCCAAACTAAGAATTGGACACTCAACCAACTGAGCCATCCGGATGCCCCCTATCTGTCTTTTTGATTACAGACATCCTAGTGGGTATTAAATGGCAATTTTTCATGGGTTTGATTTGTATTTTCCTGATGACTAATGACATCAAGCACCTTTTCAGGTCCTTATTGGCCATCTTTATATCATCATTGGAGAACTGTCTATTCAGATATTTTGCCCATTTTAAAAATTGGGTTGTTTTTTTATTATTGAGTTATAAGAAGTTTTAAAAATATGTATATTCTAGATACAATTTCCTTATCTGATATGTAATTTGCAGAAATCTTCTCCCATTTTGTGTATTGTCTTTTCACTTTCTTCATTTGTCCTTTGAAGCACAAAAGTTTTTAATTTTAAAGAAGTCCTGTTATCTTTTCTTTTCATTTTTTTATATTATTTTATGCCTTTTTATTTTTATTTTTATTTTTTATTTTATATTTATTTTTATATTTTTATTTTATGCTTTTTTATATTTTTATTTTGTGCTTTTAAAATATTTCTTATGTTTTTATTTTATGCTTTTAGTGTCACATCTAAGAAACCATTGCCAATAAGTGGGAAATATCAGAAAGGGAGACAGAACATGAAAGACTCCTAACTCTGGGAAACGAACTAGGGGTGGTGGAAGGGGAGGTGGGCGGGGGGTGGGGGTGACTGGGTGAGGGGCACTTGAGGTGGGCACTTGACTTCAGATGAACACTGGGTGTTATTCTATATGTTGGCAAATTGAACACCAATAAAAAATAAATTTATAAAAAATAAAATAAAATAAAATAAAATAAATAAAATAAAATAAAATAAAATAAAATAAAATAAAATAAAATGAAAAAAAACCATTGCAAAATCCAAGGTCATGAAGATTTACTCATGTTTCCTTCTAAGAATGTTGTAGTTTCAGCTCGTATGTTTAGATCTTTGATCCATTTTTTAGTTAAATTTTGTATATGGTATGAGGTAGACATTTAACTTCATTCTTTTGCATGTGGATATCTTCTTGTCTTAATCTCACTTTTTGAAAAGACTATCTTTTGCCCATTGAGTAGGCTTAGTGCACTTGATAAAAAAATCAATTAAATATAGATACAGGGGCTTATTTCTCTCTCAATTATATTCTATTAAGCTATATATCTATCCCTATGCCATTATCATACTGTCTTGATTACCATTACTTTTACTTTTGAAATTGGAAAGTATAGGGGTCCTCCAACTTCGTTCTTTTTCAAGATTGTTTTATAATTCTTTTTTAAGTTTGAAACATGCTTTTCTGTCCTATATACCAGGAAATATGTGAAGGGAGTAAGACAGGACTGGTCAGCCAGGAGAAAGATACACTTAGAGAAGAATTAACAACGTATACTGAAGATTGTGATAGGACAATTAAAGATACTAATAAAAACATAACAGAGAAACTTAGCCAAATCTTGGAATTATGAAAGATGGACTGAAGAGCAGAGGTTCAGACTGAGAGCTGGGCAGGATGAGGAGATAGCCAGAAAAAAAGAAACAATATGCTGCATGTCAAGTCATTTCAAGGAATGGCTTTTGTGAATCCTGGGACCAGGGTATAGCTGTAAGAGACCAAAGTTCAGGAAACCTTTAGGAGAGCGCAAGAGTAGAGCAGTATAAAATGAGTCTAGAGCAGGAGGCAAAGTAAGACCTACTTTTATCTCAAGGACATGAGGAGTCTTTGTGGGCTTTGAAAGAATGTTGGGAGGGGATTGGTTTACATGTGAAAGGACCACTGGCTGGCAGTAGGTAGAAAGGGCAACATAAAGAAAGGAAAATCAGTTAGGGGGCTTTGGAAGTGAAAGATAATATGATCCAGACTATAATGGTGCAGGGTGTGGGGGTGGGGGATTGGGAGGTGGAAAAGAAAGTAGAAAGTGTGACACAGAGTCTACAGGACTCAGTGATTGCTCAGATGTGACAGATAAAGGAATAATGGAGACACAGGAATCAAAAGTGGCTCCTAAATTGTCAAATTATGGAACTTGTGTTTACCCTGAGTATCCTGTAAATACTACGTAAAAGTTAACTCCAATTAAAAAAATAATATGGGAAAGTGGAATGTTTCCTTGAGAATAGAAATCCCTAACATGGGATCCCTGGGTGGCGCAGCAGTTTGGCGCCTGCCTTTGGCCCAGGGCGTGATCCTGGAGACCTGGGATCGAATCCCACGTCGGGCTCCCGGTGCATGGAGCCTGCTTCTCCCTCTGCCTATGTCTCTGCCTCTCTCTCTCTCTCTGTGTGACTATCATAAATAAATAAAAATTAAAAAAAAATCCCTAACAAAGTTAAGTTGCCTGTAATTTGTGTGGTTTCTAAGTATTGGGGGTTTTGTTTTTTTTTTTTTTAAAGACCACTCTGGGAGCACTTGGGTGGTTCAATCAGTTGAGCACTTTAGCGTCTGACTCTTCATTTCAGCTCAGGGCATGATCTCATGGGTCAAAAGTCTGCTTAAGATTCTTTCTCTCCCTCTCCCTCCCCCTCTATGCCTCCCCTTGCTTGGGTATGTATATGCCCACTCTTGCATGCTCTCTCTTATATAAATAAATCAATAAAATCTTAAAAATAATAAAAAGACCACTCTGAGTGATTCTTATTTTTCAAAAAAAAAAAGCAGGTGCAGCCAAGTGAGAGGTAGTGACCGTAGGAGCTCCTGGGTCCCTAGATAGTGTACCCCACAACAGATAAAACAACTTCCCTCCAACTACTCTTGCCTCCTTCCTGGATTACCAGGACATTACCAAGTGGTCTTCTACCTTCCGGCCTTGTCTTTCCCAACGGTCTCCTCTATCACTGCAGTGCAACTAGAATGATTTTTCTTTCTTTTTTTAAAATTCTTTTTATTTTTTTTTTAGAATGATTTTTCAAACAGGTACATCTCAGCTTGTCACCTCCTTTGCATAAGACTTTTCAGTGGCTCCCATTGCCGATAGGACAAAGTTTAGATCTTTGACATAGTTTTATGTCTCTGTACAATCTGGCTCCTGCCTAATTGCCCTCTTGCCACTTCCTCCTTTACACTCTAAGCTCTAGCCTCACTGAATTGTCCTCAGTTCCTTCAATGTTCTGTGCTCTCTTTCTCACCTCTTGGCTTTCTTTCACATCTTCTTTCTTTGCCTTGCTACTATGCCTACTTATATTTCAGGTCTTGCCTTAGACGTCACTTCCTTGGGAAAACCTTCCCCTCTTCCATTTTGAATCTGGGTTAGGGATCTCCCCTTGTTCAGAGGCCTTTAATGTCTCATGTTAATTGACGTGATGGGACCCAGCTCTCTTTTGGCCTGGCTTGGTCCATGAATAAGTTGTAGACTATCATTAAGCATGAATGGACTGAGTTTTCTTCAAGTACTCTACAAGTATATTGGTTTTCTCAACTGTTGAGTGATAATGAGCTGGTACCTGCTGTATAGCTATGTACCAGTAAGTATCTGCTCTCCAGTGACTTGATTTTGCCAAGAGACAATGAACCTGAAGAGGATTTTGTGAAGGTTGAGGAGATGAATAGGGTGTTAGGTCTTACCAGAATGCCAACTCATATCCACTAGACAGAAGAATGGGCAGACAATCTCTAGAGCTCTACTTCATATTTATAGCCTGGGCAATTTTTTTTTATATTTATATTTATTTATGATAGTCAGAGAGAGAGAGAGAGAGAGAGAGGCAGAGACACAGGCAGAGGGAGAAGCAGGCTCCATGCACCGGGAGCCCGATATGGGATTCGATCCCGGGTCTCCAGGATCGCGCCCTGGGCCAAAGGCAGGCGCCAAACCGCTGCGCCACCCAGGGATCCCAGCCTGGGCAATTTTTAAAGCAACTGTATCCAAACCTCCTTGTCAATAACAAGGAATTGTTTTTAGGAAACCACTCATACAACACCCTGCACTAAGTACTGCTGCTTCCTGGCATTTCTTTCACCATAAAATCCCTGAAAAATGACTCCAAGATAGATTAATGAAGAGACCTGTTAACATGAAATCATTACTTATAAGCCAGTTAAAGGTGAAACAACCAGTTATGGCAAGCAATAAAAGTTGAGAAAGCTGATAGCAAGAACAACTGAGCTCTAATGTTCCTTTCTGGTAATAATTACCCAGCAAGCCAGTTATCTTTTTGGGTTACTTGGTCTTCAAGATAGTATTTGTAATGGAAGAACACCTGTCTTTCTGGTTTCTTTAGAAGATGACATGCATCCAGCTTCTCCAAAACTCATTATCAGTCTGTATACAACTGGTTTAAAAAATAAGGAAGTGGGAGAAAGGGAAGGAGAGGGAAAACACATAACTCACCGAAAGTCAGGACCTCCTCAAGAAGCTCTCTTCTTTGATCCCAAAACTCATGGTACTTGTGCAACTCTAGTTCCATATAATCATCAACTAACAGTGTTCTAACTGGAGGCATGCTGTTTCCTCAAACCCAAAAGCAGAGACCAAAAAAATGCAAACCTCAAATAATCCAATAATATTTGTTTCCCAGGTGATGGTGAATGGTATAGCAATATTTATGGTAGAACATCCATACTTAACAAGATCTCATTGCTCCCTTGTAAGGCTGCACACACACACACACACACACACACACACACTTTCTCTTTGAGGGTCAAACTCTGGACTGGGCTAGGAAGAGAGCTAGAAAGGATGAACAGATCCTACAGGGATAATTCATCATTAGGATAGGAGGAAAAAGGATTAATGGGCTGGCTCCTGTACTATGGTCTGGAAGAGAAAGGGGACTATTATCGGTCTAGGTTTGCAACAAACTGGTAGCAAGCTTGAGCCTTAAGGAATAGATTATTCAAGTGCATCTAAAAGGTGATTTCAGCATGGAGAATCTTTTTTGTTTGTTTGGTTTTTGTTTTTTAAAAGATTTATCTATTTGAGAGAGAAAGAGAGCAGGGGGCAAGGGCAGAGAAAGAGAGGGAAACCCAAGCAAACTCTGTACTGAGCGAGACTCCAATGCAGGGCTCCATCTCACCATCCTGAAATGATGACCTGAACCGAAACCAAGAGTCAGACGCTCAACCAACTGAGCCGCCCACGCCCCTCAGGTGGATAATCTTTAACAGAGGTTGCAATGGAAAGAAGGGACTGTCGTGTTGGGTGAAAAAGAATTAGCAGAAATAACATCATCAGTAACCAGTGCTGGACAAGAGTCTGAGCCATATCCTTGAGGCTGTCTGTGTTATAGTGAGCAGCTATACTAACTCAAGCTTGAACAGTAGCAACAAAGGCACATGGGTTGAAGGACAATGAGCTTTTGGGGGCAGCCATTGTGATGTGGCCTGGATCAAGAGTACTTGCCTGAGTTTCAGTGAATTTGCTGGGTATTTCCATATATACCGAGACAACCTGGTGAAACGCTGAACTCTTAAAGGCAGAACTTCCTAAACTTTTTCACATCTTGGCACACATTAAGTAACACATTTAGATAAACTTAAGATGCTACTCAATGCCAGAGACAGCCATCTTGGGAGCTTAGGCTGATTCAGATCCTGCTCGATGACCCTGAGGGCAGAGGAAATCAATATTGAGGTTAACCCATTTGGGGTACACTAGTTAGCTTAATTCTTGCTTAAATGCACCCAGTAAATTATCTGTGGGGAGACAATTATAAAACATTAGAAACATTGAGTGCGGCCTAGATCCAAAAATTTGTTTAGACCTGTCTTCTGAAACTCAACTTACCCTGGAAATCATCCTATTTTCTTAAATAATGGGCAAAAAATTTTAACAGTGTAGCATCAGCTATGTCCCCATATCTCAAGAGCTTTCTAGATCTAGTGGAACCATGGCTAATGATTAGAAAGTGAGAGGGAGTCTCTTCTTAAAAGTTGCCCTCTAGACCATTCTAAACAGCCAGATACAGAATCGACCAGATAAAAAGAACCATCGCCAGAAGAACCATGAGCTCTTTAAGTATCTTTGAACAATAACCTTCACTTTTACCAGCTTCTCCTTGGCCCCTAGAATAAGAAAACAGAGCTGGAAACACCTATCATTTAAAAGAATCTTCCTATGATTTTGTAGGGAAGGGAGGGGATTCATTGTGGTAACAAAAGGGTAAAAGCAGTTGGTTTAGAAGTGGTGCCAATAATTTGGCTGCATACTTCTCTACTTCCATCCTTTGTGCCACCTCATTTCAGAATCTCCAAAAAGTTCACCACCATTTGCTTCCTGAGCAAGTTCTTCCTGAGCAGGGTCAAAACCCACATCATGAGCTGAGCAGTCCCCCCACATGCCATCACCACCTTCTGTCTTGTGGCTTAGCATTGACAATTTGCCTCAAATTCAACTGGAGTCCATGGGTTTTGTGGCAAACAATTTTTTAATATAAATACTAGATGGTATAGTATGTTAACATTTTTAAGGAAATCCAATATATTATCTTCAAAATGGAATTTATGGTTCTGGAGAGACTTAACCCTTGAGTTTATTGTCTCTTCAGAGGAAATTCTTTTGAGAGAATCTTATTAACTGCACCAGGGGACTCCTTTTCATGGGAGGCCAAGGGAGCAGGTGGCTGAGCAGCTGGGAGAAAGAGGTTTCTTGTTTACATTGTGATCCCTCCATGGTTCACACTCCCTCAGGCCCTGGTTCTGGCCAAATAGTTCAAAGATGAATCATCAAAAAGGAATATAGGAAAAATAAAGAGGAAAATGGAGCAATATAAAGAAGGGGACAGAAATTAAATAGATAAAACCAATATCTAAAATGGGACCTATAAGAGACTAAAAAGACAATAGATCAGATGGTTAGAGCTAATATTTCCAAATTCAGTTTTAAGAATTAAAAAATGAAATATTTTGGCAGAAAATTTTCTAATATCTTATAAAATTAAGCTCCTCATATCTCACATCTTGGCACACATTAAGAAATATACTTATAGAATATATAGAATATATATCAAGAAATATACTTATTAGAATTTATCCTCCATTAAGTCCCATAAGTGTATAAAGATAAATATACAAGGATATCCAAAGTATTACATTTTTTAAAAAGATGTTATTTTTGAGTTATCTCTACACCCAACATGGGACTCGAACTCTGAGATCAAGTTGCATGTTCCACCGACTGAGCCAGCCAGGCATCCTGAAAGTATTATATTTAAAAATAAAAAATAGGGGCAGCCCGGGTGGCTCAGCGGTGAAGCGCCGCCTTCAGCCCGGGGCCTGATCCTGGAGACCCAGGATCGAGTTCCAAGTTGGGCTCCCTGCATGGAGCCTGCTTCTCCCTCTGCCTGTGTCTCTGCCTCTCCTCTCTCTCTTTCTCTCTCTCTCTCTAACAAATAAATAAAATCTTAATAAAATAAAATAAAATAAAATAAAAAATAAGGAGTAGCTGAGTGGCTCAGTTGGTTAAGGTCTGCCTTAGGCTCAGGTCATGATCCTGGGGTCCTGGAATCAATCCCACACTGGGCTCCCTGCTTCTCCCTCTGCCTCTGCCTGCAGCTCCCCCTGCTTGTGCTTGAGCTCTGTCTCTCTCTTCCTCTCTCTTTCTGTGTGTGTCAGATAAATAAATAAAATCTTAAAAATAAATAAATAAAAGAAAAATTAGATACACCTAAATTCCTATAAGATTTATTGAGCACCAATTAAGTTCCTTGCTAACGCTCACATCTTTATCCATGCCTAAGATCCCACCCCTTCTTACATTTCAAGGACTTTGCTCCTAGCCAAGTCACCAATATTTTCCTCTCAGTTGGACCAATCCCATTCTTATAAAACATGATGTCGTTGTCACCATTTAAAAAACAGAGAACCCAAACTCTTCCTCTACTTAATTGCTTTCCAATTGCTCCATCTCTCTGCTTAGCTTGAAAGTGTTTTCTCTCCCAGATATTTCTATTTCCCCACCTTTCCTTTTCTCTTTAACACTCAAATTTCTTTCTTTCTTTTTTATTTTTTAAGATTTTATTTATTCATGAGAGACACAGAGAGAGAGAGGCAGAGACACAGGAAGAGAGAGAAGCAGGGAGCCCGACGTGGGACTCGATTCCGGGTCTCCAGGATCAGGCCCTGGGCTGAAGGCAGCGCTAAACCACTGAGCCACCCGGGCTGCCCTCAGTGGGATTTCAACTCAAGTTTCTATCTCCATCACTCTCTGTAGGTCAAGGTCTCCATTGGCCTCCATCTTTGCAAATCCTATAACAATTCTTAGTCCTCATCTTAGTCCTCTCCTATCATAGGAGTTTGACTGAGTAGACCTTCATGAGACACCATCCTGTTATTTCTAATGACTACTCCTTCTTCGCCACTTTCCTGCTCTTTTTCTCTCCTAAATGTTAGAAGTCTGTAAGCAAGGGCTCTCCTCTAAGCCCTCTCCTCTTCTGTATTTGTATGTTCTTCCAAAATGACCTCACTCAGTCCTATGGCTTTAAATAACATCCATATGTTGATGACTTCTACATCTGTATCTCTAAACACAATAATCTTCTCATCTCCCCTGGGAGAACTCAATCACCTATGCAACATCTCTACTTGGATGTCTGATAGGTCACATTTAGTCTCAGCATATCCAAATCAGAGTTCTCCATTTTTCCCACTTCTTTCTCAAAACTCATCAGTGTTATCCCCAGTCATCCAAATGTTAAAGATGATACCTGGCAAAAGGCCAGAGTCGCTCATTTCTTTCTCCCTTACCGTCACCCTTCCTCCCATTCAATCCATCATCAAATCCCATGAGTTCAACACTTACTACAAAACCTTACTATATTCCCAGAACCTCAGTGAGTTATAGCTTCTCTCAGGAATAGATTGCTCTCTGGGCACCCTGCTTTTGTTCTTATTCCCCTATAATCCATTAGCTACTTAGCAGTCAGAGTGATTTTGTAACATCCTAGATATGTTCATATCACATCCCTGCTTAAAACTTTGTAGGGCTTTCTGTTGCTCCTAGAATAAATTATAAACCTCTTACCTAGTGATCTCTCATACCAGCCACTGTTCTTCCTTCCTGCTAGCTCCTTTCCAAACCCCACTGGGCTTCTCTGGGCTCCTTGAACAAGCCAAGTTTGCTCCCATCCCTGATACTTAGCACCAGCTCTACCCTCTAACTGGAATGTTCTTCCCCAGGTCATCATGCAGTCTGACTTTCCTATTATTTAGTTATCTACTCCAGTTCAAATTCTTGAGGAGATTCCTTTGTGACCAATGAAAACAAAACTTCTCCCGTTATCTATACCCTCTTACTGGATTTTATTTTCTCGTGGCACTTACTACTTATTTATTCACTTGTTTGCTTTTTTTAAAAAAAGATTTTATGTATTTATTCATGATAGGCATATAGAGAGAGGCAGAGACATAGGCAGAGGGAGAAGCAGGATCCCAGGATCACGACCTGAGCCGAAGGCAGATGCTCAACTACTGAGCCACCCAGGTGCGCACTTGTTTGCTTTCTTAATCCCTCTTTTACTGTGTATGTTAAGGTTGGAACATCATCTTTTTCAGTGAGGCCTCTCTAGAGCATAGAACAAAGCCTGCTACATAGTAGGTGTTAGTATTTTTTGCTTTTTATCTTTTAAAATTGTATTTATTTGAGACAGTGTGAGAGAGCATAAGCATGGGGGAGAGGCAAAGGGAGAGGGAGAAGCAGACTCCTTGCTGAGCAAGGGAGCCCAGTATGGGGCTTGATACCAGGACCCCGGGATCGTGACCTGAACTGAGGGCAGACGCTTAACCAACTGGATCATCCAGGCCACCCAATAGGTGTTAGTATTTTTTGAATAAATGCTGGAAATTTTTTCACATTTTATATTTAACTGAATGAAGGAAATAGCAAGCTTCAAAATAATATGTACAGTCAAGTTCCAATAATATTAAAACTACTAAATATCTTAGTATATGTTTATATTTGTATGATACATAAGATTTGAATGAATCCTTTGGAAAAATTTCAAGATGTATACTTTTATTGGGATGCCTGGTGGCTCAGTCAGTAGAGCATGTGGTTCTTGATTTCAGGGTTTCAAGTTGGATATAGAGATTACTTAAAAAATAAAATTTTAAACAAAGATGTACCTTTTTATTTAGATATAATTGATATATAACATTGTGTAAGTTTAAGGTATATAATCTGTTGATCTGATACATTTATATATTGCAGAATGACCAATACCGCTGTCGTGTTAGCTAACACCTCTGTCACATCACAGAATTATCATTTCTTTTTTGTGAAAAGAACATTTAAGGCTGAGTCTCTTAGCAACTTGGAAGTATATAACACAGCATTACTGATTATAATCTCTATGTTGTGCATTAAGTTTGGAGAACTTACTCATCTTCTAATTGCAAGTTTGTAGCCTTCAACCAACATCTTCCCAATTCTTCTACCCACCCCCCACGTGCCTGGCAACCACCATTTACTCTACAAGTTCAACTTTTTAAGATTCCACATATAAGTAATATCATAGGATAGTTGCCTTTCTCTGGTTGACTTTTTTTTTTTCTCACGGTCTTTGATCAGGTCTTTATTCAAAATTAGCTGTCCAAAATGATTAGACTTTTATGGAATAAACAAATCTAAGTTTTTAGGCAGCAGGCTTCTTCTCTTCCATGGTGTGTTTCTTTTCTGCAGGTTTCTTGTCAGCTGCTGGTTTCTTGGTAGCTGCAGCCTTTTTTCCTACCAAAGGTTTCTTCTGCTTTTTCACATCAACAGCCTTCTTTCCTTTCTTCCCTACCACAGGCTTCTTGCCTGGAACCCCCTTCTCATCTGATTTGGCTTCGAAGGCTGCTGCCACCTTATCCATCCAGAGTTTGTGATTCTTGGCCTGGTGAAGAATGGTGTTCCAGCGCATGGTCTTTGCATACGAGTTTAGCTTCAACATGATTCTTAGGTTCTTCAGTGGCATCACTTAGCATAATGCCCTCAAGGTCATGTTGTATGTTTATATATATATAAAATCCGGTATGTGGTATATATATAAAATACAATGTGATATATATATATATATATATATATATATATATATATATATATGTCTCCATTTATTGACAGTTCATCCTTTGATGGACATTTAGGTTGTTTTCATATCTTGGCAAGAATGAGCAAGAGAGAGAACATGAGCAGGGGGAGGGGGGCAGAGGGAGAGGGAGAAGCAGACTCCCCACTGAGCAGGGAGCCTGATGCTGGGCTTGCTCTAGGGACTCTGGAATCATGACCTGAGCCGAAGGCAGTGGCTTAACCAGCTGAGCTACCCGGATGCCCCTCCCATGACATATTCTTAAATGAAAAAAAGGGAAAGTTTTAAAATAGTGTGTAAAGTCCATGTCTCTTACTGTTAATGTCAATAAAATATCTTTACATATATATCTATACATACACCCAGATCTAGAGAAATATACATCAATTATTAACAATGATTAACCCCCCCCCCAAAAAAATGATTAACCCTGCTGATGGGATTTGGGGTAGTTTGCTTTCTACATTACGCATCTAAGCACAGTTTTACACTAACCACGAACTTGAATCTAAAAAAAAAAAGATATATTAAAAATAAAGTCATAGGGATCCCTGGGTGGCGCAGCGGTTTAGCGCCTGCCTTTGGCTCAGGGCTCGATCCTGGAGACCCGGGATCGAATCCCACGTCGGGTTCCCGGTGCATGGAGCCTGCTTCTCCCTCTGCCTATGTCTCTGCCTCTCTCTCTCTCCCTCTCTCTGTGACTATCATAAATAAATAAATTAAAAAAAAAGTCATATAAAGTAGAAATATTTAGAATGATAAAGATGCTGAAAGTCAATTAGGGAAAAGATTAAAACATAGAAGTTAAGTGATATAAACTTATGTTGAAATTAAAATGCATGGGTAAAATGTCAGACTCATGGGTGGAAACAAAAAGAATGAAAAAAAGGAGGAGGACTAGGCCAGGTACTGGCTCTCCTGGGGTAGAGGGGGAGCCTCTGAGCACAGCTAGGCTTGCCCAAGCCCTGTGTAAAGGAAGCACAAAACCCAGAGCCTAGTGCTTCTCTAACATAACCTGCATCAGAAGCATATGCCCCTCTTGACTCTGAGGGTGAGAAAAAAGTTCCACAGCTCCAACTTCATGTATATTTGGGCAGGCAGAGGGCCTAACATTAGCCTGTTTCCAGTACCCTTGTGCTGCTACTGGATGCCAAGGCCCACGTTGGTCTCATTCCTTCCTGTGCCCAAGGTCCCTAACTCAGGGGCTGGCACGTGATATGCCAATGGGAAGTGCTGGCTGCTGCTATTGGAAGCTGTGAAGCCAAGATAACTGCTGAGCAAGATGTACCAGCCACACGGAGCTCAGCCCGAGAGTCCATGTGACTCACCTGGGGAGCCTTGAAAGCCCTACCCCCAGAAATCCTGGCTAAACTGATCTTGGGTGGTATTGAGGCATCAGCATTTCCGAGTATGTTTTAGCTCTTTATTTGACATCATTTTAAATGTACAGAGAAGCTAGAAAAATTGTATAAAAAGTGCTATATACCCTCCTCCAGGATTTGCCCATTGTGGGGACACTTGGGTGGCTCAGAGGTTGAGCGTCTGCCTTTGGGTCAGGTCTTGATCCCAGGGTTCTGGGATCGAGTCCCATATGGGGATCCTCACAGGGAGCCTGCTTCTCCCTCTGCCTGTGTCTCTGCCTCTTTCTGTGTGTCTCTCATGAATAAATAAATAAAATCTTTAAAAAAAAAGAAGAAAATTAATGATTCAAAGTGCCTCCTGATCCTCAGACCCTCATTCAAATTCTGAATATTGTCCCCGTAATTTTCATTATAGGTCCAGGATCCGGCCACAGGTCATGTGTTGGGTTTAGCTACGACATCTTTTCCGCTTCCTTCAGTAAGCAATTGCTTTGCAGACCTTCTTTGTCTTTAGTTAACCTGTTGTTTTTTGGGGTGCCTGGTGGCTCAGTTGGTAGAGCATGTGATTATTGATCTGTGAGTTTGGGCCTTATGTTGACAGTAGAGGTTACTTATAAATAAATCTAAAATCCATCATTTTTTAAAGAATACAGGTTAGTAATCATTTAATTATCCACTGGTTTGGGTGAGTCTAATATATCTTCATGATTTACATACATCTGTAAGAATACCACAGAAGTGGAGGGGATCCCTGGGTGGCTCAGCAGTTTGGTGCCTGCCTTTGGCCCAGGGCGCGATCCTGGAGTCCCGGGATCGAGATCCGCATCAGGCTCCTGGCATGGAGCCTGCTTCTCACTCTGCCTGTGTCTCCTGCCTCTCTCTCTCTCTGTGTCTATCATAAATAAATAAATCTTTAAGAAAAAGAAAAGTGGGACGCCTGGGTGCCATTGGCTGAGCCGCCTTTGGCTTAGGGTGTGATGCCGTGGTTGGGTATCGAGTCCTGCATCAGGCTCCTCACAGGGAGCCTACTTCTCCCTCTGCCTGTGTTTCTGCCTTTCTCTGTGTGTCTCTCATGAGTTAATAAACAAAATCTTAAAAAAAAAAAAAAACCCACAGAATTGATGCTATGTTTTCCTCATTGCATTATATGAGGGGCACATGGTTTGCCTCTGGGGAATGGGAGGAGGAGAGAGAAATTCTCAAACTGAGCATGGAGCCGTATGTGGGGCTTGATCCCATGACCCAAAGATCATGACCTGAGCTGAAACCAAGAGTTGGGTGCTCAGCTGAAGGCAACTTTTTTTTTTTTTTTTAGTAGGCTCTGTGCCCAATGTGGAGCCCAACACGGAGCTTGAACTCATAACCCCAGATTAAGAGTTGGATCCTCAACTGACCGAGCCACTAGGCACCCTGATTTGTCTCATTATTGATAATGACATTTGTCACTTGGTGACATTTGTCACCACATTTGTCAGTGTGGTGTTTGCCAAGTTTCTCCACTATAAAGTTAACTAATGAATACTTTGTGTTCACTGATTAGTAAGTACTTAATAGATACTTTGTAGGGATATATTTTAAAACTTTTACTATAAGGTAGAACTTTCCTTTCTCCTTATTTATTTATTAAGGTTCTATTTATTCATTTAAGAGAGAGAGAGAGAGAGCAAAAGTGGAGGCGAGAGGCAGAGGGAGAGGGAGAAGCAGACTCTCCACTGTTCAGGGAGCCTGATGCTGGGCTTGATCACAGGACTGGGAGATCATGACCTGAGCCGAAGGCACACGCTTTACCATCTGAGCCACCCAGTTGCCCATCTCCCCATTTATTTATATTGTGATGTGTTCATGTACCCCTATTTAGTCTGAAATTCAATCTGAACTATTTTTATTTGATGTTCAAATTGTTTCAGAGTTTGTCAGTGGGAGCCCCTTTCAGCTGACTCCTGTTTCCTATGTTAGCTCTTCCTTACTTTGGCAAAACGAGATCACTCCACGCTCAACTTATATTTACTTTGTCCCAGATTTACATGTCCCAGCAAGACATCTCCCCAAGGAGCACTAGTTCCTTTTATTGGAGGAGGATATTTAGAAACCAGGATCTGGATGCTAAGTATGCTCGTTGCTACCAGGATGTTATTCTACCGAGAGACCCTCTAAGAGGAGCTTGAGTAGCAATCTAGTAGTTTTACTGCTATATTTCTTCATTTTGCTCATGGGCACCCCCAAGATAGCTCTCTGTACCACATATTTTCTATTTGCCCCACCATAGTTTACCTCTGCCCTGCTTTCTGCCCAGGAGGCTGAATGGTATGGACTATAATGATGCGTTCTTGGGTCTTCTGTCGCTGTGGTTGGATTTAGCCAATGAGGAGTCCCAGTAAGAAAAGAGAAGAGGAAATGAAAGGCAGGGTATTTATTCCCTTGCCTTCCTCACTGCAAGATCTCCTGGGGTTGGCTCTGTCCCTCCACGAGAAGTCCTCATTTTTCTCTGGGATACTAACTCTACACAGTCATCTCCTAAGTGTTTCTGGCAATGGTTCCCTTACCCCTTCAGGTGGTGAACCCCAGCTCCTAAATTCATACCTTTTTAAATAAGTCTGTGTTCAAATGGCCATCTGTTTCTTGTTGGGGTTCTGACTCATATCTTTTGGGTAAAAATATGGATGTTCCTAAATTGCTCTCCCTCTTTTCCAGTGATCCAGAAAAACAAGACTCGTAAAGCTGCAACTCTGGTATTAAAGCCTTCCTTTTACCGGGCAGTGGTCAGCAAACTTTTCCCATAGGGCCAGAGAGTAAATACTTTAAGCATTGAGTTTCTTTTCCAGCCACTCCATTCTGCCATAATATCACAAAAGCAGCCACGCACAACAGGTAAACAAGGAACTGGACATTCAACTCCAGACATTCAAATAATACTCCTACTGGGTTATCATTCAGTAACATGGTTGCTGTAGGAGTTCGTCAGATAGTCTTCACAAAGTCTGCGAACACACTATTAGTAAGCTCCATTTTACAGATTAGGAAACTGAAAAACATTGAGATTATAGCTTGCCATAAATCTCATAATTATGCAGTGGGGTAGTAGCAGTAATCCTCTGGTACCAAATTCTTTGTTCCCCTTATCACGCAAAGTTTCTTTGAGCAAGGTATTGTAGAGGCAATATTATTTTAGGGGATAATAGGTTAGTGAGATTTTTTTTTTTTTTTTTTTTAGATTTTATTGATTTATTCATGAGATACACAGAGAGAGGGAGAGAGAGGCAGAGACACAGGCAGAGGGAGAAGCAGGCTCCATGCAGGGAGCCCAACGTCGGACTAGATCCCGGGACTCCAGGATCACTCCCTGGGCCGAAGGCAGGCACTAAACCACTGAGCTACCCAGGGATCCCCCAGTGAGTGAGATTTTTAAGGCTAACAAGATTTGAAGGTTTACTGGAGATCATATCATGTATTTGTAGGCCTGATTCTAGACAGGGTTTCTTGCTATGAGATTGCATATTTTATGACAGTAAGACTCTAGGAAAGACAAGAAAAAGAAAAAAAGAATGATACTTGAGTTCTCCCCTAATGGGGTTCTTCTGATACCACGGCTAAATCAATCCATTTTGAAGATTTTATTTATTTATGAGAGGCACAGACATAGGCAGAGAGAGAAGCAGGCTCCATACAGGGAACCTGATGTGGGACTCGATCCCGGGCCTCCAGGATCACACCCCAGGATGAAGGCAGGCACTAAACCACTGAGACATCCAGGGATCCCCTAAATCAATTCATTTTGAAAGCTGTATCACCTTTAAACTAGTTAATTGTTAACCAGTTCTAGTTATTGTTAACCAGTTTGAGTTGGGCTTTCTGTCTTGTAAGACAGAGAATACCCCAGAGAATACTGAAAATACCCTAATAAACAGCCAAGGTTTCCTGCTGTTTATTGATTGAGAAGCCAAGAGAGAATTTTAGCAACCCCAAAGCTATTGAATGCATAATACCACAGATGTATGCTTATTTTCTCCCAATTTTGCTTTCTGCAATGTTGTGGGGTTTTCAGGAATAGGTCAATGTGTTTTTGCATAGTCAGGAAAATTTGTTAAATATTTTTAATTACCCAAATATTTTTTAGCTTGTCATAGACAACATAGGTTGTCTGAAAACTGTTCAAAACACAGAGTCAAAGGAGGTTATATAAAATTGGGCATTTTATCATCACCTTTTTTTTTTTTTAACTAATGGCTATTGTTTCAATGGTGAAATGCTAACTCTGTTATTTACAAAATTAACTTGGGCAGGGGACAGTTGACAAGGTTTTTAGTTTGTTTGCAAGCAAAGCATGACAATTCTGCAGCAAGAATACTGTTAACTGTTGCTTTCCAATAAGAAAAAAGTGGGCACTTCAGGAAGAAAATATTCCAAATGTTTTTCATACTTTGTCTAGTCTCTGAAGTTCTCTTTGTTCTGTTGGAATGCCTAAGTCAATGAATTCAGTATTGATTTATTTCAAAGGCCCAAGGGCTTGAGGCTTTGAGGGACAATGAAAAGAATTAAAGAAAGATTTTTCATAGACTGTATTAAGCCTCCAGGCGTAGAAAATGTACAAGTGAAAAGCGCATTGGAGACATCTTTGTTCCTTCTTAAAACATAGGAATAACTCTATGGCCAGGGTGGAAAGGTATACTACTGATTAATGACAAGATTTATAATTTATCCAGGATTTCTTATTTTTTTAAGATTTTATTTTTAAGTAGTCTCTACACCCAATGTGGGGCTCAAACTACCAACTCTAAGATCAAGAGTTTCATGCTGTACCAACTGAACCAGCCTGGCAATTCATAACTAGGATTTCTTAATTCCACCAAGTAAACCTAGACTCTAATATTGTGACCATATCTGTTTTTCATTGTGTCCTGCCTTCAGATTGCACACTTTTCTGGCTCTAATTGCACAGGTCCTAGCTTGTGCATACTGGGCATTCAGTAAATAGTTCATGACTGACTGGCTGGCTTAATTAATGAGAGAGTGCAAAACTAACTTAAGCATCCTTTTGATAAAATTATTACTTCCATGTACCAAATTAGACATGTTAAATATTTTGAGTCTATGTTTTCAATTACGAAAGAGTAGGGTAGTAAAAAGTAATAAATTCCAAGAGTGCTTGTTGCTGCCATTTAACATTCTACTGGAAATAATATATCACCTTACCATCAAGAAAAATTTTAACATTTGTTGAGTTCTTACTGCGTGCCTGGCAATGAGATATATTCTTTATCTGAAAGCAGCCCAAGTGTGCATCGACTAATGAACGGATAAAGAAGATGTGGGGTGTGTGTATATATATGCACATACCTATATGTAGAGAAATATTACTTGGCGGTAAAAAAGAATAAGATCTTGCCATTTGCAACAACACAGATGAACCTAGAGGCTATACTGCTGAGTGAAATAGATCAGAGAAAGATAAATACCATATAATCTCACACATATGTAGAATTTAAGAAACAAAACAAATGAACAAAGAAAAAAAAGACAAACCAAAAACGGACTCTTAACTGTAGAGAACAGATGGTTACTAGAGGGGAGGTGTGGGGGGATGGATGACATAGGTGAAGAGGATTAAGCGTACACTTCTCGTGATGAGCACTGAGTAGTGTGTATAATTGCTGAGTCACTATATTTTACACCTGAAACTAATGTAACATGGTGTGTTAACTACACTGGAATTTTATTTTATTTTATTTTTTTAAATTTTTATTTATTTATGATAGTCAGAGAGAGAGAGAGAGAGAGAGAGAGAGAGAGAGGCAGAGACATAGGCGGAGGGAGAAGCAGGCTCCATGCACCGGGAGCCCGATGTGGGATTCGATCCCGGGTCTCCAGGATCGCGCCCTGGGCCAAAGGCAGGCGCCAAACCGCTGCGCCCCCCGGGGATCCCTACACTGGAATTTTAAAAAAAGAAAGAAAACAGAGGCCATGTTTAGGACTCTGAAAATCATATTAAAAATAAAAATTAGGGGATCCCCTGGGTGGCTCAGTGGTTTAGCGCCTGCCTTTAGCCCAGGGTGTGATCCTGGAGTCCCAGGATCGAATCCCACATCAGGCTCCTGGCATGGAGCCTGCTTCTCCCTCCACCTGTGTCTCTGCCCCGCCCTTTCTATGTCTATCACGAATAAATAAATAAAATCTTAAAAAAAAAAAGAAAAATAAAGTAAAAATAAAAAGAGCTAGCTTTTAGATAGTTTCCCCTAGTTGTCTCCATTTAACTTGCTTCCAATTCAATTCTTGAAGTCCTATTTCTATTTCCCCTTCATGATTTGGACTCAGCTCTCCTAAACTGAACAATCTTTCAATGTCCATTTTTACATCATTAAATTATTATAAGTCTCTAATGTACTTGGTTTCCTGGTATTTCCCTCTACATCACTATTTCTTATTCATCCTATAATCTTTGGTTCAAGTGTCATCTTCAGGAAGTTTTTGTGTATTATCCTCCCCCTACCCTCTTTCTTTTCTTTTTTTTTTTTTTTATTTTTTATTTTTTATTTATTTATTTATTTTTTTGCTTTTTTTTTTTTTTTTAATTAAAAATTTTGGCACCTAGGTGGCTCCGTGATTGAGAGTCTGTCTCTGGCTCAAGTCATGATCCCGGGGTCCTGGGATCAAGTCCCACATCAGGCTCCCCTTAAATTTTTAAAAAACATTTTATTTATTTGTTTGACACAGAAAGAGAGAGAGCACAAGCAGAGGGAGCAGCAGGCTCTCCACTGAGCAGGGAGCCTGATAAGGGGCTCAATTCCAGGACCCTGGGATCATGACCTGAGCTGAAGGCAGACACTTAACTGACTGAGCCACCCAAGCACCCCTTCCCTCTACCCTCTTAAAAACATAATCCTTTTACAAAGAGATTATTTATCAAGTGACAGTATTCCTTCTAGTCTTTTACTATAACAAATATTTGGAGTTCGTTCAAAAACATTTCAATTAGAATAGTTCAATTTGTGTGCTTTTCAGTTATAACAACTTTTCAGGAACACATTTTTTTTTTGTACGTGAGAAAAGAACTGTAAGTTATTGCTTTATTAATGATATGTTTATATTTGAAAGAGAGATATAATTACTTGAACTTAAATATTCCGGGGCAGCCTGGGTGGCTCAGCGGTTTAGCACCGCCTTCAGCCCAGAGCGTGATCCTGGAGACCCAGGATCAAGTCCCACGTCAGGCTCCCTGCAGGGATCCTGCTTCTCCCTCTGCCTGTGTCTCTGCTTCTCTCTCTCTCTCTCTCTCTCTCTCTCTCTGTGTTTCTCATGAATAAATAAATAAAATCTTAAAAAAAATTCCATATTTGTTTAAACCATAACTATAAAAATTTAACCATAAATGTAAGGTTTTTTAGTATGGAAATTAAATAAATTCTCTTATACCTATCACCAGCTTCAGAACATTTTCTAATCAACATTTTCTAATCTGCAAATATTTTGAAGTATTAGTAATAAAAGGATGCCCATATAATTTATTATTCAAACCAGGATACTTTTGAGAGACTGAGAAGGGGTGTTATTAATAATTCCACCAGGAAAACAGGCAGAAACCAAATCTGTACTGGGGAAACCAGGGCATGTAATTAATTACCCTAGAACAAATTCATTTTTGTTATATTTAAGGTATTTAAAAATATACCTGGATGTAAGAAAATAGAAGACAGTTCTGACATGAAAGGAGACACACATCTCCTGTTAAATAGTTTTCTTTACTTATCTTTGTTCTGGACTCTTTGTATTGCCTTAAAATTCCTGTGGGTTGAAGCCCTAACTCTCAATGTGATGATATTTAGAAGTAGGGCCTTGGGGAGGTAATTAGGTCATGTGGGTGAAGCCTCACAATGGGATTTGTGTCTTATAAGAAGAGATACAGATCTCTCTCTCTCTCTCTCTCTCTTTTCTCTCTCTCTCCATGCCATATGAGGATCAGTGGGAAGATGGCCTTTTATGAACCAGGAAGTAGGCCCTCAACAAGGAACCGAATGCTCTGGCACCTTCATCTTAAGAGTTTCCAGCCCTAGAACTGTGAGAATTAAATGTCTGTTGTTTAAGCCACTTAGTCTATGATGTTTTGTTATGGCAGCCTGAGCAGACGAAGACAATCATGTTGAATAGAATTTGTATGGGCTTTTACTACTCTGAGGCAGAATTAAATCAAACATGTATTTTAAGAGCATGTATCTGGCAATAAATCTATTACTATAATCTAGCAGCAATGGAGTAATACTAACTGGCACAGCAGTTAAAGTGCTTGGGAGGAGAAAAACCTAAATGTGTGGCTGATGCCTGCCGACTGCTAGCTGAACACATTCCTCAGCCTCTCAGAGGCCCCTTTTCTTCCTTCACCCCATAAAATGGAGATAATAATAGAACATATTTCACAGTGTTCATGTGGACGAATGGGTAATGTGGGTAAAACACATTGTGAAGATTCAATGATGAGTATCTTTGTCTGCTTTCATCTCCTTGTCCTGTTGAAGCTCTTCCACAGCACAGGGACTGGCACCGTACACACGCCTGTGTTGGTGACTTTACAGGGAAGCTGGAGCGAAAGAGCCAAGGCTGCTCCATGGCCAAGACATTCAGCGGAGACACTCACCATGTACCAAGGACAGTGCGATGACAGGTCTTTTATTGTCCCTAGTCAGAGGATGTTCAAGTGTCATAACTTGAGCATTAAAAAAAAATTGCAACCTTATTTGCAATCAAAGACTGGTGAGATCTGAATGTATCAAAAGTAAATAAGGCTGGGGCACCTGGGTGACTCAGTCAGTTGAGTGTCTGCCTTTGGCAGGGGTCAAGATACCAGGGTCCTGGAATCCAGCCCCACTGTGGCTCCCTCTCCCTCTGCTCCCTCCCCCTGTTCACTCACACACTCTCTCTCTCTGCATGCTCTCTCTCTCTCTCAAATCAATGAATAAAATCTTTAAAAAATTAAGTAAAAATAAAAGTAAAATAAGAGTACTATTCACCTCAGAGAATTGCTATGAGAATTCAAGTATAAGGTGCAGCACAGTTTGGACTGATTCACTGCAGGCCTCAAAATGGTGGTTAACTTACAAATTTACTTCTCCTGGAAAACCTCCTGAGAGGGCACAGTGAATGGAGAAAAGTCACACCAAAGGCAAATCTTCACTGCCTCACATCAGCCCATGGAGGCTTCTTCCTGAGTGGCCAACACCTTATTTAATTAGCTCAGAGGATTAGGTTAATACTTAAATTTAAAAGATCCATTCCTGGGGCACCTGGCTGGCTTAGTCAGTGGAGCATGTGACTCTTGGTCTTGGGGTTATGAGTTCAAGCCCCATGTTGGGTGTAGAGATTACTTTAAAAATAAAATCTTAAAACATAAATAAATAAAAGATCCATTCTTGACCAAATGTCAACAGACAGGAATAACAAAAATGTTTTTAAAGAAAATTTCTTTTATGAGGTGTCTTGATTATTAGATTTCCACAGTTTATGAGTTTTGTTAGTAAAAAAAATTCTCTTCGTGAAATAGCTACCACATGTTTCATTTCTGGCAGTGACACATGAGAAAAATGATAACATTTTGATCTTTACTCATTGCGTTAATGGTACATAAGAGAAGAGTGCTTCAAAAACCTGTAAGTGCTGCTATCCAGTCGCTAGTATAGACACAAATAAAGATAAATCTTCTCAAAGGAAATTAACTGAAGCCAGCAGGCCATTAGCTAATCCTTCTGGAACACTTTATTGTGGTCCTATAGAGAAAGGACTGGAAGATGGACCCTTAAGATCTGGCAACAGGCAAGAGGTAATTATCCAAAGGAAAGCTGTTTGTTATGTCACTCCTCTGTTTTTTCAGTAGATAATATATTACTATTGGATTATATGAAGAGCTACGCAAAAATTTTTTACCAGATACAAACACCTTAACAGAATTATGAATATAGAATTGCGGTGCAAGAGGTGCATAAAGAAGAAGCTTCATGTTGGCGTTGGAGTCAGGGCACTGATTGTGTACAAAGCCATGAACATGGACAAACTGGGGAAGAAAAGCAGCAGAGAGAGAGAGAGAGAGAGAGGGAGAGAGAGAGAGAGAGAGAGAGAGAAGCTTCAGAGTCAACCAGATAAACAAATAGTGGCCTCATTATAGGTACTGCCCAGGATAGAGTACTTTCTCCTTTTCACACATGGCTTTCCTGACCCCATCCACCCCCCCCCCCCCCCCCCCACCCCCGGAACATGCGACATGTGGTGTTTCCCCAAATCCCCCCCCACCACCCCCTCCACCCCCGGAAGCCACCAGCCACCGACATTGACAGGAACTCATGGCGCTTCCGGAGGGTCAGCTCCTCTCCCGGGCCTAGGGTTCACTTTCCTGATCCCTGAATGGCACAAGGTTTCAGAGGCCCAGGTCCTAGAGACATGTTTTCATCCACACCTTGCATGTACTTCGTGCACCTTGGAGTATCACATGTGCAATCCGAACATTCCTGAAACTGCTGAGGGAGCCGAGATTCCAGTTGTTCTCAGAGGTCAGAGGCCACTCAGCCAGCTCAGCACCTGACTGGCG
The DNA here is from genome assembly GCF_018345385.1 of Vulpes lagopus. NCBI lineage: Eukaryota > Metazoa > Chordata > Mammalia > Carnivora > Canidae > Vulpes > Vulpes lagopus. The sequence continues at coordinate 52,909,889 of NC_054832.1, forward strand.
GCCCCAGCAAGGCAGAGGCCTTGCCTCTCTTCCTCCTCTCGCTTCCTCCCAACCCTCCTTCAGCCTGGCTTCCAAGAATATTCTCATCCTAACTTGAGCTGCGGGGAGCAGCCTGAGAGAGTCAGTTAGCTGGTGTTAGCAGTGACAAACAGCCCCAGGGCCCTACAAATGTCTCATTTTGGCTCCTTCTAAATTAAAACAAACAAACACAAAATATTCAACAGAGGATTGGAATTGTGATCCCATCCTTCACACCCATGGAAATGGGCAGTTACGGCTGTGCTGTGGGATTTCCTTCTGCTCCTTCTCCACCCCCTCACCTCACCCCTACTATGTCCTTCTTCCTTTCCTCTCCCCTTTCCCTTTCTCTTCTCTGCTTCTTTCCTTTTCCTGAAGCCCTGCAATTGCTGAAATCTCAAATGCCCGTGTCTCTTCCTTTCCAGGTTTCCTCCACACAAGATATAAATAGCATCAGCATTTTCCTCAGAAAGCAAGCTGCTTTCAAATCTGGCAAAAGCAGGCAATGAAAAGAGGTAATGTTTAAAGGAACTACATGCTCATTATTGGGGGACTTGCTTATATGTCCCTCTAAATTCCCATCTTAGTGAAATGGTTTTCATCAATCTTTAGTGAGGAAAACTTGGTTTGAGCAGAACTCCTGTCCCCAGCAGGGATTATTGCTTGAATTCCTGTAAGTAGGCAGAAACTCCAAACTTTAAAAATGTAAAACAAAGTTTTGGGACCCCTGGGTAGCTCAGCGGTTGAGCATCTGCCTCTGACTCAGGTTGTGATCCTGGGGTCCTGGGATGAGTGCCTCATCAGGCTCCTGCAGGGAGCCTGCTTCTCCTCTGCCTGTGTCTCGGCCTCTCTCTGTGTCTCTCAGGAATAAAATCTTAAAAAAAAAAAAAAAGGCAAGGAAAGTTTCAACCTCAATCAGTATTTTCATGAGCAAATGGTAATCAAGATAGAGTAAGTGGAGCAAGTCAACAACTCCATTGCAAAAGACTCACAAAAGAATTCCGTGTTACAGAATATGCTAATTATCCTTCCCAGTGGGGGCAGCAAGGCCCACCTGGGCTTCAGTCTGACACGTATATTTTTGTACTTTTTTACTGTTGGTCTTGGAAATGCCCTCAAGGACAACATGCTCTGGGTCTTTGTTTAATTCTCTGTAACAACTGGTACATTTCCAGCTAGGTCCTAAATTTTTCTTGAAGGTGATCAGTGGGGTGGTAGACAATAAATATGGCTCCTGGGCTCAAGACAATGCACAAAATCAACTCACATCTGATCCTTATTTAGCAAATGTCGCAACCACGCCCAAAACGAAACACACTCCCACAAACCAAATGGCCTCATTGTAGACAGTAAGGGGGGAGAATGCTGTCAAGACTCAGAACCTGGGTTCTGATTATGAAGTCCCCCTTCCCTCGTTTGTTCCACAGGCATGTATGGTAGACAGAATGATGACTTCTCCAAGAGAAGTTTCCTAATCCCAAAATCCTGTGAGTATGTTACCCTACACAGCAAACAGGGCTTTGTGGTTGTGACTAAGAATCTTAAGAGGGGGAGATTATTCAGGTGGGTGTGATGTAATCACCAGGGTCCTTACACAGGAAAGAGGGAGGCAGGAAAGTGAGAGAAGTGGCAGCAGAAGCAGAGGTCCAGTTGATGCAGGGGCCTTGAGCCAAGGAAAGTGAGTATTCTCTAGAAGCTGGAAAAGGTATGGCATGGATCGTCCACTAGTCTCCTGGAGGGACACAGCCCCTGCAGACCCGTTTTGAACTTCCGATCTTCAGAACCATGAGAGAATACATTTGTGTTGCTTTAAGCCACTGAAATGCTGGTTGTTACGATAATAACAGTAAACTAATACAGTACATTAATACCTTCCTTATAGGGTTGTACAAGGATTAAATGAAAAGACAAGATTAAACGTGAAGACTCAACACAGTACCTAGTATATAGGAAGGGTGGAAAAAAATGCTATTACCAGTCTATAAAGCATTACCCAAAACCATGTTGGATTTTCCAGAGCTCCCTGCAAAATGTAAGGAAAACAGACAAAGTATCTAAAAGCAGAGAGAAGAAGCTAGAATTTATTGATCTAGGTTGGCATTTTACACAATGGAAAACCCACAAGCCTGGGAGGTAGGGCCTCCCTAAACTCAGAGAGGTTGAGTCAACTGCCCACTGTCAACAGCTAGTAAGATGTTGAATCCATATTCAAATCCCAGTCTGAATTAAAAGCCCTGAAATTTCTCACATTCTTTTAGACTTTATAATAGAAAAAAAAAAAAGTGGCATTTCTACCTTGAAACACTTGTTTGGGTTAAGAAGACATCTTAATATGCCTTCATTTTCGAATAATTATTTACTACTCATTTGTGTGGAGTCGTATCCCAAGTTCATGATACAACAGTATGGTGATTGCTGCTTTGCGGGCCCTGCAGGGTTGTAGTAATAATAATTCACTTACTATATGTGTAAAAGACTTTTACAACTTAAAAAGCACTTTAAAAAATATGTGTAAAAAAAAATATGTGTAGATCCTTTCAGGAGTCTCATGATTCCAAAAAGGCAAGTTTTATTATTTCCTTTTGATAAGAACTCCGAGCATGACAAGCTGCTTTGCCCAAGGCACATGTCTACATGTCATAGAAATCTGTCTCCTGATCGAAAATTTCATGCCACGTCCATTACACTGGTTTTTGGGAGTGTCCTTCCCATCACGGTCTGAAAAATGATTTGCACACTACTTCCATCAGACCGCCTCAGCTGTGGTCAGCTGGCAAGCATGCATTTAGGCAAAGAGTCCGGAAACTGTGTGCTGAGCTCTGGAGTTATTTTGAGGTCAAAAGCCAGATCTTTCTATGCTGCACATTAAGCTTCCACAGAGGGAATTGGAGATTACTTCTGTGAAGTTTCGAGTAAAGTTTTACTGAAGGTCGTTGTATTTTATAACCTGCTTGAAACTCTGTGTTCTGTGTAATAGCTGTAAATTTTTCACATAATCATGGCAGGCTCTTCTGGTTTATTTTTAGTTCCAACGATGTAAAAAGAAAACAAAGAATATTTCTCTTTGAAGTTCTCCTGTGCGAATATAGTAGCCTCTCTTCTCTCTCCAAGTTTGGCAACCTGATTCATTTGTTTCCAGGAGTTTTTCTTTATACAATATAAATTCATTCCCATGGACTTGGGATAATTACACTTTAGACAATTCCCTTCCTTTGTAATTATTTACAGTTCCCTTTCCTTTTCGCAAGATGAACATAATGAGTCAAATAAATACATTTAATACTCCCATCATTTTCACAGAAGTTTACAGGCTGTTCTAAAATACAGAAAAACTGTTCAGGGGACTCCTAACTGTGCACTCACATTTTTATGATTGTAAGTATTATTGTATGGTCCCATTGATGTTTCTTGTATGTTTAAATCTTCATTTAAAAGAAACTATTTTGAGGAGCACCTGTGTGGTCCAGTTGATTAAGCAGCCGACTCAGGATTTTGGGATCAGGTCATGATCTCAGGGTCCTGAAATTGAGTCCTCCGTGGCTCTGTGCTCAGTACAGAATCTGCTTGAGATTCCTCTGCCCGCGGCGCCCCCCCTCATTCTCTCTCTCTCTTCTTCTCTTTCAAATAAATAAAATATTAAAAAAAAACTATTTTGAAATTCAAAATTCATTTCATTGTGTGTTTGGGTTTATTTTGAAAAACAGACACATTTCCAGTCTCCTCCTCCCCTCCTACTTATATGTTGTGCATTCATTAAAACTAACTTCTCAGTAGTTTTCTTTTTAGAAGTTTTGGATAAATTAATGGTTAAAATAGTAGAATAAGACATGACTGTTTACTACATATATACACACATTTTATTTATTATGTTAAAGATTCATTTGTTTATTTGAGGGGCAAAAGGAAGAGGGGAGAGAAATCCCATGTAGACTCCACTCTGAGTGCAGAGTCCGATGTGGGGCTTGGTTCCATGACCCTGAGATCACCAGCTGAGGTGAAACCAAGAGTTGGAGGCTCAACTGACTGGCCACCCAGGTGGCCCTACACACACATTGTAGCTGGTCATAGTCATAATATGCTGTTAGTGAAGCATTTTATAAACAAGCCACTGTATTTCATTCATTCTAAGATATTTTTTCAGTTTTACCATTATTGAAGTTGAGACATGTCTTACAATCATGTGGTAAGAAAGCATAGTGAGTTAGCAGTGTTTTTTCTCTCTGGGCTGAATGACATAATTAAGGTTAAATCTTTAATTTGGTAGCATCTTAAATTCAATTAAATACAATATATATCAACATTATTCTACATGCTTGCAGATTCCCTTGTCCAGTCCTCTAAGCAATCCCACAGTATAGGCAAATTATTCTCCACATTTCACAGAAGAAGAAATAGATTAAGGAACCTGCTCCCCGTTGTTTATCAGCGATACCATAGTCTGTGGCATGCTGGTAACTAGCTCTCATAGGATTGGTGGGGGGAGCTTTGATTTGTAGCATTTACTAATTTCCATAGCATTAAAACTCTCATATGGTCAACTTCAAGCTACCAAGATGAACATAGAATTAGGAAGATCTGGACAAAATTGGCTTTTGTGAGATGTGAGCGGGCTCAGGTGTACCACTTATATTATGTGTTCTTCCTGGGTAACCTTAACCAAATCCATGTCTTTGATATCACTCATATACCAAATACCACAATATCCAACTCTTCATTGGTTGTCTCCACTTGATGCCCTGCTGGCTCCTCTAGTCCGGTAGATAAATTGTACCTTTCTTATTACTGACAGTCTCCTTGAGAATCATTATTGAATACAGGAGAAGGAAATCTAGAATTTTGATAGCATGGTAGTAAGAACTGTGAAAGGCACCAGACTTTATCCCGCTTACAAGCTAGCAAATTAGCCTGCCATAGGTTTGTGGATGTTGTTAACAGTATTCCTGGATCAGAGACCAAAGGCTTTATATTATTCACAGAGAAAGAGTAGCCATGGCACTGACATTTCTTCTTCTTCAGCAGTGGCAGCAGTCTGAGTCCAGATTTCCACCGCATGATGTAGAGGCCTGAGAGGACAGTGGGTACCATTATAGGAGAAGGAACCTGAGTTGGTGGCCCTGAGTTCAAATCTTATAGGGCAGTAACCTTACCTGACTTTTGCCTTCAAGGAAACACTATCTATCTTACAAGGCTGTAAACAAACCTGCCCTTTGCTTGAGAGGAAACTCTCTCTGTCTTCCAAGAGTGCTCAAAATACAATTATCTTTGACAGGACAGTCTGGAACAAGATGTGCAGAAACATGAGAGACTCATGGAGAAGTTTCCGATGAGTATGCCACTCTGTCAGCCACTCTAATTAATCTGACTTACAGAGGTAAGGGCTGAATCCATTCATTTATTTATTTTTTGAAGATTTTATTTTTTTATTATTTATTTCTTTATTATTTATTTATTTTAGAGAGAGAGAGAGAGCAGGGGAAGGGGCAGAGGGAGAGGGAAAAGGAGAGAGGTAGAGTTCCTGTTGATCTTGGAGCCTCACAGGGAGCCTGACACGGAGCTTGACACAGGGCTTGAACTCACAACCCTGAGATCATGACCTAAGCCTAAATTAAGAGTTGGACACTTAACCAATGGAGCCACTCCAGGTGCCCCAATGAAGATTTTATTTTAAGTAACCTCTGCACCCAACATGAGGCTCGAACTTGTAACCCTGAGATCAAGAGTGGCACGCTCTACTGACTGAGCCAGTCAGTCACTCCCTGAACCCATTTGATCTATCTCGCACAGCATTTAATTAAGGCTACTGTCCACAGCATTCCAGTTGTAGCAGAATAGGGCCAGACTGCAGTAGCGACCACAATCATACCCCTAGGATCCTGGATACAACTAGCTGAACAAATTCCAAAAGCCATCAGAGTCTAACATAGCTTTCTGGCTTTCTCCTTTAGTTTCTATACTGACTTTTCCACTTGGCCTGAGGTATTAATACAGGTATACAGTAATACAGGTATACAGTATTAAAGGGTTTTTGTTTTTTTTAAAAGATTTTATTTATTTATTCATGAGAGACGCACACAGAGAGAGGGGCAGAGACACAGGCAGAGGGAGAAGCAGGCTCCATGCAGGGAGCCCAATGTGGGATTTGATCCTGGATCCTTGGATCACGCCCTGAGCCAAAGGCAGATGCTCCACTGCTGAGCCACCGAGGTGTCCTAAGGTACAGTATTAGACACTACACAGACTCTGCCTTGATCTGCAAAGAAGACATCTAGGGCAATTCATCTATGACAACCCTGGCCAGTCAATTGAAGACAATTTGAATGCCTTCCAGGGTCAACGTAATGTCAGTGATCACTTCAGCTAGAGTCAAGGACAAATTTTGAGTCACCTTTTCTAACTGGAGGATCTGCATCATAGGGACCACATCAATAATAAGTCAGTTAATCCTCTGGAATTTTCCAGAAGTAACCAAGCCTCATTTTGGAGAGAACTCTGCTGTTGTCTGAGGGTTACACGATCTACTTATGGTGTTTCCTTAGATACTTAAAGGTCTCTTATGGTTAACCCTAATGTGCAAGTCAACAATTTTTTTAGAGAGAGGCAAGTGAACCCCTAGTTTCCATACAGGAAGCACAGTCCCAGGAGCACACATGGTGCCCCCGGAAAGCAAGTGTTGTGTATAACTGTTAAGATCCCTAAATGGGACCACCAGCAGTCAGGGAGCACAGGTTGATAGGGCAGCCAGTGTGGCCTCCCAACTGTCTGGTGGGTTTCAGGGTTCCCAGTTCAGTCTGAGTAATTGAGGGTAGGCATTTTTGGAGGGTCTGCCTAAGAACAGTCTGTCCGGCCTGTTCAGTTTGTTCATATAACCAGTCGAGTGGCATTCTTCTGCCCCACTGAATGACAGAGTGGTGACCATAGAAGTAGAAGTGGAGAAGACATCCAGAGATGTTGACAGGGCTTTTTTATTTTTATTTTTCCCTAGGAGGTATAGAGACAAGCCATCTCCTGCTATTTTCAACAGACTTCTTGGCAGGATTAACGGGAGTGGTGCCCAAATAGTGGTTAGAGCTCATCAGTTAAATTTAAGACATTTGCAAAAATTTGGAAGAGGTTTTGTGAAGAAGACTCCAGGTGCAGTTCTCAAATATAAAGATCATTAATATCCTTCCTCTTCTGAGCCCCTTGGATCTTACAATGTTCCCCCCACTCCAAAAATCAGTGTACTCCATTCTAGTAGCTACAAATTTGCCTTTATTAGATCATCCTCTACTTGTATTTAGACCTCTCATCTAGAAGGGGCAGATGCAAGGACAAGAGTATTTTGTTTTTGGAGCAATTTTAGGTTTATAGCAAAATTGAGAAGAAGGTACAGAGATTTCTCATATATCTCTTACTCCCACATAACCATAGCCTTCCTCATTACAAGTAAATTTTTTTTTTTACAAGTAAATTTTTTAAAAAGATTTTATGGGATCCCTGGGTGGCTCAGCGGTTTAGCGCCTGCCTTTGGCCCAGGGTGCAATCCTGGAGTCCCGGGATCGAGTGCCGTGTCGGGCTCCCTGGATGGAGCCTGCTTCTCCCTCCTCCTGTGTCTCTGCCTCTCTCTCATAAATAAATAAATACATAAATCTTTAAAAAAAATAAAAAGATTTTATTTACTTACTCATGAGAGACACACAGAAAGAGAGATATAGACAGAGGGAGAAACAGGCTCCCTATGGGGAGCCAGATGAGGGACTCGATCCCAGGACCCCAGGATCACGCCCTGAGCCAAAGGCAGATGCTCAACCACTGAGCCAGCCAGGTGCCCAACAAGTAAATTTTTCAAAATGTACAGACACACTATGTCCCTACCCTGGCCCACATATCTAATGTAGGGGGACATGACGAGCAGTGTACTCACACAAGTGGTCATTAGCCTTATGGTCTAAGCCGTGTCAATCCAAAGAGATAGCTGCCACTTTTTTGCGTGTAAAGTTAAGACACTACTAAGGCCAGTCTGGCTGCATTCTGAATACACATTTTGCATGTCATCAGTGAGGCTTGTCCTTCCTACACTGTTAGTCATTGAGTCCATGTTGATCCTCCTCAGAATGAGAAGATACCATGGGAAGAGTCCCAAGGCCTTGATAGGTCAGGCATTCAGTTTCTATAGGAGCCAAATAATTGCTTCCAGTTGCTTCTAGTCAGAGGGGCAACAACTCCATGACCAAAGTGGTATCTCTACAAAGAGGCTGCCTCCCTTTGTCAAAGGCTCCCATGGGTGAAATCTTCAAAGAAACTTATGGCAGAAAGTTGTTATTAAAGTTGTGGGGTTCCAAGGGAACTAGTATGTCTGGCTTGTCTCTACCAAGATAATCCCCTCTGAACTTTATGATCATTTGTATTATAAGCATGAGGAATATCCATACCAATTATATAGCATCACTGGAAAACACAACAGTATATTGAGTAGCCCAAAGGGTGCTACCCAGAAGATCACTTTAGCTTCTTTTCCCTACCTTGAGCCATGCCACGAGCTCATTAGCTTAATCAGGACTCAGTTACCCCAAATTCTGCTTCACTCCTATTATTTCCAGTTATGTGAACCTGTAATTACCTTTTTTACTTAAACTCTCTCGAGGACTGTGGCTCTCCCTGTGTTTCCCCTCCCCAACCAGCTCCCATGATGTAATTGGATAAACACACAGAATTCAATATGGCTTAAAAAAAATAAAAGGAAGATTAAGTGGTCTATGGCTTTTCTTAAATAGCCAAAATCAATAAAGTGAGATGACTTTCAGTTAACATTCGGGGATTTACATGTCTACCTTCCATTAGCATGAAGTACCCTTTCCTGCCAATATCCATTTTTGCACATTTTAAAAGATGTTTATTTCATATTCACAGTCAGTCTTTTACATAGCTGAGAATATAACATGGTCATAATATTTTCTTAGGCAATTAAGTACTAATTACCGCATATTAAATCAACATTTCTCCAAGACTTGTTTTTGATTTCCTCGGTTTCCTGACCCTCCCCCAGTATATGTATCTAGTTTACTAGCACAGTTCAAGCATTTCTGTCTTTCTGCTGGAATATGATCACTTTTTCAAAGTTGTGGTGTCATATGCCTTCAGTTATTTGACTAATCAGGGAGCGAGAACTGCCCTTAGGAACACTTTGGGTTGAGAGAGTTGGCCAATAAAACAGGCCCCCATTAAGAATTTCAGATAAATAATGAATAATTTCTTTTAGTATAACATGTTGCTAGTATTGCAGGGGATATACTAAAAATTATTTGTTGCTTATCTGAAATTCAAATTGAACTGAGTGTCCCATCTTACCTTGCCACTCTAGACCCAAGCTACTGGGGACTCCTTCACTGGGCCCTGGGCTTTAGAAACTCCCCACCAGTGCCTCACCTCAGGGTGAGGAGTCCTTGGTGTCAAGTAGACATACTTACCTGCAGCTCCAAAATCTCCCACCAGGGCCTTTGGCCTTTTCCCCAAGAGAGTCCTTTTAAGTGCAACCCTAGTCCAGAGGGGTGACCTGGGGTGGCTGGCAGGAAAGTGTGGATAGGGAAGAGATATGTAGCTAAGCTGCTCATACAGAGAAGCATGCCAGGTCCACATGCACATAGGACAGAGCCCTAGGTGAAGAGACCTAGAAGAGAAAGCCAGGGCCTCCATTTATACCCTTGCTATAGGCCCCACAAATGTGAAGAGTGGGTTTGCAGATAGCATCTGACCATGCATACATTTTGTGTGCTTTCTGCTGGCTATCTGATGGGTAATGGGTACAACGAGGGCAGAGTATAGAGTTATAACGTAGAGCTACTATTTCTATCCTTTCCAGTACTTTTATTTGCTTCAATTCATCTGCTGTTTCCTTGTATAAATTTCACCAATGAATGAGTATTTGAAAAAAACTTGAAAAAAAAAAAATCCATGTCACCATTAACAACAACAACACTACAAAGTAAATCTAGTGTCTTTCTCCTGTACTGAGTGAGCCTTTTAAGGGATGATTCAGCTAAATGCACCCAGGTGCTCTGTTTAAGTGCTAGCTACTCTCCAGAGATTCCTCAGAGTGCTAAAACATAAGCTCTGTTTATATCAGACGTAACACAGTGTGAGTTGCAAGTGCAGATTCTGTTTGTCAGGGAAAAAAATTAGGTAGAACGAAGACACAAGAGAAAAACAGGCTTCTGTGGAAATATCGTGTACTAGGTTGTTTATGGTGTGAACAATGCTTATTTAACCTCATACAGAAAATTAAGTTAATATTTGCCTAAGGCTTAGGATTGCATGACCCTACCAGGCCAGATAGGGATTTTTAAATGGCACATTGTATCAGCTAGGATTGCTTTTGGCTCCATACAACAAGAACCCAGCTATAATGGCTTACAAAAAAGTCAGGCATCTGTTTTATTCCTGCAAGAAACAGGAATGCCACTGCAGACCCAGGTTCTCTCTGCCTTTCTACTCTGCCATCCTTGCTAGTGGTTCTCTTCCTCATGCTTGCAAGATGGCTGCTGCCCTTCTAGGCAGGAAGGGGGAGGGTGAGAGCAAAATAAAGTTGCCAAGTCTGTTTTCTTTTAGAATGATTTCTGGAAGGTTCCAGCTAGCGAACTTTGCTCTTATCTCCTTGGTCATTTATGTGTCAGAGAGCTATGCCCAGCTGCAAGGGAGCCTGAAGTGACCAGTGTTTCAGCTGGACACACTGTTATCCCAAACACTATTTGGGTTCTTGTAGGAAGGAAAATGGGAAAACTGGATACTGGGTAGGCTATTAGCTATCCCTGCCATAGATATGAATGTGCTTATAAATTCTTAAAAACAAAACAAAACAAAACAAAAAACCCAGGGATTTTTTTCCCCCTTAACATAGAATTACAGTGATCTAGCAAATTAAATAGCCAGCACAATTTTCAAGTGCTATTTATGTGTCCACAAGTTAGTCTATAGGTTGAGAGATTCTCTCTCCATATTTTTATCTCTATACAAAAGATCTAAACAGCAGTTAGTCAAAAATTCTTTACTACATTACAGAATTTTCTGCCAATCCCAAAATTGACTTTACTGTTACCTTCTAAAACTCATTTTTAAAAAGCCTATCGTGGGCAGCCCCAGTGGCCCAGTGGTTTAGCGCTGCCTTCAGCCCAGGGTGTGATCCTGGGGACCCAGGATCGAGTCCCATGTGGGCCTCCCTGCATGGAGCCTGCTTCTCCCTCTGCCTGTGTCTCTGACTCTCTCTCTCTGTGTGTCTCTCATGAATAAATAAATAAAAGCTAAAAAAATAAAATCCTATCGTTGTACATCTGTTACAAACACTAGGTTGTTGGTAGATACAATATAGCTTGTTTTAAAATTTAAACCTGAAAGCTGTACTTAAAATGTTTACTAAATGCATGGTATAATTAAAGGGATGAGGAGGTGACCAAAATGGTCCTTGACTGTCTAGCCTACGAACTACTAGGTTCTAACTCGGTAGGACTGTGAAACACCTGGAGCTATGGCTGCAGCAGGCTGGCTGGAGAGACGAATGCCAGGAGAGTGCACCGGAGAGAAGGCCCAGCGCCCTAGGAGCGGGAGAAATCAAACAGGAGAGCCCTCCCCCGGTGGGGGTACAGGGAATACGCTTCAGGGAGGAGACGCTGCACATACAGGCCGGAAGGAGCCACACTTCACTTATGGTGCGGTGCGATGTCACCGAGACAGAAAACGTGGAGTCCTTCCAGGTGACTACGGATGATTTTGGAAGCACATTAACAAAAGCCTCGTGCATGCGGAGTACTATACACTGCTGAGGTGGAGGTCGGGCCAGAGCCTCCAGGTACAGCACAGATGCAAAGTCGCCTCCCTCGCAGGCCTGGGTGGCTTATGCAATCGAGGCACCACTTTAGACCAACATTATTCAAAGTGGCTTCATGGAAAATGAGTTAACTGCAAAACCACTTTGAAAATGGAGTATTGGGATCCCCGGATGGCGCAGCAGCCCAGAGCCGGATCCTGGAGACCCGGGATCGAGTCCCGCATCGGGCTCCCTTCATGGAGCCTGCGTCTCCCTCTGCCTGTGTCTCTGCCTCTGTCTCTCTCATGAATAAAGAAATAAAAATCTTAAAAAAAAAATAGAGTACTGATGATAATAATTCAAAGAGTTATTACAGGAACTTCGGTGACCAGTGAATCCGAAGCCCCCAAACGCATTCCCAATTTGGAGAACCCGCAGCGTCTGTGAAAAGCGAGTCTGGGCCCTTTGCCCTGTGCTCTCCGGGGTCCGCGGCCGGCGGGGGCGGGGGCGGGGGCGGGGGGAGAAGCGCCGCGGGTGAAGCGGCCTTCCCGAGCGCGCCCCTCCGCCGGCGCCGCGGGGCAGGTGCCCGCCGAGCACAGGGAGGGCCCCCGGCGGCCGCCGCGGAAACTTTGGGGTCACAAACACCTCGAGGGGCCTCCCCGCGGCGCGCGGCTGCTCCCCCGCCCCCCCGGCCGCCGCGGAGCCCCGCCCCCCCCCCGCCGACGTGGCGGGGCGCTCAGGTCGGCCGGGTCAGGTGGTTGGGTGCCGCCCCGGGAAAGCGCTCCCCGCCCAGGGCGGGCGCCGCCGCCGCGCCCCACGCCGCCGGGGGAGGGGACTCGGCGGGAGTCGCGGGCGGAGGCGAGGAGCGGCGCGCCGGGCGGAGGCGCAGAGGACGCGAGGCGGCGGGCGGGACGGAGCCATGGACCGCGGCGAGCAAGGTGAGGGCGCGGCGCCTCCGGGAGGGGCGCCCGCAGCAGGTGCGCGGCGGCCCCGGCGGGAGCGGAGCCTCCCCGACTTGCATCTTCCCGACCCGGTTCTGGCGTCGCGGCGGGGCCGAGCCGCGGGGAGAGGGGAGCGGGCGGCTGGGGCCGCGGGCGCGCGCGCGCGTGCATGTGTGTGCGCTCGTGTGCGTGTGTGTGCGCGCGTGTGCGTGTGTGTGCGCGCGCGTGTGTGAGTGTGCGCGTGTGCATGTGCGCGTGTGTGCGCGCGCGCGCGGGAGCGGCGGACGGAGCCCCGGGCTCTGCGGGAGAGACCAGGAGGGGGTGGGGAGGCCGGAGGCTCTGGGCGGCGGCGAGGGGGCCGCGCGCGCTCCTGTCGCCGGTGCAGACGGAGGAACTGCCGACCGCGGGTCCTCTCGCCGCTCAGGATGGGACCGGCCCCCCCCCCCCGCGTCCCCAGGATTGAGACTCCTGCCCTCGTCCAGTTAGCGTGCTTAGGGTTCTGGGGGCGTTTGGGCCCCGGAGCGATGGTTTTGGACGTCTCTGTGTAAGAGGTGTCCCTGAATTCTGCCGTGGTGTCCAGGGCTTATGGGGGTGCGGGGGATGGAGCTTTTCCGAGTAAGGGTCCTCTTTGCCTCCTCAGGGTGAAACCCCACGGTCTCACCGCTGCTGCTCTGGATGGACTCGTTTCTGCAAACAGTAGTATCTCAAGTGAAATGGTCTCCGCAGAAGGCTGGTTAAAGGGGGATGCAAACAGGAGGGCATGGTTTTAAGATCTGAATATTAAGTATTTAAAGGTTGCTTCATCTTTGTGACACTAACCCGGTAGTAATACAGCCGGTGGCACGCTTTTTAAAAGATACGTAAATGTCAAGGGGGAAAAAAAGTAACAGTATTAAGGTACGTTTTAGGAAGTGGGGAGAGGAACGACTCCTATTTTGAGTTCAAGCACGACAGTTTTCATTTTTGCTTATCACTTTATATTTACCTTTAGGCAGGCTTTTTATGTAAATAAAAGCATATTCCCTATATACTATTGTGTATACAATATGTAATTGATGTGTGTGTGTGTACGTATAATAAGTAACATATATCTGAACACCTGTTGTTTAGATTGGAAGCTTGTTGATGTTAGAAGCATATACTGCATCTTTGTCCAGGGTTGGGTAAGATGGTGATTTGCACATGGTAGATCCTTAAATGTTTGAATCAGAAAGCTCACCTCCCGTCTTCTGTGTGTTGTTAGGAGAAGGCCTAGGAGCCACCACGTAAGCCAGCATTGTTCTGTCTGCTTTTTCATGAGGGTGTCTTGTGATGTCAAACATGTGAACGTGCGTATTTGCATATGCCTTACACTGTCATATTTATCATAATGCTGTTTTTAGAGTAGCTCTGTTTGGTACTTGTCAAACTAGATGAAATAGCTGTGTGTGACCAGGTGAATGGTGTGACTGATGTTACTAGATTTGGTTTTCTAGTTTGGTGAGAATCACAGTCATTAGTACCTCCATGCTGATTGCACCTTGTGTGGTTTTTGTAGGACTAGTTTTTCATGTGCGTGAGATATTTTATGAGTTCTTTGGCCTATGAGGGGAGTCTCTCCGTTTCTAACTTTCCGATGTTTTCTTTGGTTAGTCATGTTAGTTCTTGTTTTTAATTATTATTCCTCGAGGGCAAGGGAAATCCATCCTCCTAAAGTGGGGAGTCTAAACTCAGCTCAGAATGAAACATGAGTCACCTGCATTGGGAAGGTCAGGTGGCTCACTCAGCTTTGCTGTGTTGCAGCCACGTGGCCTCTCCTTAGGCTTCTGGTTCCATCTGCCTGTCTCTTTTGCATTTTCTTTTCTTTTCTTTCTTTCTTTTCTTTTCTTTTTTTTAAAGATTTTACTTATTCAGGAGAGACACAGAAATGGAGATACAGGCAGAGGGAGGAACAAGTTCCACTCTTTTGTGTTTCCATCTTTATGTTCCCATGGCAAAAAGTAGGTGCTCCGAAATGCTTGTTGACTGCCAAAGATGAAAAGGAAAAGTGACCAAGAGTACGTTCTGGCTGTTGGAACCTCTGATGTCCGCCCTTGGTTCCCACTTACTACTGTTCTTTTTTCCCCCTCTGTATTTTAAAGGAGCAGAACTCTGTGGTTAGGCAGAGAAAGTTGTCCATCAAGGCTGTTTTGGACTTAGAGGGTAAGTTTACTTGTAAGGTCTTGGAACTAGCAGAGTGGATGGCTCAGTCTTTGTTGAATCCGTGATGAGACTTGCTTGAAAAAAAGAGGAGGAAATTGGGATTGTAAACCTGCATGTTCCCTCCCAAACAGTGTTTGCTGAAAGAATGTGTATGAAACTCTGATTTTCTCTTGAATTGTATTTTTTTTTCCAAGTACTGAAAGCCGCATAAGAACATTTTGGGATTTAACTTACTTTTTAGTGTACACGGAGTTGCATTTGTCTGTTCCCTAAAAAAACAAAAACAAAAACAAAAACAAACGACTCTAGATGCAAAATTAAATGCCCTACCTCTTGTCTTAACTGCATTTCTTTAATGTAAATATTTCCTTATACCTTCCTTAAAGTTGTCAAAATCTATCCCTTGCTATTTTTTTAATTTAATAGAGCTATAAAGTCTTAGAACAGTTTTCCTTGTGTTTTATATAATATATTCTAATACTATAAAGTGTCTGGCTCAGAGTCTGCTGTTTTCCCCACCTTCCCCTGTACCCAGACCTTGTACATAATATTCTGCTTATATTGAGAACTTAGTCCACAGTAATTGATTTAAAACATACCCCAAGGGATGCTTTGGTGGCTCAGTTGGTTAAGTGTCTGCCTTTGGCTCAGGTCATGATCCTGGGGTCTTGGGATCAGACCCTGCTGGGCTTCCTGCTGGGCAAGAAGCCTGCTTCTCCCTCTCTTGCTCCCCCTGCTTGTGCTCACACTCTCTCTGTCAAATACATACATACATACATACTTGCATACATACCATTACCCCCCCCAAAAAAATAAAACCTACCTTAAACTGCGTAGTGCCTCTCAAGACTTTCTCCCCAGAAGCCAGCACATTGAATGTGTGTGCTGCTTTCACTACTTTGAAAGTGTAGTGTGCCATGATAACTAGAGCATACATTGTGTAAAAAAAACCTCCTGGGTGCCTTTTATGGTGTCGAATAAATATTTATACTTGAGTACTCTCTTATGTTAGCAATAACCTGTACTTCGGCAGTCATCTAGCCATTAGTGCATTTTATCTGTGTTTGAATTCACACACAGACACACACACATACACAGACACACTCTCACCCTAAAACTTTTTTTTCAGGGAGAGAGGGAGGGCTGCTGGAGCCAAAAACCTGGGAGAGGAGAAGGCTGCAAGAAAAGTAAAACAATGATATGCCACTGTAATTTTGGCATTGAATTGTACCTTCAAAATAGTAGAACCGTGAGATGTCACTTATTTAAAAATAAAACAAATGTAGAGATGAATGGATAATAGTACTCAGGGTTTGACCCACCCCAACTCCTGGGTGTCTTTGGTCAAGTCTCGCTTTCCATATGGTACTAATGTCTTTGTTAGTTCAAATTCACTTTCTGCATTTATTTTTATGCGGCAGCCTTCCTGGTCTCTAGGGCAAAAGCTGAGTGGTAGGAGGGGTTGTGATCTTTTAGCAAGATCTCAAAACAGCATAATCTATGCACACGATAAAAACAAACATACTCTCAGTTCAGGACCACAAAGAACAGCAAAATCCCCTGAATTTATTTGCTTTTAATCCTTTTGTTGTAGGTTAAGATTATTATATTTTCCTTTGGGGTTCATTATTTCTGTTTTAATTGTTGATTGCTGTAATCTTCAGAGACTCTCCCAAATTTTATTTGCATGTAGTACAGAAACCATCATCTTAGCGATGTATTTTTATTGGAAAAATATCCGGGGGGTGGGAATCAAGTGATTTAATGTCTAGTTGAAGTTAACATGTTTACATTAAAAATACTTTTTGGTAGCTGTGAATAGTTGTTCATTTTAGAATAATCAGAAAATACAATGAAAAAGAAAAAAATCATCCATAATTCTATTCTGAAAACTCATTATTAGCTTATTGATTTATGGGTATAAATCAATATGTATCACTTTAAACAAGTCATAAAATGATCTCTTATTGAATATTTCATTTTATAACTCGTTTTTAATTTTTTAAAAAAGATTTTAAAATTTATTTATTCCTGAGAGACACAGAGAGAGGCAGATACATAGGCAGAGGCAGAAGCAGGCTCCCCGCAAGGAGCCTGATGCAGGACTCGATCCCAGATCCTGGGATCAGGACCTGAGCCGAAGACAGATGCTCAACCACTGAGCCACCCAGGCATCCCTATAAATTGTTTTAAGTTTTTAAAATTTATTTGCATGATCTCTGCACCCTACATGGGGCTTAAGCTCATGACTCTGAGATCAAGAGTCACATGCTCTTCTGACTGAGCCAGCCAGGCGCCCCTTATAACTCCTTTTCAAAACAAAAACAAAAACAAAAACAAAAACAAAAACAAAAACAAAAAACAAAACCTCAATATATTTAAAAAATATGCTTCTCCAACATCATTTTGACTACTGTGACCAGGTAATTAATGCGTGTGATCAAAATTCTAACTGACTCAAAGTTTGCAAAACATAAATCTTCCTCCCATTCCTGTCTCCTGGGCTGTTTCCCTCACATAGCAGTTGGCACTGTACCAGTTTCTTCTCTTTCCATCCAGAGTCTATGCAGGTAGGTATCTATACACTTATATATGAATATATATGTATGTGGATATATTATATAAATCGTAACATGCAGATTGTTTACCACCTGACTCCCTCCACTTAAATACAATATATGTTTTAGAGATTATTCAATAGTTATATAGAGTTGCTTCATTTTTAATGGCTATTTGTGGATGTACCATGTTATGTATCCTAATAGGTGATACTTGTTCCCTATTGATGGCCATTTCAGTTTCCCCTGGTATGTTGCTTTTAAAACAAATCTGCAGCAAATAAATTTGTATGCAAGTCATTTGATAAATGTGCCAGTATGTCTGTAGGAAGAATTGTTAGAAGGATGTGACTGTTCAGTTTGGATAGTGCGAAATCCTGCTCAGTAGAAGTGCCAGTTACACTCTACTAGCATTGTGTGGGCATCTGCTTCCCTCCATCATTCGGCCTGGGTGTTGTCACACTTTTTCATCTTTGCTTATCCTATACGGCAAGAGGGGTTCTTTAGCATATGGTTTATTATATATATATATATTTAATATGAAAGTGGTTTGGTAAATTTAAATCTATATTTCATTTTCTGTGAAATGTCAGATTATATACTTTGCCTAATTTTCTGTTGTGTTCTTTTTTCCCTTGATTTGCAGAATGTAGCCCTCCATCCATGATATGAATTGCTAATGTATTTTTTCCTGGTTTGTCTTTACTCCTTTGACTTGATAGTGATCTTTTCCCAAGTAGAAACACTAATTGATGGCTGTTTTCATTTTTAGCTTCTAGCTTTTGAATCATTCCTGGAAATACCATCCCCACTTTGAGTTTCTGTTTTTTATCGATTTTATTTTTTACATTTAAGTCTTTCATCCATCTGGAGTTTATTTTGATAGAAAGTGTGAGGTATGAATCTTAACCACCGCTCCCAATTGGCCACTCAGTTGCCCAATACCAGTCACTGAATATTGGATTTTCTACTGATTTGAAATACTACTGTTGTCATATACTAAATTTCTGTATTCTATTCTTTTCCTTTGATCTATCTGTGCATTCCCAGCAACCAAACTAAATTATCATAGCTTCATAATATGTAAAAATACCTGGAAAGACTGATTGTCCCTGATTACTATTTCTTTCCTTTTCTTTCTTTCCTTCCTTCCTTCCTCTCTTTCTTTTCTTTTCTTTCCTTTTTTCTCTTTTCTTTTCTTTCTTTCCATCCTTTTCCCTCCCTCCCTCCTTCCTTCCTTTCTTCTTTCTTTCTTTCTTTCTTTCTTCCCTCTTTCTTTACTTCTCTTCTCTTCTCTTCTCTTCTCTTCTCTTCTCTTCTCTTCTCTTCTCTTCTCTTCTCTTCTCTTCTCTTTTTCTTTTCTTTCCTTCTCTTTCCCCATGCCCATCATGGAGCTCAAACTCCTGACCCTGAGATCAAGAGTCAAACACTCTACCAACTGAGCCAGCCAAGAGCCCCTCTATTTTTATTGTTAGAATTTTTTCCTAGCTATTCTTGCCAGATTCCATTTCCAAATGAACATTAGAATCAATTTGTCTAGATGAAAATACAACAGAAATCCTGTTGGTATAGCTTTTCTCCCTCTCCTCTACCTCCCTGTCCCCCATTTTTCTGTCTCTCTCTCTTTCTTTCTTTCATTCCTCGCTTTCTTTCATGGAGGGAGGCATGGGAGGAGCAGAGGGGTAGAGAAAGAGAATCTTAAGCAGGCTCCATACCCTGTGTGTTGCTCATGTGGGGCTTGATCTCATAACCCTGAGATTGTGACCTGAGCTGAAACCAAGATTTGGTCGCTCAGCTGACTGAGCCAGGTGTCACCCACCAACAGTTATTTTAAAGGGAGGAGGGAAGGTGTGAGTGGGGAGCAAAAAAATGGACAGGAGAGGTTGAAAGGGTTTGTTTTTTTGCATCCTCAACAACACTTGTTCTTTGATTGATTGATAGAGGCTATCTCAGTGGGTGTGAGGTGATAGCTCATTGTAGTTTTAATTTGCACTGTCATGATGATGAGTGATGTGGAACATCTTTTTATATGCTTGTGGGCCGTCAGTATGTCTTCTCTAGAGAAATGTCAGTTGAAGTCCTGTGCCCATTTTTGTTTGGATTATTTGTTTTTGTTACTCTTGCCAAGTTGTAAAAGTTCTTTATATATTATGGATACTAAGCCCTTATGAGATCAATGGTTTACATGTATTTTCCCCCATTCAGTAGGTTGTCTTTTTGCTCTTGGTTGTTTCCTTTGCTGCACAAATGTCATTGCATTAAAAAAAGAAAAAAAGAAGAAGAAAAGAAAAAAGAATTAGTAACTCTATAGGAGAAAAATGCCATCTCTTTTTATTTAAAATTCCTCTGTTTACTGAGAAGCTATATATGTTATTAGCCATTTTTCTTCTCCTCTTGAGGTTGTTACTCACTTTTTATACTTGGATCTTGGTGTGTCTTGGCCGCCTTCTCATCATCCCCCCCATGGTCCTATTAAACCTTTGTGTTTTGTGGCACATATTTTTCCTGTTTTTATTTTTATTTTGGTTATGTCAGACCTTTAAGATATTGTTTTTACTAACAAAATACAGTATTAAGAGCAAATACTTTGTAGGTGACATTTTTGGGAGTAATTTGCATGGCTCTGGGCAGCTTTCAGTTCTTCCTTCCCTGGGTCTTTAAGTCTTCTCTCTTACCACACTTTTGTAATCAGTCAGTACTAAAAATAGTGGGTTTAGGTATTACTGTTAATTTACATGCCTCGGCTTATAGGCATGGTGTGTTTCATGTTACAGATAGGCAAATAATATCAGTTTAAAAATTTATATAAGCATAACCTTGATAAAGTTTAGGATTGGGAGTTTACTGTTAGGATCAGACTTCAGCCATTGTGTTCTGGGCTTTGTTGGAGGCATTGTGGTGTGAAAAGGAACATCTGGTGCAATCAATAGGGCTATAGGAATGAAGATAGTAGTTTATCTAACTCATTAGTGTCTGTAGTTGGCTAGAAATAAAGTGTCACTAGAACAGAAAAAGGTTCTTATATTTGTATTCCTAGCACTCAGGTGTGTATGTAGTAGGTACTCCATAAATCTTTGTCCTGTTGCACGTAATTAATTGGAAAGATTCCTAGCATAGAGTCAGATTGGGTTAGATAGAGTGACTAAGAATTAGGAAAGGATAATGGTTTGGCAGAGAGGCAAGACGATAGGTTCCAAATATTTTTTAGTTTTATATATAATCACTGAAAATCTGTAAATAGAAGAAGCCAAATTAGTACCTTACTTCTGAGGTATTATGTTAACTGTGTGTATATATGTATGTAGATAGAGAAAGAGACAGTGAGTTTACCTTTCTGTTCTCTAAAGCATGTTGGATGTAGTGCTCAATAAATATTTTCACGGATGCATTTCCTATGTTGTTCTACCAAAGTTAGTTATTTACTTCAAATGTGTCCTGGGTTTAGGAGGCATGGGTGGTCTCCGCGCATTTTAGAAGTTTTATTTGACTGCAGTTGAGAAGGGCAAGGGGGTATGTTGACAGTGGTGTCAAGTACTGACCACTAGTTAACCAGAATGAGAATTCTGCAGAGAGAGAAAAATGCAAACATTTTGGCCTTGGGGGCAGTTAGCAAAAGGATGACCAACCTATTGTTTTGGTGTCATGTGAGAATATCCCTTTTGGTATATGACTTTATTAGAACTCAGAATGATATTGGTGATGATGGTGATACTACCACCTGGCTTTTGCAAAACTCTTATTAATTTTTTGACGTATTATTTTATTTGAATCTTAGTGCTGGTGGGTGATAAGACTGGTATTATTTTCCCTTTATATATGAGGAAACAGAAGCTGATTGATCACGACTTCCCTACATACACTGTGCTAGATGTGGTGAGTGCTACAAAAACTTTGTCCCACACCTCTTATCTCTAAGAGAATCATCAGGACCCCAAGAAAAATAAGCTACATTTGTTAACCGGTTTTAAAGCCCTGGGGATACTTCATACTTCTTAGAGATGTTTTTTTTTCCTCAACTAATTAAAATAAAATTGGAACCTGAAGGGACATAGCGTCAGCCTTGCATTATAATTATCTAAGTCTTCCAGCTGGGTTTTTACTGGATCACTTATAGAAATACTCCTCTGACTCCTTCTAATACCAGCAACAGCATTTGCTGAGTGTGTTTTATATGTTAGGTTATATTCTAAGTGCTTTTCATGTTTCATTTTTTAATATCTTTTTAAAAAATATTTTATTTATTTTTTTAAGAGATTTCATTTATTCATGAGAGACACACACACACACACACACGGAGAGAGAGAGAGAGAGAGAGAGAGAGAGAGAGAGAGGCAGAGACACAGGCAGAGGGAGAAACAGGCTCCAAACAGGGAGCCGATGTGGGACTTGATTCCGCATCCCCAGGATCATGCCCTGGGCCGAAGGTGGTGCTACACCGCTGAGCTACCTGGGCTGCCCCATTTTTAAATATCTTCCCAAGAAACCCATGAACAGTACTTTAATATCCCTGCTTTACAAATGAAGAAACAAGGTGTAAAGGGATGACTAGTTTTGGTGCTGAATAGTATTGATTCTGAAACTGAATATTAGACATTTTGTAAAAGGCTACTTTGGTGGTTTCCTGTTCAAATTAAACATTTAATGTATTTGAGAGCAAACATGATATGATGCCTGCCCTGAGGCTCAAGGCCAGTCTGGAGAAAGAGACATAGAGCTTGCTCATTGTCTTGAAATGGGTGTTGTAAGAGCTTGCTTGCATAAGTGATGGAGGAGGAAGTGAGCAACTCTGGCTGGGTCATCAGAAAAGATTCTTACAGTACATGACCTTTGACCTTGGACTGGATGGCTAAGTAGGAATCTTTGTGAGGGGTGAGAGACAGACGAGGAAAGGAGTTTATGGAGGCAAGTCAACATGTACAATGAAGCAGTGGCACGGATGGGCAAAAAGGTGTTTGTGAATCCTCAGAATTTCCCTGGATCCGGAACCTCAGGTAGTCATCTGGGTGTGGGGAGGGGGTGGTGGTGTGAGCAGTCTTGTGTGCTAGGATCAGGAATCCAGACTGTATTCTGTAGGTGGTTAGTAGGTGGCAGGTGTGGGGGAGTTCAGTTTTAGGATATTATTTTGGCAATTGAATAGAAGGTACTAGCAAACCAGGTAAAGTATGTCTCTGTATTCCTAGCCAGTGTTAACCCTAAGAAGCAAAACTGCCAGTTATTTTACCAGCAGCAGATGGGTTTCTTTGAGAATAACGGAGAATTGCAATCCAGGACAGGAAAACTATGGCAAAATCCACAGGCAAGTCCACCAAGCACAGGAGAGGAATCTTCTTTTGTAGAAGAAAGTGGGAAGCTGGGAAGACTGTCATAAACAAAGACCTCATTGGAGTCAACTGGGAGGGTTTTTATTTTATTTTTTAATGATTTTATTGATTTATTTGAGAGAGAAAGAAGCAGCAGGACAAGCAGAGCAGGAAGGAGAGGGAGGAAGGGGATCTCAAACAGACTCTGCCCTGAGCGTGGAGCCCTAGCCAGGCCCGATCCCACGACCTTGAAATCATGCCTGAGCCAAAGCCAAGAGTCCCACGCTCAACAGACTGAGCCACCCAGGGGCCCTAAACTGGGGGTTCTAAGCCTAGTGGCTTTTCATTAGCTGAGCTGGGACTCTCTCTCATTGGCTGGGCTGCTGGGGCAGGAGGAAGTCTCTTTTCTTCCTGCTAGAATTGTAAAGTAGTATCTGTGTGCAAGGTCCTGTCTCTCTTCCTGTTGGGTCTGCAATCCACTACGAGTGGTGGGGCAAGAGAGTTCCCCCTCCCCACCCTCCCAACTCCATTTTAGTGAGGTTTCCTTTTTATTAGTTTTCCACACCAGAGGTGGGGGTGCTGGGTTCCTGAGAGATCACTGGGCTACTGTGTGTCATGTCGGGTGGAGGGGATCTGAGGGTTAGAGAAGAGTAGAGAGAAGGGCTTTCAGGTTCCATGGAAAAGGAACTGGGATGGAAAATCTAGAAAGAAGAGCAGATGCTGGGAAGGAGATAATTATGTTTGGCGTATGGCACACTTGAGGCCTTCCCAGTTGTCCGAAGCTGCATAACACACCATGGTAAAACCCAGTGGTTTACAACAACAGCATTTGTTATGGTCACAGATCTGTCACTTGGGCAGCGCTTGGTGAGGACAGCTTGTCTCTGCTAGCCTCAGCTGGGGCGATTTGAAGTGTGAGGCGGAGATCATCTGAAGGCTTACTCACTCCCATGAGGGGTGGTGGTACTGGGAAGACTCAACTAGCTGGGGCTCCTCGGCACCCGTCTCTGTCTGCGTGGCCTCCAGAAAAACCCCCCAGCACAGGCCTGTTCGATGGTGGTTATTTGGTTGCCTGTGTTGAGTAGTAGTTTATGCCAGAGACTGTGCTGTAGACCTGACAGTGGGCAGCCCCGGGATGCCCACCCTTCTTGTGTGTTCCCTAAGGGCTCCCAAGGTATGACTCTTAAGAGAGAGGTGGACAGAAGCTGTGTGGCTTTTATGACTTCGCCTCGGGCATCACTTCGTCCTCATTCTGTTAGAAATGTGCCAGCAGAGGCCAGCCCATACTCAAGGAGAAGGAGGTGAGACTTGACTCCACTTTGGGAGGGAAGAGCATCAGTGGCTCTGGGCACATGTTTTAAAACCACTACCTAGGTCTCATGGGACGTTTATGTGGGTAGGTTCAGGGGTGAAATACGGATCTCTAAGAGAAGGAACTGGGCAGGATGTCGAGGTTTGGGAGACATGTGATCTTGGAAGCTATTAAGTTGCTGAGATGGCCCACTGGGGGGGGGGAGCGGGGGAGGGGGAGGAAAGTGGAGTGAAAGGAGAGCAGAACTTGGATGTGAACATTTCAGGGCAGAGAGAGGAAGGTGCAAGTTAAGACGGAGTTCAACTTTCAAGGGCGGTGGAGAGGCCAAGTGGAGAGAGCCAAGTGGATGGGCCAGAAAGAGTATTGGGTATTGGCTGGTGCTGAGGACCCAGGGTAGGTAATGCTGAGGGGTTCAGACTCTGTGGGTTGGGGTGGGGTGGGACTGCTCACCAGTATCCAGTGTCAGGTTTTGTTTTTGAACGCAAAGAGGGTGGTAGTTTGACCTCTGTGCGCATTTGTAAAAAGAGAGAAGCCAGAAGCAGGGGGAGAATAACTGGCTTTGCTATTACTGTATATGTCACTGGTTTTAGTTAAGATGCTTTTAATGCAAAATGTATTATAATAGTCATACCCTGGAGTTTGACCTTCAAGGAGCTCAAGTCTATGAGCAATAATTCACTTTAATGGTAACAGCTTTGCAGAGAGTAAGTACTTATTAAATACTTGCAAAATGAAAGTGCAGTATTACACATTATCTGGGTGGTATGAGAGCCAGAGAAGCAATTTCGCCTGGAGGTGACATTTGAGCCAAATCCTAGTGAAGCTGTAACTTGCTTTTTTTTTTTTTCTTCTTTTTTTTTAAACGTGATTTCTCAGGGCGAATCTGAAGTTGTGAGTGCTCACTTCCATCATGGAGTGTCTTGGCTGTGGGATTCATTTGTGCAGCGTGCCTGGGTTTGTCAAATATTCTCTCGAAGGCTCTCTTGAAAAATGATTTGCAGTCCAGAGTGGCAGGTCCCAAACAGGAGTCCACCAGCTATTTCTCTCGGGTCACTGTTGGAAGGGAAACATACCTTTCAAATCTATTCTTCTGATGATGTTTAAAATGGATTGCCCATTGCTTCAGGGATTAGATAAAAATTTTGACTAACAGTAAAGATAATATGACAGATTGCTCTTGGTTTAGGGGCTTTTATTTTTTCCCAGAATTATAATCCAATTTCAGACTTCCTCTTATTTTTATTTTTTTTTCCTCTTTTTTTTTTTTTAATATTTTAATTTAGTTATTCGTGAGAGACACAGAGAGAGGCAGAGACACAGGCAGAGGGAGAAGCAGTCTCCATGCAGGGGGCCCAACGTGGGATTCGGGATTCGTGGGATTCAATCGCAGGACTCCAGGATCACGCCCTGGGCCAAAGGCAGGCGCCAAACCGATGAGCCACCCCGATGAGCCACCCCGGGATCCCGCAGACTTCCTCTTTTTAATCTCCAGAAAGGACTCCAGTCCTGGGAGGGGGGGTTGCTGTTTTGCTGGTTTGCCTCTGGCTGGGGCTGTGGTCACTGCAGCTGGTCTGATGATGTTTTCCTAGTCTGATTATTCTATTTATAATAGCAACCGTAGCTGTTAAATTTGAAGAGGAGTGAACTCTGCTGAAACACCCAAGTGCACTTGATAGCTTTGATAATTCCTCAAAATCCAGAGTGAAGTGTAAATTACAAATCACACATCTGTCTTTTGGCTCCTGTCAGTTTTCTCTTTTGCACACCACACTTTCTGTGGGTCTGTCATCCAACTTTGCTCTTCCTCCTTCCTTCAGCTTTCCTCTCTTTTCCTGTCTTTTATCTCCACTGAATTTCCATTTTCTCCCACTCCTTTCTATCTTTCCCCATTTTGGGTCATAAAACAGAACTCAGGAATTTTGTTGTTCTTTTTTTTTAAATTTTGCTTTTATTTCATGGATTTATTCAAGATATTTTATGTTTCCTATTAGTATTAACGTTTTTTTCTGTGGGAATAAAAAAACCCCCAAGTAACAGATTTCCTAGTTTGTTCATTTATTATTAATTAATTTCATTTCTATTGTGACATTAATTTAGGGCTCTCTCTCTCTCTCTCTCTCTCGGCATGTGTGTAATGATTCAAAGCTTAGAAAAAAATATTTCAAATTAGTCGTTGGGAATCTTCAGAACTCATACTTTATTTAACTCTTTGGGTCTCTGTATGCATTCTGGGCAAAGTGGAAACACTAAGAGGCTGCATAGTTTTTAAAATTTACTGGAAAATGAAGAGGAACTTTTGATTTTTCTTTATCAATTGAAGGAATTGAGGGAAGTAGTCAATTGCATTTCTAATCCCATGTCATCCCAGAGTATGGACACTTGTCATATTGTCACTTCCGCCTTAGATTCTGGACATGTTGGCCACCAGCAAGTGTTCCAGCTCCCTGAGTGGAGGAGGAGGCTGTGCGGTGGGCAGCCCCTACGGGCTGGGCTCCTGGGGCTTTCACCCACATTTGCACACAGAGCACTGTACCACGAGCCCCCGGCACTCAGACTGTCCTGCTTCTCCTGACCCAGGGGCTTGTTCACCCCCAGTCACCCTTTTGCTTTTGACAATAAAATGCAGTTTTGGGGAATTTGTTTTTAAGTAGGCTCCACGCCCAGCATGGAGCCCAGTGTGAGACTTGAACTCACAACCCTGAGATCAAGACCTGAGCTGGGATCAGGAGTCAGGACCACAGTCCATGAAGTCCCCCAGGAGACCCATTGGGGAATTTTTAACATGTGTCCATTGTGCCATTAATACCACTACCTCACATCTGTATTTTCCGTGCTGAACAAAAGAAGAAAGTTCGTGGGCCCTTCACGAGGCGCCCTGCCACAGAATGTGGCAGTTCTGGTCTTTCTCTAGAGGTTGCAAAGGCGACTGGAAGGATGCAGAAGGTGAGATGGGGATGGTTTGGGCCTTTCAGCTTTGGAAGAATGTGAAATTCTTACTTCTTTTCAACCAGTACCATGTAGGAAGGAGGAATTTTATTTGGCAGGGATGCTCATGATGTATTCAGTATATGCCTGGTCCTGTCTCCAGCCAAGCAGTTCGGGGCAGCAGATGCCTTCTTTGAGCTTCTCTGCATCTCCGCTCAGATGGACTCTTCCTTTTCCATCTTACTGATAAGGGGGCGTGAAGTGTGGGGGACTTAAAGAACTACCCAGTATCATACAGTTTTACAATATTTTGCCACCTGTCAGTCATGTAGAGAGATGTGATTTTATTTTTATTTTTTAAATTAAAAAATTTTTTTTAGAGATTTTATTTATTTATTCATGAGACACACACAGAGAGAGGCAGAGACATTGGCAGAGGGAGAAGCAGGCTCCCCATGGGGAGCCCGATGTGGGATGCGATCCCTGGACTCCAGGATCATGCCTCTGAGCTGAAACCAAGAGTTGGATGCCTAACTGATTGAGCAGCCCAGGTACCCCAAGAGTCCTTATTTTAAATGGATTTGTTACAGACATACATTTGCTAAAATGGAGCAGATTTATTTAATAAAACCAAGTCTCCAGTGTACGGGATTGTGCTCGTGAATCCTTGTGTTAACTGGAGATGAGTCACGTTTGGATGCCAGTAGAGCCAGAGTCCTTGGGTCCTCAGTTAAGGTCTTGAGATTGCTGTTTTGGGGAGAAGGCCGTGCTGAGGTGGGAGTGGAAGTGCTATAAAAGAAGCATTCCCCTCACCCCCTGTAGGACTCACTTGAGGGAACTTCAGCACCTTTAGAGGAATTAGTTTTTCCTGCTGAATACACCTCTGCTTATTCCAGCCAAGCCAGCGGGCAGCTCCCCCCCCCCGCAGCCCCCCCCGGGGGGGGCTTTTTAGGAAGCAACTGTGGCTGCCATTAGCGTCCTCACTTACCTGGCATCTCCAGCTTCAGGCAGCCATAAATGTGTATAGTATTTTTCAGTGCTTTGCAGTAATTCTTTATCATCCCCCCCCCCCCCATAAGCTAAACATAATCCTCGGGGACAAAAATATATAAAAGCAAAGCAACGTAACACGTCTTTTAAATAAGAGGGGCCTAGAGATCTCTGTCATTTTAAGCACCCCGCCTCCCACATTTATTTGTTTGTGTCTCAGCATCATCCCTTCTTTGAAAATACCTGTTAATTATGGGACAGATGTGCTAAGGGAAACATAAACACATTTTAATGAAAGTAAAAACCAAAACCCAGGCCTCATTTCCGGTAGTCACTCATACTCCTCCGCCAGCCCTCCTCCCTCTCCCCTGCACACACCCTGTGCAGTCACTATTCAGGTTCCTAATCACAAGCTCGGACTTGAAACACAGGCTGCTTTCTTTGGCAGGCCTTCAGGATATCAAGTTTCCTCTGTTCAGAGGGACCCCAAGACCTGCTTGTACCTGACTTCTCTCACGGAAGAGATCTTCTTGAAAGCTGGATTTGCCAGTCACAGTTTGGGATAGTAAATGTAATTGGTATGGGGGGGTCGGGGGGCTGGGGGTGTTGAGGAAAGGTGTTCTCATAGCAGCATTTCATACCTCAACGTGCTGCTCAGGTTGTTTCATGCCAGCCCAGGTGGAGTTGGCTTCTGCCCATGTGATTCTGTTAGTCATGGTTGCAGGCTGGCCTGGTCCTCCAGCGTCCCTGGAGAGCTGGGGTGGGGAGGAGGGGAGGAAAAAGATGGTCAGGATGGGCCTCCTTCTGAGGTGGGTGGCCGTGGGGGGAGGTAGAGGCAGTATTCAGAAGTATTCAGAAATGTCTGTTCTAGAAGGGGGCGCAGGAAGGTAGAGGCTCCCTAGGGTTGCAGCATTCTGTTATCCACGTAACAGAGAGGTACAAGGGCTCTTGTTTATACTGAAAGCTGCTTATCAGTAATTGCTTCGTCCTTCTCTGACAGATGTTGACATAAAGGCAATTCTATCCTGGCTTGCTTTTCACTTGCTTCCTAACTCATTTGGGAATGGATCTTCTACAGTGGACATATTACAGGATGACCTCTTAATATATCTGATGCCTGACACTACGGTCTTTTTCTTAAGTTTTAAGTCTTTTCTCTCCAGAGTGAAATCGTATTTTTCTTTATTATTCTTGATGTAGTGTTAAATCTTTTCTTTTTTAAAAAATTGGAAATTTCTATATGAGGCTGTAACTTTTTGTTTCATCTTCGCTAGGTAAAGAACCTAGGCTTCTTAAATGGATGTGGCTAAAAAGTTGGCCTTGTTAAAGGAAAAAAAAAATTGGCTGAATGGTGGGAGATGAGAAGGAAAACTATGCATGCTTTCAGGTTAAAAAAGAGATCATTTTTCTCTGTACCATGGAGAAGCATGGCCCAGATCATTGAATGGCACACAGCTGTTCCTTTGTAGGTCTGCAGTCACTTTAAGCATGGGGTTTTGCTTGTGTCAAAGAACAAGTGGGTTGTGATGACCTCGCAATATCTAGGAGAATAAAGCTTGAAACTGAAGGAGCTGATGTTCCCAAAACCCAGGAGTGAGAATGTACTCTTATTCCTTTTTTTCTCTTCAGTGAAACTTGAAGAGTACTTGTTTTAGAGAGAGAAACTTATACTTGATCTTTTATCGCAGAGTTAAGGTAAGAATATCTAGGCTGTGTTAGATGTTGGCTTTTTAAGCTGTTGTAGGATGTGTGTCAAGGGTGATACCTGCATTTTGGACATCAAATGGGCTTCTCGCTTAAAAAAATTTGGAAGTGGAAAATTCGTAATTCTTTATAAAGTACCAGTTATTTTTATTCCTAGTTTGGAACATGACTTGTAGCAATAATAGGGAGATTAAAAGGTTATCTCTTACTTGCCATCTCTCTGCTGAAAATTAACTATAGCTAATCCTATTTTTATATTATAGTTTTCCATAACCTTAGTTTATTTTTTAAAAGATTTTATTTATTTATGAGAGAGAGGGAGAGCACAAGAGCAGTGGGGAGGGACAAAGGGAGAGGGAAAAGCAGGCTCCCCTTGCGGGACTCCATCCCAGGACCCTGAGATCATGATCTAAACCAATGGCAGACACTTAACCAACTGAGCCACCCAGGTGCCCCCCCCCCATAACCTTATTTTAAAGTGGATTCCAGACTACACTTGTGCATCTTTGTTTATAAATATTGGCAGTAATGGTCCATTTTACTTCTGTGAAGTTGGTGAGAAATAAAATACAGGTGTAGGTGTTTGCTTGAGTTTATGCATTTCCAGACCCCACAACCTGGAAAGGGATGTCAGGGCTTAGAGGGTTACATTTGTTACTTAGATTTCAAAGCCCTGTTTCCTGTCTCCTTTTCCCTGCTGCTCAAGGAAGCAGCCCCAGAAAATATAAAGATGACAGCGAAGCCTGGGAGCAGCATTGTCCACCGCAGAGTATAGTGCAAAGGAATCAACAAAACAAGACAACAGAAGATTTTGTGAAACTTCAGCTTTTCCAAAACAACGTTTGCATTATTCTTTGGTAGCTAAGTGTCCATCGTAATAGAGTTGACTGTCGTGTACATTTTCTGTGGGAGACGCTAGTAAGATCAGCTGAACTCACTGAGACACTCCTGAGAATTCTGGAGTAAAATTCCTTACTTGGCTTGTTTTTCATGATCTTTGTGAGCTCCAACATTTCAGTAGCTCACAGGGAGCCTCCATTCTCCTATCCCATAAGCTTTTCCTCTACCGTAATTGCATGGTTAACCATTTCTCCAATCCCCTCCCAGTACCTGGTAGTATCTAAAAAAAAGTTACTTTTAATTTATAGGAACAGTGCAACAATGCACAAAAACACTTCTTGTTAAAAAAAAAAAAAGGCAGTATGGGGGGGCGGGTCAAGAGAATATGGATAAAGATATTTGCTCAGACACCTCATTTGGTGAGAGTCTTGTCCTTTTCTTAGCGACCTGTGTAGACTAGCAGTTCTCAAGCTTTTGTTTGTATCTGAGGGCTTGTCTAAACATATTAGTAGACTCAGATTGCTGATTCAGTGGGTCTGGGGTGGGGCCTGGGAATTTGCATTTTTAGTGAGTTCCCTGGTGATATCAGTGCCTCTGGTTCAGGGACCACACATTGGGAACACTCATAGAATTGATTTTTGCATATGTGTGCCTTTTAAAAAGGCAAATACTGTCGTACTATAGGTGCTTCTCTAGTTTTTATCAGCTCTGTCTTGTGGAGAGCTTTTTGTGGTAGTACCTGGCAATCACTTCCTCTTTTTAAAATTTTTTTATTTTTTATTTATTTTTATTTTTTTAATTTTTTTATTTCCTCTTTTTTTTTTAAAGAGTGTGGAGGGCACGAGGGGCAGAGGTTGAAGGAGAGACAGAAAATCTTTTTTTTTTTTTTTTTTTTTTTTTTTTTTTTTTGAGAGACAAAATCTTAAGCAGGTTCCATGCTTAGCTCAGGGCAGAGCCCTATGTGGGGCTCTATCTCACAACCTGAGGCAAAATCAAGAGTTGGATGTTTAACTGACTGAGTCATCCGGGTGCCACTGTGATCATTTCATTCTTTTTAACTGCTGCATAGTGTTTCAGAGTATAAATATGCTTTAATTTAACTTCTATTAATGGGCATTTGGGTTCCTTACAGAATTTTGTAAAACTATTATAAATAACTGCAGCACTGAGCGTCTTTGTTTATCCATCCTTTAGGCAAGCATGTTTGCCTAGGGTAGTATGGAGAAGTGAAATTGCTGAGCATTTATATATTTTATGTTATTTTTGTTTTAGTTGGTAACGTCACCCTGACTCCTTATGATGTTTACCACATTAACACCTAGCCCTGAGTAATTTATTATCCTCCTAAGCTGGGGCTAAACCGGAGTTGCTAGGAAAATTGTAAAAATGTGCTGATTGGGCTCTTTGGAAATTCAGCTTGAAATGGGCTTTGGGCTGCTGGCCAGTCTTTTTTCATTTTTTATAGACTTCCTAAAACTGATAATCCAACCATTTTTTCCACTCACGGTACACTTGGTGGGTAAGCATTGCCTTTGGTAACAATGGCTCGCTTATGTCAAGTTTATAGAGGATATAGGTCCAAGTGTATCTTGTAATGTGAAGTCATTGTTAGACTTCTCCATTCTGGATGTCCTTCCTTTTGTCAGACTCTACATATTGGTAACCAAATGTAGCATTTCTTGTATCCTCCACTTCCTAAACCAGTTATTCCTCTTTTTTTTCTGCCCTGGGCAACGATACGTCTTAAGTGAGTCTGGCAGGTATTAGGTGGGGCTACCGTCTTAGGTAGGTTGTGGCAAAGTAGGTGGGTGTTACATCTCAGCACTACCATTGCTAATAGGTTTGATTTCCTAGATAGGTAAAGTCAGAATTAGAGGTGGGGAGCTCATGCTGGCTTGTCAGTTCCTTGTTTTGCCAAGTCATTAAAATCAGCCAATATAAAGCCACCATCTTTTTATAAGTGTGAGATTTTTAACACCCCTCTCCACCCTCTCAAATCAGGAAGATCATAATCTGAGAATAAAGGGCATTGCTTTTAAGTTCAGTTTCAGAAAAAAAAAAAATTTTTTTTTTCTCCTTTGCCTCCGGCAAGTGAAAAATATTGATTTAGTCTGGCGTTGGCCTAGCATATAGAGGAAGCTGCTATTCTGGAGTAAAAAATGTAATATCTGTACTAGGTGTTCCTAGTTTGCCATGCTGTTGGTTAGTGGTGTTTCCAAAAGTGACTGGACGTGGAGGTGGTCCTATAAAGTGCAGCTCTCCTGAAGGAGAAAAATTCTTAGGATTCTTAGTCACCCATTTCCACTCTTGGAGCACTCCCTGTATGTCAGGCATTGAGCTACGTTTTAGATAAAAAAGAAGCAGAGAAAGGAGTTCTTGCATTTCAGCAGCTCCTTGGTAGTCCTGCTTTGTCTGTAGCATGCAAACTGCTTTCCCATGAAAAAGCGTTAAAACTTTTATATATGGGACACCCGGGTGGCTCAGTGGTTGAGCATCTGCCTTCCGCCCAGGGCGTGATCCTGGAGTCCCAGGATTGAGTCCCACATCGGGCTGCCTGCATGGAGCCTGCTTCTCTATCTGCCTGTGTCTCTGCCTCTCTCTCTCTCTCTCTCTCTGTGTCTCCCATGAATAAATAAATAAGAATCTTTAAAGAAAAAAAAAGACTTTTATGATGACAAATGCCATGTGTGCTCAAAGATCATCACTTGCTGTCAAAATCTGCTTATATTGGTCACTTTGGGCTACAAGCTGTGCTTCGCCAATGTTGCTGGTGTATCTTTGAGCTTCTTGGGAGCATCTCCTTTTAAAGCCAAGAAACTTTATTGTAAGGACACCTGCATATCCATTATTTACTTTTGTGCTTTTGCATGTGAAAGTACCCCGTAAATGATAACAAAACTTGTTCCGATTTTTTTTTTACTTGTTCCGATTTTAACACAAGGGCTCCCCACATACATAGTGAACCTCTCCTCCTCCTCGTCCCAGAATACTTCAGCAGAGCCTGAGACAGTTGTGCATTTGGAACCTCATGTGGTGTGTGGAAACAAATTAAAAAATAACCCACAGAGTGACCCATTACAGTGTTAATTCTTTCCAAACAACCAAGATCTAAGGAGCTTATTAGGGTTTAAATAGGTACAGTGCTTTATTAGATTTTTTTTTTTCTGTTACAACTTATTGGATGAGGTGCCAAAGGGGTAGAGATGACCTAAAAAATGTGGAACTCCTTCGATTTGATTAAGATGGGCACCGAACACCATGCTGAAGGCATTTCCACGGTCTCAAGGAACCAGTTGTGGGCTTATTTCGGTGAATCTGACAGAAAAGGTATTTTGAGAAAAGGGTGGCGGTGGGCTCTGAGCCACATGAGCATCCCATGAACTCCCTCCCAAGAAGACCACTATCCTGAAGCCTACTACATATTTAATACAAGGGGAGGCATCTGATGCTTTTCCTAGTGCTACAGGGCTCGCTGCAGTTGCTATGGAGAAGCTGGTGCTGGTCCCAGCTGTGTGACAAAGGCCCTTCAGGGAGGGGAGCAGGAGCGGAAGGTCACTTAACCTCGATTAGCTTGGAGAGCCCTGCTGGTTCTGATGACTATTGATCAGTGTCTTTATGGCCTCCTGTATTGTAAAATGTCTGCTGTTTTTAACTGTTGAGTATTTTTTTAAAGTACTGTCTTATTTTTCTTGGGATTTGGCTTCCCATTGCAGAATCCTAAACTTGTATGTTGGTAACATTAAGATATAATTTACTGACTAATTATTTGTATTGTTAACGTGATATTCTTCATAGTAGAGAAGAGGACAAGATATTACAAAAAAACATGTGCCTGACAAGGATGACTTTCATTTGAAGAAGGGTAAATGACCTGGTTGGTTCTGACCATTCCTTGAACTTTTTTCTTTAAAACTAATTATAGAATTTGTTATATATATATAACTTAAATATTGGAGTCTTTTCCACGGATTTCATTTTACAGATTCGTTCACAAATAAACTGTGACTTTTATGATTGTTTAAAAATGTAATGTGTATATTTCACGAATGAGAGCATAAATAACACTTTTTCTTTTGAAAAGCGTGTTGTTTTTGTTTGCTTTGGTGTCTAATACGGTGGAATGTACTAGAATCTTAATAAACATTTAATGCATGTGCTTCATGTTGAAAATGGAACTATCTAGTCCTTAGTAGGTTTTTTAATCTTTATATACTTCTAGTCCCCAGAGTAGGTTTTTTGTGATACTTGTAAATTCTAGAAATGATAATTTTTTAGTTGACTGATCAGTTGGTCTTTTAATGTAGTGGACATTGTGTTAACTATGAAACCTAAAAAAAAAATTAGTGTGGACTATGCTTATGGGTGGCCACTTGCTAAGTTTTAATGAGTTCTGGTCAAAGGGAAAATGTGTTTTCCAAAGTACCCATACTTTTAAATTGGAAAGGTTGTCTTTCCAACAATAGAGCCTCTTTTTTTTTTTAAAGATTGATTTTTTTTTTTTTTTTAAGAGAGAGTGGTTGCCCGTGATTGGGAAGAGTGGCAGAGGGAGAGAGAGAGAATCCTCAAGCAGATACTCCACTGAGTGCAGAGCCCAATGTAGGGCCTGATCCCACGACCTGAGCTGAAACCAAGAGTTGGCTGCTTAACTGACTGAGCCACCCAGGTACCCCAGCTAGAGCCTCTTTTGGGATTTATAGCAACAAAGACAAATAGAGATGACTTGACTGTGTTAGGGTTTAGACCCTTCTCTTTGGGGCACAGATTCTGAAGGTTGGCTCCAGTAAGGGGAAGAGAAGGGGATGAGAGAACATGCAGCCTTCTAGATGTTTCATATAAACTTGTAGATTGTCTCATTTAGTCCTTTCAAAAGCTGCCTTAGTAATTTGTAGTAATTTACAGGTGGGAGATCTGAAGGCCCAAGAAGTGGATGCTTTGTTCCTTGGTCTTATGGGTCCTAAATGTGGAATCAAGATGCAAACCCAAATCAGTCTGATTCCCAGGTTCATGCTCTGTGACCACTACGATAAGGTGCTGGAAGCCATTGGCAGCTGACTTGGAGGGCGTTGTTCTCTTGACTCCTGAACCACCTGCTTCATCTCACTTCCTCTGTAAATGTGCGAATGCAGTGTTTCTGTCAGTTATTCTCCTTTTCCATTCTCTTCTGATGCGCTTACAAGAGAAAGTGTAGGGGTAGAGAAAGGAAGGAAAAATTGAATTCTTCTTAGGGCCAGTCTGTGTTTTGTTTTGTTTTAATTCCTTTTTCCTCTTTCTCTGACTCTCCCATTTTCCAAATGTGGTCCCTGACTACAGCAGGCTTCTCCACAGTTAATCAAGTCTTTATTACTGGGGATCATCCCAACCCTAACAAATGTCCAATAATATCACTTTCTGTTTTTTTTCTGTTTACAGATGTGGGATGGTGGAGAATCCTTGATTTGACTAGGTTAATGAGAAGTAGAGACCTAATCTGTGCCTTGGGGAGTTGCTGGCTTGTGTGGGATGCAGGCCTGTGAGCCTTCACTGCACCAGAAGATGCACTGACTCCATAGCTAAAGTGATCCATACAATTTGAATTAAGGGAAAAGAGTAATTCTGGTGAGGGAGGATCCAAAGCATTTTCACAAAAGATAAGCGTCACTGGATCTCAACCTCGAGAAGTTTTAGGTGGGTCTCAGAATATTCTAGATGAAGGTGGTATGGAGATTGCTTTACATATGGTAGCAAATTCACACTTTTTGTTGTTGTTGTTGTTGCCTAACATATCCTAAAACTTATCAGCTTAAAAAATACCCAAACATTTGTTATGTTACAGAGTTTCTAAAGGTCAGGAATCTGAGACTAGATAGCTACATAGTTCTGGCTCAGGGTCTTTCCTGAGTTTGCATTAAAACTGTTGGCTGGAGCTCGAGTCATCTCAAAGCTTGATTTGGGTAGTCTTTGGCAGGAGGTATCTGGTTCTTACTCCCTGGGCCTTTCCATAAAGCTGCCAGTGACCCGATTTTCATCCATCCTACAGAGAGAGAACCCAAGAACTGTATTTTATTGGTCATACAGATCATCCCTGGTACAGGTGTGTGACTACGAGCAATCACTGAAGCCATCTTGGAGGCCATCTTGTGGATCACATCACCATAGAGATGACCTGGTGTGTAATGTGTGTGTGGAAAAGGTGCAGAGCCTCTGTACCTGGGACTTAGGCAAGTGAGGAGTGATATCTCGGAGGTGAAGTTGACGTTGATATGGTAAAAGTTCATGAAATGAATGTGATGTGGAATCAAGCTTCAAACAGCTTAGTCTAGTAGGAGAGTTACATTTTATACCTAAGAATGATCCCAGGTAGAAGGCAAAATGTGTACAGAGGTAGGAGTTATAAATGTGAGAGTTCAGGGATGCCTGGGTGGCTCAGTGGTTGAGCATCTGCCTTTGGCTCAGGGTGTGATCCCTGGTCCAGGGATCGAGTCCCACATCGGACTCCCTGTGAGGAGCCTGCCTCTCCCTCTCTGCCTATGTCTCTGCCCCTTTCTCTGTATCTCTCATAAATAAATAAAATCTTTAAAAACATGTGAGAGTTCAGAGTTATTGCTAGCAGGGGAGCCGAGTGAGACTTGTAGGAGAGGTGGGGTTTGTGTTGGAAGGAAACCGTCCAAATGTTGCTTACATTGAGGTGGGGTCATGCTGTTCACCTATGCCTTATAATGCAGTGCACTGCTGTTAACTTTTTATTGGTTATTCTTCCTGCCAGGGTGATAGAAGCTGTAATGAATATTGGATTTTAGGTTAAATTTGAGGTAACTTCACTCAGTTGGTTTAGTAGTTGGTTTAGTAGTGTTGACCCCTCCAACTTTTTTCTAATTTTTAAGCAAGAATGGCAGATGGTAGAAATGTTTAATTTCTTAGAATACAGTGCACTAGCCATTTTATTTATGTCATATAAAATTTGTTACCATATGTCACTTGTGCATATAAAAGTAGAGTACCCGTGGGGTAGTGTGTGTGTGTGTGTGTGTGTGTGTGTGTGTGTGTGTGGTGTATCTAAGCGAGCACCAATGTTGTATGTCCTGCATTGTGATGGTTTTCTGTAGCTATAGGAAAGCCTTCAACATTATTACCCACAATAGATTACTTTTCAGAATTCGTTAATCTCTTTAAGGCCATTAAAGGCTTAGCGACTAATGAGCAAACCCACTAAATACTACCTTATGTCTGAAAAAAGAGTTAATGTTCCTAGAAAAAGTGAGCTGTTTTCTTTGGTTAACAAGGTGGAGCCGGGTGTTCCCAGCGGTTCAGGCTATAATAAGCACTTGGTGAATAAGAAATGATGTTATTCTGGAGACAACTATTAAGTAATTAGAATTTTATCTCATTTTAATTAAATTTTTCTAACTCTAACCTATCTACCAACCGTTGAGCAAGGCACAGGTACTTTTTGTCAGATTCCATTCCTAACTTTGAGAGTGACCTCAGGAGAACCTAGGATTTGGGTTTAGAGAGGGCTCACGTTCTCTCCACTGAACAAAGAGCATTTACATAGGCCATTGAACCAATGTCTGTGTGTCACAGCTGGACCAGTGCTGACAAAATCTCCAGGGCCTTTGCATAAGACAAAGGCGTGTTTTGTTGCGTGGAGAGCACAAATAGGCTTCTTTTCTTTTTTTTTTTCCAGTCAGATATGAAATTGGAATTGCTTAATGGTAACACAAGCCTGCTCATCGAGCTGCTTGTGCACTTCTCCCGTGATAGAGTAAGTGGAGAAAGTGTGGGTCCAGGAAAAAGACCAAGGGCCACATGAACTGGGCTGGGGGACCCCTAGGTGACCTCAGTGTGCATCAGGCATGTGTCCCTGAACTTCTTGTCCAGGCTCCTTCTTGTAAATGCTCTGTGTGCCTATCTAGAGGCTTGGGATGAGAGAAGAAAGCCATTGTATCCAAGTGCATTTAAAAGCCATGAGGAGCTATCCAAATACAAACTGCTCTTTATTGTTGCTTGTTATTTTAATAGTTGTGCTGGATTTTTTCCCCAAGGGAAAACTTTACCTCTGTCCTTTAAACTGCACAGCCCCAACAGTGGATAATTATTAACCATATTAATCTCGATCCCATACTGTACAGTCTTTGGATAGCATGCGCATTTTATAATTTTAAATATTCTAAAAGTTTGCAAATCTGAAACTCAAAAAAATTTCTTTTTTCACAAAAACACTACTCTAGATGTTAATTTCTTTTTGGGATTTCTTTTTGGGATGATAGTTCTAAAATTAAATCGTAGTGATGGTCTCACAACTGTGAATATATGAAAAATGTTAAAAAGTGGTTTTTAGGGATCCCTGGGTGGCTCCGCGGTTTAGCGCCTGCCTTCGGCCCAGGGCCTGATCCTGGAGACCCGGGATCGAGTCCTGCATCGGGCTCCCTGCATGGAGCCTGCTTCTCCCTCTGCCTGTGTTTCTGCCTCTCTCTCTCTCTCTCTCTCTCTCTCTCTGTCTATGAATAAATAATAAATAACATCTTTGAAAAAAAAAAGTGGTTTTTAGGGGCAGCCCGGGGTGCTCAGCAGTTTAGCACCACCTTCAGCCCAGGGCCTGATCCTGGACCCGGGATCGAGTCCCACGTCTGGCTCCCCACATGGAGCCAGCTTCTCCCTCTGCCTGTGTCTCTGCCTCTCTCTGTCTCTCATGAATAAATAAATAAATAAAATCTTTTAAAAAAAAGCTGTTTTTATTGTGTCAGTGAAGGTGCTATTAAAAAAAAACAAAACATTGTCCTAAATGTTAATCTACAAAAATATCATTTTTCCTCCTTCCCACCTGTGTCCTGGACATAGCAGGCATGTACATATAGGTGACTGAATGTTGAATAACGTAGTTGAAATCTATGTGCCAAGTGCCAAGTAGCACAGTGAGATGAGGGTAGAAATGGGTGCTGCAGTGGTAGGGGTAAAACTCCAGGAGGTGAGCTCTGCAGGGAGGGGCAGAGGGGGGTTTGGTTGGTACTTGGAGGTGGGGGTGGGGCTTGTGGCATGATCTGGCTGTGCTGGTGGATGTTTGTCAAGCATGGCTCTGGAGGGAGGAAGAAGATGCTCCACATGCCAGTGAGGATCTGGGTGGGAGGGGCCACAAATAATTTTGGATGCAGGTTAAATGTGAGTCTTGGGTGTGAGGTTGGGAACGCTAGTATTTTGTGGTCCAGATTCTGGTGACGTTGGCTTTCTAAGTTAGGAAGCCCTGTGATGAGAGTGGACTCATGGCCAGAGGACAGCTGCATTTTGGGAAAGTCGGGCAGATGGGGATTCAGAGAGCCACAAATTCTTAATTTTCGGAGTGTCTGTGTCCTTGAGTAGCAAGGTAAAGCCCCCATCAGGTAGTCAGTCTAACAAAATCCAAGAAATGAGGTGTGAGGCAAGAAGACAAGCCAGGTCTAGATCTGGGCAGCTACCCGAGATCTGGTTACAGACTTTGGGAGTGTGGTGTTCAGTGGTCTTTTGGGTTCGTTTTTAGTTTTTTCACTTGTGTATTTATTTTATTTTTAGTAAATTTTGTTGAGTATAGTTTCAGTTTTCTATGTGCATCTAGTCTTGTAGTTGGTCAGTATGCATTGAATGCCTTTTCCCATGTATCATTGGAAAGCATAGACCATTCTCTTTTGCTCTAGCATCTGCAGAAGCTGACTACTAAAAGTCAAGAAAACCACATTTGCTCCTCAAAGAGCATTCAAATTCTCTTCCTGTTAGGTTATATGCAGTGAAGTTCAGGCTGAAGTTTCTGTCACGTAGGTATCTTATTGTCCAAGACAATCACCTTTTTTTTTTTTCCTCTTTTTTTAGCATAGTCTTCTGAGAAATATTTGAATTCTGAAGGACAGAATTCCTCAAAAGACAGTGGTAACTAGCACCGTATTTACTATTGTGAGGGTCCGCTTTCTGAGGGCTCCTAACCAACTTGGCTTCATATTTATGAAAAATAATACACACTCAGCAAAAGAATTCAATTAATAAAAAAGGGAATGTAGTTAAAACCAAATCTCTTCCCCTTTGACTAATTTCCCAGAGACACCTGTTGTAATCAAGCTTCTTGGATGATCTTTAAGAAGTGTCCCTTCTTAAAGAGTAGTAATAGTAAATGCATAACCATGTAAAAATCCAAATGAGGAGGGGGCACCTGGGTGGCTCAGTGGTTGAGCGTCCACCTTTGGCTCAGGTCGTAATCCCAGGGTCTTGGGATCGAGCCCCCATTGTCTCCCTGCTCAGCAGGGAGTCTGCTTCTCCTTCTCCTCCACATTGTGTTCTCTGTCGCTATCTCTGTCTCTCCCTCTCTCAAATAAATAAAATCTTAAAAGAAATAAATAAAAATCCAAATGGGAACATGTCATACCCATACTATTCTGCACTTTGTCTTACGTGTCATGTATCTTCTTAGGTGTTTTTCCCCATGTAACACAAATGGGTAAATCTAAAAAAAAACCCACCCACCCACACACACACACACACACACACACGTTTATTAATTAAAAAAACCAAACAGCCTTATTGAGATATAATTTGCAATAAATAATTACCATATAATTTACCTTGAAATTCAGTTGTTAAAAGTGTACAATTCAATTTTTAGTAAACTGACAGAGTTGTGAAATGATCACCACAATCCAATTTTAGAACATTTCCATTAGCCTTATACCTATTTGCAGTTGCTCTGCAGTCCCACCTCCAGGCCACCACTAATCTACTTTCTGTCTCCATAGATTGATTTTATTCTTTTTTGACTACAACCAGTGGTCCATTTTGTGGAAGTAGAAGAACATGTGTTTAAGGTCTCTGTCCAAGCAAATCTAGATTTTTGCTGATGTTTTATTTTGCTGTCTTCTTATTTCCTTTTTAAAAATTTGACAAGGTTGAAAATTTGTCTTTGGTTCAGACTTGGGAAGAGCGAGAAGGGGATTTTAGTGCAAGTTGTTTGTGGAATTTCCAGTAATTAGCTGTAGGACTGGAAGAATTTTTAGGGCCTTAGTAATTATCTGTTTGAATAGAAACTGCCTGAGGTCATCCTTGATTAGGTGGAAGCCTAAACATTAAGGCATATTTTATGGATATGGGAAAGTGGAAATCTTATTTACATAAGATTGAAAGGAATTTATTATTTTGGGTGGTGGTTTTTTTTTTTTCCACTTTGTCCATAAGTAGGATTTCAGGCGTAGCTGAGTGTTCAGGAGTATGTCTTAGGATATATTTTCAAACTATATTTGGGGACCTATTATTGGATCATGGATTCTAACCAGCTTTTTTTTTTTTTTTTTTGATGATGTAGAACAGAATAACTAAAATGCTATAGATGCTCTCAAATGGTGAGCATTGTTTTCTGAAAAATCAGTTTTTTTTTTAAGATTTTATTTATTTATTTGAGAGAGGGAGAGGGAGAGAGAACAGGAGCTGGGGTGGGGGTGCGGAGGGAGAAGGAAAAGCAGGCTTCTCGCTGAGCAGGGAGCCCAATGCAAGCTTGACCTTGGGACTCCAGGATTATGACCTGAGCCAAAGGCAGACACTTGAACTGTCTGAGCCACGTAGGCGCCCCTGAAAAGGCAGTTTTTTTTCTTTTTAAGATTTTATTTATTTATTAGAGAGAGAGAGAGAGAGAGAGAGAGAGAAGCAGGCAGAGGGAGAAGCAGGCTCCATGCAGGGAGCCCGACGTGGGACCCGATCCCGAGTCCCCAGGATCACGCCCTGGGCTGAAGGCGGCGCTAAACCTCTGGGCCACTGGGGCTGCTCGAAAAGTCAGTTTTAATTGTAAATTGTATATGTATGGGTGTTTGTGATACAAGCATTATTAGAAATATTGCAAAGCTAGTATCCTGGGAGTTAGTTTCTAAGTCTGGGGAACAAATAGATTATATTCAGGCTTTCTCTTCATTTGAGCTGTACTAGTGCTCTTCCTAGGGGCAGGGAGAGTGAGAAGACTGAGGAGGGTGGTTCATTGAGTTAAAAACATTTGTTGGGTATTGGCTGGGAAGGGGGGCCAGCAGTTTGGGAGAGGGGGAGGTAGAAATGAAAATGTTCAGGGAAGCTTCCTGTGTGACCCCATTTCTCTATCAGAATATTGAATTATTTCCAAAGTTCTAATGAGGAGGCTTTGGATACATGTTAGTCTACCAGCTATTCCATTCTGGCTTTTTTGGGATCAGTATATATATCTAGACTGAGAAGAACTTTAGAACAATTATATCTGGGTGCCTGGGTGGCTCAGTTAGTTGAGCCTCTGCCTTCAGCTTGAGTTGTGATCCTGGGGTCCTGGGATCCAGCCCCCCCATTGGGCTGTCAGTGGTGAGTCTGCCTCTCCCTCTCCTCTTTATCTCTCTGTCTCTCTGTCTCTCTCAAATAAATAAATAAAATTTAAAAAGAGCAATTTGTTGGATCTGGTGGTTGGCAGTTACTTGAAGTTACATGCATCCCTGCTGTGATCTCTCTGATGATTCTTCTCCCTACACCTATCTACACCTGCTAAAAAGGAGTTCATGGTCTCTCCAGGCATCCCAGTTTTCTCCGGCTTCTTCATGGTGAGGACCTTCAGGCTTCCTGTTTCTGTGGTTTCTGGATTGGGCAGCTGTACTGTTCTCTCTTGTTGCATGACACGTTTCCTCAAAACTTACCAGCTTAAAACAACAAATGTTTATTAAGTCAAGAATAAGTCAGGAACGTTGGAGCAGCTTCTCTGGCTGGGTGGCCTGGCCTAGGTCTCTCATGAGATACATGAGATGTGGTGAAATTGAGGATTGGGGCTGTAGTAACTTGAAGCCTGAAGGACCGAAGGATTCACTTCCAGGATGGGTCACTCATATAGTTATGGGCAGGAGGCCTCAGTTCCTGCCGGTGTGAACACCGGTGTGTGGATCTGCTTGAGGGTCTTCAGGACAGCCTTCTGTGGGATCAAGAGAGGCAAAAAGGCAAAATGTTTTTATGAGTTGTGGTAAGGACCAAGGGAGAGAACACCTGTAAGCCACATAGCTCAGGGCTTGGCGCATAGTAAGTACACAATTAACAGCTACTGTTAACTATTCTTGAAATAATTATGACGGTGGATTAGGGTCCATATGTGTCTACTGTGTCATCAGCTGCACGGAATACTACGTATAGGAAAATAGTTTTAATTTGACAATTTTATGTTTGGATGACTTTCTCAATCTCAATTCCAACCATAACTTCTAGACCCTTGCATCTTCATCCTCTTGTGCTAACACAAGATACAAACTTAAGTCCTAAAAAAATAAAAGTGGCCCCATTGTTCTTCTTT
This sequence comes from Vulpes lagopus, assembly GCF_018345385.1. Lineage (NCBI taxonomy): Eukaryota > Metazoa > Chordata > Mammalia > Carnivora > Canidae > Vulpes > Vulpes lagopus. Next base: position 52,953,704 of record NC_054832.1, read on the forward strand.
GCTGTAGTTAGCTATCCCTTCCCCTCATTGCCCACGTTCCTCTAAATGTACCAATAATGTAGATCCATTTCTTTTTTTTTTTTTTAATATTTATTTGAGAGAACAAGCAGAGGGAGTGGCAGAGGGAGAGGGAGAAGCAGGCAACCACTGAGCAAGGAGCCCGATGCGGGGCTCCATCTCAGGACCTTGGGATGATGAGCTGAGCTGAAAGCAGATGCTCAACCACCTGAGCCAACCAGGCACCTCAAGGGTCCATTTCTTTTGTAATATTGTCAAGTTCTTGGACTCCAGGTTGAAAAATTGAGGCAGTTTTTAACAGGTAAAATTCATTTACAATTGAGAAGGTGAAGAGGACTAGGGTGAAGGTGTGGTAAGAGGAATGGAAGGAAGAAATGGGCCTGAAAGAGCCTGAAGGAAGGATTCTGACTTGGTGAATGGCTAGAAAGAAGTAAAAAGTGTGAAAGTTTTAAACCTAGTGACCAGAGAAAGTGGTGGTACTATTAATAAGAAGTCAGAATCAGGGTACCAGGGTGGCTTAGTCGGTTGAGCATCTGACTCTTGATTTCAGCTCAGGTCATAATCTCGGGGTTGTGAGATCAAGCCCCACATCAGTCTCCATGCTTAACAAGGAGTTTGCTTGGGATGCTCTCCCTCTCCCCCACCAATCCCTGCCAAATAAATAAATAAATAAATATTAAAAAAATATTAAGATGAACAAAAGAGGTCATGAGGAACACAAATGAACAGAGGAACTAATATATGGTTTTGGAAGGAAGAAGTAAAATTCTGTTTCAATTTTGAATTTGAGGGAGGTTGGTCTCCATCAGGCAGTTATACTCGGGTTACCCATGGTTGGCCACAGTGCTCCTTGCAGCCATCCCTGGAACCTCTCAGAGCCAGACACAGGGTGTAAAGTCTTTGTTTGCCTGAGTGTGTTACATTTGCAGTGATTCCGGAAGAGGGACCTACAGTTTACTGAAGAAAAATGAAGGAAACAAACATTGAGTGTCAGGGATGGTGCTTTTATTTATTTTATTTTATTTTTAAATTTTATTTATCTGTTTGTGAGAGAAACACAGAGACAGAGACATAGGCAGAGAAGCAGGGTCCCTGCTGGGAGCCAATGCAGGACTCGATCCAACCTGAAATCATGACCTGAGCCAATGGCAGATGGTCAACCACTGAGCCACCCAGGTGCCTGGGACTGGTGCTTTTAAATGTCTTATTTGTTCCTAGTAGCACCTATGCAAGGTATATGCGGTTATCTCAGTCTCCCAAATGCAGCAGAAAAGGACCAGAGAGATCAGCTGATATGTCCAAAGTCATATCGCTAGTAGGTGCTGCAGCTGAGATTTGAACTTACCCTTATGAATGAGCATCAGAGGCGTATGTATGGTTAGTTTTAATCGCTAGAATCTGAAAACTAAAGTAACTCAAAAGTGGCATGGGCCCACTGGTAACAATTAGTAGCTCAGGGTAATGAACTGCCGGGTTATGTTTTATGCCTCTTCCCTTCCAGCCCATCGTTTGCTCCATTGCTGGAGAACTTCCTCATGGGGCACTGTGTCTCCTTAGGGCACAGTTGTCTCAGAGTTACTGAAGCAGGAGACCTGTGTTTGTTGCTCTGAATCAGTAGAGGGTGGCAGAGAACAGCAAAAAAAAAAAACAACAAAAAAAACCCACAACACTTTTTTTTTTTTTTTAAGATTACAGAACATGTACCATGCACTGAATGACTTGCAAACAAAGAAATTTGATCCTTACGACAACCATATGAGATAGGTTTTTATTCCAGTTTTATTATGAGGAACTTGAGGTTCAGAACATTTAAGTTTTAGAATTTCACATATCTAGTAAGTGGTAGAGCTGGGTTAGCATTCCTGGTTTTTCTGACCTTACAGCTATGTTCTTAACTAGGATGCTGAATTGCCTGTTCACACAAAACCTCTGCCCAGACAAAAACTTTTCCCATCCCATCTCTACTCTTATGCCATCTGGAATAGGTGGTTGCCGCATGGAGTAGCTGTAAGGGGATGTATGGCTGTGACTAGTTGGCCATGGGGTGTCTTGTCTTACTGGGTTAAGTCTTCTCATAGGTATCACTGAAGGATACCTGGTCCCAAAGAAGAATGGATGTGGCCAAATATTAACACTGTTGTATGGGGCTGGAAAAAATGAGCAGTTTTTCCAGTGGTCTAAGGATTCTTTTTTCTTTTTTTTTAAAGACGTATTTATTTTATTAACTCTTTGGCTGTCACATAGTCCAAATACCCATCCAATTTTATTTGGCTTTTGGCTTTGTTTATGGTAGTTGTTCCCAAATAGACGTTTTAAGTCTTCATGGACTAACGTTTGTCTGTCTTTTCCGTTGTGGCTAATGGGTTTTCGGTTATTTTATTTTATTTTATTTTATTTTATTTTATTTTATTTTATTTTTTTTTAATTTATGATAGTCACAGAGAGAGAGAGAGAGAGGCAGAGACACAGGCAGAGGGAGAAGCAGGCTCCATGCACCGGGAGCCTGATGTGGGATTCGATCCCGGGTCTCCAGGATCGCACCCTGGGCCAAAGGCAGGCGCCGAACCGCTGCGCCACCCAGGGATCCCTTTTCGGTCATTTTAGAAAGTGCTTTCCACTCCAAGATTAATTTTTTAAAATGAGAAAAAAAATCCACCCATAATTTCTTTTGTAAGTGGAAGAAATGTACAATCAAATATTTCTTCTATCTGGAGTAATTTTGAGTGTAAGGAGTTATGGAAGTAGGGATCAAGCTTAATAATGCAGTTTTTCCTAATGGCTAGCACATTGTTCCCAGTAATAAATACTGAATCAACCATCATTTTTTTACTTCTGTAGTTAGCTATCTTGATGGAAACCAGTAACTTATCTTTAATTATTGATGAGACTCCTTTAATGAATTTGTTTGTAGCAGATTGAAGTTGATTTGAATAAAATGTGTATTCAGGCCTAGCATGGCTCCATTATATTAAGTAGAGAATTTTCATTGCAGAATTTGAGAAAAAGAACCAAGAGCTCTGTATCCATGCTGTCATGCATATCTTCTTAATTTATAAGTAATTAGATTTTGTGACTGACATTCTGTCAATTTTTTTGTCAGTCAGTTTCATTTCACAATTCTGTTCATGCATTTATGAAATGATTGTCAAATTACCAAAACATATGTAAATGAAGTGAACCTGCAATAAGCGGGAGGAATATAATCTATTCAAAACATCCAAGCCAGAAAAAAACAAGAAAAAACCCACAAAAAATCCAGGCTATCACATTGGAATTGAGAACTAAGAAGTATTAAAATGTTTCAAATTGTACCAAAAAAGACTTTAAATTTATAGTTAGCGAGTGAATCAGTTAGGTTAGTTGATACTGATTTCTATTTGTGAATTTCTTTTGTTTAAAATTTCTTTTAATGTGCTGTCTTAAAATGTTCTAAAGAATTTAAAAGCAACATTATAAAATTCTGTCTTCAAAAACAAGTATTATTTTATTGTTTCAGCCTAGGAGAAATAATGACTATTTAAAGTCCATTTGGAATGAACAGAGGATGTTTGGGGGGAAAAAAAATCTCAAAAGGTTTCAACATAAAAACAAAAACAAAGAAGAAACCTTTCCCTTTGGGAGAAAATAAAACCTGAAATAATAACAAATTTGGCATTTTAGATATGACATTTTCCCTTTCTCAGAATAGCGTAAAATTTATAGTCTCATGCTTGGATTCTACTTCAGTTTTCAGAAATTAATTAGAGCTAAATGGAACCAAAATCAGAATTGCTTAAATGAACAAAATACAAATTTTAAATGAAGCAAGTGTCAAGTATGTAGGAGAATTTTACACTTCATAAGTAGGAGTGTGGACATTTGATTTTATCAGAACTGTGCAGAACTGAGCTTATCTGTGATTGTGTGGCACATATTGATATCAGCTGGCTCTGTTTACTTAGTGTGATCTTCACAGTACTCCTTATTTCCCAGAGTGAATATGTGCCAGTTGGTGTGACCATTCAGGACAGTCAACCAGAAGTGCTCTTTCCCTTCTCACATACTCACTTGACTGGGGGTGGTGGTTCTGGGATAGAATCTGGTAGCTGACCTGATGGGATGATAGAGACTGTGGCCAGCAGTGGTTTTATGTAGAACTCTGCTAGATCACCTTAGAGATTGGTGATATTAAACAGCTTATCTTTACAAATTTTGTACTTTGGTTGCATTCCATATTTAAATTTCAATCATTAAACAGTCTTAGTACCTGAAACTAAAATTGGATGTGGTGTTGATGCTATTGGGATGACATGATGGAAATGAACACTTACAAAAATACGGTTTTTTATTGATTCTAAAATTGATCTGGATAGGTACTGTAGTAGCATTTGAGATTAGATGGAATGCAGTAATTTTTTTGAATCAAAATTTCATAGAACTTTTGGTTTGCATATTAATCATCATTTGGAAAAAGAAACATCAATATCATGTCTCTCTTCCAATTGTACTAGATTTGCATCTTCATCTCTACCTGGGACTCTGTACTCTTCCAGATTCTTTTTCCACTTCAGCCTCTCTTTCTTGAGTCTTTGTTCTTCCATTCTTCATAAATCTCTGAGTCCATTTTTTTTTTAAATTTTATTTATTTATCAGAGAGAGAGACAGAGACAGAGAATGAGTATGAGCAAGGGGAGGGGCAGAGGGAGAGAGAGAATCTTGTGCAGACTATGCAGGGCTTGATCTCACCATCCTGAGACCATGACCTGAGCCGAAACCAAGAGTTGGGCACTCAACCGACTGAGCCACCCAGGTGCCCCATGAGTCCAGTGGTTCTTAACACAGTTGTATACTAGAATCACCAGGGGAGCTTTTAAAAATGATTGGTATCTGGCCCAGGTTGAAAACAATTGCCTTAGCCTGTGAAATATGCCTTTACCTCTTTTTTGCTCATAGGTCCCTGTCTAGTATTGTCTAGGTGCCTCCCCATCTCCTGCATGATTGTCTTGAGTGGGCAGCTCTCATAGTCTTTACCTCCTCACCTTTTGATCATGTTCAGCCCATGTAATGAAGCTTCCTCCTTTAATCACTTGACTGAAGTGCTGTTGCTGATGTCACCTGTCATCTCTTGCTTGCCACTGACTTCTTCCTTATTGTACTGTGTATTTCTGTTGTATTTTGCACACTCTTGCCCATTCCTTGTTGTAAAACTCTCCTTCCCATTCTTTCCAGGATTTGAACTTTCCCCATGTTCCTCCTCATACCTCTCTCACTGGTGCTTAAAAACTCAAGATTCTCTGTCCATCTCTTAGAGATACCTGTGTCCCCAAAATAAATGAGCTAGGGGAAAGAGAGAGAGAGAGGCAAATCAAGAAACAGACTCTTAACTATAGAGAACCAACTGACGGTTACCAGAGGGAAGGTGGGTGGGGGCTGGATGAAATAGGTGATGGAGGTTAAGGAGTGCACTTATGATGAACACTAGGTGTTGTGTGGGAGTGTTGAATCACTATATTGTACACCTGAAACAAATATGTATGGTAACTAACTGGAATTTCAATAAAAACTTAAAAGATGACTGTTTTCTGCCACTTTTGCATATTCATCTTCAGAGAGCTTATGCATCTCAATAGCACCCTTTCTTGTGCTAACGATTTCTTGGTTATTCCCATCAGTATCAGAATCTTGTTTCCAACTTCCCATGCAACATATCTACTTGGATAACCCATGAACTTGACCAAAATGGAATTTATTTTTCTTCAAAGTTGTTTAACCTCCCATGTTCCTTTGGCCCCACCATCCACCCCATTTTCTATGTTAGAAATCTGGGAGTCATCTTTTTTTTTCTTTTTCTCCCTCTATATACAGTCCACTAATTAAGGGCTGCAAATTTTATGTCATAACTATTTCTCAGCATTTGTCTTTTTCTCTCAAGACCACTGGGGTGCTCCCTAGCTCAGGACCTTATCCTCATGTGGATGCTGCAGGGTCTCCTGACTGGTCTCCTTGTCTCTGGGCTTTCCCTCTCCAACTGCTCCTTCCTAGTCGCCAGAGGGACTCATTTAAGATGTAGATCTGAACTGTCACCGCTCTGCCTATATATCACCAGCATTGCTCTCCTTTCCCCTCACTTCTACTGCCCTTATTTTTCTGGATTCTCAGCTGGTGCCCTCTTGCCCAGCTGGTGCCCTCTTCCAGACCACTTGCTGTGCTTGCTTTCCCTTTAATCCTGCCCTTTGCTCCTGACCTGCTTTTCACTAGCCTTTGGCAAAAGTCCCAAGGCTCCCTAAATCTTACTTTCTGACCTAGCTAATTCACTTACTGTCCTCAGAACTGTCACATCCTTGTTTATTGCCATTCATTCAGCCCTAGGCTCTGCTTCCTATTCGATGCCTTACTCCTTCTGTGCACTCCAACTGGGTGTAATCTTGTTTTCTGTTTCATTAGGAGATGCAATGAGTTGCATTTAGAGAAAGCCCTAGTCATGGTGCCAGACCTGATTCCTAGTTCGTGTGAGGGGACTCGTGAGATTTTAGCTAAGTAATTTATTTGATTTTCAGTTTTCTCATCTATGAAATGGTAATGATGATAAAACATCACTGGCTAGGAATTTTTTTTTTTTTGAAGGTCTATGTGGGATAGTGTATTGAGAGCACAAAAGGAATATGTAAAGTAAAAATAATAATGATAAACCTAATTCTTTATTATTAATTATATAATAATTGAAGAGAAAACCTTCATGGTAAATTATTACCCATAGCTCTAGGAACTCAACAGGAAACCAGTGAAAATCTTCCAAATGAATAAAAAAGGGATAAAGTCAGACTGAAGCCTCGTCTGTAAACCAGGCTGCCGGTCTGAAAGGAGACAAAAAGTGATCAACCAGTGCACATTTAGTGTCCGTAATGCAACATGGTTAGGTCTGGGCTTAGTGTGTTTTGAAATGAAAATCAGGAGTTTATACTGCAAATGCAATCCCAGTAGGAACTCCTTGTAACAAACATACATAGTTTGGGGGGAGATTATTACATTACATTATATTATATTACATTACATTAAATTACATTTTTCCATGTGGCTCCTGAAGTTTCAGAGGATTAGTTTGGCTGGTCTGTTTGGAGTTGACTACTTACTTATTAGTTTTTGCAGTAGGGTATTCATGAGGATTAATGAGTGCATTAAGTAAGACTAAACCTAAGACTGTCTGAGAGCTTATTATAAAAACATTCAGTCAAAACCTCCATTCTGTGTGACTGTAATCTTTGAATTGAGTTGAATAATGTGGTCTCTTATCCTGTAGGGAGAGGAGAAGATGCCACTTCATGTATACTTGGGGCTTCTGTCATGTCTTGCCTTTTCTCGGGCTGTGAAAGGGTGGTAGTTTTGCTATGTTCACCTTAAATAATACTTACATTGATTGATTTATCTATTTGTCTGTCTATGAGAGCGTGTGCACACGAGAGAGAGAAAGAGAGAGAGAGGGAGAGAAAGCGTGTGTGAGTGCAGGAGAGAGGCAGAGAGAGAATCACAGGCAGGCTCCATGCCCAGCAGAGCCAGACTTGGGCTTGATCTCATGACCTTGAGATCATGACCTGAGCTGAAACCAAGAGTTGGATGCTTAACCAACTGAGTCACCCAGGTGCCCCACATAGCCCTTAGTTTTATTTATTTACTTAAAAAATATTTTTATTTATTCATGAAAGACACAGAAAGATTTAGAGGCACAGGGAGAGGGAGAAGCAGGCTCCCTGTGGGGAGCCTGATGTGGACTTGATCCCAGGACCCCAGGACCCCAGGATCACAACCTGAGCCAAGGGCAGACACTAAACCTCTGAGCCACCCAGACATCCCAGCCTTTAGTTTTATTTTATTTTATTTTTAATTTTTTTCCAGCCCTTAGTTTTAAATTGGTTGTTTTTAGTGGGAAAGAGAAGAGTGTTGATCTTAGTTATCTTGGTAATAATCTTGTACTTAGCTGGATATATTCATAAATTTGTGTAGATAGAGGAGAAAACCAACAGAAATTTGAATGTTTATTTAGTGCAGATTTTTGGTGTTTAACACCGCATGAGTTATATTTCTATATTATTAGGCATATGATAATTGAAGAAAACCTACTTCCTGAAAAATATTTGTCTTAGGTTTTTTAGCTGAAGTGATTATAATAAACATTGTTTTATGTTGCTTACTGAAGAGGGTCAGATGAGTGTTGATAAAAATACAAACCATTTTTAAGATTAATAGCTGTACTTTATTTATATACATATATTGCATTTAAGTCCCATCAATAACTTTTACAATGAACCTGTAATTCAACCCATCCATTTTGTTTAAAAATATTAAGTAATTTCAATTTCACTATGTTAAGGTACCATCTGCTGAATTTTTATTGTATGTATGTGTAAAGTATGTAAACTTCCATCTGTTGTAAATATTTTCTTGCAGTCTTTTAGCTTAACTATCTTTTATTATAACAGAATTTAAATTTGCACGTAACCAAATTTGTCAGTCTTTTAGTAACTTTTGGATTTTGTATCTTAGAGAACCATCAATTATTATGAAAGTAGTCCATAGTTACAGGGTAGATTGCTACTCCCCACAGTTTTTCTAGCATTTTTATTGGGCATATTTCATCTGGAATTTCTGGCATGATTTAAGGAACAGTTTATCTTTTCTCTGCTGTACTATTGTCCTATATTAAATTCCTTTGTGTATGGAGATAGGTTTTTGGACTTCAGTTTGTTTCATTAATCTGTTTATTCTTATGCCCGTACTGTGTGGTTTTAATTACCATGCAAAACTCATACTCTTCTAATTTTAAAAAGTTTACATTTTCTTTTATATGGTATAAAATGAATTTTAAATGAACAGCAAGGGATAAAATGAAAATTTCTTGACTTTCTCCCCAGAAATCTTCTGTCCCTGTTCCAGCACACAGACTTATCCATGAGTAAAAATGTATACAAATGGGATCATGCTATATGTACTATATATTCTTGACTTTGCTTTTTAAAAATATAACAGCTTTATTGGGGTAAAATTCTCATACTATATGACTCACTTATTTAGTGTACAATTCAGTGTTTCTTTAGTATATATTTGTGCAGTCTCTAACAAGATCTATTGTAAAACATTAATGCAGAAGATACCTTTTACCTATTAGTAGTCTCTCTTCACTGCTCCTGCCCCAGCCATAGGCAGACAGTTATCTACTTCTACAGATTTGTCCCAGCCATAGGCAGACAGTTATCCACTTCTACAGATTTGCCTGTCTACAGATTTAAAAAAAACATTTTATAAAAACGGTTTTATGCGTATGTGGTCTTTTGTCTCTGATGTCTTTCTCTTAGCCTGTTATCAGGATACATGCATGTTATAGCATGTATCAGTACTGAATTTCTTTATTGTCAAATAATATTCCATTGTAGGGACATACCACATTTTATTTATCCATTCATTGGTTAATGAGCATTTGGGGTAGGTTCCACTTTGGGCTATTTTGAGTACTCTTGTATATTTGTGTGAATGTATGTTTTCATTTCTTTTGGGGATATACCTAGGAGTACAATTGCTGAATCATCTGATAACTTACTGTTTACCGTTTGACAAACTGCTAGCTGTCTTCTAAAATGAGTGCACTATTGTACATTCCTCCCAGCAGTGTATGAAGAATCTGGTTTCTCCATATCCTCACCAACACTACTTAGTATTATTCTTTTGATTATACTAATTCTAGTAGGTTAGAAATGGTATCTCCCTGTGGTTTTAATTGCCATTTCACATCACTAACGATCTTGACCATCTTTTTACATACTTATTGGCTCTTTTTGTATATCTTTTTTGGAAAAATGTTTATTCGGATACGTTGTCCTTTTTAAAAATTTTTTATTTTATTTTTAAAAAAGATCTATCTATCTATCTATCTATCTATCTATCTATCTATCTATCTATTTTAGGCAGAGAGAGAGAGAGAGAGAGAGAGAGAGAGAGAGAGAGAGGCAGAGACACAGGAGGAGGGAGAAGCAGGCTCCATGCCAGGAGTCTGACATGAGACTCGATCCCGGGACTCCAGGATAGCCTCTGTGCCAAAGGCAGGCACTAAACCGCTGAGCCACCCAGGGATCCCCCTTTGTCCATTTTTTAAAACTGGATTGTCTTCTCATTTAGTTATAAGAGGTTTTTATATATTCTAGATACAAATCCTTTATCAGGTATATTATTTTCAAGTACTTCTTCCCATTCTGTGGGTTGGCTTTTCACTTTCTTGACCATGTTCTTGAAGCATAAAAGTTTTTATTTTTTATTTGGATTTATCTTTTCTTTTTTTACTTGCACTTCTGGTGTCTTATCTACGATACCATTGCCTAATCCAAGGCCCTGTACATTTATGTCTGAGTTTTATAGTTTAAGCCCTTATATTTAAGTCTTTTATTCTAAGTGTGTAGTTTGAGGTGAAGTCCATCTTCATTCTTCTGTATGTGGATATAGAGTAGTCCCAGTACCATTTGATGAAAAGACTGTCAGATGCTCCTGTTACCCCAATCACTCAGGAAATTACAAGGAGCTCTGTGGCAAAAACTGAGGGTAGGGACCAAATATATATTTCTTAGTATATCACACAGCCTTACCAGACTAATACACTATCCTTATGTCCATATCACACTATCTTGGTTACTGTAACTTTGTAGTAAGTTTTGAAATTAGAAAGTGAATTTTCCAACTTACTGTTCTTTTTTTTTTTTTAAGGTTTTATTCATTTAGAAAGGGGGGTAGGGAGAGAGGGGCGACAGGCAGAGAGGCACAGAATCCCAAGCAGACCCCATGCTGAGTTCAGAGCCTGATGAGGGGCTTCATCTGATGACCCTGAGATCATGACCTGAGCTAAAAATCAAGAGTTGGGCGCTTAGCTGACTGAGCCAGTCAGGTGCCCCTATTCTTCTTCAAGATAGTTTTGGCTGTTATAGGTGCCTTGGATTTCCCTATGATTTTGATAGGGATTGCATTGAATTCATAGATTGATTTGGGGAATATCACCACCTTAACAATATTGTCTTTTAATCCACGAATATGGGATATCTTCCCATTTACTTAGACTGGCTTTAATTTCTTTCAATAAATTTTTATTTTTAGAATATAAATTTTATATTTCCTTTGTTAAATTTATTATTTCTGCTATTACTTTTTTAAATGGCATACTTTCTTTTTAATTATTATTTTTTTTTAGAGATCTCTGTACCCATCATGGGGCTGGAACTCATAACCCTGATTTCAAGAGTTGCATGCTCTTTTTTTTTTTTTTTTTTTTTTAGTTGCATGCTCTTTTTTTATTTTATTTTATTTTATTTATTTATTTTTTAAATTTATTTATGATAGTCACAGAGAGAGAGAGAGAGAGAGGCAGAGACACAGGCGGAGGGAGAAGCAGGCTCCATGCACCAGGAGCCTGATGTGGGATTCGATCCCGGGTCTCCAGGATTGCGCCCTGGGCCAAAGGCAGGCGCCAAACCGCTGCGCCACCCAGGGATCCCAGTTGCATGCTCTTTTAACTGAGCCAGCCAGGTGCCCCTCTGCTGCTATTATTAAATGAAACTTTTTTCCTTAATTTTATTTTCAGATTATTCATTGTAATTATATAGATGTGATAATTTTTGTATATTGATCTTGTATCCTGAAAATTTATTGAACTCATTTCTGCATTTTAATAGTTTTATAGGCAGTTCCTTAGTTGTTCTATATGAGATCACATCTTTGTAAATATAGATAGTTTTACTTCATTTTCAAGAGGAGTGCCCTTTATTTCATTTTCTTGCTTAAGTGTCCTGGCCAGAACTTCCAGTAGAATGTTGAATAGAGATAGTGAGAGTGGACATCCCATGTGATTCCTGATTTTAGAGGAAATCATTCAGTCTTTCACCAATAAATAAGGTGTTAGCTGTGGTTTTTAATAGATACTCGTTATCAGGTTGAAGTTCTGCTACACTCCTAGTTGGTTGAGTGTTTTTATTATAAAGGGGTTATGAATCTTATCCAATGCTTTTTCTGTATTTCTTGTGTCTGTTGTGTTGAATATATGTTTTTTAGGCTTTTTTGTGCTGTCATAATAATATTACATTGATTTTTGGTTGTTCAACTTTGTACTCCTGGAATAAAACCCCACTTATTAATGTTAAATGATTCCTTTTGTTTGTTGCTGGGTATGGTTTAGTAGTATTTGAGGATTTTTGTGTTGTATTTATTCTAGAGATATTGGTCTGTAATTTTTTGGTGATATCTTTGTCTGATTTTGGTATCAGAGTACTATTGGTCATATAGAATGAGTTGGATAGTGTCCTTTCCTCTTCAGTTTTCTTTCTTCCTTTTTTAAAGAAAAATTTGTAAGAATTGGTATGAATTCTTTAAATACTTGGTACAGTTCACCAGCGAAGCCATCTGGGCCTGGGGTTTTCCTTGTGGTTAAGTACTTTTGTTTACGAATTCAATCTCTCGTTAGAGTTCTTTTCATATTTTCTATTTATTCTTAAATCAGTTTAAGGATTTTGTGTCTTTCCAAGTATTTGTTCATTTCATCTAAGTTCTCTAATTTGTTGGTATATAATTGTTTGTAATATTCCTTTATAATCCTTTTTATTTTTGTTGTTGGTAATAATGACCTTCTTTCATTTCTCATTTTAGTTCTGCCTCACATTTTAAGCAAGCTTTTTAAAGCTTTATGTTTTAGAAATTTAAAAAGATAGAGCAAAAATTTTCACAACTACATAGTATTCCATAATTAACCTATTTATGATCATTAACATTTATAAATAAAGCCTCAGTATTTTTAAAACATATTTTGGTGTATTTTTGATAATATTGTACAGCTGAGGGGAAATTTTTACTAGTTGATTTGCTAGGTAAAAGGCATGTCATGTTTGTTATGATCAATATTGGTAATTAACAAATTGCCCTTCCTTGAGTTTGCACCAGTGTGTATGAGAATTGTTTTCAGTCTTACAAGCACTGAGAATAATGTCACTTTTTTTTATATTTACCCCTATGATTTGTGAACATTTTTGCCTTATTTTGATCTATACTCATTAATGAGATTAAAGATTTTTTCATATATTGGCTAATTATATTTATCTAGAACTAATTTTAAATCCATTACTCTTTTTTATTGGGTTATTGATTTTAACACAATTTATTGTATTAAGGAAATTAGACTTTGTTAAATGACTTCTAAATGTATTTTCCCTGTTTATAGTTTCTTTTAACTCATTGGATATTTTTGTTCTGTAGAAGTTTTCTGTTTTCATGTGGTTAGATTTATCTACCTTTTCCCTTTCTGGCTGTGGCTTGTATCAAGTTCATGTTCTTAACTACTGTTCATTGCTGCCTCTATCTTATTAAGCTCTGTTAGCTCTAAAGAAACGGATATGCTTGGTTTACCTTAGTTGATGGCTTCTATTGTAAAAATTCATAGAGAATAGGAAAAATAGTATCAGATAGGATTGGCCAGATAATCAGATTGTGGTGTTGGGACATAGAGAGTCTGGGAATCAATCCACAGATCACTTCTCTGTAGGTAAATGAATAGAATATCCAGAAATTGTCTCCTTGGAATGGACCTTGTTTTGCTATGAATTCAAGAAAATATTTGAAAAAGACACCACCACTTCAGAGGCCTCGGAGAATGGCTGAAACATGTGGGATGTTGATGGATGAAGATGTTGTCGTATAGGGGGCATAGGGCAAGGCATTCCTGGAAGGAGGGGTATATGAACAAAGACAACAAATGAACAAAGAGAATGCTGGTTCCCTGGATTTCTGGGTCTGATTTAAGAGGATTAAGGATGAGGAAAGGTCAGTTAGTGTCCAGAATTCTTGAGAGTATGTTTGGACTTTATTTGATAACCAGTAGGGAACTACTGAAAGATTGAGAGTTCAGCATTCATTTAAAAAATATTCATTTGTGTCAGGCACTGTTCTAGGCACTTAGGGATATATCAATTTGCAAAGTAAGCAAGAAAAAAAATTGTTCCTCCTGTGTAACTTATGTTCTTGTGGGGGAAAATGATCAATAATCATTATGCATGGTAAGTATATTATATAGTGTGTTAGGTAATATATGCTATTGAAACATTAAATAGAGCAGAATCAAAGGGAGTTGTGTGTGTGGGAGAGGTGGGAAAAGGCATGGCTGTGATTTTAAATGGGTAGTCAAGGTAGGCTTCAGTGAGAAGGTGGCACATGATGGAATCTGGTAGTACATTAGAGAGAACAGTCTAGGAAGCCAGATTCTTTGGTATTGAACGGAGAGAGGGGATGGAGAGTCTGGAGGCAGGAAGCCCACCTGTATGAACTGATTCAGATGCTTCAGTTGGAAGTGGAATTTCTTTTCTATTTGGTTGTGTATCCTTGTACCTTAGCAAAGAAGTCCAATAGTTAACTAGCTTGATAAGCTCTACTTTTTTTTCCTTTTTTTTTAGGTTTAGGAGAGATACCGTTTCTAAACTGTTATTCTTTACTACCAGTAGTCCAGTGTTTCTTTAAGTGTATTCCTGAACTATCCATATCAGAATCACTTGGGATGCAAGTTAAGAATGTAGATGCCTGGGGCCCTGCCCTGCCTAGATTGATCTTGCAGGTAGACTGCGGTAATGGTTAACACAAGCTTGAGGTAGTCTGTTTGGGTTCAAATCCTAAATCTGTCTCTTACTTGGCTCAGTGATCTTGGGCAAGGTATGTAACCTTTCTGTGCCTCAGTTTCCTGATCTGGGAATAACGATCATGGTAATGATAATATCTATTTCATAGTGCTGTGAGGATCAAATACATTAATTTATGTGAAGTGTTTAGAACACTGCTTATTACATAGTAAGCATTTAGTTTTTGATATAATTGTTTTTATTTTTACTGAATTGTAATCCCTGAAGTTGGGGCAAGTCATCTTCATTTTCAGTAGTCACCTTGGGTGGCTCATTTGCCCATGTTCCTCAGGATATAATGTCCCCCCCCCCCCCCCAGGATATAATGTTAATACTTCCAAAGCTATAAAAATATGTATGGTAATTGTTAAAATATGAGTCAATGTTTTAATTTTCCGATGGAGTGATTTATTAGCAACAATTTCCATTGTTTACTGGGTGTCTATGCTCAGCGTGTTCTAGGCTGTTTGCAACAACCCTGTGGAGATAGGTAGATATTAGCCCACTTTTACAGATGAGAAAAACTAAGATTTATGTTGATGAATAAATTTGCCAAAGATGAGAAAGCCAGTGAGCTGTGGAATTGTCACTAATGTCCCACTCTGCCCGACTCCAGACCACTTGCTCCGTCCATGACCTCATCATCTTGTTATTAAGCATTTTTATCTTGAGAATGTATACTTTAGACTCATATGCATTTGTGTTGGTTCTTCCCTGCTGCCATACTGGAGATAAATCTCATTGGGCATGCTGTATTTGTGGTAGATGAGTTGCATCATTTCTAGATGATTGAGAACTTAAGAAAACAATTTGTCTTTACAAGATGTGCTAGAAGCTTTTCCATTTGCAAGTTTCGCACGTTACAACTCATTACGGAGGTGTTTTTCTGCACCCCTGGTAAAACCAGCATGTCCTATGTGGTAGCCAGCCTCCAGGATGGTTTCCGGTGATCCTGGTATTCAGTTTTTGTATAGTCATCTCCCAGATGGTACCAGGTTTAGCATACGGCAGAAATGATGATATGTGATGGCTCTTCTAAGATTAGGTTGTAAAAGACTTGGGGCTTCTCGTTCTCTCTCAGTCTTTCTCCATCTCTTGGTCTGGGGGAAGCTGGCTGCCATGTTGTGAGTGGCTTTGTGGAGAAGCCCATGTGGGGAGGAACCAAAGTCTCCGGATGGCAGCTGTGGGAGAGAGCTTGGGAGCCTTTCCTCCAGCCTGTAAGGACCTGGGAGGTTGTAGCCCTGACCAATGCCTTGCCTGTGATATCATGAGACACCCTGAGTCAGAAGCAGCCAGCTAAGCTGCTTCCAGATACCTGGCCTTCCCAACCTGTGACTAACAAATGGTTGATGTTTTAAGCTGCTGAATTTTGGAATAATTGTCAAAAAGCCTTAGATAATTTTTAGTCTGAAGTTCTGAGTTATTCATTCCCAACATCCTGGAGCCCCTCAGCTGTCACACACACATTCACACGCACATATTTCACTTAGTTGTCTAATTTACTTCTACTTTATGTTTATTTGTTACCTAGATCATCTCTGCTTTCTTTCTTTCTCCCCAAATATGTTGTTGACTGGCTTCCTGGTGCTAAGATGCATATAATAGAAAGTATATCGTTGTAAAACTCAGCACAGCACTCAGTAGACAGCTGGCTAGCCGCCTGGAAGGAGGTGACTCGTACCTATTTCTGAGATGCCACATGGTGAACCGTCCTTTACCCAGCAGCCAGAAGGAGCCCTGATTGAGGCAGTTTGTCAGTGAAGCAGCTTCTAGTTTCTGTTGTGAAAACTCTCTTGGTTTTTATTTTTTTTTTTATTTTTATTTTTATTTTTTTCTCTTTTTTTTTCTCTTGGTTTTTAGATGGAAGTGCTGAAGGCATCGCATTGTCTTCTTGCTTTTCTCTCTGCTGGTTCTTAAGCAGCAGAGTAAACTCTATAAAGGGAAGTCAGTTGGAACAGTATTTCTGTTTTTGTTTAAAAGTAAGAGAATGTGGCAGGCAGAGAAAAATCGCTAGGGCTCAGATCAGCTTATTTAAAGCAATCATCTTCCTATCAAGACAAGTGTTACCATGGTGTCTGGTCTTTCCCAGCCTGTTTTTGTGTGGCATTATGCCTCTGTGCAGTGACTGCCTTTATTTAAGTTCCACCTCTCAAAATTTGGAGGCCAGATTTCCAGAGGATTATCTCCCTAAATCAAATCCTCTTATGGAGAATCTAAATTTGAATTGCTCTCTCAGTTTTGATCAACATGCTGGTTCAATGTTTAGAACCCTACTTAATGGAGATGCTGGGGCCTCCCTTGCCTCCTTAGAGACCCGCAGGAAGCGGTAAGGCTGCCAGTATTAATTGCATCATTGGGCTGTGGTGGGTCTGCCGTCTTGCTAGGCTGTTTCCACTGAATTTTGCCAAGAAACAAGACTTTGAGGATCAAGTGTAGGCCTCAGACTTGGTGCCCTACATCCGTATTGAATAGATTGCCTGTTTCTATTTAGTTTTAGAAAGATGTCAGACCACTAGCCAGTCTGCCAGCCAACTTCACCTGTGATGGAAGATTCTTTGAAGATGAAAGTACTCCATAAATTTGTAGCATTGTTGGCTAGGAAGCTGATATTCAAACCACTGTGTTTTTGTTTTTTGTTTTTTAAATACATGAGGGGGAACTTATCTAGACTGCTCAGGTGATTGTTTACTTTGCATTCATAATGGAGCTTGGTAATTAAGTCACTTCTTTTATCATGAGCTCAGACCTGCCCTGGAAACTATATATAAGCATGCTTTCTGTGGCGGGCCTTCAGATATTTATGAAGCCTTGATAACAGCCTAAGCAGCTGAATTTCAGTGCCCTGGGTGTTTTCCCCTGGACAGAATAGCAGAAACGTGTTTGTGTGTTTGTTTTTTAATTTAAATTAATAGATTATTTTTTAGTGCAGTCGTAGGTTTAGAGAAATTGAGCAGATAGTGCAGAGTTCCCCTGTCCACCCTCCCTTCCAGTTTCCCTGGTTATTAAACATCTTACATTTGTGTGCTTACATGTTCTAATTGATTAACTGATATTGATACGTTATTAGTAACTAAAGCCCACAGTTTACGTTAGGGTTCAGTGTGTTGTGCAGTTCAGTGGGTTTGGACAAATGCCTTCTGTCCTGTACCCACCGTTCTAGCAGTGTGCAGAGTAGTGTCACTGCTCTGATGATCCTCTGCGCTTGCCTGTGTATCCTTGTCTCCTCCTGAGCCCCTGGCATCCACTGATCTTTTGACTGCGTCCCTAGTTTTGGTTTCTCCAGACTATGATGCACTTGGAGCCATACAGTCAGTAGTATTCTTCAGACTGGGTGTTTTCGCTAAGCGATGTGTATTTCAGGTCCCTCCATGCCTTCTCATGGCTTAATAGCTAATTTCTTTTTATTGCTCAATAATACTCCAGTGTCTGGATGTACTACAGTTTATCCACTCACCTATTGTTGGACATCTTGATTGCTTACAGTTTTGGGCAGCTGTGAGGAAAGCTTCTAGTATAACACCCAGTGTTCATCCCATCAAGTGCCCTCCTTCCTTAGGGCCCATCACCCAGTCACCCCATCCCTCCACCCTCCTCTCCTTCCGCAACCCTTTGCTTGTTTTCCAGAGTTAGAAGTCTCTCATTTTTTGTCTTCCTCTCTAATTTTTTCCCCCAGTTTTCCCCCCCTTCCCTTACAGTCCCTTTCACTATTTCTTATATTCCTCTTATGAGTGAAACCATATGATGATTATCTTTTGTGTGCAGATTTTTTGTGTGGACCTAAGTTTTCACTCTGTCCAGGTAAATACCAGGGGACATGACTGCATGATCTGAAACAGGTTATTGGCCTGGTGATGATGCACTCTTGTTCCCTAGTGACTGTTCCCTTGTTGACAGTGGCCTCCCTACTGTGACAGTGAACCAGGCTACCTCTGCCAGGGGCTTCTTTCTTTTCATCGGGAACATTTCCTGAACAAGTGTGGACACAGAGGTCTTGCTTGTGTTCTTAGGAAAGAATATTTAAAATGTTTAAGAGCAAATACTCCTTACTCATGGTTCTGTGCTCCCATCTCTGCCCCTATTGTTCCAATTTGAACTTTGTATTTTAGTCTTTTTTTTTTAATGTTTTTTTTTAAAATTTTTATTTATTTATGATAGTCACAGAGAGAGAGAGAGAGAGAGAGGCAGAGACACAGGCAGAGGGAGAAGCAGACTCCATGCACCGGGAGCCCGACGTGGGATTCGATCCTGGGTCTCCAGGATCGCGCCCTGGGCCAAAGGCAGGCGCCAAACCGCTGCGCCACCCAGGGATCCCTGTATTTTAGTCTTTTTTTTTTTTTTTTTTTGTATTTTAGTCTTTTGATAGTAATTTAAAGTGTGAATGACTAATGACTATCTCAACCCTTAAAATTATATGATCTTTTTTTATTTGTCACATTTTTTTAAATAATAAATTTATTTTTTATTGGTGTTCAATTTGCCAACATGCAGAATAATACCCAGTGCTCATCCCGTCAAGTGCCCCCCTCAGTGCCCGTCACCCATTCACCCCCACCGCCCGCCCTCCTCCCCTTCCACTACCCCTAGTTCGTTTCCCAGAGTTAGGAGTCTTCATGTTCTGTCTCCCTTTCTGATATTTCCTACCCATTTCTTCTCCCTTCCCTTATATTCCCTTTCACTATTATTTATATTCCCCAAATGAATGAGACCATATAATGTTTGTCCTTCTCCGACTGACTTCACTCAGCATAATACCCTCCAGTTCCATCCACCTCGAAGCAAATGGTGGGTATTTGTAGTTTCTAATGGCTGAGGAATATTCCATTGTATACATAGACCACATCTTCTTTATATGATCTTTTTTATTGCGATAATATGTATCTATGGAGATCCCTGGGTGGCGCAGCGGTTTAGCGCCTGCCTTCAGCCCAGGGCATGATCCTGGAGTTCCAGGAGTCCCAAGTCGGGCTCCCTGCATGGAGCCTGCTTCTCCCTCCGCCTGTGTCTCTGCCCCCCCCCCCTCCACACGGTGTATCTCTCATGAATAAATAAATAAAATCTTTAAAAACAAATATATCTAACACAAAATTTGTGATTTCTGTTAACCATTTTTAAGTGTACAGTTCTGCAGCACTAAGTACATCCATATTGCTGTGCAGCCATCACAGTGTTTTCCAAAACTTTTTCATCCAGGGATAGGGTCATTTTAAAAGAGAAACTTTAAAAATCCTTCTGAAGCTCTGTTTGGCAAAATATTTCTATCATTCAGCTTCTAAATTTTGCTGCAGTAAAGACCTCCAAATCTCAGTAGCTGTCAACAATCTTTATATCCCCCTTATGCTAAATATATATCATTTTTGTTTGGCTGGAGCTGAGTCACATGGCCACATCTGACTCCAGGGGAAGTTGGGAAATGTAGTCTCTGTGTGTGTGCAGGAATAAGGAAATTTGTTCAGTGATTATTTAGTAATCTTAGCTGTATTGAGTACAATTATTAAATTACACATGTAGCTCTTTATTTTGATCTTTCATGGACGAAAGAACAGAATTTGCATGATTTCATAGTTCTGGATACTTCTCAGGAAGGCATTTCTCTACTCAGTGCTCCTTTCTCATTGCACCTTGAATTATCCTGTCTTTTTACCACTGAGAGAGCTAAATGGAATAAATAAAATTGTATGCTGCTTTGATAAATAGCTGTTTGGTAATGACTTTTTCTAAAACTCATTTTCTAAACTCAAACAATTCCTACTGACTCAGGAAAGTCAGTAGGAAACCTTAACAACAGTAAGTATGGTTGTTATTAAGTGAGATATTTTAAAAAATCCCTAGTTGGCCCTAGCCTTGTATCAGAAGACCGGCTTATTTTAGAAGCCTTCTGGCTACTGATTTCCTTTCAGGATAATGGGCTTTTCTTGAGTTAACACTGGTATTCGAATGTTGCCTTTAAAAAGGAAAATATGGGGGGTCCCTGGGTGGCGCAGCGGTTTGGCGCCTGCCTTTGGCCCAGGGCGCGATCCTGGAGACCCGGGATCGAATCCCACATCAGGCTCCCGGTGCATGGAGCCTGCTTCTCCCTCCGCCTGTGTCTCTGCCTCTCTTTCTCTCTCTGTGACTATCATAAAAAAAAAAAAAAATAAAAATAAAAAATAAAAAATAAAAAGGAAAATATGTGAATTTGACTTTTCTTAACCAGAGTAGCAGGTTCGGCTAGAAATGCTACAGGTTTTTTTTTTTAATTTTTATTTATTTATGATAGTCACACACAGAGGGAGAGAGAGAGAGGCAGAGACACAGGCAGAGGCAGAAGCAGGCTCCATGCACCAGGAGCCCGACGTGGGATTCGATCCCGGGTCTCTAGGATCACGCCCTGGGCCGAAGGCAGGCGCCAAACCGCTGCGCCACCCAGGGATCCCTACAGGTTTTATTTTATGTTTATTAATTTGTTGATGTATTTTTTTGCTGGGTGCTTTTATAATGGTCGATCCATCAGATATAGCTAATTAATCTAAGCTAGAAGCAAGCTCAGCTGCCTGAATGTGACTTGGTAATAGGATATTCTGAGCATGTTGTTACGCCTCAGCTTGCTGATGATTGAAGTCCGTACTCAAATATTAATTTTCAGTAAGTGCCTACTGTTCTCAAGCAACTCTCATTCCCTTAAGGAGAAGTGTTTCCATTGAGCCTCTCTCTGGTTGCTGAGAATAGCTGCGTAAGCATTGTAGAAGTTTTTTCCAAATTAAAATTTGATCCACTGTTCATTTATTTCTTTTAGGGTTCGACAGTCGGTTGTGTTTATGGACCCCTACAGAGCTTTCTTTAAACTCTGTCAGCAAATCGGAAACATTTAGCTCGGGTGCAAAACCTCTTTATCTTCCAGTATTCTGACCATGGAGACCACTGCGCTCTTACAATACATGCTTAGTACTTACTTACTTACTCTAAGATGGAATGGCCTTTAATTCCCTTATTACTGACCCATTGTTCTAGACTGTTTATACCATTGTTATTCCAGACTCGAAGTAATTCTATTGAAAAGGCTGGGCAGGTGTACACCCTGCTGTGATGTAGCCAACTTTGTCTTCTGTCTGAGCTTGCTTGCTCTGTGCACTGTTAGAATAGCAGCAAAACAAAAATCATCACCAAAAAACCAAAACCCCTTTGGCTACAAAATCTCTTATATTTAAAAAAAATGTATATTTAGAAAATGCTAGGGCCATGTAGAGTGACAAGTGTTTAGAATATGTTCAACCTTTTAAAGTTTTTTTAAAAGATTTTATTTATTCATGAGACACACATACACACACACACAGGCAGAGGCACAGGCAGAGGGAGAAGCAGGCTCCACGCAGGGAGCCCCATGTGGGACTGGACACCCGGTCTCCAGGATCACGCCCTGTGCTGAAGGGGGCGCTAAATTGCTGAGCCACTGGGGCTGCCCCAGCCTTTTTTTTTTTTTTTTTTTTTAATATTTATTTGAAAGAGAGAGAGCAAGAGAGCACATGCAGGGGGAGTAGCAGCAGAGGGAGAGGGAGAAGCAGCTCTCCGCTGAGCAGAGAGCCAGATGCAGGACTCGATTCCAGGACCCAGGGATCGTGGCCTGAGCTAAAGGCAGATGCTCAACCGCTGAGCCACTCAGGTGCTTTTTATCCTAATGATTTATCCTAAGGCAAACTTAGCAGCTGCTGTCTGAAGCAAGCTTCAGTAAACACCTGAGGTTGTCCAAAGGGCAGAGTCTGGGCCCCACCCAGACCATTCTAAGTCAGAATCTGTAGCTTGACATGGTCCCCAGGTGGTTTGTGAACATATTAAAGTTTGAGAAGCACTGGTTGGAGACCTTTTACCTGAGCCTGTCATCACGGAAACCACTAATCATCATGAGGGGCCATAAAACCTTTGCTCAAACTGTATTTATAAACTGAAAAGCCTGTACATCAGAAATGAATTATCTGGATACATGATGCACGTTGAGCTATTTTCTATTGTTCTCTGGTGTGCTAATGAAACCTCTCCAGGCTAAGAACAGTAGTGGCAGCAACACGTCCTGAATGGATGAGAGGTGACCTCCTTGAAAGAGTGAGACCTCTTTTTGTACATTTTGTAGTCAAATTTCTGACTCCTTTGTGATAGAAAATTCAGGCATGCTTAAGATTTCTCAACAGGTTATGGTGTTCCCAGGTAAGGGCTCACCCACAACATATGTTTGGAAATAGGTTGGAAGAGGAAATAAAGTCTCACTGGCATTGTAAATGTAACTCTTGCTCTTTTAATATGTCAGAAAACATTTCTTAGGAAGAAAGAAAAAGGTCCCTGGCTTGTCTGTCAGACACCAACTTCAATTTCAGTTATTTTGAGAGAGTAGAAAAGTGTTCACGTAGAATATTAGGAGCTCCTGCTACGTGAGAATTTCTTTGCGAGGCAGTGGGTCAAAGACATGGATTTGTACTTTATAGGAACTTGTTTATCACTTAGAGTGTTTGCTTTTAGGTCTTGATAATTTGAATATGTTTGCTAATGTATGCATTTTTTTTCTGGAGAAGAGGTGTCAGAGAGGATAGTGTTTTCTTGTACTATGCTACAGCCGACTTTTTCCCTCTTGGGGTAAAAAAGTAAAGGGGGAGAGTAATAGCATTTCCATAGGGGAGTATATTTCCTAAAATTCTCCTGTGGTTTCCAGTTTGAGGGCTGACTCCCCCCACTGAGGGCTAACATATGTAAAAAGAGAGTCGAATGATTTAGTTTAGAAGTGAAGGCCCTTCCTCATTTGGGGACCAATCCCTGAGCTGCCTTCTGTGTCTCTCCATCACCAACACTACAAATGCACAAGCCCTACTTTGTCTCCACTGAGTCCTACCCATTTCTTCCCTCCACTGGCCTCTGCTTCCCTTTATTGTCTGGCACTATTGCTGTGGCTAAAGTGTCTTTGAAAAATCAGGGATCCCTGGGTGGCGCAGCGGTTTGGCGCCTGCCTTTGGCCCAGGGCGCGATCCTGGAGACCCAGGATCGAATCCCATATCAGGCTCCCGGTGCATGGAGCCTGCTTCTCCCTCTGCCTGTGTCTCTGCCTCTCTCTCTCTCTCTCTCTCTCTCTGTGACTATCATAAATAAATTAAAAAAAATTAAAAAAAAAAAAAAAAAGAAAAATCACAGGACACCAGGTCCAGTGATTTCTTGGTAAATCTCTGTAGCATTTAGGCTTGTCCACTCTCCTCCTATTGTCCTTGTGATATTGCTCCCTGGGGATTTTCTTCCATGCCTTTTGCTTCCACCAAGCATTTGAGTCAGACTACCCAAGTCCGAAACCAACCTTCACCACTTACTAGCTTTGTGCCTGGGAGAGTTAATTAACTTCCGTGTGTCTTAGTTTTCCCATCTGTAAAATGAGAGTCAAGAAAAAAAACTCCTGTACCATAGGGTTGGTATGAAGGGCAAAGAAGAATTTCTGGCACATACATAGTAAAGGTTTCTAGGGATGAGTTATAACGTCATTTCTGCCATCATCATCATCATCATCACCACCACCACCACCATCATCACTATCATCAAAGAGCATTTCTTGCCATTTTCAGCCTCTTTGGCCTGTTTCCCAGTTGCAGGTGTTCTTGCCTTTTTTTCTTACATTCATTGGGCTGCTCTTCTCTGAGTTTTTCCTTGACAGTCGTGGGATTCCCACATTGATCTCTTTAGCCCCGACCTTTTTCTGAGCCCGAGACTCTAATGGCTTACATTCAGAAATCTCCTGAGCATTACAAGCCAAAGTGCCAAAATGGAATTCATTCTCTGGTTATCTGAAGCCTCCCCTCCCTCCTTCCATGGCTCTTCTTTTGTCACCATCTCAATGCAGCCCCCAAATCTCACAACTCCTGCTGGGAAGTCATAGATTTTGGTCTTTTCCCTTGCACTCCGGTCAGTCATCCATTTGGATTGCAGGCTCTGTTTATGATCCCTCTGTGGGTGTTTTGCAATACGTCTCTCCTTTTCGGTTCTCACTGTTGTTCCCTGGAACGTACTCTTTGGATTAGTTTGTTTAGGCGGCCATAGCCTAACAAAGTTTGGCATACCTCCACCTGCGTGGCTTAAACAGCAGAGATTTATTTTCTCACCAGAGACTGGAAGGGCAGAATCAAAGTGCCCGCAGAGTTGATTTCTGGTGAGGTCTCTCTCTTGGGCTTGCAGATGGCTGTCTTTTTGCCGTGTCCTTATATGAGCTTTCCTTTGCACATAGGAACTTTCCTGGTGTCTTGGCCTCTTCTTATAAGGATACTGTTCCTATTGGATTAGGGCCCTATGACTTCATTTAACCTTAATTAGTTCCTTCCAGGCCCAATATCCAAGATACTGTTAGATTGGAGATTACGGCTTGAACATAGGAATTTTGTGCGGGACACAATTAATTTCATAACACCCTTGGTGCTGCTGATGGTCTCCCCGAGTCCCGTCTTCCCTCTGAAATTCATCTTCATATGGGGGCAGGAACGAATGATCCTTCTAAAGTACAGCTCTGACCATCTCCCTCTCACTGCTAATAACTTGAGATGGTTCCCCATTGCTTTGATGCAGTATGAGGAGGATTACTGCTAGGAGACTTTTGGGCACTGTCTTTCATTTCTCAGTTCCCTGCATTCCCTCATATGCATATGGGAGATAACAACCTAGGCATGTTGCTGTAAGGATGAAATAAATGCAAACTGATAGTTGTTTTATTGTTATTAAAAATCGTTCACATTCCTCGGCCTGCCATTTATTATTCTTTTTTAAGATTTCATTTATTTATTCATGAGAGACACAGAGAGAGGCAGAGACACAGGCAGAGGGAGAAGCAGGTTCCCCTCAAGGAGCCTCATGCAGGACTTGATCCTGGACCTTGGGATCATGGCCTGAGCTGAAGGCAGGTGCTCAGCTGCTGAGCCACCCAGGCGTCCCGCTCAGCCTGCCATTTAAGTTCCATCACTTTATTACTTCATGCGTGGTCCTGGGCTTTTTTAGGTTCTCAGATCCCATTACATTTTGGGTTAGGTTCCCTCCACAAATGCCCAAGCAGTTCTCAAACAGCAAGGTATCCAAGAGTTCAAGTCAGCCCCGATGCTTTCTACCCAGAGGTAGAATCAGATTCCAGGGGTGAAGGGCTCAGTCCTACAACACCATGAGTCCAGTCACTGCAACCCCCCTCCAGATGCCAGTTGCAAGCCCCAGGCTGTTACGTGTGCTTCTGACCTGGCTGGCTACAGATTGGAGGTTCCACTGACCTCCTTTGTAGGTGTGGATAATGTGCTAGAGCAGCTTACAAAACGTAGGGAAACACATACATTCATCAGTTTATTAAAGGATACAATAAAGGATCTGAGTCACCAGCTAGATGATGAGATAAATAAGGCGAGGTATGTGAGAAGGGCATGGAGCTTCCATGCTCTCTCAGAGTGTGCCACTCTCCTCAAATCCACGTGTTCGCCAGCCTGGCAGCTTTCTGAGCCAAGTCCTTTTGGGTTTTTATGGAGACCTCTTTGCATAATCCTGATTGGCTAAGGCTGCCATTATCTGATTCTAGCGCCTCCCCACACCCCAGGGTGTGTGTTGGGGTGCGGGTGGGGCTGAAAGTTCCACCCTCTGATCACGTGGTTGTTCCTTTTGGCAACTAGCGGCCCTCTTGGTTGGGGTCCTAAAGTCAACCTTCATTTTTTTTTTTTTAGATTTATTTATTTATTTATGATATTTTTTTTTTTTTTTTTATTTATTTATGATAGTCACAGAGAGAGAGAGAGAGAGAGAGGCAGAGACATAGGCAGAGGGAGAAGCAGGCTCCATGCACCGGGAGCCTGATGTGGGATTCGATCCCGGGTCTCCAGGATCACGCCCTGGGCCAAAGGCAAGCGCCAAACCACTGCGCCACCCAGGGATCCCTATTTATTTATGATAGAGAGAGAGAGACACACACACACACAGGCAGAGGGAGAAGCAGGCTCCATGCCGGGAGCCTGACGTGGGACTCGATCCTGGGACTCCAGGATCGCTCCCTGGGCCAAAGGCAGGTGCTAAACCGCTGGGCCACCCAGGGATCCCCTCAGCCTTCATTAATAGCAAGAGATACCGATTTCCCCTCTATGGCTCTGTCTGAAGTGTTTGCAGGAACAGTGGCTGAAGACCAAATACACCAACCTGATCGTGTAGATTTCTTATGTCACCCGGACTAGAAGCGACTGTCACCTAGAGCTTGGGAGTGATGCAGACTCTGCCCTGTGATTAGATGCTCAGGTCATTTGAATGTGATGTCCTGGCTCATCATCTGATTCTTAACTATAGTCCAGCTTTCTCCTGCTACAGAAAGGACACAGGCTTTGGAGACAGATCACCCACTTCCAAACTCCGGCTACTTCACCAACTAGCTCTATGTGGGTATGGATGCTTACAGAACCTCTCTTTGCTTTGTTGCCCATCAGAAAACTGGGCACAGTCCGTAACACCCACCTCACAGAGGTCTTGAGGCTTACTTGAGAAAGTATGTAAATAATAGAATGTCTATCTCTGTGATTTTAAATTGAATTTCATATATTTTTAAAATATATATTTCTTATTTATTCACGAAAGACATACAGAGAGAGGCAGAGACACAGGCAGAGGGAGAAGCAGGCTCCATGTGGGGAGCTCGATGTGGGACTCGATCCGGGACCCTGGGATCATGACCAGAGCCAAAGGCAGACGCTCAACCACTGAGCCACCCAGGCATCCCTGAATTGCATATTTAAGTACTTCTCTTGTTCTTGGTTCATGGTACACTCTGCGTGTGTTTTGGGATCCAGGTTTGCTTAGGCGGCGCTGTGGGGGAATGAAAATTGTGTTCACTGACACTCCTTCCCCTCCCGCTCACCTCCCTCCTCTCTATCCTGACTGTGGAGCAAGGACCTCCTGGCATTCCTCAGGAAGGATGGGCCCTGGCCCTGCAAAGGCTGCGATGGTGAGACTTCTTGTACGGGGGAGGGCCAGTCCCCTGCTGCTTCCATGGAAGATGGAGAGAGTCCTTCCAGTTCTCAGAAGTGGCCAGGAACCAGGATGGGCCTGGATATCCAACCTGTGACCGTAACTAAGTCCCGTTATGCTACCTGCCCTTCCATTGTTGTGAGAAGGGACCTACTCCTTTCTGCTCCTGCTCTCTAGAGGCTGCTGAATCCTGTGCAGAGTTCTTCTCAGCCATTAAAAAAAATTTTTTTTCAAAGCTGCAGAAAGGTTGCAAGAATAAGAATGGCAAGAACAACACTTGCCTACTCTACCCATATTATTCATTCGCTGTTAACATTTTGCCCCATCTGCTTTATCATTCTTTGTGTGTGTTTGTGTGTGTATGTGTACACACACATGATGTTTTCTGAATCATGAGAGGAAGTTGCAGACGTGATGGCCCTCTACTTCTGAATCTTTTCAGTTTGTATTTCCTAAGAATAGGGATATTCTCTTACATAACCCCAGTGCAGTTTTTTTTTTAAAGATTTTATTTATTTATTCATGAGAGACACAGAGAGAGAGGCAAAGACGTAGGCAGAGGGAGAAGCAGGCTACATGTAGGAAGCCCGATGTGGGACTCAATCCTGGGACCCCGGGATCATGACCAGAGCCAAAGGCAGATGCTCAACCACTGAACCACCTAGGCGTTCTCCCCCGCCCCCCAGTACAGTTTCAACTTCAGTAAATTTGATATTGATTGAATGCTTTTTTTTTCCTCGTCTGCCTCTGTATTCCAGTTTTTCTAACTGACCCAGTAATGTCCTTCATAGAATTTCTTTTTTTCCTTTTGGTGCAGGCCTTCAACAAGACTGGCTGAGGCACATCCATCCTGGGGAGGGCAATCTGCTTTACTCAGTGTTTACCGAGTCACATGTTAATCTCATGCACAGACATCCTTGCAGATACACCTACAATAACATCTACCCAAATCTCTGGGCATTTTGTGGTCTGGTCTGATTGACACACAACGTTAAGCATCACATATGGACTCCTGGATTCCTCTTTTCAGTGATTTATAATCCACCGCTATCCTTGATTATATTGGTGATTAAATTGCTGTATATTTGGCCAGCTGGAGCTCCTTCCAGCTGTCTGCTGTGTCACTGTGACATGTCCACAGTGTCTGGTGTCAGTGGCCTGCCTCTCCTGTTGGTAATTACGTCATCTCTCTGTGTGCCCCTCCCAGGCCTTTCCACGTAAATTGTCGTATGGGTCAGGTAGCTTTTATATCAGCCTCTACCTTAAATATTTCATAAAATTAGGGAGAACTTACCCTGATATATTTGTGTGAAGTCTTAATAAGCAGGTAGAAACTGAATATTTTTGTAATCAGTTTTTCATACTCCATTTCTATTTGTAATAACATGAGTCATCTAATGGGTTATTGTTCTGTAGTATGCATTTTACTGGCTGTACTAAATGAACTTCTGAGCTGCCCATGGACTCCCTCTGCTGGCACTACACATAAACACTTTTTTAAAAAAAGATTTTATTTATTTATTCATGGGGGTGGGGGAGAGGGAGGGAGGGAGGCGCAGGGGGAGAAGCAGGCTCCATGCAGGGAGCCTGATGTGGGACTTGATCCCCGGACCCCAGGATCACGCCCCAGGCTGAAGGCAGGTGCTAAACCACTGAGCCACCCCTGGATCCCCACGTAAACACTTTCTGAGGTTGTAGGATAGACTTCTGCCCATTTTTTTTTTTTTATTTTTTATTATTTATGATAGTCACACAGAGAGAGAGAGGGAGGCAGAGACACAGGCAGAGGGAGAAGCAGGCCCCATGCACCGGGAGCCCAACATGGGATTCGTTCCCGGGTCTCCAGGATCGCGCCCTGGGCCAAACGCAGGCGCCAAACCGCTGCGCCACCCAGGGATCCCTCATTTTCTTTCTTTTGGTTGGTTTGCCGCTCTCCTACAAAGAGTTTTGTATTTATTTGCTGAATGTATCAAAAATATCTTTCCTTATGACATCTATGCATTTCTGCATCATCATGATCATGTTTGGATAGTTTCCTGTAATATGAATTAAATTTAGCATTTAAATAAATCCGTTTTTAGTAGGCATTTGTATTTATTTTTTCCCCATTTTATATAGCACTAAAATGAATATTCCTCATATGTGACTTATTAAGTTGAACTTGAATAGTGGATAGGAATTTGACAGGTATAAAAATATAGAGAAAAGACATTCTAGTTTGAGAAAATTGCCTAGACCAAGTTTAGGATGTTTTTGAGAAACAGGAAAATCAAGTTTGGTGGAAACATGGTGGGGCAATATTGGGAAATGGTTGTAAAGTAGGTATGGCGAACTCTTTCTAGTTCCAACCATAAGTGAAACAAAATAGAAATGTACTGGTTGAATGGGAAGCCCGGGGTAGCTGGGTCAAGGGGCTCAGATGCTGCTTCTCCATCCCTTACTTGTTTCATGTCTTCTTTCCTCTCTTCCCAGACTTGGCAGTGGTTCTTTCATCTGTAGGCAGGAGGATAGAAGAGACCCCTGCCCCGCCACCCCCCAAAGCTTAGGTTACAGGAATTATCACTTTTGTCCATTACTCATCCAGTAAACTTCAGGGAATACCTGTTGTTGGCACTGTTTGGGTCAGACATCTACCCTTAGGCCAATCTCTGTAAACAAGGGGGCCAGGGTACCTACCTGGGCCAGATCTGAAGCACATGCCCAAGCCTTAAGCAAGGAGTAGGTGGGAACTCTGATAGGTGATCGCCCCACAGAGCAGGCGACATGGAATTCCTCAAGAGAAAGAGACAGGTCTTCACCATAATGGTGGCTGGTCTCTACCAGAACACTCCAGGGACGTCTGAAGTAAGGCATGGTCAGTGAGAGAAGAAAAGAAGAAACGATGAAAAAGGCAGACAGTGCAAGTTGGGAGAACAGCTTCTGGTGGTGCCTCTTTATGTACAGCAGGAATACTTGGCAGTGACTCCTGGGAGGTGGGGCCTTGGGATTTAGGACCACGCATTTAGTGATGGGAATATGGTAAGGAAAACCGGTGAGTTCAGTCTTAGGCTTGTTGATTTTGAAGTTCTTCTCGAATACCCAGTGGAAGTGTCCAGCACGACAGAACCAAATCTTACCTGGTTTTTCCTTCCTTGGGCCAATAGCTCAAGCAGGAAATAAAGAGTAGTCATTGATACAGAGGCTTCTCTCCTTGTTTGGGCTGTACCAGTAGATGCTTTCTGAGTCCCTTCCCTTTTAGCCTCTACCTGCAGCACATCCTGTTCACCATTTCCAGAGTCATCTTTGTAAAACTTTTTATCCTGTCTTGACCTCCCTCAAACACCTGTAGTGGGTTTTTTGTTGTTGTTTTTTGTTTTTTGTTTTTTTTTGCATATCCTATTAAGTATAAAAGTTGTCACTCAGGCGCTTTAATGGTTTGTCCTCAAGCTACATTTCCATCTTTTATATCTTACAGCTTCCCTCTCTTGGTGTGTGAATCTCGAGTCAGCTGAATTTTTGCTATTCCAGTAACATATCCGATGCTTTTCCCACCTCTAGTCTTCCAGTCTGACTTTTCTTACATGCTAGCGTGCCTTGACTGGGATCTGATTGGAGAACTACAGCTGGTTCAGAGAGACATGATGTTACCCCAAGATTGTACCTAAGCAGGTAGTGTAAAAAGTTTTAGTTGTCACTTAAAGTCTAAATCCTCATATTTATAAATAAGGTAAGCAGTGTCCGCAAGAACTATTATTTGCTTTCTTCATTCCACACTGAGTAGAGCCAGAACTTCTGGCTAGGCATCACAATAGAAAATGCAGTGCCTGCCATGAAGGGGAGGATGGGGAGGCACTGGGGGACTGGCCGATGGACATGTTGCCTTCTGTGTGCCGCTGCTGGAGTGAGTGCTGGCCATGAGGGACAGAAACTGGGAGCACTTCTGAGAGAAGGTGGCATTTCTGCCTGAGTCTTGAAGGATGAATGACTTCAGCAGGCAGAAAAGAGGCAGCATGTCAGGCAGAGGATATAGCATGGATGTCAACACTGAAGGTCAAGGACGTGGGATTTTTGAGGGATAGTGAGAAGTATGGATGTGGCTGTGGCTTGCATTGTATGTATGTCTGTATTTTATCTTCTGTCGTAGTTTGGTCTGCTCTAATAAATTACTGTAGACTGGGTGGCTTATATCAACAGACATTTATTTCTCACAGTTCAGGAGGCTGGGAAGTTCAAGATCAAGGTGCTAGTCGATTAGATTCCTGGTGAGAGCCCTTTTCCTGGTTGGCACATGCTGTCGTCTTGTGTCCTCACATGGTGGTGAGAGAGAGCTAGAGCTAGCTGTCTTCTTACAAGGATGCTAATCCCATCCTGGGGCAGCCTCCTCCTGGCCTCATCTGAACCTAATCGCCACCCACAGGTCCCACCTCCTACAACCATCACTTGGGGTGAGGGGTTCAGCATACAAATTTTGGGGAGACACAGACACTCAGTCCGTAACACTTTCTAATACTTGCGGTTCTAGGGGGAAGAATAAATATTGAGAGGGAGAACTATTTTTTCTACCAATTATTTAGTGACCAAATACAGAGAGTATTGAGAAGGCCAGGGGCCCCATCAACCACACTCTAATCCAAAGACATGATGTCCATCCCACTGAGATAAGGGAGTGGATTTCATGGATTTCAAAAAACCAGAAAATTCATTTTTTCATATAATAATAAAGAAGCCTTTATATTCTATTTCCAAAAATAGACTTAATAGCATTTACAGTTGCTCAAATTTTGGTAAATTTTAGAAGAAAAAGGCAGATTTTTGTTGTTAAAAATAAACTTTGGAACACCTGGGTGGCTCAGTTTAAGTATCTGCCTTCGACTCAGGTCGTGAGTCCTAGGATAGAGCCGTGCATCAGGCTCCCTGCTCAGTGAGGAGTCTGCTTCTCTGTCTCCCTCTCCCTGCTGTTCCCCCTGCTTGTGCTCTTTTTCTCTCTCTGTCAAATAAATAAAATCTTAAAAAAAAATTAAACTTTTAAAAGCTTCAGGAAGATAAAGGCTTGCCAAAAATAGAGTATCAACCTGAGGGGAAAAATAGAAAATGAATCCTAAGGTGAGATGAACAGAGGACTGTCTTGGTGCAAATATGTTGTATATGCTAGACACAGAGTATTTTTTAATGCCTAAAATATTTTAGGTTTTATATTTGTTTCCAGTCAAGGGAGAGCATATTTTTTATCAGGTCGACTTGTAGAGATAGAATACTGCCTTCTTGGTTGTGTGGTGATAGACCATTGCCCACCTAGGAAGAGGGGTTGCCTTTATTTTTACCTCGTTCAGAGTAGGTGAGCCATTCACTCAACAGCGGCAGAAACTTCCTGTGCTATCTCTTGAGCAGAGGCCATGGTTAACATAGAAAGGGTCTGCTGATAGACTTGTGTCAAAGAAAATAAATTTGATGACTTAGAAATTTGGCTCACAGGTACCCGAGAGCAGGTCACTCTGCAGTGTGTGCCCTGAGGGGGGCACTCTGTGGCTCCTGTGTGTTTGCACACAGGTTAATTGCAGACCTGGCAGGGGCATGGCCTAAACCAGGAAGGGGCCCCAACACCTGGGACCTTTCCCTCCAGAGCTGCTGCTTCTCTTCACAGGGTATGTCACGAAAACACCATCTTTCCAGAAAAGGAGAGGAAAGGGAAAGAAAGAAAAAAAGGAGGGAGGGTGGGAGGACAAATTTATGTGACACTAAGCCAGACATTAGATAAGGTAATAATGGAAATGCAGCTTTATTTCTATCCGAAGTCATACTTAGAAAGCTGATCGCTAAAGCAGGAAGCTTGGCTTTTAGGACTCTGTTGTAATCCTGGGTGGAAAAAAGTATCACCCAGATGGCCTTTGGAGGAGATTACTGACTGGTAATCCTTCCTTGTCCTAGAAGATTAAGTCTGCCCTGGTGTAGTTGTGGTCAGCTGACCGGTTTAGAAAAAAAAAAATTGTGGTTTCTTGTAATTGTGCCAGTGCCTGACGTTGGCTTGAACTGTTTGTACATCTGGGAGATACTGCGGAACCCGGCCCTCCTCTGTTGACCAAAGC
This sequence comes from Vulpes lagopus, assembly GCF_018345385.1. Taxonomy (NCBI): domain Eukaryota; kingdom Metazoa; phylum Chordata; class Mammalia; order Carnivora; family Canidae; genus Vulpes; species Vulpes lagopus. The sequence continues at coordinate 52,987,413 of NC_054832.1, forward strand.
AAGCTCCGCGCCCCTGTGCCTGTTGTTCATTGTTGACTAGGGTTAAGAGCAGGTGGTGAACAGAGAACTAGGGTTGCTCCAGAGAAGTCATTTATCGAACAGGCCTGCTTGTCCTAGGGGTGTGAAGGCTCTGAGAAAGAAATGTCATACCTGGGCCAGGCAGCCAGGGACTTCAAACCCCGGGGTTGACTCCTTCAGCACAGTTGCATGGTATTACGCCCAGAGCGGCGCTCAACCGGAGAGTATCAGGTGGTTATAAACCCATGTGTTCTTGATTTGTCCGGAGTGGACTGTAGGGAGATGGAGTTTTATGAAGATTACCAGTCCCCGTTTGATTTTGACACAGGAGTGAACAAAAACTATCTTTACTTGTCTCCTAGTGGAAATTCGTCTCCATCTGGATCACCTACTCTTCAGAAGTTTGGTAACTATTGATTTTCTTTTCTTTCTTTTTTTTTTTTTTTTTAAAGATTTTATTTATTTATTCATGATAGACATAGAGGGGGGGGGGGCGCGGAGAGACACAGGCAGAGGGAGAAGCAGGCTCCATGCCGGGAGCCCAACGCGGGACTCGATCCCAGGACTCCAGGATCATGACCCGGGCCAAAGGCAGGCACCAAACCACTGAGCCACCCAGGGATCCCCATTATTGATTTCCTAAAGTTAGATTTGCTGTAATAAAACTTGGACACAACTCGGGGTTTGCTTGGCTTTAAAATTATGTAAAGAGGTACTGTGTTGTTGTGTTGAAACTAGTGAACAAAGCTGTTGAAGAATCCAAGCAGAGATAGAGAAGTCACTAAATATTTAGAATATATATTTTGTATATAAAATAGGAACTTTGATTTTTTTAAAGACTTTATTCATTTAACAGAGAGAGAGAGAGCACAAGCAGGTGGAGCTGTGGGTAGAGGGAGAGGGAGAAGCAGGCTCCCCACCAAGTAGGGAGCCCGATGTGGGGCTCCATCTCAGGATCCTGGGATCATGACCCGAGCCAAAGGCAGATGCTTAACCAGGTCGACTTGCAGAGCCACCCAGGCCCCAGGAACTTAGATTTTAAAAGTGGTACTATTTATATGAACGCTAGAGTTCCTCTGATCACTTTGAGTTCATTGAGCTGATAAATAACAAAAAAAGGGAGAATCTGAAGGTCTTTGCTTGTGGCCATCTACATGTAATTCTTTAAGAGCCACCCCTGATTTTGTCTTTGTTCAAATGAGGCTGAAATATCTGAAGCGTTGACTTCATTTAAGGCCCTGCTTGTGGACATCCAGGATTTTGTTTTGGAATACAGAGACTAACATGCAGAAATACACAGGCAAGAGACTTTTTTTTTTTTTTTTAAAGAGTTCAGCGTTGCTGCTCCTTGGGCAGCAGTCATTCCTTCTCAGATGGCAGCATGACATTGTTCTGAAGGCCAGGTACCAGCAGGGAGAGGCTTAGGTTATGGGCATGAGGCAGCACGGGTCTGGAAGCAGCCCTTGCACATCAGGCCATTTTAGCTCATTTTACAGCTAAGGCTTGGAGACCCCTAGATGACTTCCTCTGTAACTTGCCAGAGAAGTAAGCAGATTTTCCTCGAAGTTAATTTTTTCCTTGTTAATGATTGGTCACATTTTGCTTTTTTTAAGTTTACAAAGTGGGTACTTAGGTGTGAATATTTTTGGTCGTATACTTGCTGACAGCAGAGAGCTTACTGAAGCAACGTTACTCCAACCTGTTGGTTGCAGCCACAGCCAGCTTTGGGGTGTAGTTGGGATTTCCAGGCAGGGAACAACGTTGACAATAACAGGTTAGAACTGGTTTCTAGAAATGGAGACTGGGAGGCTGCCGTTAGATGTCTGCCTGGGGTGTCAGGCTGCTTCCCTTCCCCCATCTCTGGGGCCCACCTTGGGCCTCTATTAATATAGGGGATCTCCCCTATGCCTGGCCCCTAACAGGATGGCACCATCCATCGTAACTTCTAAATCCTCCATATAGGAAATGCTTCAAAAGCAACACATGGTAGGGAGTTGAAGCTTGATGGCAGAGTAAAGCCCGACAAAGGTCGGGGAAGTAGCAGCTGAAGTTATGTGACTTCACACAGATCTTGGTGATCACTGTGTGTGGGAGTATGAGATTTGTGGGAGGATTTACCTGGCTTTAGTTCTCTCTTCACCTCCTTTCACTTTTCCCAGTTGCAATAATTGCTGCCTTTGGATGTTTTCTATTAAAAATAAAGCAGTGGGAAGTTTGAATATGTCTCGAGGCAAATTTTGAACAATTGTCTTTCCAAATCCTAGCAGCAGTGTGTAGGAGTCTGGGCTCATGATATTTAAAAACAAATTTATTGAAAAAAAAAAAAAAAAGACAAGTGAACAACAAAAACTAAAAACAAATTCATGTACCCACTAGAGTTCCAGTTCAGTAGTTTGCCTTCATTGGAAAAAAGGAGGGGGAGAGAGCGTTAAAACAAACAGAAACCACCCTAAGCAGTCATTTAGTAAGAACATAGTGATTCTGAAATATCCAAATAAAAGGATCTAGAACAGTCATCAGTAGTCCCTGTGCCTGGGACCCCTCAGGGCATAAGAAGCCTGCAAGTCTGTTTGAACATCAAGCATGGGGCATAGATAGAAGGAATGCTGTGTCTTGGGTGCCCTTGTACTCCTTGTATTTCTCAGTAGGAGCTCTCAGGACAGATACATTCTAATTACATTTAAAAGTTCATGTGGCTTTTGGTCACTAGGCATTTTCTTTTTCTTTTAAAGATTTATTTATTTATTTGAGAGCGAGAGTGCACGTGTGAGCGTTGGGGGTGGGAGGGTGCACAGAGGGAGAGGAAAATTCTAAGCAGACTCCATGCTAAGTGCAGAGCTCAACACAGGCTCAATCTCATGACCCTGAGATCACGACCTGAGCCGAAATCAAGAGGCGGCTGCCTAACCCACTGAGCCATCCAGGCAGCCCCACTGTGCATTTCCTTAATCAGCAGACAAGTAGTGTACAAAAGGGACTGGTGTTAAAAGGAATCCTACTCAGAAAGATTGGGAGCACTGATCTGAAAAATATATTCTGATATTTATCCAGGCCATCATGAGGCAAATGGGCAAGTAATGAGATTGAATCTATGGGCAGAATGTCCCTAAGAAGCAGCTTGAGTGAAGGATAGGATGAAGGCCTGTGGCTAGGACAAAGAGAGGTCTTCTCTTAGGGTTTTTTAAAGTACTTTGGTACAACCAACCCACATTCAGAATACCTTATATGTCTTGACCCACAACCCTCATCAATACAAATAACAATCATTTAGGCAGGATTCTGTGAAAACAGAACGTATCTTTACTATTCATGGTGTATTCTGATATATCATTCCATTTGTTCTTTTTAAAATGCTCGTTTGGTACTGCTAAATGGATTTTCACAGTCCATGGTTTGAAAAACTGACTTCTAATTTTCAGAATCTGGAATGTAAGTTCCATTAGGGATGTGAGTCTTTTTTGATCACTGTTCTTCCCTACGACCTGAGGCCAAGAGAGGTGTTGTAAAGCCCCAAATCACAAAACTCAGCCCCCATTGGGTCGCACACTCATCCCTCTGTCGCCAAGCTAGTGTTTTTTTACTTTTTGATCTCATTCTCTTGGCATCTTTGGTGATGGATATTATAGAACAGGTTAATCATTCCAGGTGTAATCTCTCGTCCATCAAAGACTTTACCAGGGTGGGTAGCATGTTGATTGCTTATGCCCCACTTTGACATGGACTCCATTGGTTTTTGCACTTGATGGTCAGCACAGCCATCTCTCTCTCTCGCCAGTGTCCTGTGCTGCATTTTCTTATCCCTTCAGTGAACACCTACAAAGATAATTTCCCAGGTCCTTTTTATGTAGAACCACTCTTCCTCTTAATTTTTTTTTTTTAATTACAGAAAGACGCAGCCCCGTTGTATGAAACACCTTTGGTTATTTCTAGTGACTTCAGGAAATAGGAGCAGGAGCCATTTAAACATCTGACATTTTAGTTTTATGCTGTCATATTTGAAACTCTAAAACTAAACTAGAATTCCTTAGCTCAGAGTCCTTCTTTTCATATCTATCTTACTACCTCTTTGGTTTCTACTCTGTGTCATTCTCACTTCTTTTTAGGGAAGTCATTATTACTTCTTGAAAGTTACGTGTAATTAATTGTGAAGGTCTTCAAGAGCAGATAACGTGGTTTACAAAGTAAAAATCAGAGCAGAATTGAAGTTATGAAGAACTTATTCTTACAGAGGAAATTTAAGAATGGAAATGACGCCCTCCCTGGGGACCCCTGCATTGCTCCATGGCTGACCTTTGATCTGTCTTTTGTTGAGTTGTCCTAGTTACTCATTTTACACTTGATTGGGGTTGGGAGAACAGATGGTTCTGAAGTAATCACCTGAAGATCCCTCCCCCTCTTTTTTTTTTTTTTTTAAGATGAAAGAGACTTAAGGGTCAGTTTAGGAATTTCTGGAGGAGGTGAGTAAAGCATTTGAAAATACTGATGTGTTCTACCTTTGTGATCTTTCCTTCCTCCTCCACTCTTTCTGTGAGGTTTTGGGAGGGTGACCTTTTTGGGTTGCAAGTTGACCTCTGACCAGGGCTCTGCTTTCAGAGCCCTCTCTGCCCATCTGGGTCCCAGCTCTCTTTTCCCTTCTGGCCTGAGAGCTGCCTGCCTCCCCTCCTCAACCCACTTCCACTCCTCTTCAGTGGCCCTGATACTGCCCAGTTCATCTCTTGGGTTCTGGTTCTTTCCCCAGATGGAGTGGGTCAAGGTTCCTCAGCTTTTTGTTCCTTGCTGCCCCAATGACAATTAGTAGACTCATTTTTCTCTCCTACTCTTGTACTGTATCACCACCGGCAAATATGGAAAGATTATATCCTTAAGAAATACAGCATTTTCATGGCCTGTGCTACTGAATTGCTTTCTTCTGAAGATAATCTGTGTCAAATAGCAGGTACTCCCTTGCTGGAAGTCAGTAGTTTTCAACCTAGGGCAGTTTTTCCCTTCTGCAGGCCTTCTGGCCATGCCAAGAGCCAATTTTGAGATGATTCTGGTTGTCACAACAGCACTTATCTTTGGGGACGTCAAGTGGGTGAATGCCTGCATGCCACATGGGGTGATGCACAGGATAGCCCCAACCACAGTGCTCCTGCTCACAATGCCCCCTTGTGCTGTGCTTGAGAAGCCCTGTGTTAAATAGATCTTTTGTGTTTAGGGGTTCTTTCTTTCTTTCTTTTTTAAAGATTTTATTTATTTATTCATGAGAGACACACAGAGGCAGAGACTTAGGCAGAGGGAGAAGCAGGTTCCCTGTGGGGAGTCCGGTGCAGGACTCAATCCCAGGACCCCAGGATCACACCCTGAGCTGAAGGCAGACACACTCAACCGCTGAGCCACCCAGGTGCCCCTGTGTTTAGGGTTTCTTACGAGAGAAAAGGGTCTTGCTTGTTTAGGATCTGACTTTGTTGTGAGGACTTCCAAATATTCCTCCTGCCTCTGCTGGGATTTTATTACATTTGGAACAGAGAAGACCCAGAGAGCGGAGTCTTCTCTGCACAGACTTCTAACAGGGAAAATATCTTTGTCTTGCGATCTTTTTGGATAGTACCACTAAAGACATTTTGAACTGTGCATTGTATCTCTTTTTGTGTGCCTAGGTTTTTTTTTTTTTTAAAGGCGTATATTTATTCTTGCTTGTGCTTATGTAAAACAACCCTTAGAAACTAAAATTTCTTATTCCTACCCTGGTCCTAAAGCCTTTGTAGCCTCTTTAAAGGCTGTGTAAAGAAGGTATATACGTCCATATAAATAAATACCTCCAGTTTTATTTATTTATTTATTTATTTATTTATTTATTTATTTATTTATTTATGAGAGAGAGCAGAATGAGAGAGGAGGCAGAGGGAGAGGGAGAAGCAGACTCCCCACTCAGTGGGGAGCCCCATGTGGTGCTCAATCCCAGGACCCTGAGATCATGACCTTAGCCAAAGGCAGATGCTTAACCTACTGAGCCACCCAGGTGCCCCTATTTATTTATTTTTTGAAGAATTTATTTATTTATTTATGAGAGACAGTGAGAGGCAGAGAAAGAGGAAGAAGCAGGCTCCCCATGGCGCAGGGTATCCCATGCGGGACTCAATCCTAGGACCCTGCGATCGCAACTTGAGTTGAAGGCAGATGCTTAGCCAACTGAGCTGGATATCCAGGTATCCCGTGTATACAGTTTTATTTCGTAGAGAAGCTTCTAGGGCTCTTGTGTAGTCCTCATGTTAACTAAGTAAGCAAATATCTCAGCTTACTTCCTCTGCATCTTCTTCTCTTCTAAGTGTGTATCTTGGGAGCAGCTGACATCATATTTTTCCCTCTGTAATATCACTTGCTCCCTTCCCCCCCATAAAGGTATGGTGCGTTTGGCTGTGAACACACTTTGCCTGCAATAATGAAGGTATATGACCTCCAGATGTAACAATCTTGGTATAGATTATGTGTGAGACAGAAGTTGTATTTCTTTAGAAAATGACATTTCATGTTTTATTTTATTTAAAAAATTAAAAAAAAATTATGTCTGCTTTAAATAGAAAGCCTTGTGTAGGTGAAGCAGTGAAATAAGAATGAGGTATAAAATAAAAATCTGGGATCCCTGGGTGGCGCAGCGGTTTGGCGCCTGCCTTTGGCCCAGGGCGCGATCCTGGAGACCCGGGATCGAGTCCCACGTCGGGCTCCCGGTGCATGGAGCCTGCTTCTCCCTCTGCCTGTGTCTCTGCCTCTCTCTCTCTCTGTGACTATCATAAATAAATAAAAATCAAAAAAAAATTAAAAAAAAAATAAAAAAATAAAATAAAAATCTTGGGATGCCTGGGTGGCTCAGCAGTTTGGCACCTTGCCTTCGGCCCAGGGTGTGATCCTGGGGCCCCAGGATCAAGTCCCACATTGGGCTTCCTGCATGGAGCCTGCTTCTCTCAGCCTGTGTCTCTGCCTCTCTCTCTCTGTGTCTCTCATGAATAAATAAATACAAATCTTTTTTAAAAAAATAAAAATCTCAAGATACAATGACAGCATAGGGACACCGAGTTCTTATCTCTAACTCAACTGTGTACCTTCATGTAATTTATTTATTTGGAGCATGCTAATGAGTGTCTGTGTACCAGATGTGATGCTGGGCTGAAGATGCAGGACTGGAGCACAGAGCTGAGGTCAAATGTTGCCCAGCCCATCAGGCTGTGTCCTAAGTGCAGTAGACATTACAGCGTGTTGTACCCAGAGCGGAACCTGGACACAGGATCCAGGGAAAGCTTACAAGAACAGGAGACACTTAAAACTGATTTATTGAAGTGAATATGACTTGGAAATAAGGAGGGGGTTTCCAGAAGTGAAAATAAGAGGTGCAAACACGTTTATAAAAAAAAAAAGGAACATGATTTGGGAAAGAGACAGTGGAAGTTGTGTGTGTGTGTGTGTTTTGAGACAGTGGAAGTTGTACAACATTGTGAATGTTATTTGTGCCACTGAATTGTATGCTTAAAAATGGATTAGGATGGCAACTTTTATGTTGTATATTTTACCATAAAAAATGGGCAAAAAACGTAGGGGAGGCAGTTTTACTTTTTGAGTTAATATGTTACTTAAAAAAAAAAAAATAAAAGCATGTCTTCATAGGGACTGCAGGTTGGGAAAGGTAGTAAGTGTGTTGGGTGGGTATTGTCATTGTCAAGATTGTCCAGAGCAAGATTGCCCCGGATTGTCAAGAGCAATAAGAGGTGGGAAGCCCTGGAGGGATTTAAGGCAGGGGAGTGCCATGGTCAGAGTCCTACATTAGAAGCTTACTTTGATGGCAGGGTGGTGAATGGATTGGAGGGACGGACACCATCAGGGAGCTTTAGGGGAATCAGAATCAGAATCTGAGCAAGGCATCATGAGAGCCTGAATCAAGGCAAGAGTGGTAGGTTTGGAGGGGAGGCATGAAGGAGATGCCTGGGGGAGTGAGATGAAGCCATATCTCAGATGTAAGACAAATCTGGGGCGATTGGATGGGGAGATAACACAGGACCCGAGATTCCAGACCAAGGTTCAGTGCTGATGCCTTGGAGACATCAAATGACATCGTGATTGACAGCTGTCATGTTGAGGATGCAGAGGAGAGGCAGATGCCAGGTGATGGGGTTGAAGAGAGATGGGGAATGAGGGGACCTGTGAGCCATGCTTCATGGGTGAGGAGATAGGAAGTAACTGGGAAGACTTGTAGCACATGGAGAAGTGGGGCAGTAGTACATCCCTACTGAACATCTAACATGTGCCCGCTCTCCATGTTCATAATCCTTTAAAGTGTTCTTAGAAAACTCTGGAGAGGCAAGTGGTATTTTGTGTTGTTTTTTAAATATGCAAGGGGTTTTTTGAGGGCTCAGCTTCCTAGGGCTGCCATAATAAAGTGCCCCAAATAGAGTGACTTAAGAGAAATGTGTTCTATCTCTGTTCTGGAGGCTAGAAATCCAAAATGAAGGTGTCAGTGGGGCCATGCTCCCTCTGTAGGGAAATTCTTCCTTGCCTCATTCTAGCTTCTGGCAGTTGCTGGCAGTCCTGGCATTCTGTGGCTTGCAGCTATATCCCTCCAGTCTGCCTCTATTATCATGTGGAGTTGTCCCTGGGCCTCTCTGGGCTCATATATTTCCATGTTGTTTGCTCTGGGTTTCTGTGTCTAGATTTCCTTCTTCTTATAAGGACACATAGGATTAGGGCCCACCCTGATATACTGTGATTTCATCTTGACTATATTTGCAAAAACCTGTTTCCAAACAAAAACACATTTGTGGGTCCTGGGTGTTAGGAAATGAAATGTGTCTTTTTGGGGGACACAAGTGAACCTACAGAACCATCTAATTTCAAAGTTCCTGCTTTATCTACTCTTAAAAAAAAAATCTCTGCCCCATTTCCTCATCTTACTTAATAAGGTGTTTAAATAAAATGATGCAAAATTTCTCAGATCTGAAATTATTAAAAAAATGGCTAAGGAGTTTTTAAACGATAGTTGTAGAAGGTCTTGAGGAGAAGCAGTTGGTCTTAATTGAGTCAAAGGTTAAAGGTGAACCAAAGGGAAATGTTTGGGTGGGTGCTCCAATATGGGGTGGCATGGGCTGCCTCCATAGCACTTGAGCAGAAAGATACTCACCAAACTCTTAATCATGGCTTAATTTTAATTGTAGGTTCAAAATTTGTATTTTAAAAAAATACCTGGTTGACATTTTTGGCAGTATTTGTCAAATAGATGGGTATGCATGGGAAAGTAAAGAGAACTTGATTTGAATAAATCTTTAACCAGTCAGTTCAAATAAAGCATTAACATTTGCTCTGTTCTTGGCACCGTGAGCACTGAAATGAAAAGATACGGCTGTGACATCAGGACTTTATAGTGTACACCTAGAGACATGTTCAAGGCTGAACTCTTTTTCCGTTGATCTTTGCTCTTCCCTATCATGCTTGTTCATCACACACATTTCCACTAAAGCCAGACACCTAAGTACTTCATTTTCCTCAAGTTGCTAACAAGTTCTCAGGAGTGTGGAGTATCATACTTCATTTCTTCCAAGACATCATGGATGTTAGGATGTACCACTATAGGATTTGTTGAGGAAGGGGGAAAATTGCTGCAAGTTAAAAAGACTAAAGACACTGCTTAAAATTTTTTTTTAATGCAGGGCAGCTCTGGTGGCTCAGTGGCTTAGCACCGTCTTCAGCCCCGGGGTGTGATCCTGGGGTCCCGGGATCAAGTCCCACGTCAGGCTCCCTGCATGGAGCCTGCTTCTCCCTCTTTCTCTCTCTGTGTCTGTCATGAATAAATAAATAAAAAATCTTTTAAAAAAAGATTTAAAAAAATAAAAAAATTTAATGCTTATTGACATCCTTTTTTATTTACTCAGACATACATGTTGACTGTAACACTCCTGTGCTTATTTTTTAGACTAAAACCAAGTTTACCTCCTGAAACATCTTCACATGCATTATCTAACTTAACCAGAATTGCTTTTCGCCTGGCAATAATCCATGTCTTGCTTTATTTTTCTCAGCATGTAATGTCTGTGATGCAGACTTTGCTGAAGGAGAAGTGTGTGATTTTCTAAGCCCCTGACACCCATTTTGCAAGTTTTGGAGCATGTTTACCAGTGATAAACCGCTATGCCATAAGGACCGCTTAACTGTTTGGCTGTTCAGTGCATCTCAAGTTCAAAATTTAATTGTGTCCTCGGATTGAGGGGGCATGGTCTTCTGGTCTCTGATTGAGGGAGCATGGTCCTCCTGGTCTCTATTCCTCTTCCCTGTTGCCCACTCTTGACAGTGGGACTCTCACCTGGGTGCCCGACCGTTGGCCTGCCAGTGGGCTCCCAGCTCTCTCTGCTCCATAACTCCTCGGAGGGGGGGAGGCAGGTGGACTATCTGTATGCACAGCTACAGGAATGAAGGAGGTGGCCAGAATAGTAATAACCAGAAGGAACAAATTATCCCCAATTTTTAGTCACTTGGCCTGGATAATGGTACCTGTGACTTCAGCTGGGGATCCACATGTGCTCTTCCACCCTGGGGGAAGTTGGAAGTCCCTGTGTAGAAGGCCCCAGCCCTCTGCCTGCTGCTTGCCCTTCATGGCTTCTGTCACCTGCCCTTTGTCCTCCCTGCTCATTGGAATTTCTCTAAGAAAAAGTGTACGTGAAAGAGCAAGAGTTTCGAGTCAGATAAACCCACGTTTTAATCTCATCTGTGATTCTGGGCAAATGACTAACCGCAGAGGGTCTCACTTTCCCAGTGGAAATAAATAATACTCCTTTCATCAAGTGTTGGTTGTAAGATGTTTTTTCAAAAATGAGGTAATGTGAATCTCCCTGGTTGGTGTATTAGATCTCAACAAATATTAATCATATTTTGTCCTTTTTTGTCATCTTTTAAAAATGGTTTCTCAGGGCAGCCCCAGTGGCTCAGTGGTTTAGTGCCGCCTTCAAGGGTGTGATCCTGGAGACCTGGGATTGAGTCCCACGTCAGGCTCCCTGCATGGAGCCTGCTTCTCCCTCCGCCTGTGTCTCTGCCCCTCTCTGTCTCTGTGCCTCTCATGAATAAATAAATAAAATCTTAAAAAAAAATAAAAACGGTTTCCCATCAGATTCTGAGGAGAAACATTAAAATTAATGATTGAATAAGAATTGTTTTTGGGAGTATTTATAGTTTTAAGGAATTGTATGTTAAAATGCTCCCGTTTCCCAACTTGTGTTGTGAATGAGAAGTTAATTTATTTTTCTGCCCAAAGCCAGACTCTGCCTCTACAATAAATATTGCACTCTTACTGAACATATGGGAAATTGGATAATACTTAGAAAAACTTGTAAGGCTCCATCCAGGTTTGGAGAAATTGTACATTTGGAAACGAAGAGATTGCTTTTGATCTGGTCGGTCAGGTTCATTTCCTTTGTACAGGGTCTTTATTATTGCTTCTAGATATCCTACAAGTTTGAGCTTCAGCTCCCTGCTCTTTTCTTCATTTGTAATAGAAATCAGTGATTTGGGATCCCTGGGTGGCGCAGCGGTTTGGCGCCTGCCTTTGGCCCAGGGCGCGATCCTGGAGACCTGGGATCGAATCCCACGTCGGGCTCCCGGTGCATGGAGCCTGCTTCTCCCTCTGCCTGTGTCTCTGCCTCTCTCTCTATCTCTCTGTGACTATCATAAATAAATAAAAATTAAAAAAAAAAATCAGTGATTTTAAGCATATACTTTCACATCAAGCTGTTGAGGTTCAGAATTGTAACCCCACCATGGATTCAAGTGCTGCCACGGGCAAGTTGCTTAACCTCTAAGCTTGTCTTCCCCTCTGGAAATGGGGATGGGGATCCGTGCATCATAGCAGTGTTGTACACAAATGATGTAATATATTTGGACCACTTAGTTCAGATTTGAATATATACGGAATGCACTCTTGAGGGGGTGGCTGTGGTTATTAATAATTATCCTAAGTCATGATTGTCATGTTTTGCCAGTGATTTTGACATCTACCTTTCTGTTCTCCCTTTGTATTCTTCATTTTCCATCCCCCCCAGTCTGATTACCCTAAAACAAACCACACCTTAAAATTGTAATGTTGATAATTTGCTGCCACCTACAGGCTAATATGGAAAAAGCAGAACCTGTAATTCCTATGTTACTAATGATTCCTAATATAAAATCTCAAGGTCCAAGTCAACTGTGAACAACTACATGACCCCCTTTTCTGAGACATTTATTTTCTCTGCTAGCCTAACTAAATACTTGAATAGTATCAATCCCCCTAGATTCTTTTTGGAAGTGGGCATTTGTGCATAAAGCATTATTAGTAGTTAGATATTCCATTTTTCCCCTTAAGCAGTTTTGCAAACTATTAAAAGACATGAAAGAGCCCTTGCTAAAAAGCAACAAAAAGCAGAGTTTTGTTAGATTTTTTTGAGTCCTGTTCTAGTTGGAGACTTGAAGAGTCAGAACAAAACCTTAAAAATGAAGAGTATTCATAATGAACTCTGTTGTAGTTCTGACTATATTGTCTTATGTGCTTGCTACTATATACTCCCCTTCCACCCTCAATCTTGGACTCTCTTGTCACATAATCTGGTATAGGGGATAAATTTGCAAGTGTACGTGGACCCTCCTCAGTGATTTCTGACTGTACGTACCTTATCTGTAGTTTGATTTGGCTGGAGTTGGAGTATGAGGGTTCCAATGACAGATAGCAGGGGATGGGTCCAGTAAGTCCTGCGTGCTAAGCTACAGGGTTGAATTTTGTCTTGAAAACAACAGGGAACCAACCACTAGAGGATTGCAAGCTAGAGAGTGACACGATCAGATTTCTAGCACAGAAATATGACTTGGGCAGCCTGAAGATATTTTAGAGGGGGCCTACAGAAGCAATTACTCATTGGGCTTTTTCATCTACTGGTTGTACCTGTCATGTATTGTCTGTGCATTAGAAGACTCAATCATATTTTGTTTGCTGCTCCAGTTTGTGGTTTTTTTTTTTTTTAGTTGTTTTCTTTGTATTGTTTTTATTCCTTTCACAGTTCTGTAAACGCCCCTCGAGTGGGCACTGTTTTGGCATGTTATGCTCATGATTATTGCTGTTAGGATTATTAAGGGCCATTAGCAGTTTATATGCAACAGACCCCGTAAAGGGTGTCTCTGTACCTTTTCCACAGTGTGCATACACATTGTGTCATTGATTCATATACTTCTTTTAGGCTTGCCATGGCGCTGGCTGCTTGTTGAACAGCGTGGTTTATTCTCTCTCCTGCCTTTCTGCCTGCCCGTGAAGTCTGTCATCTGCTGCCTGGCATCCTGATTTGGGCGTGATGCCACATTGCTGCTATGGCTGAACTAGCTCTTCTCAGAAATGGGTGTGGGGTGGTGGGGCTCTGCGTCTGCTGTAATGCCCACTGGCAGAAAGAGGCGAAGAGCAGGAAAAGGAGGAGACTTTTCCCGGTTCCCTGCGCAAAAAAATCTGTTGCCAGAGGAGACTGTGAAAACCCAAACCTCTGTGATATAGGAATGTATGGGCAGAACTGTGACTAGGGTAAGGCAAAGGGGGGCCAGCAGCCACCTGCCTTAGCTGTAAAAAATTTTTTTAAAGATTTTATTTATTTATTCATGAGAGACACACAGGGAGAGGCAGAGACATCGGTAGGGGGAGAAGCAGGCTCCCTGCAGGGAGCCCGATGTGGAACTCGATCCCAGGACCCTGGGATCACAACTTGAGCCAAAGGCATACACTCAACCACTCAGCCACCGAGGTGCCCCTAGCTGTAAATTTAATAGGGCACCAAAATGCTCTGCAGTCGAGACCAATAATATGTTAACATAGTATTCAAAAAAATTAAGATGAAATCATGATGAACAAAATACGGAACTTTTAAATAAAGACAAGATCAGGAACGGTACTGTGCAAAGCCAATTTGGAGGCTGAGGTGGAAGGAAAAAGTCAACAATACTGAGCCTGTCTATTTAAAATTGTGATATTTTGGGGCAGCCTGGTGGTTTAGCGCCGCCTTCAGCCCAGGGCGTGATCCTGGAGACCGGGATCGAGTCCCACATCAGGCTCCCTGCATGGAGCCTGCTTCTCCCTCTGCCTGTGTCTCTGTGCCTCTCTCTCTCTCTCTCTCTCTCTCTCATGAATAAATAAATAAAGAAAATCTTTAAAAAGAAAATTGTGATATTTTGTTCGTTATAGATTCTTTGAATTAACTTTTCTAAAAATATTGCATGAAAATATTATTTATATTGAGTTTTTTGGTACCACCTTAAATTTTGCACCCAAGGTTTGTGGGTAGGGGCGCCTTGCTGGCCTCACCCTAGCCTTGTGCATGGGTGGTTGGGCAGAAGAGAAGGGAGAATTGCAGAGGGTCAGATGCCTCCTTGACCACTTGAGAAATACCACATTCTTCCTGAAAGACTCATAGTGGTTGGCTCCATTCAAGGGGAGGGGCTGTGGCCTTATTGTTCTTAAATAATATGGAAAACTTCTATGTTGCTGTTGGTCATTTCTGTATACATTAGGACTTTTTAAACATTATCTGGATGATATATATGTAATATATATATTAATATATTTATCTTAAAAGCCACAAGGTGGTGTTTTCTATTTCCACTAACAATGGAAAGAAATGAAATACAATTTCTTTCTTGTTTTGGGGGGAGGAATAAAATTTCTGTAGGCTTTGAATTTGTTCAGTTCTTGACTTGAGGTTAGGTGCTGGATTTGATTAGCAGAGGAAGCTAGAGACATTTACAAACCCCTTTCTTTGTTAGTGTGAGTTACTAGTCATGCTGATTTACTAGCTTAGCTAGTAAACCTTAAACCTTGGCAAGAGCCCATTCTGGGCCTCTTAACGCTTCTCCTTTGGAGTAACTATATTGTGACTGAGCAAAGGAACAGAAGCTAAGCAAATATGAATTCTAAATTCATTTTTGGCAGAGTATAATTTGGTGGTTTTTAGCGGTAGGTCAGACTTTTCTTTTGTTCTTTCCTGGGAGAGCCAGGTCATTTGAAGGTACAGAAAGTTGATGTGTGGATCCAGTCTAATTGGTTTTATTCTCACTGGGGCAGTTAGAGGAGCCTAAGGGAGAATCTTACTTAGTTTTCATATTTTCAGACTTTTTTTTTTTTTTTAATCCTCAACAAGGTCTGCTGAGAACAGACCCAGTACCCGAGGAAGGAGAAGATGTTGTTGCCACAATTGGTGCCACAGAGACCCTATCAGAGGAGGAGCAAGAAGAGCTAAGAAGAGAACTTGCAAAGGTAAAGAAGCCTTCCTTTTGGAACTTCACGCTTTGCCCTTACAATGTCACTTAGATTTCTAAAGCACATGGTCACATCTCCTCATCGGTTCCAGGGGAGAGAAAGCAGCATGCATTTATGTCCAAGAGGTCTTGAGCGCGGGAGAAGAAATAGAGGAGCGTGATACCAGTTGGTTTTTATATGGAAAAAGGTATATAACGGATGATGTGGGTCCGAGAAGTAGGAGGACCCGGGCGAAAGGAGTGCTAGAGATCACCTGAGGGGCTGCACCAAGTCTAACACACTTGCCTTTTCAGCTGCATCAGTGACTCTGTTCTCCCCTTTGCTGTGTTGTGGGTATAGGCACTTTGAACCTTCTTTCCCTCCCTCCCTCCCTCCCTCTCTCTCTGTCTTAAAATTCACTGTTTAAAAGTGCACAATGCAATGGCATTTAGCACATTCACAGCCTTATGCAGCTGTCATCTCTGTGTAGTTTCAGAGCATTTCCATCATACCCAGGGGAGACCTGTACTCATTAAACTGGCATCCTCAATCAGTCGCCCCTCCCTCATCCCCTGGCAACAATAATCTGCTTTATGTCTCATCTCTATGGATTTACTTATTCTGGATATTTTATTTAAGCAGAATCATATAATATGGTACTTTTTCTTTGTGGCTTCTTTCATTTGGCATAGTATTTTTGAGGTTCATTCTTACAGCATATATTGGCACTTTACTGTTTTTCTAAACGATTTTAAAAATTTATTTATTTATTTATTTATTTATTTATGAGCGAGCACACATGCATGTATGCACACAAGCATGAGTGGGGGGAGGGGCAGTGTCGGGGGGAGAGGGACAAGCAGGCTCTGTGCTGAGTGTGGAGCCTGACACGGGCTTGACCCCACGACTCTGAGATGGTGACCTGAACCGAAATTGGGCTGAACTGAACAGCACAGGCATCCCTGGTGCTTTATTATTTTTTATGGTTGAATGATACTCCCATTATATGTATCTTCCATATTTTGTTTATCTGTTCGTGGTTTCCACATTGTAGATACTGAGCTAGGAACATTTGTGTAAACGTACTTGTTGAATACCTATGTTTAGTTCTTTTGGGTATATACCTAGAACTGGAATTGCTGCATCAAATGTAATTCCATGTTTAACCTTTTTTTCCCTACATTTTAAAAAAATTTGCATTCGATTTGTCAACATATGGTATAACACCCAGTGCTCATCCCATCAAGTGCCCTCCCCATGTTTAATTTTTTTGAGGAACTGCCAAACTATTTCCCCACAGCAGGGACACCATTTTATCTCCCAGTCAGCAATTTGTCTACATCTTTGCCAACATTTGTTATTTTTGATCTTTCGAAGGAAGATTATGGATGATGGCCATCCTAGCGAGTGTAAAGTTGTATGTCATTAGTTTTGTATTTCCCTTATGACCAATGATATGGAGCATTCATGTGCCTATTAGCATTTGTCTATCTTCTTTGGAGAAATGTGTATTCAAATTCTTTGCCCAGTTTTTCTTTTAATTGTTTTTTTTTTTTTTTTTTTTTTTTATTGTTGAGATATAAGAGCTCTTTATGTATTCTGTATATTGGACCCTTATCAGATATATGATTTGCAAGTATTTTCTCCTATTCTGTATGTTGTCTTTTCACTTTCTTCATAGTGTCTTTTGTTTTTTAAGATTTTATTTATTTATTGGAGAGCAAGAGAGCAAGCATGAGCAGGGGGAGGGCTAGAGGGAGAAGCAGACTCCTCGCTGTGGAACTCCAATCCCAGGACCCTGGGATCCTGACCTGAGCCAAAGGCAGATGCTTAACCACTGAGCGACCTAGGCACCCCTTGTTGAGTTTTTTTTTTTTTTAATTTTTATTTACTTATTTATTTTAATTTTTTTAAATTTATTTTTTCCTTGTTGAGTATTTTTGCATCTATATTCATGAGAGATATTGGCCTACGATTTTCTTTTCTTGTGATGTTTTTGTCTGGCTTTTGTATTAGGGTAATTCTAGCATCTTAGAATGAGTTAGGAAGTTTTCCTTGGTCTTCTGTTTTGTGGAGGAGTTTAAGAAGGATTGGCATTAATTCTTTATTTATTTTATCTTTTTAAAAGATTTATTTATTTTGTGATAGACATAGAGAGAGAGAGAGAGAGAGAGAGAGAGGCAGAGATACAGGAGGAGGGAGAAGCGGGCTCCATGCCGGAAGCCTGACGTGGGACTCGATCCTGGGACTCCAGGATCGCGCCCTGGGCCAAAGGCAGGCGCTAAACCGCTGAGCCACCCAGGGATCCCTGGCATTAATTCTTTGAATGTTTGGTATAATTCACCATAAAGCCATCTAAGTCTTGGACTTTTCTTTGTTGGGAGATTTTTTTTTTTAATTTTTTTTTTTTTAATTTATTTATGATAGTCACAGAGAGAGAGAGAGGCAGAGACACAGGCAGAGGGAGAAGCAGGCTCCATGCACCGGGAGCCTGATGTGGGATTCGATCCCGGGTCTCCAGGATCGCGCCCTGGGCCAAAGGCAGGCGCCAAACCGCTGCGCCACCCAGGGATCCCATGTTGGGAGATTTTTGATAATTAATTCAATCTGTTTACATATGATAGGTTTCTTCAGATTTTTCTGTTTCTTCTTGGGTCAGTTTAAATAATTTGTAAATTGCTAAGAATTTGTCCCCCCTTTTTTTTTTTTTTTGAATTTGTCCCTTTCATCTAGGTCATCAAGTTTGTTGGCATACAGTTGTTCATAGTTTTCTCTTATAATCCTATGTCTAGTCTTGGCTTCTCTTCTCCTGGCTCTATGCCAAACATGGGGCTTGAATTCATGACCCTGGGATTGAGTTGAGAGCTCTACTGACTGGGCCAGTGAGGTGCCCTTGTCCTTTTTATTTCTTTAAAGTTGGTAGCCCTCCTCAGTGCCTGTCACCCAGTCTGAGGGCGGCACTTGACGGGATGAGCACTGGATATTATGCTATATGTTGGCAAATCGAACTCCAATAAAAAAATATGAAAAAAAAAGGTGGTATCAATGTTGCTGCTTTCATTTTTTATTATAGTTATTTGTATCTTCTATTGTTTTTTTCTCTGTCAGTCTAGCTAAATAAAGGTTTGCCAATTTTGTTGGTCTTTTTAAAGAATCAGGTTTTGATTTCATTGATTTTTCTTTTATTTGTGTTTTCTGTCTTATCTTCACTCTAATCTTGATCATTGCCTTCCTTCTGTTAGCTTTGGGGCTAATTTCCTTTTTTTCTTCTAGTTTGTTAAAGTGTAGAGTTAGATAATTGATTTGAGGGTTTTTTTTTTAAGATTTTATATATTTATATATTTATTTTTAAGATTTTATATATTTATATATTTATATATTTATTTGAGAAAGAACATAAGCAGGGAGCCCAATACTGCCAGGTTCCTGGACCCTAGAACACATCTTGAGCCAAAGGCAGATGCTCAACTGACTGAACCACCCAGATGCCCCTACTTTCCAGTTTATATTGTAATTTCTTCTTTGCTCCATTGGTGGTTTAAGAGTGTGTTGTTTAATTTTCATAAATTATGATATTTGCAGCTTTCCTTTTTTTAAATTTCAAGTTTCATTCCTTTGTGGTTGGAGAAAAAACTTCATATGATTTTTTTTTTTTTAAATTTACTTATGATAGTCACAGAGAGAGAGAGAGAGAGAGGCAGAGACATAGGCAGAGGGAGAAGCAGGCTCCATGCACTGGGAGCCCGACATGGGACTCCCGGGATCACGCCCTGGGCCAAAGGCAGGTGCCAAACTGCTGTGCCACCCAGGGATCCCCTTCATATGATTTTAAATTTATTGAGATTTGGGTTTTTTTGCCTAACATATACTCTGTGCTGGAGAATGTACATTTGGGGAAAATGTATATTCATACTGTTTTGGGGCACAGTGTTATATATATCTGTTAGATCCAGTTGGTTTATGGTGTTGTTCAAGTCTTCTGTTTTCTTATTGATGTATATATGTTCTGTCCACTTGTTTACATAAGATTTTACTAACAAAGTGGGGATAGGATGGGTAGGTTGGAGTGGTGATATGCCTTATGGAGGAGTAAGAATTAAAAATACCGTGTATTTAGTACATGCTACTTTAAAAAGAAAAAAACAAAAGTACATTTTCCACAAGTTACATATATTTATTGTAGAAACATTAAAGAAAACTGAAGAAAATGAAAATTACTCACAGTATGAAAGTTTAGATGATCTGTTTCCAGACATTTTTCTAGATATGTATTGTTATATTTCTGTACTTTTTTTTTATTTCTGTACTTTAAAAAGCCTTTTTTAAAAAAGGTCTATAACTTTTCCCCACTTAACTGGATTTCATAACAGTTTTTCATGCCAATAAAAAATTAATTTTAATTGTTGGATAGCCCATTTTTTCATTGCTGCAAGCTCATTTTTAATTAATGGACATATTTATAAACATTTAGGTTGTTTCCATTTCTTGCTATTATGTAATATTTTGGTGGAAACATTTGCACATAATCCCTTATGCACTTCTCTAATTAGTACTCCTACAAAGAGGGTTCCTGGGTCTAGTAGTTTTTTCTTAAGGACACAGAGTCATTCCCATGTACACTGGTAGTACCAAAATGCTATTCAGAAAATTTCTCACAGTATATGAGAAAGCCATTTTTCCAAATCTTTGCCATTCTTGGTATTATTATTTTATTATCAGTAATACTAACATAATAGTGTCTAGTGTCTTCAGATTGCTTGCTAAGCTGAACTCAGTGCATACATCATCTCATTTATTATCACAATAGTGTGAAGAGGCACATGCTATTATTTTTTATTTATTGAAAAAATTCTAGTATAACATTCTGTATCATAGTTTTAGGAATACAATATGGTAATTCCACAATTCTATACATTACTTAGTACAATTAGTTATCATGACTTGATTGAGGAGGAAACAGGTTCTAAATCTCTGAGTAGATTATATGTTATTGAACAATTCTCACCACTATCTAATTCTAAACATTTTCATCACCCAAAAAAGAAACCGTGTTCCCATTAGCAGTCACTCCCAGCCCTTTCCCTCCAACCCCTGGCAACCCCTAGTCTACTTTCTATTTTTATAGATTTGCCCATTACAGGTATTTTGTATAAATGGAATCAGATAGTGTATGGTCTTTTGTGACTGGCTTCTTTCACTTAGTATTTTTTCAAGGTTCATCCATGTTATAATGCATATTAGTACTTCATTCCTTTTTATGGCTGAATTGTATAGCTATCTACCACATTTTGATTATCTATCAATTGTTGGATACTTAGGTTGTTTCCACTTTTTGGCTGTTATGAATGATGCTCCTGTGAATATTTTTGTGTACAGGTTTTTGGGTGGTTATATGCTATGTACCAGGGAATGGAATTCCTGGATCATATGGTAACTCTATGTTTAACTTCTTGAGAAACTGCCATACTGTTTTGCTGCCAAACTGCACCATGCTACCTTCTCATCAGTAATGTAAAAGGGCCCCAATTTCTTTATGTCCTTGTCGACACTTGTTACTATCTTTTTTATGATAGACATCCTAGTGAGTAAGAGTCTCTTTGAATTTTTCTAATTACTAATTAATGGTATTGAGCATTTTTTCACATGATGATTGATCATTTATGTATCTTCTTTGGTGAAATGTCTATTTAAATCCTTTGTCCACTTTTAATTGGATTATATTTCTTATATTATTGAGTTATATGTGTTCTTTATATGTTATGAATACTAGATCTTACCAGATGTATTCTTTGTGCTTTAAGATCGTTCTTTTATATATGTATTTTTTCCATATTTAAAAATATGTATTATATATATATATATATGTCTGTGATATGTATATATTGAATTAAGGAATTGTAGCTATGATGTGCTGAACTAGGTATGTTGGCAGCACAATCTAACCAACAAAAGTGGGGAATGCATTGGGTCAGATTTTTAGTGGTCTTTTCTCCAACTGTCATTAGGGAAAGGGAATCGTGAGAGAAGTGTCAGGGGGTAGAATATTTTATCTTTTAGGTCTGTTTTTTGGAGCATCTGAGAAATTGGGAGTTGGGATAGAGAGGGAGGTGTTGGAAAGCTAATAGTGTGCAATGAGAATTAGCCAGGAAACTGAGAAATGGAGCCCCCAAAACCTGGGTTGAAATTCTGGTTCCTACATTATTAGTTTGATGACTTAGGGCAAATCATTTAATTTACTTGATTTTGAACCTCATTCATTCATTCTTGCCTTTTTATTTTCATATTCCACTTAAATGACTTCCAAGACTAGCACAGAATGAGCGGTCCTGCCTGACAAGCACAGAGGGTTATCTTTGTTCTGGACCTACATTCTAATTAATGCCATCTTAAGAACTGTGTGTGTTTTGCTAGCCACTTCACATGTGATTTGTTCTTCTCTCCTTTTGTTGAGTACTATTTTTCTTCACTTTGTGTTCTGTAAAGATTTAATTGGCAGTGAGAAGAGTTTATTTAACAACACCAAATGTTGTTATTTTATTTAATTATTTACTCCAGGGAGGGGGAATGTAGAGGGTGAGGGACAAGCAAACTCTTGTCAACACAGGGCATGATCTCAGGATCCTGCTATCATGCATGACCTGAGCCGAAACCAAGGTTAAGTAAGGTTGGTTAAACCTTACTTAACCAACTAAGCCACCCACACGCGCCCACTATAGGTTGTTTTTAAAGGCCATGCTGTCTTTGAAATCTTAGAAATGAGAGGTCAAGGTTGAGAATATGGCTTTGCAACAATCCAAGAGAAGCATCTTTCTAAGGGTCTTGAGTATTAATGACTATCCCACTTTTTCAACTTTCCAGGACAAAAGTTCTCTTCGTGTGAGGTCTGTCTGTCTCTTGCCCTCTGTTTTTCTGTTGCAGGCTCTTCTTCTGCTTTGTAAGTCTTTTTTGTTCTTTTTAGTTTCTGCATGTAGAGTTTTGGCCTCCTCAAATATATTTAAGCTTCCAAATCTTCTAATCTCACTTCC
Organism: Vulpes lagopus; assembly: GCF_018345385.1. Lineage (NCBI taxonomy): Eukaryota > Metazoa > Chordata > Mammalia > Carnivora > Canidae > Vulpes > Vulpes lagopus. Next base: position 53,009,709 of record NC_054832.1, read on the forward strand.
CCTTCTGTACTTTAGGGCATCTTTATCCAAGTCTTTTCAGCTACTATTCTCAGTGTTATCTCAGTTTCTCAAACTAGATTCCTGAATGACAGAGACTGTGATAAGTGAAGCATCTCTTTTTTCCAGCAGGCATATTCCTGGGTGGTGGCCACTTGATGGGTTGGCTGTCCTTGGGTCAAGGGCCTATCTCTAACTGTCCAGCGTTAGCTGAGGTCCACATGGGACTTCTGTGGTGCTCTTTGTGGGGAGACAGTTTGATTCATTGAGAGCTGTGGTTTTGGCAGGCTCTGGGACAGACATTTCCAGTATAAACTTTTTTTTTTTTTAAAGATTTTATTTATTTATTCATAGAGACACACACAGAGAGAGAAGCAGAGACACAGGCAGAGTGAGAAACAGGCTCCATGCAGAGAGCCTGACGTGGGACTCGATCCAGGGTCTCCAGGATCACGCCGTGGGCTGCAGGCGGCGCTAAACCGCTGCGCCACCGGGACTGCCCCTCCAGTATAAACTTTTATGAAATATGTAGGAAGGTTGGATTTCGATTTGGCTTGGATGCACATGTTTTACTGGGGAGTAGAGATTTGGTACACAAATATGAGATCTGTGGGTACTCAGGTGGACGTGTCCAGCTGGAAATGCGGACGAGAGGTCAGAAGAGTGGATGTTAGAATAATTTGAATATTATCTGTGTGGAGGTTTGAACCCTAAGCTTCCATGGGATAACTGAGTAAGGAAGTATAGAAAGAGAGAGAAAAGAAGCCTAAGGACAATTCAAGATAGAAATATAAAGAAGAGAAAAGAGGGGTGCCTTGGGGGCTCAGCTGATTAAGTGTCGGTGTCGACTCTTGATTTCTGCTCAGGTCATGATTTCAGGGTCATGAGATGGAGCCCCACGTTAGGCTCTGCACTGGGTGTGGAGCCTGCTTGAGATTCTCTCTCTCCCTCTCCCTCTGCCCCTCCTGCCTACCCCCACTGATGTGCGTGCTCTCTCTCTCAAAAACAAAAAAGATAAAAAAAGAAGAGGAAAGAGAAGCTCTATAGTAGAGTTCAGCATGTAACCAGTTTACTAAACATGCTGTATGTTGTTTTCAGAGACGGATAAATGAATCAGAACATGTTTTTAAGTGACTCATATAGAAGAATATTGAGAATAGTTTTGCACTAATAATCCTCACTTACTGAAGGACTCATGCTGTATTTTTACCCCAACCTCCTTCCTCATAGGTAGAAGAAGAAATCCAGACTCTGTCTCAAGTGTTAGCAGCAAAAGAGAAGCACCTAGCAGAGATCAAACGGAAACTTGGGATCAATTCACTACAGGAACTAAAACAGAACATTGCCAAAGGCTGGCAGGATGTGACAGCAACATCTGCGTACGTTCCCTTGATCATACATTTTTCTAGAGAACAGAGAACGTGAAGGACACTTCTGCTCCTTTTGTGTGGGGAGGGGAATTGAAAGGCTTCTGCAACTTTTCTTTGTACGACACAGGGCCCTCCCAACCCAGTTCTCCAGTGTACCTGAGTCTTCTCTAACTCTGGTCTTCCAGACTGTTCTAGGGAATAGAAAGAAAACCAGCCTCGTCTGTGAGTTGAAGACATGACATTTAAGTTCCCACAGTGTTATATATTGACTTGCCAGAAATGCACATGTGTCACATAGTCTTCAGAATGATCAAATAGGGTGGTAGGTGAGCTAGCCCGAGATAAGGAAGCAGGAGCAGGTGAGTCTTGAGGTTACAAAACTCAAAAATGTGGGGGCAGGATTTGAACTCAGGTTTGACCTGAGCCAGTCTTTCTTCATCCTGCTTTATAGGGAGCATAAGACTCGACTCATCGCCTCTGATAGGTGCTGGTGGCGAGGCCCACCCCTTAATTGTCTTGTCTTTTTGATCACACAGATTTTGGTATGGCATCATCATGATGCAGTTTTGTTTCCCAGCATAAGGAGGAGCAAGCTTGTGAAGATTCTGAAGTGTGTTCTTTATCATTCTGTTCAGTCCCACTTACTGAGCTGGTGACCAGAGGCAGTGAGGCTGCTGGCATCCTTACGTGACAGCACTAGGGTCTTTCCACCCCCTTTGGTCCACTTTCTACCCATATAAGTCCAGGAAACTATCCTTTGACTGTGTATCACCATACATTTTTTGTTTTTAATATTTCATCTTGATGGGATAACTAAAAATGCCTGAGCCTTCCTTTCTGTAATGTGGGGATCTTAACCTCTTGGTAGCTATCATATTCGCTTATTTTTATTTTCCCTTCACTAATCCGTGGGTAGATGGGAAGAGGGAGGTGGTAAATGGTAGATTTATGTTATAGCAAATACCACACTAAAGTTATCTTGAGTGTCACACCTTTTACATACTCTGCTGAGAGTCTACAAGTCCTTATTTGGTAGCTCTGCAGACATGCAAAATTAAAAAAAAAATTCTTTATAGCCCGTACAATTTATTTGAATAATAAAGTACATGTGGGCCTTACCTTGCTTCTGGTCCCTTTTTAGGAGATTAAGTTATAAAAGGCATGTGAAGAATTTGATTTCATTTTTGTTTTGTTTGGCTTTGGTGGAGAAGAAGAAGAGGTATAATTTCTTTCAGCCTCTGGCTCATTTTCATCTTTTCTCCATGACTGTTTTGCCCCTCACCCTGATTTCCTTGGTCCTGCCTTTCTAGGCCTCTGCCGAAGATCACGCCTGAATGAGGGGGTAAGCATCAGGTGAAGTGATGATGCCAACCTGGTGGTTGTGAAGCAGATTGGATGTTCTGAAAACAAAATCATTTTAATTTTCGAGAGCTCTACCAAGAGGTGGTGATTATGCTTTAAATAACTATTAGAAAAGGTTAGCTTAACTTTTCTTTGTTCTGTTCTTTTATAATTTAATGTAGATACAAAAAGACTTCCGAAACCTTATCTCAAGCTGGGCAGAAGGCGTCAGCTGCTTTCTCCTCTGTTGGATCAGTCATCACCAAAAAGCTGGAAGACGTAAAGTATGTCCTCATTTCTCCTTGCTCATTAAGTAGCTGAGGCAAATTAAAGTTATGTTGTGGTTGCATTGGTTTCCTGACTTTGGCTGTGGGTGATGCCGGATTCTCCTCTTTTCAACTGAGGGGAGCCCACTCCTTCAAAACAGGAGAGGAAATATTGCCTAAAGAATTTTAGGGGTAGCTTTCTGACTTTCAGACATAGCGTTCAAAATAATCATCTTATGAATACATTTAAAGTTGCTGGAAAATTCTGGTTGTGCACTTCTATCCTTCTAGTCCTTCCTGGTCATGCAGGGTAAGTATATCTCTCGCAGTTGCAAGTTTGTGGTTGGGGGCTGAGCCTGTGATCCTGCTGGGGACACGTCCAGGAGCATTGACTGCACGCTGGGGCCAAGACCTGCCTTCAGCTCTGTGTGTTACATTGTTAAACTGTGGTGTGATTACAACATGCCCATCTGTGTACTGACTTGTACTCATTTGTAAGCTCTCTCTACATTCATGCTTAGGCCCAAATCTTGATATTGAGCTTTGCTTTTTATTTTGCATTTATATTTTAGATTAGTCTGCAGAGTTTTTGTGGCAATTTTGATAAAACCACTTCACGGTGCTTCTGTGTGTCTCCCCTGCCCCCCTCCCCCATGTTGATTAGAATAGCGCTGAAAGTGAGAAACATGGTTTAAATTTGCTGTGCTTCTGTTGGCATGAAAGTTATTTTGTTTTACCAACAAAACCCTCAGATTGCATGACTTTGTGTTTTTCATTTGTGGGGAATGTGTAGCTTTTACAACCAGAATTTTGTTGGTTGAATAAGTTTGGCAATCAAATGTATTATACATTGTACCAAAAAAAAAAAATGACTTGCTTATTATATTTGGACTATCATCATTCTAAGCATTGTGTAATAAACATAGCTTACTTGGATTCTTCTGACAATTTATAGACATCTTGTAGGTGTTCTCATTTCTTTTTTTGCCAACTTGACTGTATAGCGCTTTGGAGTCCAGTTAAAACCTTACACAACTTTTAAACAGTAGGTAATTTCATTGTTTTAGATTTACCAGAACTTCCTTTCTTTTTTAATGCTTACTGCGGCTTCTTGCAGATTGCAAGCCTTTTCACATTCCTTTAGGTAAGGAGAGCTTGAACCATCCCTGCAGCTTAGCCGGTGTCTAAGACAAGTGTGCTTAATTAGATTATTATGCCACGTTGGATGATTGTGTTTGTCCACTACATACTTTTCTTGCATCTGGAATATCTTTCTCTAGTGCATACCTATTTCTAAGGGAGGATTTCTTGTATACCCGGGGTAATGGATAAATTAAAAGAATAATTTGACATTGTGGTTTAGGGATATGGAAATGATTTTGATGTTTCTTACTTTTTTTTTCTTTTTTTTTTGGTGAAAAGAAGCAGCTTAACCATGGCATACAGAATTCCTCCCTTTTAATGTCTGACTTTGTTTGTTTTTGATGCTTTAATTTCTTTGGTGCTTTTGTCAGGATGTTGGAATTCTTCACCTGAGTCTCATTATGTATCTGTAATAGACTGCATATGTCCCGCCTCGTGATGTTAGTTTCCCATCTTATACAGGTTACTCTGGATATTTTTTTTTTTTTATTGTGGTAAAATATACATAAAGTAAAATATACCATTACTCTGCACTTTTCAGTACTTGTTTTATTAGTGTATAGTTTTTACTATCCTTTAATTTCTCCATACATTATATTCTTTAAGTGTACATGTAAAGAAATTTCATGGTTGCAAAAGAAAAATAATCTCTTAGGCTGAAAAACAAGCACATTAAAAAGATGTCAGCCCAAACCATGCCTTAGAGAAGAAGGAATCTTTGTGATGTTGAACAAACCTCTTCTCTGTCTCCCATACAGACTGTGTACCCAATTAGTTGAGAAAATGAAGTTGGAGCAAGGTCTTTAGAGTATAAGCAGGAAAGACAGCATTGGTAGTCTCCACACCTGTTCCTATGAAGGCAGATTGTCTTCTCAAGCAGTCATTTGCGATAGTCTGTCTTCTTAAGTAAGGGAATATGTACTTAGAGCTGAGGTCTTTCTGCCCTACTGACACTTGGCCCTGGAAGTCAGAGTAAATCATAGGGATGCGTCAACTCTAAAAGCTGAATTATTTAAAGTTAAACCTGTGCTTTTTTTTAAAAAAAAAATCACGAATAGGAGGTGATACTGTATCTTTGGTATTTAGTTAAAAACGTCCTAAGTGATCTAGGCAACTGTTAATTAAGACCATTTTATCTAAGGTTGTCTGTGAGTTGTGTGTGAACAGGTATTCAGTCTCATAATCCATCCTGCTAACATTAGACTGCACTTTGTGGGCAGGTCCAAAGAATAGAACCATAAATCAGATCTGCTTCTTGTACGGAAAGACCTTAAAAATATTTGAGTGGATGGAGTGGAGGAAAGAAGCAGGGACTAGGAACAAGTTAAGGTGGAAGAGCCCTGTTAACACTGGATTATATAAAACAGTTTTAGATGTGATAGAAACAAAAATGCAAGAATATTTATGTAAGTGCTGTTGAGGAATGACTCATTAGTATGTGTCCCTATTCCCTATGTGTTTAAGAAGATTAAGCAAATGTCTTATTAATTAGCCTGGGACAGATTTGAGTATTGCCACCCTTTTCTAGCTCCTTAGTCCCTTTTTTCATTTTATTCATTTAAAAAATATCACTGAGGGGCGCCTGGTTGGCTCAGTTGGTTAAGCGTCTGACTCCTGGCTTAGGCTCTGGTCATCATCTCATGGGTCCTGGGATTGAGCCCTGTGTTGGGCTCCAGGCTCAGTGGGGAATCTGCTAGAGGATGCTCTCCCTCTGCCCCTCCTCATCTAAAATAAATATTTTTAAAAATATGTAATTGAGATTATACTCTACCACTTTTAGTCCTGCTTTTTGTTTTTTTTTTTAAGTCCTGCTTCTAATAACGTTCAGGATTTCTTTTTCTTTAGCACCCATGATTCGCTCATACTGCTTCGAAGAATGAGAGTGGTGGGCAGCGTGTATTGAGGGATAGGACAAAGTTCCTGAAGAAGAGGGAGGGGACCTAAGAGGGATGCCCTGAGAGTTTCTAAGTCTAGGCATTTTTACAAGAACGTTGGTGAGAATGTTAGTGGGCTGTTTTAATCTGATTAGCCCTCCACGTGCCTGTCACCTAATCAGGATTTTGTCCACACACTCATCTACCTATCAGGGAGTTGTTCATGTGGGAAAGGGTGGAGGGCTCCTTCCAGGATGGTGTAGAATAATCCTCTTAGGACAGGGCCCCTTGCCCCTGCCTGCCTTTCTTTCTACTGTCCTCCAGGATTAATAGTATGTATTGATACATGGAGGTTAAAGTAAGGCTTTTGATGAGAACTTGGAAATTAGAGACAGGAGATCGTCTTCCGAAAGCTAAATTTTATAATTCTTACAGATTAAAAGTTGACTGAAGTCACTTAAGTCATTTCCAGGCCAAGAAGCCCTGATCGTCATCAGATTTAATGTGCTCATAGATCATAAAAATATATGAAAACATATATAATAGAAACACATAAAAACATACATAATAGAAAACGTACATAAAGAAAGACCACACCTCTAAGATTAGTGACTCAAGGGAGCAGGTACTGGCCCCAAAAACTGTCCAAGGAGAGGGAGCTTAGAGCATAGATTTTGAGGGTTTCATTCCCAGCCAGGCCTTTGCTCCTCTGGAGATGGGCAAGAGGTCTCTTTAGCCACATCCTTGAAATAGTTGGTTAATCCTGTCAACTACCTTTTGTTTTACAGAGTCCATGCTAACCCAGCAAGCTTGAGGCGATGATTTCACTCTCTGACAGGATTTTGGATGATTTGCTGACGTGAATTGTTAGATGCAGCAACAGTTTTCATGACACAATGTCAATTAATAAATGGGCACTTGGGATTTAGATATTAGTCTTACACCTCAAGTGGGTGGGTAAGAAGGAGGAAGCAGAAGAGACGAGAGACAGAGATCTGTTTTTATTTTTTAAAGATTTTATTTACTTATTCATGAGAGACACACAGAGAGAGGTAGAGACATAGGCAGTGGGAGAAGCAGGCTTCCTGCAGGGAGCCCAATGCAAGATTCAATGCAACTTGAGCCAAAGGTAGACACTCAACCACTGAGCCACCCAGGTGTCCCAGAGATCTGGTTTTATTTTATTTTTTTAAAGATTTATTTATTTATTCATTTATGATAGAGAGAGAGAGAGAGAGAGAGGCAGAGACACAGGCAGAGGGAGAAGCAGGCTCCATGCCGGGAGCCTGACGTGGGACTCAATCCCAGGACTCCAGGATTGCACCATGGGCCAAAGGCAGGCGCCAAACCGCTGAGCCACCCGGGGATCCCCCGAGATATGGTTTTAATGCCCTGAGAATTAGGTGTCGGAGGGCCAGACGTGGGACATGGTAATGTGAACTGTCCTGAGAGGCCCAGTAGGGGTAGCCAGCTTTCCCCTACCCCCAGGTGGTGTGTTCATATCCACCTCTCCCTCTTTGCTTATTTTCTACACATACATGCTGAGTATTGACTCATGCCTTTAATTTTTTGAGAGAAACTTTGAAGGAGCTTTCTCATTTTCCTTGGTGCCAGGGTTAAACATCAGTTTTAGTGTTAAAGCATAGTAAAATAACACAGCAGCTTCATTAGTCAGATACTTTTGATATATTTAGGAGGAAGGGCTCATTAACTTTGCCTTTATTTCCTAAGGAAATTTCTCCTCTTTATATGTATATTTCTTTATATAACCCTCTAGGTATTTTTGTTTTGGGCTCATTAAAGTTACTCCAGACCATTTTGTCTTGATGAAAATTTCCACCACTTAATGAGGAAAAAAAGTGATGTCTTTTCTTTCAGAGACTACTTCTTGATTTGAATTCGGAAAGCTTTATTGAACTTTCTACCTTTCATGCCCATATTTCCTAATTATAGTTACCACAGTTGTTCATCCATTCATTCTTTCATTCAGAAGTATTTATTGAATGCTAACCCTGTGCCAGCCCCTGGTCTAGACTGTGTGGTTCAAGTTACCAACTGAAATAAACAGACTGGGTGCAATGTGACAGTTTTAAAGAATATAATCTAATGCAAATTAAATGTTAATGTGTTTCCATTAAAAATATCCCTAGTACTAATAATGGTGAATAATTGCCTCCAGGCAAGGCTCTGTAGTTACTCTGAAGTAGGTGCTTTTTTTTTTTTTTTTGATTGTACAGATGAAGAAACACAGCCACAGAGATTAAGTGACTTCCCCAAGGTCACACAGCTAAGGGGCTATGGCCAAAATTTGAACCTAAGCAACACTCTATTTCTGGAGCCTAAATTCTATTTCTCTGCATTGTTTTGCACCTCCTCACCACCCCCAAAGCAGTTATAGTTAAAGAATATGCCCCTCTAGGCACTGCCCAGCAGTTACTTTGGTTTCTCACCTACAAGATATTACTATGAGGGCAAAATGGAATAATGATGCACAGACAGCTTGCCTGACACACAGTAGGCAGGTTAACCATTAGCTCTTCCCCTCCTTTCTCCGTGTACCACCTCCTCCTCCCTTCCTTCCACCTTCCTCCCTCTGTGCCTCCTCCATTATTGTGATTAGAGAGGTAAAGAGATCAAGTAACTGTGAAAGAAACAAGAAAAAAATTTAAAAATCAATTCAGCTTCTTAAAAGATGAGCTTTTCTAAAGTAAGAGTGAGTGTAAGATTGAGAAGCATTTAGTGAGAATCTGGTTGGCATGTGGTTTCTTTTTTGGTCAGTGTTTTGAAGAACCCAGACTTGTATTCCTACTTTTGATACCATATTTAAGAGTTACAAAGCAAGCTGGGAAAATTTTAACAAAATTTGCTGTATTGCTAATGAATCCTCACAGTGTGACTATTAGACGGTTCTGGTCCAGCAGGAGCATGGCTTTTTCCTTCTGGAGTTTCCCATATTCTATTAGAACTTCAGTGGAATCGGAGATGTTATGTAAGTTGAGGCAAGGTGAAGCTTTGTATAACTTGCCATAGGGAAGCTAGAAGTGTGAGAACAGCCACCCTATAGTTGAGTTACAAAACTAGCCACCAACAAAATTGAATTTCACCTAAATATGGATTTTGCGGAGAAGTTCAAATACCTGAATGGACTAGAAATTGCTAGGTACTCCTTGCTCTCCCTACTAAAATGGCTATCTCAAAAGCAGGGAGACCTGTACTTTTTTTTTTTTTTTAAGATTTTATTTATTTATTCATGATAGAGAGAGAGACAGAGAGACAGAGACAGAGGGAGAAGCAGGTTCCGTGCAGGGAGCTCAAGGCAGGGACTCGATCCCGGGTCTCCAGGATCACACCCTGGGCTGAAGGCGGCGCTAAACCACTGGGCCACCGGGGCTGCCTGAGACCTGCACTTTTTAAGAATCTGTATTAATTTGATTTCATTCTCTGTTCAGTGAGTACATTTTTAATCTTATTGGGAAATATGAAACCTATAGAAGCATTCACAATCAAATTCAAGTCAGTGATTCATCACAAAGTAAACACCTTATTATTACCACTTCCTTGCTTTTCCTTATCTATTCCCACATAAACGGTTAGTGTATTCTTCATTTTGTCTCGGCTGCTAATTGAAGTTTAACAGTAGCAAGTGTGATTATGTCATGATCCTGTAAAGGACTTTAGGACTTTATTTTTTATTATATTTTTTAAAAAATATTTTATTTATTCGTGAGAGATACAGAGAGAGAGGCAGACACAGGCAGAGGGAGAAGCAGGCTCTATGCAGGGAGCCCGATGCAGGGACTCGATCCCAGGACCCCAGGATCACAACCTGAGCAAAAGGCAGACGCTCAACCACCGAGCCACCCAGGTGCCCCACTAAAGGACTTGACTTGCTACATTGTTTCTTAGATTTCTCAGAATGATCATTTTTAACATTCTTCTTTAAATCACATTGCAGAAATCACTGGGGCCTGGGAGGTGCTTAATAACTCAAGTGCCCCAAATTATCAACTTCTGACTTGATTTTTTTGGAAACACATTGGTAGTCCTTTCCTGTAGGAATGCTGTAAAAATCAAACATTTAAAAAATTATCTGTATTTCCAATATTACTGCTTTCTCCTGACTGTTGACCTTATTTGTCAGTTTCCCCTTTATTCCTGACCTCTCCTTGCACTGATGGTCCACTACCATCTATCTCTTACCTGGTCAGGGGAACCCCCTTGATTAGATTCATTCATAGCTCTCCACTGGCTTCCTGTTTCCATTCTCCACCCCTTGATAATTTCAGGTGATGGTTATAGTTTCGTTTTTCAATTTTTTTTTTTTAAATTTTTTTTAATTTTTATTTATTTATGATAGTCACACAGAGAGAGAGAGAGAGAGGCAGAGACACAGGCAGAGGGAGAAGCAGGCTCCATGCACCGGGAGCCTGACGTGGGATTCGATCCCGGGTCTCCAGGATCGCGCCCTGGGCCAAAGGCAGGCGCCAAACCGCTGCGCCACCCAGGGATCCCTCGTTTTTCAATTTTTATGACCCCGGAGCTTATTTCTTACATAGAGTAATCCTGAAGTAATTTGCTCCTCAGATGTTAAATTTACGACAGTCCACTTGATGCATTTAGAATTCATTTTATGATGATGTCTTCCACTTTGCCTTTGACCTGTTCCTTCTTAACTGGCCTGTATGCTGGTTCAGGGGGCACAGAACTCCCCAAATGGCTGTTGGGAGGAATGAGGTTTTATGTGGGTGCTTAGGGATAGTGGCTAGAATTAGCTATGGATTTCTGAAATTTGTACTTTCTTCACCTATTTCCTCATTTTGTTGATACTGTTGAATTCAATCTGTGAGTCCCATGAACAAGCATTTTATCACACATTCAGCCATCATTCTCCATTCTTTTGCCAGAATTTGGTCATTTCTGCCAAAACAAATATCCTAATGAAGAGTCTTGGTTTTAAGGAACAAAAATATTATGTAAATTACCTGACCTAGGAAGGGGCACGTGTTACACAGAAAAAGAGTTCTTTTGGGATCCAAAGAGAGGAGAAAGGAAGCAAGCCCTGGATCCACCCAGACTAGCCCTGCTGATTGGAAAGCTGGTAGAAATCAAGGTCACTTCCCGAAGCTAAGGAAACCACCGTTCTTCTCCATTTCTGTTCTCTCCCTGCATGGTCCTCTCTGCTTCCTTTCCTCTATGTCTCTCTCTGCTTATGTTCAGTCCTTTCTTTGGGAACTGGCTTCCTCTGCATTCTTGCAGCTTACCCTTCCTGGTCCCAAAAAGGTCTTCCTCAGCATCTAAGCCTACATTACCTTTTAGCTCATGCACCTAGCCACTAACTGACCAGTGGCTTAATGTCCTAATTATGAATTCCCATCTTAATTGTCCTCTTTTTTTTTCTCTTTTCATTCTTAATGATCTTTTTTTTTTTCTTTTTTCCTTTTCATTCAGTCCAATTTGTAGATCACCAGGTTAGTTGCGGTGGGTAGAGCTCTCCTGATCCAGTTAGCATTGTTGATGATGATGGAAAGTGGCTGTGGAAATGTGATTATGCAAACAGCTTCTTTAGAAGAGTCTAAACTATTATAAACTATTGTAATTAATACAATTAGTATTATAAACTAAAAAGGATTTTAATTAATCTCTGTCCTTCAAATATCCAGCCCACTGCAATAGATCAAGCAGGAAAAGAATGAACAAATCCCTCCTGGAATATAGTCTTATACCTGAGGTTATCTACCTGAGGTTATAGTATAGAGAGAATGGTGAGGAATATGGATATTTTCCTGTGTTAGGTACATCAAGTACAAAGATGTCTACATATTTTACTGACTATCTTGCCTATGTGAACTGCCAGCCTATTTTGATTCCTATCAAGATCATACTTCATGTCATTACATATTAGTGCGAACTAGATTTGGGGAGCTTCTCTTGAAACACATTGTCATTTGTAACAATGGATTTTTTAAGAAAACTAAATCACACACACAATATTCAAATATATAGAGAATACTTTCGGGATCCCTGGGTGGCGCAGCGGTTTAGTGCCTGCCTTTGGCCCAGGGTGCGATCCTGGAGACCCGGGATCGAGTCCTACGTCGAGCTCCTGGTGCATGGAGCCTGCTTCTCCCTCTGCCTGTGTCTCTGCCTCTCTCTCTCTCTCTCTCTCTCTGTGACTATCATAAATAAATAAAAATTAAAAAAAAAAAAACAAAATATATAGAGAATACTTTGGACTGTCCAGCATAACTGAAGGAGAGATTTCCTACCAAAAAAACTGTGTCAGTGATCAGAATATTTTAAGCACAGTAACCATATCAGCAATTTATAGTGACTTTGTGAGCCTCTAGATTAAAGACTTTCATCTTGCGAGGTGGTCTCTATGGGAGATGGCTGCGAGTAAATAACCTTGAACCTGAATGGTCAGTGAACTGCATTGCCCTGGAGTAGTTGGTCCTAGTAAAACAAAGGGCCAAATGTGATTTGAATGACCATTAAGAACAATTAGGATGAAGTACAAGCACCTCTTATTAGAAAATTGTACTACTACTAAGGAGTGATCTGTGAATCTCACATAAAGTTGTCAAATAGGTGATTTATTTTGGTCTGGTCACAAATATGTGGGAGAAAGGCAGCTGCTGGAGCCTTTCACTAGCCTCACGTGTGTGTGTGTGTGTGCGCGCGCGCATGCGTGCCTGTGTGTGTGCTTCGTTTTTTGAGGGGAGGTGGTGAACATTGATTAGGAGTCCAGAAGACCCAGGTTCCATTCTCAATTCTGCTGTAACCTTGGGTAAATTGTCTAACTTCTGAGCCTTGGTGCTAGATGCCCTGCAGATATAAGTGAAAGGATGATAGGGTTTTCAAAGTGCTATAAAATGCAAGGCTGAATTATTAGCTCTATTTACCACATAGGTTACATTGGCTCATGAAGGGGCACCTGGCTGGCTCATCAATGAACATGTGACTCTTGATCTTGGGGTCATGAGCTTAAGCCCACATTGGGTGTAGGGATTATATAAGTCAATCAGTCAAACTAAAAAAAAAAAGAAAATATTAAATTAAAAGAAAGGCTCATGAATAAAAGTAAATTATGTTAAAATTACATTGATCTCCTCCACCTCAAAAAGTAGATTAAGTCTTCATGGTGCCAAAAGAATAAGCTCCTAGAAAGCAAAGTTTTCTAATGTCTAATCACTGTACTAATTTCATGTCTGTCTCTTTTTAATGCTGCCTCTTAGTATCCGCTCCATTCAACATTCAATTAGCATGCCTGCTATGAGGTAAAGTATATTTTTACAAAATGTAGTTGATCTTATGCTTTCTTGTTCTTTATTTAGATGTTTAACTTGAACATTTCTGCAATAGGGAACTAGGGTTCTGCTCTAAATAAGCTGCACATCCACACTGTATCAGTGTTTAGTTGCTCTTCCTATGATGTTAAGTTGCATCTTCCTATGATGTTAAGATGGGTTCAAGAGATCCGTTAGAGATTTGTGATTTAAAGAAAAGAATTCTTGATTTTATTTTGTAAACCTATTAAATTGTTTCATATCTTCAATCTGCTTAATTGAAAAAGTGACCGCTTACTAATAAAGCCGCTTTTCCCCAGCTGTATAGGTGTCCCACCACATTTGTCTACATTAATTTTAGTTACACTCTGCTTTTCTTCCATCCTCCCCATTTCCACTTCTCAGATCCCATTGTGCCATTTAGAGTCCAATGTGATTGAATTCTACTCTCCCCTTTTACCAGGAAATTCGTGCAAGTGGTGTATGTTATTAAGTATGTCATTACCCCACTTAACCACTCTAGAGAGGTAGAGAATTTCTAACAGTATATGCTTGGCTTCACTTTTAGTAACAAGTAGAGCTTGTTAAAACCCTCTGCTTGCTGGGCCCCACCTCTGGTTTCTGATTTCTGTAGGCCTGGGGTGGGACCTGAGAACTTGCATTGCCAGCAGCTTCCCAGGAGCTACTGATGCACCCGAGAGGCCACCCCTTGGGACTGGCTGTGTATCACCACTGTGGGAGGGAGGAAAACCCTTGTTCTTTCTTTACTTTTCATCTAGGTAATAGGAAGGATATTTGAGGTCAGATGGATAGTATAGAAGCTATGGAAACCCAGTTGTGAACGACATAGGTGCTGTGATCCTTCTCAATTAATATATGAATGTGAAGGCAAGGGAGAGGCTTTTCATGGGGTAGCTTTGTCATGTAGACAAAATCACATTTCTGTGTGTCTCCCTTCCTTCTGGTCTCTCTTTCCTCGTCTCTAATGCTGTTCCCTGAGAACCAGGATCCCTTTTATGGAATCTTATGTGGTCTGCTTGTCCAGCTTGGCGATGTGGATTCATGTAGGGCTCTCTTGTCAGGCAACATGGGAATTTAAACACAAGTTTTAGAGTATAGTACCTTAACCAAAATTAAAGTGTCATGACTAGATGGCTGGAGAAGTGACCGAATTGATGTTTTACCTGCTTTTGTTCCCTCTCCTCATACACATACTTGACTAGGTCTGTTACCCCATTTGTCTGAGATGGGCTGTCTGTGGAACTGGAAGCGTTGTTGTAGAAATCTTAGAACAGAAATTGATCATCTTACCTAATAATATCTTACCTAATAATGCAGATTTGTGTGTATGCCTGCACACATATGTACAGTTAAATATATCTGTCTCTTTGGCTCACTGAGAAATGTGGTGAAGAGGAATATAATTAATGATGTTTGCAAAATCTGTGAAATTTTTTTGTGTTTGTAACTCTTTTTCTTTCTTTCCATAGAAACTCCCCAACTTTCAAATCATTTGAAGAAAAGGTTGAAAACTTAAAGGCAAGTAGTGATGAATAGGATCTTAGTGATATCTTACTTGGTACCTTGATTTTCTTTGCTGTGGGTAAATTATTCTTATTACTCTATCTTTCTAAAAATACTTAAAGAGCTTTAATAACTTTATACTATACATTATTATGGGTGATATGTACTCTTAAGCAAGTTTTTGGGTGTATGTTGTAGCATGGTAGATGCTAAATGCTGAACGGATACGTATAATTTAAAAAGCAATAGTACTTGAGAACTTTGTGCTGCTGAAATACTTTTTTTTTGAAGTACTTTTATAATTGAACAAAACTTAATATAAATTTTGTTGCAGAAAATTAACATTGTGAAAGCACAAAAAATAATGCAAAAAAAATTGGTCCTACCAGCAAGAGACAAGTCATACATATATAATGGAACTACATCATTATGCTTTAAGAAAGAATTAACCAAATACAACATAAATATTTTCCTATGTCATTAAATATTCTTCCTCAATACTATGTTTAATGGTTTCTTGCATGTACCGTATGAGATATTGTTTGTTCAGTCCTCGGTTATTAGACATTTTTATGATGATGATGATGCTGTGATCATTATTGATGATTCATGGTTTCATTTTTTGATTGCTTTGATTTCAGTGAAGGTGGGCATTTTTCCATGATTAGCTTTATTATTTTGTAAATTGTAGTATTTTCAAGATTATATTCAAAATGATAATATTATCAACTCTTAGGATTACAAGTGACTAGAAAGGGCTGTCTAGTTCCCATCCACTGCCCAGTCTTCTCTACAGTTTGTGCAAAGCCAGTATTTCATTTCTTCTTAAACTAAATCTGATTATTACTGTAGATGTTTTTTTAAGGATTAAAAGTATTATCTTAATCTTAAACATTCTATATAAATTACTTAAAAATAAATATTCAGATTTGGTCTCTCAGAACTGTGAGTCACTTATTTCTAAATGCACCTTTTTTAAATTGCAGAAGCAGGGGATGCTTATGGAAAGAAAACCAAACACTGTACCATGATCTGGACCTTTTTTCCTTGCACAAACATGTATACACATCTTTTCTGTGTGTATACACACCTTTTCTGTTTCTACATAACTGTATAAACACTTTTCAGGAAGGAATCACACTGCACACACCATCCTAGAGCTTGTTCATTTAGCTCCCACTAGCATATGTGCTCTATGATCCCTCAGACACAGGGACCCTCTCTTCTTGCTGATGGTTCTCAAGGGCCTAGAGTAGTCCTTGGCACATTGAAACTACTTAGTACATATTTGATGAGCAAAAATACATCCTAGTTATTCTTCCAGGTCAGTATGAGACCTGCTTTATTCTTTTTAATGCCCAGTCACGTATTTGAAAACAAACGGTAGGAAGTCAAGGCTTACTATGATTTGATTCTCACTTTTGAGGACTATCTTAAGCCTCTCCTTGAAATCAGCCTTAAGCATTATTTTTTGAAATGTCTGGTTGGAAAACAAGACAACTGTATTTTTTTGACACTGAAGATGAGGAGAAACGTCCAGCTCATTCAGTGTATACTCTGCCTCTGAGTATATTTGGATTCTATAAATTGTGGTGAAACTTGCTTTTGGGGATCCCTGGGTGGCGCAGCGGTTTAGCGCCTGCCTTTGGCCCAGGGTGCGATCCTGGAGACCCGGGATCGAATCCTACATTGGTCTCCCGGTGCATGGAGCCTGCTTCTCCCTCTGCCTGTGTCTCTGCCTCTCTCTCTCTCTCTCTCTCTCTGTGACTATCATACATAAATAAATAAAAATAAAAAAGAAAAGAAACTTGTTTTTGAAACATGATTAGGCACCATACAGATAAAAACTTGTAACTTTTTAAAAGTAAAGTTAATCAAACAGATACCCCCCCCCCCCCCAAAAAAAAAGCTGTAAAATATAGTTTTATGCTTGGGATATGATTTTGCTAAATTACATTTATATTAAATTAAGCATTAGGTCTACATGCACTTGTGTTAGATTTTGGATTGATTCATCAATCTGTGATTATTGAGCATTTTCCATGTGCCAGGGGTAGGCCCTGGGGATACCACAGCGAGCAAGAGACACAGACCCTTTCTGTAAGATGTGTAGATAATTTAATGCCATTGAAAATAAAACGAGGTAAGGTGCCATGGCAGGGAAACTCAGGGATGCAGTGGGGACCAGAAACAGGAATGTCTGATCAAGCCTAGGAGGAAGGAAAGAGTGTTTCTCATAGGATACTAATATAAGTGGAGGCCTTTAGGTTGAGGTGAATATTTGAAGTTTTGGAGCCCTTTTGAGGACTACCAGGAAGTTTGCTGTGCTATAGGATAGTGACTAGGAAATGAAGCTAGGGTGATGGGTAGGCCACACTAAAGAATTTCGACTTAGGGCAATGGAAAGCCTTTAAAGGATTTTAAACAATGTGGGTAGTGTATTCTGTGCATTTTAGAAAGATCACTGGTGCCCTGAAGATCTGAGGGGAGAAAGACTGGACTCGGGGAGACTAGTTAGGAGGAAGGAGTTGTAATCCAGGCCAAAGATGGTGGTGGAGTGAATTCAAGGTAGTGCTGATGGTAGTGCTCAACAGGGTTGAGAGAGATTTAGAATTTAGAAAACCCGACAGCCAAAAAAGTCAGTGATTGATTGGATCTGGAACAAGATGAGGAAGGATCCAAGGATGATGCCCAGCTATCTTGACTAGGCCAACTAGGTAGACGTTACAGCCATTTAAAGTCTTAAAGAAGAATAGAGAAGGGACCAATTGTGGGAGGGCTTCAGCATTAGACATGTTGAATTGCAAGGGTCTTAGTATTTTTCTATAATTAAGAAATATGTTTTAATAAATTTAACAAATACACAGGGGACACAAGTTGTACAGATTTTTCCAAACTATTCAGACATTATGGATGGGAGACCAAGGAGAGTGAGAAAAAATTTCAACTAGATTCCAACTGTTAATATGTCTGTAGCTAGTTAAGACTGAGCTAAGAGCAGGGTCAAGTTAAATCTACTGAGTGGCACTGTGAAGTACTGACTGGTTCCTTAATGTTAGCTGTCCTGTTGGTCAGTAAGGAGATGTAACAGAGTGAGCATAGATGTATCAGTGTTATTAGGGATGAAGTGACATAATAAGCATTTTGAAAAGCATAAAGTATTATACAAATGTTAGGCCGACTTATTCCTGCAGACAAATGTTTATTGACAAAATTTCAGGCCAGATAAATTGGAGTAGTGCTTCACAAACTGTAACTTGTTGAGGAAGCCCTGGAGATCTCTGTAGATGGAGTGGGGGGAGGCTGGTCTGAGTCTACATTTCTAATAAGCTCCCAGGTGATGTTGAGTCCACACTTGGACCCAAGTCCTCGCACCACACTTGGACCCAAGTCCTCGCACCACACTTTTAAGTAGCAGCGGGTTAGGAAGTTTACACTGTGGGAAAAATAGATCTATTTCTTTCATTATATGCAGTATTTTTTGCATGCATATAGCTGAATGAACAATCTGATGGAATACAAAGTGGTACTTAAATATAGAGAGTCTTCCAATAGATTTATTTTACAATAAGAGGTCCTAAAGTTTTTCAGACAAATTTTCCTGTGAAGAACTATGAGCAGATGGGAAAGAAGAGTGGGGGGGGGGTAGAATTTACCAATCTGAATATTTCAGCAGAGAAGCCCACATGGTTTTCTATTAAACTGCACGGAACACTGCAACAGAACTAACTTCAGTACAAATATAATCGTCACTGGGCTATTGGGTTCCCTACTGATTTGTTCTTCAAAGTAAAATTTGAGTTACTTTTTTTGCAGAGTCAGCTGAGTTTATGTTTCATGATGTCTTGTCTTTTTTGAACTTTTTTAAAAGTCTAAAGTAGGCGGAACCAAGCCGGCTGGAGGGGATTTTGGAGAAGTCTTGAATTCAACTGCAAATGCCAGTGCCACCGCCCCAGAGTCCCTTCCAGAACAGACGCAGGCGAGCCCGTGAAGTTCTTACCTTTGTTCTGCTACCCACTGCCAGATGCTGCAAGCAAGATCCAAGCACATCTTGTCAACATTCATTGCTGTGAATTTCTACCAGATGTGCTTTTACTTAGCTTTACATATTCATTTGACCAAATAGTTTGTGGGTTGAACAAAATAAAAGTATCTTCACCTCTGTTCCTGGGAAACACCCTTTACTGTGCATTTAAGGGCCCCAATTTAGGAAATATCAGTATAAAAACACACATAATTCCTGGGGATCCTCATTAGAATGATCTAAGAAGCTTCAGGTTATCATAATTGCTTTCCTACTTCACAAAATTGCTCTGGATCTGGGATGCCAGTTTGATCTTTGTCTTCAATATGATTTTCTTGTTTCTTTCTTGAACTTCTGTGTATTTGATTGCTAACTAAAATTTTCTTTAAAATTTCCTGAATCTTGGTTATTAAAAGTTTTGGCATAATTTTCTTTACCTCCGAGGAAAGAAAGACCAGCTACAAAAAAATATTTTTGAATAAACATTGTTCTGATAGAAGGTATCTTCTATTTGTTTGTCGGAGACAGCAGACTAAGTAAATCCGCTCTACAACCAATTTGTTATAGTTTGGCAAGTGACCATGACAACCTGTGCAGCGGTTCAAAGTCCTGGGTGACTTGAGAGTAGAACCCTCACATCCTTGTCACCGTTTGTGACAGTAACCATTTCATGGTATTTGTTATTATGCCACTTCTCTCAGCTTACTTTTCATGAGACTGAATTTTTGGTTTCAGAGTAAGTTGCAAAATCACATTCTGAATCGGGCATATTGTAATTACCAGTCGGTTGAAATAGGAACACTCATCACATGTTCCATTCAAAAGCCTGAACGTTTTTTAGATTTCAGTAGCTGTAAAAATGCTAAAATCAATCACATTAGGGGATACATTGCTGTCTTCATTTAATTCATTTAGCAACATTTAAAAAAATAAGCACACAAAATTGTATGACTAATGTAACTTGAAAAGATTTGATACTAAGGGGTTGGTGGTAATTCCTGAGGATTTAATGCATTAATGAAAATCAACTCCTTGTTTTCTACTTGTTTTCAGTGTGTTAGAAATTATAAAATGATACTGTAGATGTTGCCCTACTTTGAAAAATGGCAGGGCTGAATGAACCAAAGCCTCTAAAAGTATCTGCATGGAGGCCAAGGTACTCTAATCTAATAGCTACTTATTCATCACTATTACCTTTCACTATTCTGTGTATGGTTATGGCCTATAATGTCGTGTTTGTTATTTATCAAGTTGTGATTGTTTTATTATTGTTTATGCCAAATGTTAATTGCCAAGCTTGGAGTGACCTGAGGCTTTTTTTTTTTTTTTTTTTTTTTTAAGCATGACTAGATTTACTTCAGGATAAATTATCTTATGAAAACCAAATTTGAAAAGCCACAAGTGTTGATTGTTCTAAGTAACATGCTGCCATTCTTGATTGCTAGAGCTTTTGTTATAGCACTTTAGATGCAACTGAAAATATGCTCTAATTAAATGTAAAAAGCCTAATAAATTCTGTATATCTGTAGTGTAGGTCTCAATATTTATTGTGAGACCAGTGGTCTGGAAACAGCTTGTATTAAATAATCAACCGGTGTTTATGCAAAAAAAAAAAAAAAAAAAAATTTTTTTTTTTTTTTTTTTTTTACTATCTGCTTTAAATCACCACTTAACCATGTCAGACTAACATATAAATTATTTCCTTGAAGAGGCTTTACGGCTGTTGCCCCAGTTGCTGAAGCACTGTCTGGAAGAAGTGGATCTGTAGAAATTTGTCTTTTTATAGAAATACTGTGGTTACTCAACATAAATTATTTTTTTCCAACTAGTCTTTCATTTAAAAAAAAAAATCACAACATCATCTTTTTAGCACATTGTTTCTTGGGTGTCCTGCCCTGTCACTATCTTTCAACTTTAGCTCAGTGAAGTATATTCAGATCTCTACTTTATAATGAGAAATGATAGAATAAGGAGTGTAAAATGGTATGGGGAGTATGTGGCTATTGGTGATGGTTGTGAAAGAAACTGGAAAAATTGCTTTTCCAGACATCTGCCTATACTTATTTTAAATAACCTATTGAAAAGTACTCTGCATCTTAAAAGTAGTAGTAAAAAGTAGTAAGAGGTTGAACTTAGAAAAACAAACATATGGACTTAGAAGTATTATTCAAAATAGTCTTTGTGGAGGATTTAATATTATGAATTCACAGATAGTTAAGAAATTTGGAACATAATACTTACTAAAAATACCAGAGGGGTCCTGGTCATTCTTTTGAATTTTGTGTCTGACACTGTAGGAAAACAGTAATCTAATAGGGAAATCTCAGATGTTTAAGAGTTCAAGAACTGTGACAGAAGAAAATAATACCCAAATTAACCCCTTTTTACAAAGAAATATTTTCAATTTATGGAGTTTGTGGGATATAGCAAGAATTCTTATGTTTATGAGGCCAAAGTAATCAACGGAAGAGAGAATTCACTGGATTATCCTTTTAGTACTACTCAAACTACTGACCTTGAGAACAAAAATACCTTTAATTTGGAGTCACTGTTTCTGGATCTGTTTATCACGAAATGCACACTGTATTTTTTTTTTTTTTTTGTATAGTATTTGAACACAATAAAAATTCTGTAATTTGGGTATGGGTTCTTTTGTATGTATTATCTGTCAAGGAAAGAGGTGAGTCCATTAATAGAACTTCTCTCCAGACACTTCATGTCCTAGGTATGGAAAAAAAACCCAACCCATTAGTAGCTATATGGAATTAGTGTATCAAAACTGAACAAACTACATGTTGACAGTGACAATTTGTTTATGTATGTAGAGGAGATGCTGCACAAGGTTCTATGTCAACTTCACCCATGTTTCTTTACAGCTCTTAAGAGCCAGATGAAAAATCAGATTTTTTGCCCATAGCAAAGAAACACTTGGCAATAAATTAATGACTGTCCCCTTATAATTGGATTACACAGACCATGTTGGGTTAGAGTTAATATAAAGCATTATCACTTTTAAGTAAGCCTGCAAACCTTATGCAAATAATTTCCACATTCTGACTTTGAAATTAAAATGAACCACTCTTAGTTTATAAGCCCCCAGAGGGGCAAGATCTACCTGTACCTAACACTGGCCAGGATTTCATATTTACATAAATGATGCTTGGTGACTAAATTTCTTGCCAACTCTCCTACAGAATTTTGATTACAGAATGAGGTTGGTTGGTAGTGTGATTCTTTTAATTTGGTGGTCTCCCAACCATACAGTAAAAACCTAACACAATTTTGTTGTTGGAATATTTGTAAGTGGGTATGATCTTTCTCTTTAACATTCTCCTTTTCAGCATGCTTTGGTCATCTTGGTTTCTAGGATCAATTCTCCATTCTTATTTTCCAGTTTGACTATTTTCTGATATTCTCTTCTTCCCACTCCTCAAGTGTTCTTGCCTGTCCCTACTGATCTTTCATATGATCTCCTTAATGATCTTAGTCATTACAGCCACAGAGATAATATCTTTAGGGTAATACTATTATCTCCCAAGTATATCACTAGTCCTATCCTTTTTTCTAGGTTTTTATGCATGCTTTAAGAGACATGAATTTCTAATCACTCCATCCAGACATTAATAGCCACTTCTTATTAAGCTTTCAGTATGTGTTGGGCATTTTCACTCATTTCTCTTAAGTCTTTGCTCAAGATTGTGGCAGGGTAACCATTTTATAAATGAGATTACAACCATTTGATGTGCAGCCAGGACTTGAACTATATTCTGTTCACGTTCCTTGCCATCCACCATGGCTAATATTTTTACAAAGTGTCCGAACAATTTGCAGGTTATGGGGGAAAAGGACTGTATTTTTTAATAAAGCAGGAAGGAAGGTGTAATGCAAGGAGTAGAACAGGATCAGACTCCCTAAGGTGCCATCAAGATGTTAAACATTAGAGCCGACGTTACAACTGGTGTTGGTATAGGACAAACTGTGTAGGTATCTCCTTGTTGACTTACCGAGTCCTTTATAGTCCCTCTCAATTCATACTTCTAATGTTCTACCAAAGATAAAGAACTAAGTAAGCATAACTTGAAGTCAGTTGACACAAGCTTTTATACATTAAAAACCTCAGGATCTGTCCCAAAATGTCTACTGTCATAATGCTCAGGGAGTTTATCATCTGGATGAGGTAGGACATGAATATAATAAATACATCTATTGAATTTTAGAGCTGGGACTTTAGTAATCCCACTTGTTCCCTAGCTATTGATTTAGTTAAATTTACAAAGCACTTAAAATTTAGCAAGGGGCCCAACGGCTTGGCTTTACAAGTGAAGAAGCCAAATCAACATTACATTGGTTTTGCCTGAGATCAGTATTACAGTCAGAACTAGAACTAAGGGGTTCATAAGGTCACTAGCCAATGCTCTTTACAATTTACCACTTTTTCCTGAAGGGAAGTATTAGTAGCAATAGCCACAGATAACAATGCAAAAATGTCTCCAGTCAGACTTTATTAATGGTCAAAAGAAATAAACTGCTAACGTGGCAAGAAGAACACCCTGGAGTAGAATCTACCTCAAAGCCCCCTAGTGAATTTCTAACAGTGACCCTACAGTTGGCTATCGTAATAAATTGTGATTCCTACAATCAGGCACCGTCCCAAGGTTGGTATACTTCTAGTGTTCTGTGTATCATCTAACCATGCAATCGATGAGAACATCAGAGAGATTCAAAATCCATAGTCAGGTATTATTAAAACATGGGCTGTTGTCATACACAAAAATTCCTTCTATCAAGGTACTTGCAAATGAACTGTAAAGGGCCTTGCCTCCTCCTCTAAAATAACTGGATTAATATAAAACTGCTGGGTAGAGGACGGACGGACAGCTTAGTTTGTGAACGGTTAAGTATGACGTTAGGCTCAATTTTGAAAAGGGTGGGCAAATTCTGGGAATTAACATCGGTGGGGGAAAAGGGAGGAAAGCATGAGTGAGGGTGGGGGTCTCGGGTAGAGTCTGTCTAGGCCCATTCCGAAACGGGATTCCTTGGAAGGGACTGGAGCTATCTACAGGTGACAGAAACCTCTTAGAAAGGTTGACTTTTGAACATCAGTGGACTGACCTCAAGAAGAGGTGACAAGAGACCACCTTGGTTCCAGGATTCCACAACGTTCGCTGAACCGCACTGTGTGCCCGACGTCGGGGATCCAACAGCCAACCAAGACTTCACAAAGCTGGGGGCGCAGACGCCAATACAACCCTATAAATAAACCAGGCAGCAGTACCGAGAGTCGCTGAACGGTATAAAGGAAACCAGGGGAGTCCGGTTGAGTGTGTCTGGGGTCCCAATTCTAAATATGGTGATCACGGAGAACTTCGTATTGGAGCAAAGACCCGAAAACAAGTCTTTAAAGGCCCTTTGGGTTTGTTTTATTTATTCATTCATTCATGAAAGACGGGGGGGCGGGGGGGGAGACAGGCAGAGGCAGAAGCAGGCTCCATGCAGGGAGCCCGACGTGAGGCTCGGTCATTCATTCATTCATTCATGAAAGACAGAGGGGCAGACACACAGGCAGAGGGAGAAGCAGGCTCCGTGCAGGGAGCCCGACGCGGGGCTCCATCCCGGGTCCCCAGGGTCACACGCCGGGCCGAAGGCGGCGCTAAACTGCTGAGCCACCCGGGCTCCCCCTCTGGGTTTTCTAAAAGCCCAGGCGGCGGGCCAGCAGGCGGCGCAGGGCCGGGACTTGCAGCAGGCCAAGGACGAAGCTCACAGACCCCCGCGGAGCCATCTCTCCCACGCCGGGGCCCACTCGCGGCCCCGACGCCCGCCTCGGCACCGCCGCGCCTCACCCGCGTCCCGCAAGGGGTGGGCCCCTCGTTGCTCCGCCCCCTGACCTGCACGCTGACGGCGAGGTCCAAGGTCAGAGGTCGCGGGGCCGTCATGGCGGCGCTGTGTCGGGCCCGTGCCGCAACTGCCGAGAGCCGTTTCCTGCGAGGGTTTCCCTTCCGTCGGCCCTGCCGAGGCACAGGCACCGGGAGCAGCTCGGGGAGCGAGAGTCCCGATGCCACGGAGCCTGAAATGCGCCAGGGCGGCTTCGCGAGCGCTTTGGAGCGGCACTCGAAGCTGAGGCGGAAGGCGGAGCTCGGGGAGAAGCCGGTGAGCGAGCCGCGGCGCCGCGGGGGGGAGAGTGGGGGGTGGGGGGGGGGCGCGAGAGTCGAGGCGGAGCCAGGCGTCGGGGTGGAGCTGGGAGCAGGGGTGTGTCTTGGCGTTGCGGCGGGCCGGTCGGAGGTGAAGCGCGGGTCCCTAGTCTTCTCCGTCGCTTGTGCTTCTGTGCGGCGTGGACGTGCTGACCTGCCTCGTGCACGCTCCTCTGGGTGAGTGCTGCGGGGGCGGCGGTCCGCGGGGCCTCCCGGGCCTCAGACGAACTGGACCCCGTCCCCCGCGCCCCCCGCCACCGGCCCAGGAGAGGCTGGGCTCCCTGCCATCGAGTTCTTCATACCCAGGAGTTGCAGCGCGGAGCTTGCGGTCCGGCGTGCAAGGCCGGCTCCCTGTTAATGTTTGTTAATTCAGCGAGTGGGTGAAAGAGAATTACTGTCTCTGTGAACTAGGGAAAATGATTTGACCTGTCAGTGCTTTGCTTTCCTTTTCTGTAAATGACCCCCCCCCCCCCAAAAAAAAAATTTCTACGTGTCTCAGGCAGTACTATGTAAAATAGGAAAAAAATGGATAGACGTAAATACGGATCACAGTTTTGTATTAGATGCAGCAGACATGGGATTGGATGGATGTCTGGCCACGTTAGACTACATAAAAATAAACGCTCTCAACTTCTGTGCTTGTGTCTTTGGAGACCGGTACCAAGCGGTTCGCAGACTGGTAGTGCCCTGGAGTAGAGAAAACTACCTGGAATTTGGTAATTGTTGATAGTTATTATTGACAGAATGTCCTTGACATCCAAGGATTGGGAGAAGCCTGCTGCGTTAGGTTTGTCTTTGCTCTTCTAACAAGTTACCACAAAAAAAAAAAAAAATTTTTTTTTTTAAGATTTTATTTATTTATTAGAGACACACAGCGAGAGAGAGAGAGAGAGAGAGAGAGAGAGGCCGAGACACAGGCAGAGGGAGAAGCAGGCTCCATGCAGGGAGCCCGACCTGGGACTCGATCTCGGGTCTCCAGGATCACGCCCTGAGCTGAAGGCAGATGCCCAACCGCTGAGCCACCCGGTCCACCCCCCCCCCTTTCTATCATTTTCAAAGCCAGCAACAGCAGATTGATTCTTTCTCACATCATATCATTCTGACTTCTCTTCTGCCTACCTCTTCCACTTACAAGTCTCTTGTGATTACTTTGGACCCACTCAGGTAATGCAGGATAATCTCCCTGTTTAAAGGTTAGGTAATTAGCAACCTTAATTTCATTTGCAGTTTAATTTTCCTTTGCGGGCACGTGAGTGGCCCAGTGGTTGAGCGTCTGCCTTTGGCTCAGGTCATGATTCCCGGTTCCAGGATCGAGTCCCACATCAGGCTCCTTACAGGGAGCCTGCTTCTCACTCTGCCTATGTCTTTGCCTCTCTCCGTGTGTCTCTCATGAATGAGTAAGTAAAATCTTTAAAAAAATTTTTTCCTTTGCTGTGGAAGGTAACATATTCTATTCGCAAATTCCAGGGATTAGGATGTGGACATATGGGGGGGAGAGGTGCATTATTTGTCTACCTTACCTGGAGCAGTCATAAAATCCTGAAATGTTACCAGCAACTGACCAGAAGCTGACTAATAAATGGATTTTGATCCATCCTTAGTGGATGGCTTTGAGGATTAAGTGCAGTAAAGTAGGAGATGTATAAATATAATTCAGGTATTTGTCACTTCACCCCTTCCTGCATGCCTTTTCACCGAATTCCAAACACAATCAGAAACTGCCAGAAAATAATTCTCATCTGCTGAATTAATTGTGGCAAAAATGAAATTGTAACATCATAGGTAGAGTGTTTGAAAGGCCACGTGGCATCATACTTGGGGGTTTCACATGGTAAGCAATGTTTGTTTATGAAGGAAACAACCATGATATTTGAGTGTGATCAAGATTCCATTGCCTTTCTTTCCCTCAAGAGGATACAGGAGTGTTTCTTGAGGTCCCAGGACATCTGTTAGAATTGGTCAGTCCAGCTCAGGCTTAATGAAGTCTCTCTGGGCAGTTGTTCTCTAACGCAGTTTAGGAAGTATGATTCTACTAGATGGAGGTGAAATGCGTTTGGTTGTGGGGTGCCTGGGTGGCTCAGTCTATTGTTGAGTCTAAGTGTTTGACTCTTAATCTCAGCTCAGGTCATGATCTCAGAAGGAGTTTCAGCCCCAGGCTGGGCTCCACACTAGGTGTGGAGCCTACTTAAAAAAAAATGTGTTTGGTTGTGACATGCAGTTCACTTACTATTCAAAAATTTTCAACATCTTGGTTTAGTGGAAGGAAGGGGAAGTTCCCTGGAAAGGAGGGTGTCAGGATGCTGGATTGTAGTCTCCATTCTAAGAGCTCTTAGCTTTGGAACATTTCCAATTACTTAGACCCGTTTACTCATTCTTTCTTTCTTTTTTTTTGGCCACTGACCCTCAGTTACTCTCTGATCTAGGTCATTATATGCAGTGGACAGAGTTATCTTCCTAAGTTGGGCTTTGTCATCAGACTTAATGAGATGCTTTTTTGCTTTGCTTGAAAAACTTATAAACCTTCCTTCACACTGCCTACAAGATTAAACTCACACCTCTCCATCATCAGCCTGCTGCCATTTAGGACTGAGGCTAGTGCAGAGATTAGAATTTAGATTCAGTTTCAGAAGGCCAGGACTCAGAGACTGGTGCAGTCATCTTACTTGTTAACTTTGGGCAAGTTACTTAGCCTGTTTTAGTTTTCTTTCTTTCTTTCCTTTCCTTACCCCCACCCCTTTTAAAAAAGATTTTATTTAATTTGACAGAGAGCACAAGCAGGGGGAGCAGCAGGAGAGGGAGAAGGAGAAGCAGGGTCCTTGTGGAGCAGGGACCCCAATCCATGGCTCCATCCCAGGACCCTGGGAACATGACCTGAGACGAAGGCAGATGCTTAACCCACTGAGCCACCCAGGTGCCCCCTTAGTTTGCTTTCTTATCTTAAATGAACATAATACTCTGACTGGGATTATGGTGGAATTTGCACGAATTAATACATTTGAAGTGCTCTCAGCCCAGTGACTGTTGTCATTTAACTTGGTACATTTTAGCTTTTGTGTGTCCTCAGCTATTTCTCCAACCTCCTGCCACAGAGAGAGATGCTTCCAGGATTGCCCAGTTCTTAGAATGAAATCCCACTGCTTTCCTAAATAATTAATAATAATTAAGTTGTAATTAAAAAAAACACATGCACATGCCATTCTGTTTAATCCTAATTTAAGGACATTTGTAATCATTAATATGTTAACTTGTGATTCCAGAATAACTTGTGCATACTTCAGAATAAAGCCTTTTCTGGCTTTTTCCCCCACAAGAATATAAATTTGAGAGAATAGAGACCTTGTCTGTCTTGTTCTGTTATATCCCCAGCAGCTAGCACAGTGCTTGACCTTTAGTGGGCACTAATAAATGTTTGCTAAATGGCTGAATAAATGAATAGTACACATAGTGCATATTTGAACTTCATTATACCTGACAGTCTTTGTTTGTTTTCCTTCCACATTTTAATTTAAATTCTAGTTTAGCATGTGGTGTAGTATTGCTTTCAGGAGTAGAATTTAGTGATTCATCATTTACATATAACACCTAGGGCTTATCATAACGAGTGCCCTCCTCATTACCCATCACCATTTAGCCCACCCCCACCCACCTCCTTGTATCAACCCTCAGTTCTTTATCATTAAGAATCTCTTATGGTTTGCCTTCTCCTCTCCTCTTTTTTTCTTCCCTTCCCACACATTCATCTGTTTTGTTGCCTAAATTCCACATATGAGTGAAATAATATAATTGTTTTTCTGTGACTGGCTTATTTTGCTTAGCATAATAAACTCTAGCTCCATTCACATCCTTGCAAAT
Source organism: Vulpes lagopus (assembly GCF_018345385.1). Classification (NCBI taxonomy): domain Eukaryota; kingdom Metazoa; phylum Chordata; class Mammalia; order Carnivora; family Canidae; genus Vulpes; species Vulpes lagopus. Next base: position 53,038,574 of record NC_054832.1, read on the forward strand.
GGCAAGATTTCATTGTTTTTGATGGCTGAATAATATTCCATTGTGTACATATACCGCATCTTTATCCATTCATCAGTTGATGGACATTTGGGCTTTTTCAATAGCTTAAATATTGTTGATAAAGCTTTTTATCTTAATTTAATTTAATTATCTTAATTTAATTTAACTTAGCTTAAATATTGTTGATAAAACATCGAGGTACATGTACCCCTTTGAATCTGTTTTTTTTGTTTTGTTTTGTTTTGTTTTTTATCCTTTGGGTGAATACCTAGTATTGAGTACAATTGCTGGATCATAGAGTAGTTCTATTTTTAACTTTTTGAGGAACTTCCATTCTCTTTTCCAGAGTGCCCGTACCAGTTTGTGTGCCAACCAGTGGTGTAAGAGGGCTCCTTTTTCTCCACATCCTTGTTGTTTCCTGTGTTAATTTTGCCTGGGCTGTCTTTGGCTTGAGATCTGTGTGATACTGCTTACAAACAGTTGAATAGCTAAGAATAGTACAAGTTTCAGCATATCAGTTAAGTGTGCTTGTCTATAATAATGATTGAGCAAAAGTAATTTTAAGAGTGATAAAACTGAAAATACCACATTAGTTTTGGTTTTAGTGCTTTTTAGAAGTTTTTAGTGCTTTTCTGACTAGTATTTATGATGAGGAATGTGAGCAGTTTTGAGGTATTGAAAGAGATTCAATTTTGTGAAGAAATGTTCGCTTTTTGAAGTTCCTGGATCTAATTCATTGGAGAGTACCCTGAGTTTATAAGATGAATGAAATTCACCTTTGTCATATGGTTGAAATTTTTGAAAAGTATAAAAATAATATTGCTTACTTTAAAAAGGAAATTTAAATAGCATTGAAGGTTATTATGGGAAATGTTAAAGCCCCCATTTCCTTTCCCTCACTTTCCAGATGGGAGAGTGTGTTTGTGTGTGTATGTGTGCTTGGAGTTGTCACACAAAGGAGACTATTTGCAACAAATAAGGAGATCATAGGGAATAACTTGAGAGTGTGGCTTTTTTGTTGTTATTGGTGGTGTTTTTTTTTTTTTTAAGAGAGAGGGAGGGAGGAAGGGAAGGAGGAGTAGGGGAGGGACAGAGGGAGAGGGAGAGAATTTAAGCAAGCTTTGCCCAGCGTGGAGCCCATTGTGGAGCTTCATCTTATGAAGCTTCATCTGAGATCATGACCTGAGCCAAAATCAAGAGTCAGACATTTGACTGAGCAACTCAGGTGCTCCTAAGGATTTTATTTTTTAAGTAATCACTATACCCAAACACAAATTGGTTGGTACTGTTTTGAATTATTACTGTTTTAAGAATGTAAGCTCTGGATTCAGATGGTCTCAGTTTGAATCCTGGTTCTTCTATCATTTTCTGGCTATGTTTTCTTGGAAAATTACTTAATATCTGTTTATCCTCTCTTTTCTGTAAAAATTCTTTATCATGAAATTATGATGAGATTAAAGAACGTATTATTTAAATACTTAGCACAAATGCCTGATACTAATAAGCACTCGGTATATTTTAGTTGATGCTGCTGAAAATTGCTGTTTTCAGGTAAGTATAACTTTGTTATACTTTGTTATATTTACCTGAAAGTATATTTTTCCCTATTGCATATGTGTAATGTGTATATACTTCATTGAAAAAAATTTGCTTGGTATTCCATGGTATGGGTGTAGCATAATTTATTTAACCAGGCCTTCATTAATGAGCTTCTAGGTTATTTTCTGTTTTGTTCCTTTTTGATTTTTTTTTTCTTTTTGATTTTTAATATAAATACAGACCATGCTACAGTGACCATTTGTATATATTTTTTTGCATAATGGGATATGTGCTGGGTCAAAGCGTATAGGCAATTTGAGTTTTGAAATTGGGAACTGGGGTTGTTATTCCTTACCACTGAAAATATCTGTATGTTCATATTTTTGACTTCATAGTAAGCAAATGCTATCAATTTGAACCATAAAATACCTTTATCCTAACAAAATACTACATTTATTTTGTATATATTGGGGTTCTATGCAAGATTTCATTTATAACGTGGTTTCTACTCAAAAAATCTTTCTGTGTGGAAATAAATAGTTCACTGTTGCCTAAACAAGTCATTGTTTCTTTGTCTTTCCCCTGGAATTAGCTTCCCTGCCTGCAAATTCCATTATAAAAATCATCTCCATTAGGCGTTTATCATCTAATCAAGCAGGTGAAACTCCTTTTGAATATTCTGGAGCTTTATTTTAGATTTCCTTAATGGTACACACACCACTCTTTAAGGTATATTGAAGTCATTTGAGAACTTTTTCTATCCTATTTTTTTAGATTGTAGTTCCTGAAGTTTAGGGATCATTTTTTATTTACTCTTTACATAAGTTAGGGGTTGAATATATATTTGTTGACTTAAATTGGAATTAAACTTACACAGTTATAATATCTTGAGTGGCCTATTAGATTTTTTTTGACCTATTAGATTTAACAATATGTATGTATAGTCAACAACATAGGTTGAAATTGTTCTCAATGATTTCATTCTTATCCTTAGAGTGCCAACATAGGTATGTGTATGGGCACCTCGGAAATAAGTGATAGTAAGAGCAAGGCCAGTTATCCTCAAAAGAAACCTTCCCCTGTAGGCAGGAATTTAATCAAGGGCAGTTCATCATGAAATACGTATCCTAAGATTTCACTGAAGTTGCTAGTTAAAGGAATCTCAAGTTTGAATGAACTGAAATGCCATTGTTTGATATAGGGGTTTGTAGGTACCATATTCATCCCATGCTCACATATCCATTTTCGGTTTTCTTTGGTTTATTACCTTTAATACCAGTTTATGCACCTATCTCTACAACAGTTTTTTTTCTTGTTTTTTTGAGGGTAGGGACCAATTGCTTTCATTTTTGTAACCAACATAACACGTTCTTACGTATAGAGAACAGATAAATGTTTGTTTGCTAAGTATATTTTTTAACTTAGACGCCTTTTCCTCTTTTTTTTAAAAAAAATATTTAAAAATCTCTGACACTGTTATATCACTTAGATAGTAGAGATTTGTACTCAACAGATAATGTTAAGCCAATTGGAGGATGTGCAATTGCAGATGACCTATCTTAACAGCCACAAGATGGCAATAGTTGAGCAAATAATTGGTTTTCTGCTTTGTGAATAATACTGTTTTTTAACAGTAGAGGGTAGCATATGACTTTTCAGCATAGTCAAAAATTGTTTGCAAGAGTTTTTGAGATGACCCAGTAGAACATTTTATTCTTTTAAGATTTTGCTGCTTTGGTTTATTTATGCAGAATACTGATGGTATAAGACAGTTTATATTTTTATTTTAGCAATATATTAGGTTTCATACAGATTTTTAAAAATGTTATTTTTCACTTTTTCATGAATATTTCTTAATGATATTTTTTATTTCAAAATGCTGGAACATTCCAGAAAGCAGAAGATATAATCAGACATTTTGTCTTTTCAGAATACTGGAAAAATCCAGAATATGGTTTTTTAAAGGATTTGTTTTAATATCAAGGAAAAAATTCTTATTTTTAGTGTAAGTTTTAAGCTCACTAAATTCATATAGTAGCGATATTCTATAGTTTTATTTAAATTTTTATTTTCTCACTAGTTTTATATTGACAACTTTAAAAATTATACCAGTGTTTTAAAACTGAATATGTAAAGGAATGTTGAGAAATATTTATGGTTTTAACTGGTGCCAACTGGTTTTTACAGTATTAAATTCTAGGTTAGTTATTCCTGAATTATTAAGAAACATCTTTTGAAATGTTTAGTTTCGCAATGGTGTCTAGTATTTTCAAAGCATATTTAGAGAAAATTACCAGTTAATATTAAAACAATAGAAGAGTGAATTGAGGTAGGTATAAATCTCTAGGGAAAATCAACACCTATAATATGCTTATAAATAATACTATAAATTTCCTAAAAGAAAAGATAAATCTATTCTGAATATATTCTATATGTATTTTGATTCATGGATGGTCATATGTCTAATCATAGCATATCAGACTCTTTTATGACTACCCAAATCAGCATTAACTTTGTGTATCTTTATTAACTCTTAACTTCTCATAAATTTCTGTTCTTTAAAGGTGTTTGGGTTTTGTTTTTCTTTTAAAGATTATATTAAAATTTCCCCTTTTATACAATAATAATTTAAAAACATGTTTTAAAGCATTTTTTAAGACATTTTTTCTCCACTTTCCCTTTTTTAATTTTTTTTATTTTTATTTTATTTTTTTTTCACTTTCCCTTTTTTTAAAAAAGAAGCTTGTCACCCAGCGTGGAGCCCAATGTGGGGCTTGAACTCCTGATCCTGAGATTAAGACCTGAACTGAGATCAAGAGTTGGACACTTAACCGACTGAGATACCTAGGCACTCCAAAGAGTTTAAGTAATTTCTACACCCAACATGACTGGAACTTACAGCCCCAAGATCAAGAGTTGCATGGTCTACCAACTGAGCCAGCAGGTGCCCCTATATTAATAATAATTTTTATAGCATGATTATGTCTTTAAAGTTTGTTTTTATCTGTTGGCATTAAATAATAAAGGGAATAAAGAAAACTATCACAGTTGAGTCTGGTTTGTAGGGATTTAGGAATAAAATGAAACAGTTGATTTGTTTTGGGCTTTGTCTTGCTTTTTAAAGCACTCTGTGCCTGGCCACCACATGAGTGGTGGACTTCCATTCCAGGAGTCAGCAATTCAGCAACTCATCTCTGGCCAGTTACCCAAATTGTGACGATTGGGTTCTACCAAAAGAGATGTGTGTACACTAATGCACAGAGTATTTATCCCAGAGAGATGAAAACTCATGTTCATATAAAAACCTGTACATAAATATTCATAGCAGCTTTATTTGTAATAGCCAAAAACTGGAAACAGCTCAGATATTCTGCAGCTGTTGAGTGATAAAGCACACTGTGTTACATCCATACTATGGAATATTACCTAGAAGTAAAAAGGAACAAACGGGTGATACACATAAAAACTTGAATGACTCTCAGGGGCATTATGCTGAGTGGAAAAAAAGCTGGTTTCTAAGGGTTGCATGATGTAAGCCTGTTTATAACATTCTTGAAATGATAAAATTATTGAGATGAAGAATAGATCAGTGATTGCTAAGAGTTAGAGATGGGGTAGAGGTCAGAAGGAAGATGGGGAGTTATAAAAGGGCAACATGAGGGATCCTTGCAGTGATGGAACTGTTCTGTAATGTGACTGTGGTGGTGAATACATGTGTCTTTACATATGATAAAATTCTGTAGAACTAAATACACATGTAAGTAATTGCATATAAAACCGGTAAAGTTTGAGTACTGTTGGTGGATTGTATCAGTGTCAATTTCCTGGTTGTGGTTTCTTATATGGTCTTAGATGTTAGCCTTGAGAGAACTGGGTAAAGGATGGAAGAGATCTCTGTGTATTATTTCTTTTAATATGTGTGAATTTACAATGATCTCAAGTAGAAAGTTTAGTTTTTTAAAAAGGGATTATTTCTCTAGTCTTTCAGGCCCAGCACTGGTAAGACCAGTGAATTCCATAAACATGAGCCCATTATTACACATCATTTCCTGTAAAATGATTTCTTTGGTTAGAAGATGCTGTGTGGAATACCATGACAGTAAACCAGAGATTCTCTGAGTTTATGGATGATGGTTTTGATAGGAACTTTGTGGGTAGGAAAGGCAAATCTATATTTAGAGTGTTTATTCCAGTGATAATATATCACAATCCTTTCTATAAAATGGCCCAGTGTAACCTGCCACCAGCTAGCTATATGATCATTTTAGGAAATGACGCTATATTAGAAGCTTATTGTTGGTCTCTGCTGTTGGCAGATTGGTCATTTAGCAGTGGTTGTAGCCAGATCCACATGGGTGAGTAGAAGTGAATGTTTCTGAATCTATGCATAACCTCCAGCCCACAAAAATTCAGCAGCCTGCCACCTTGGTGAAATTTTTCATTGACTAGCAGTCTGGAACATGTTGAGATAGCCCTCCTATTACTAAGACAGAAGCATGTCCCTGCTGCTGTGGCACCTTTGTTCTTGAACCCATTTGTGGTACAGGAATAGCTGGGGAAAGAGGTTGACATCCACTGATAAATCATTTACATGTGATTGATTTATTTTCTCACTCTGCCCATTCAGAGAAGTCTGTCTGCATATCTCTTTCCCAGACCTTGTCATCTATTTCTGAATCATGTGACTTCCAAATCCCTGTGCATCCAGCAAAATCATTAGTCACTTTATACAAATGAATACAGATCCGTTCCTTAGGCTGTCTTTCCTTCCAGGCAAGGTCATCAGGTGCACTGCTCAAAGTTCTGCCTACTGAGGGGCTATTCCTTACCCCTGTCCTTCCGGACCACTCTAGCTCTGCATTAAGATTCACCTACAGAGAGGTCTGACGACGTCTCCATTCTGCATCTTCATCTGCTACAGATACTTGAAATACTCAGGTATAGCCTGAATCTGCCAGGCTATAAAGCCTGGCTAGTAGAACAGCTTGCCTGGTAGTCTGGACCTGTTGCAGAACTTTGTCTTATTCTGGGCTTCCCTTAAAACTGGCAGCTTTTTGGGTTACTTTGGTAAAAGATTTGGAGAAGAATGTCCAAATAAGGTATTTGTTGCCTCCAAAATTCAAAGAGACCCAGTAAGTACTGTGTGCACCTTTCTTAGTGGTAAAAATGGGCATCTCAACGTGTCCTAGACCACTGGCCTCTTAAGAATTTCATCAAAGCCCAGCATTTTTGTGAGATTTATTTCCCACCCTCTGGAATACATGTGTCATACCGTGTGTCTAGAGTAGTTGAAACTTTTATTTCCAGTCCAGTCAGTATGTATAACAGACCAACATGATGTCCAGCAGAGTGAAATGGCAAAGTCTTTGTATACCAGTTTATGACACAGAGCTGGTGAATTGATGTAACCCTGAGGTATATAGTCTTTACTAGCAGATCTAGAAAAAGAAAGCATTTGTTAGATCAGTTAGCACATACCAGGTGGTGGGGGATATTTGATTTGCTCCAGCCGTGAAACCACATCTGGAACAACAGCTGCAGTTGGAGTTACCACTTGATTAAATTTATGATATTAAATTGTCATTATGTAGGACACGTTTTCTGTAGGGCTACATAGGCAAGTTAAGTGGGGATGTGATAGAAATCACTACTCTGCGTCTTCTAGGTCCTTGGCACTAATCATTGCAGTGCTTTCAGGAATGTAGTATTGCCTTTAATTTACTTGTTCAGTAGGTAGGGGAAGTTCTAATATTTTCCACTTTTCCTTTCCTACCTTAATAGCCCTCACTCTGCAGATTAAGGAACTAATGTGGGCTTTCTGCCAGTAAATCTATTCCCATTATGCGTTCTAGAACTGGAGAGAGAACTACAGTAAGTTCAGAGGATAGGCCTAAGCTAAAACTCCCATTAATCATGTGACCCCCCACCATAAACCTGTTCTGACTAGAAGCACATTGAGTCATCAAGAGTTATGGAGGTTCACATAATCCTTAAAAAGTGTGATTATTTCTCCTTCCCCAGTGGACACCTTGGTCAATAGTTATGACTCTCGTTAGTAGGAAGATAGACAGTATAAATTTTTAGCTATGCAGCAGGATCCTTCCTTGACTTGATCTTCTCTTCATTTAGAGGACTCCGTGTCTAGGAATTGGTTCAGTTTTGGGATTTTGTTGAGTGGCCCTGACAGTCATTTGTGGTTATTCAGGCCAGACTTCTTCTGTTCATTAGAACTACAGACTTTTTCCATCTATTTCATTTCTGGGACACCATAATCAATCAGTCAACACAAAAGAGCTCTTCAAGTCAGACTGTTTGGATTACTGCTTACACTCTATTACTTTATGATAACCATGACTATCATATCGTTGGCTAGTAAGTGCTGACTTGGCTCCTGCCGCTTCAAGATCTCATTATTTTAACTGAATTCAGAGAGCTTCTTTTGGAAGCAGTTCCTACCGATCAGTACTAGTGCGGAGAATAGTCACCACACAGCAATTTAGAAATGCTGGTGTTCCCTTCACCCCATAGCTTTGGTGAACTGAGTGTTACAGATCCTGCTAGGGACCACAGTAAGGGCTAGGTGAAAAGGTTGTAAATGATATACTTCAACATTCTATTATTTTCTCTAAACATTTGGATTCTTTTCTCTGTGGTGTACTAAAGAAGTTCTAGTGATTCCACTTCATCTGGTGTAGTCTATCTTTGGGTTTAGGTTTTATTCAGCCAACCAACCAACCAGTTAAGAGCCATGCCTACCTAGTCTCTGAAGCTAACTTTTGTATCTGAATCTTGGCTTAGTGAGCCCATACTAGTAAATTTGGCCCAAGGCAATACTGTCTTCCCTTCACTTTAACCCAGTACTCTTAGGATCCATTCCCTTACAGATCCTTCGTTTATATTGATATGAATTAACAAAATCATTCAGTTCTTTTGGTGTGTGTTGTACCTCTTCATGGACTATACTTTGTATCTCACCCCCTGCGGTCTGCTGAGAGTTGAATTTGGTTATAGATCTAGTGCTAGAAGTTATTTTTAATTAAATTTGAATAGCTACATATGTCTAGTGAATACCATATCAAACAATGCAGGTCTACAAGTGATGAGAAGTGGGAGAGATCAGTGCTTAGGAGGATCAGTGGGCTCTTGCAACTACTCAGGTAGACCATTGCAGGTACTTCAGGAAAGGGAAAACTAACCTCAGGTTGGGATGGAAGGGCTTCTTCTAACGGCGAAGGACACTGGCAGAATTTAGCGGCTAAGGGTCTGCAGGTTCATCAGCATCTGCCCATATGCCCCATTCTGATTTTCAGAATTCACCACCACCTTCTTAATGCCCCAATTTTAACACTAGAGGACCTGTGAAGTTGGGAACTCAGTTTGCATTGCTATTCAGCCATCTGCAGAAGTAAATTTTGGGTTTTTTTGTTTTTGGGGGGCCTTTTTTTTTTTTTTAATCTTGGTCCTGAAGCTGAAGGAGATAAAGATTTCTTTTAGGAGAGTTATAGATGCTTTCAGATCCCTTATGTTAACCTTTAGCTGGGAATTTAAACCCCCCACGAGGTTATCGTTTTCCAGTGCAATTAACAGCAAATGACACTTTTATACTTCTGTATTTTGACCTAATTGATAATGAGGCAGAAGATACTTCCCATGACAAAGCCTTGCCTTCTATAGGCACTTGGTTATAGGTGTCCACAGATGTTAATTTAAGAAACTGCCTTGCCAATGCACATTGTGGACCATCAGTGTCCCTTATCGTGGAAATGGGTTCACTAATCCCTTTAGGTTCAATCAATTTAGAAAACAAACCCCAGATAGCCCAGAATTAATGTAGACAACCCATCTTACAGTTGTATTCTTCTGGAACCATTTTGGTAGTCTCATCTTCTTGTGTTCACAGCCTTAACCTAGGGACTTTTTTGAGTACCTATTTATGAGACAATTCCTGTCCTGTACACTTATTCTAGGCTTTATTTACTTGTTAACCCTGTGCTTTCATTGTGCAGGGTTAGAATAAAAAGTAGAAGTAGATAGCAGTGCATTTTATAGCAGATCCCTAAAAACATGTTTTGACTATTGAGTTTGTTAATTATTGGTGCTTGGATAACACAGGAAGGGGTGGTGCCAAGGATAGGGTGGAAATTAATTTTAGAAGGTTCATTTTAGAATAGTCAGTAAATACATCCATCCTGTTTTTTTATTTGTCTTCCAGGAACTAAGATAATATATCTATGTAAACTTTTTTAGTACTGAACAAAACAGACCTCTCCTTTTCCATCTTAAAGGATTATAGCAAAGAAGACAAACTTTTAACAATTGATTTTAAATGTGATGAATGTTATTAAATAAATTGCATAATATTAGAATAGAAGATATAATGCTGGGGCAACCCGGGTGGCTCGGTGGTTTAGTGCTGCCGTCAGCCCAGGACCTGATCCTGGAGACCTGGGATCGAGTCCCACGTTGAACTCACTGCATGGAGCCTGCTTCTCCCTCTCCCTGTGTCTCTGTCTCTGTCTCTCATGAATAAAAAAATAAAATCTTTAAAAAAAAAAAAAGAATGCTAAGTGAAATAAATCGTAGAAGGACAAATACCATGTGATTTCACTCATGTGGAATTTAAGAAACAAAACAAATGAACAAAGGAAAAAGATACCCCAAAAAACCCCCAAACAAACCCAATCTCCTAAATATAGAGAGCAAACTGGTGGTTGCCAAAAGGGAAATGAGTGAGGATGGGGGAAATAGATACAGGGGATTAAGAGTATACATAGGATGGGCACTGAGTAATATATAGAATTGTTGCATCATTACATTGTGCACCTGAAACTAATATAGCCCTGTATGTTAATTATACTTCGATTAAGAGGAAAAAACGATGTAGTAATTATAGTAGATCTTAGAACATGACAATTTAATTCCGTTTTAGAAGTGTCCCATATCCCAGAATGGTTCGAAGTACTGTTCCATGTATATACCTGCATGCTTTATCTTTTAATCAGATAACTTATGTCTTACTGGAAATCTTTAAGGGACCCTTTGGTCCCAAGGTTTTTTTCTGTCTCTCCACTTCCCTTCCATCATCTTTAAGAGTGTGACTCAAGCTCATCTCTGAAAGAGAAGGCTACTGATTATCCAGCCTCCTTTTGTAATTCTGTTTCTCCCTACTTAGCATAATTATTTTCCTACTATGATGATATCTCTCTATTATAGAGGTTTCTAAACTTATTTTTTTATCATGCTCCTTCACTAAAAAATCTTTGAGCATATATTCCAGTATTTACTAGAAAGTTGCCTTCCTTTTATGTTTATTACTTTATAAAATCCTTTTTACATTTTAGAATATTTAAGAATTCCTGTTACTAAATTTGTAGTTATCCAATCCATTTTTTATTCCATTTTTTATTATAATGTTTATTACTTTATAAAATTCTTTTTACATTTTAGAATATTTAAGAATTCCTGTTACTAAATTTGTAGTTATCCAATCCATTTTTTTTTCTTTTACAAATGAGAAGACAAATTTAAGACTTAAATGACTTATTCAAGATTTTTTTGGCTATTTAATGGCAGAATTGGTCATAAAACTGAGGTTTCCTCAGTGTTTCTGTTATTTTGCTTTATGTTTCCTTCAAGTTTTAAAATAATATTTCTATATACTTTTTGTCTTCTGAAGTAACTTGTATTTAAGGGTCACTGTATGACCATATGGTCAGCCATATGTAGTTTTGAATAACAGGTATGGTATTTGCATGTAAAGTGAGATGGTTGAACAAATTGATATTTCATGTTTTTAGCACTAATAGCCTCTGATTCCAAGCTGTATATTAAATGTCCTTATATGCGTGAAAGTTATATAAACTTAAAATACATTGAAACTTTAAAGTAATACATAGATTTTATGTTCTAGATTTTCCATAATAAGTAATATAAAGAAATATTCCTACATAGAAATTATTACTGTTAGCATTTAATAGTATTTTTTAGAAGGAATTATATTTGTATATATCACTATAAATGTATAAATTTATGTTAGTATGTATATAAATATGGGCACCATTCTTTTTTTTTTTTTAAGATTTATTTATTTATTTTGGTGGGGGCTGGAGAGGGGGCAGAGGGAGAGGGAGAGAATCTCAAGCATACTCCCCACTGAGTATGTGCTGAGGGCTTGGTCTCATGATCATGACCTGACCGAAATCAAGAGTCGGACACTTAACCAACTGAGCCGTCTGGGTGCTCCTTTGAACCATAATTTTTAAGTATGTACTCAATAGCCAGTATTCCCTGAAATATTATAGGTATCACAACCTAATATGTGTAGAACTAACTTACCCTCTTACTTCTCCTGCACTGCTCTTACATCTTATTCATGGTTGCCCTTCTGCCTTACTTTCTGTAGCCAGTTGGAGATCAAGTCTTTGCGTACTGTTTGGTAAATAGCTCTTTATTCCTTCTGCTGTATTCCTGTGGCCACTGCATCAGTGTAGGCCTTATCATCCCTGTCCTAGCTAATTGGAGGAGCCTCTGAACACTTTTCTTTTAATTTTTCCCCCTCTTTCTGGTCCATCTTGCATACTGCTGTCAAAGATTTCTTTTTAAAAGAAGGAGCAAGTACTGTTACCCCATTAATGACAGACCTCTTTTGAATCTGACTTTACTATGGTACGAGACTCTTTACGACCTACGTGAGGGTGGCAGTTGTTTACAGCAACTTTTTGGACCCTAGTCTCTATTGTCATGTTGGTTTAACTCTGTGTTTTCTCTGCTATTTTACATATTTTTATATCAAGGCTAGAGTAAGCCTAGTACATGACAGGCACTCCATACTGAACACATTTGGAAAATGAATAAATTAAAATGATACTGTTCCCTATATTTGTGATCCCTTCACCTTCCTCTATTCTACCTGGGCAGTCTTGTTCAACTTCTAGACCTTAAAGGGAAAAATAGTACAGTAGAATAACAGGAATACTTAGGGAATCTGAGCCCTGTGACCAATTCTTAAAGGAAGCAGTCAGCTCTACCTGCCTTATCTATGATAACTCTATGAATGAGCTTTATGGGAACATTTCCATCATCAGGATTAGACACTGAGCTCCATGGTATACCCAGCAGGTGACAGTGTACCTACTATAATCTCTGTAGTCTGCATCAACATAAGAGGAGCTAACAGTGTTATTGTCAACGTGGGTTGATGGAATTGCTACACTTACTTTTTTTAGAAGACATTTGGCAAATAACGAGGAATTCAGAAATAGTTCTAGATTATGATTTTTGAAGGAGAGCTTTTGTCTGATTACTTGAATAGTGTCCAAACAATATAGTGAGTGTACAATTTAAAAGCAAATTTCAGGTGTTAATCCTGGGGTTTTATGCTTGTGGTAAAATCATTTTCAGTCACTGAAAATACATTGATTTCCATTGTAAAATGTAACAAAGTGTAGGCAAAAATGATGGAACAAAAAACAATAGCATTCTATTACTATTTGAATTTTAAATCTCTTTTAAAATATAATTTTTCATACCCTGAATAGCCAAAGTAACCTTGAAAAAAGAAGAACAAACCTGGAGATACCACGATTCCTGATTTCAAACTATATTACAAAGCTGTAGTTATCAAAACAGTATGTTATTGGCATATAGACCATGGAACAGAATAGAGAGCTCAAAAGAAACCTACATGTATATGTTAAGTTAATTTATGACAAAAGAGCCAAGAATATAGGTGGGGAAAGGGCAGTTTCTTTAATAAATGGTGATGGGAAAACTGTATAACTGCAAGCAAAACTATGAAACTGGACCACTGTCTTTCAGCATATACAAAAATTAAAAATTAATTCAAAATGGATTAAAGATTTGAACATAAGACCTAAACCCATAAATCTGGAAGAAAATGTGTGGTAAGGTCCTTAGTAATAGATCTTGGTGATGATTTTTTGAATCTGACATAAAAGCAAAAGCAACAAAAGCAAAAATAAGTGGGACTATATCAAACTGAAAAGCTTCTTACAGCAACGCAAGGAAACCATCAGCAAAATGAAAGGCATCTACTGAATGGGAGGAAATATTTATAAATCATCTATCCAATAAGAGCTTAATATCCAAAATATTTAAATAATCATATAACTCAGTAGAAAACACAATAAAAATGGACAGAAATTCTAAGTAGACATTTTTCTAAAGAAGACATATGGATAACCCACAAGTATGTAAAAGATACTCAACATCTTTAATCATAAGGGAAATACAAAGCAAAACCACAGTGAGGTAACCTCACCTGTTAAAATAGCTATTCTCAAAAAGACAAGGAGTGACACTTATTGGTAAAGATGTAGAGAAAAGGGAATGCTGCACCACTGTTGGTGGAAATGTAAATTTCCTATAGTCACTATGGAAAACAGTATAGAGGTTTCTAAAAAATTTAAGGATGGGGCAGCCCGGGTGGCTCAGTGGTTTAAGCACCCCCAGGGCGTGATCCTGGAGTCCCACATCAAGCTCCCTGCATGGAGCCTGCTTCTCCCTCTGCCTGTGTCTGTGCCCCTCTCTCTGTGTCTCTCATGAATAAATAAATAAAATCTTTTAAAAAATGTATAAAAAAAATTTAAGAATGGAACTACTATATGACCCAACAATTCTATTTATCTGAAGACAGTAAAGACATTAACTCAAAAAATGTATGCACCCTCATGTTCATAGCAGCATTATGTATAATAGCCAATATGGAAATAGCCTAAGTTTTCATTGATGGATGAATAAAGAAAATGTTGTGTGTATATATACATATACATAATGGAGTATTGTTCAGTCATAAAAAAGAAGGAAATCTTGCCATTTGCAAAAATATTGATGGATGTTGAGGGCATTATGCTAAGTGAAATAAATCAGAGGAAGACAAATATGTATGATATCACTTACTTGATCATTAAAAAAAGTTCGTGGGGATCCCTGGGTGGCGCAGCGGTTTGGCGCCTGCCTTTGGCCCAGGGCGCGATCCTGGAGACCCAGGATCGAATCCCACGTCAGGCTCCCAGTGCATGGAGCCTGCTTCTCCCTCTGCCTGTGTCTCTGCCACTCTCTCTCTCTCTCTCTGTGTGTGACTATCATAAATTTAAAGAAAAAAAAAAGTTCATGGATACTGAGAACAGATTGGGGGTTGCCAGAGGTGGGATGGGGGGTGGGAGAGTGATCTGAGGTCAAAAACTACAAACTTCCACTTATAAAATGGGGGGAGTGCAGCATGGTGACTATAGTTACTAGTACTGTGTTTTGTATTTGAAAGTTCCTAATGGAACAGATCTTAAAAATTCTCATCATAAGAAAAAATACTTTTTTGTAAGTATATATGATGATGGATATTAATTAACCAGGCTTATTGTTGTGATCATTTCACAGTGTATATAAATATCAAATCATTATGTTATAAACCTGAAACTATTATGTCATATTATATGTTATGATTATACTTCAATATAAAAAGTCACTCATAATTTAATGAAATTTATAATATAAATATTTTATAACAGATTTACTAAAAGGCCTTAAGAGATCTTATTAAATAATTAGTCATTAACACTTAATTATTTTCTCAAACTTAGGAGGAAATAGTTTGTCATACAATCTTAGCCCAAACATCTCTTTACAGTTAAAAGATTGTATTATTTAAGGAACAGACTCTAGTGATGGCTAAATAATTTTTAATAAGTGTTTAAAACTATTGGATTTACTACTTGATCTTCCTATCACCTTCTAAAGTTTTGATTAGACTGTAGCTAATCAAAAGGGGCTGGAGTGGGGGTGGGGAGAGGGGAGAAGAGGAGGAAGAGGTAGGAGGAGCTTTCAGCCACAGGAGTAGAGTAATGAGAAAGCAGGTCATAGGAAGAAGAGTCCAGTCCAACACTGGACTCAAATTGTACCTGTAGCTCTTTGACCTCTTTGACTGCAAGCAGGATGAGGCCTAGAAGCTGATACTCTGCTTTTCCTTTGAGCGGTGCTCTTTTCAGCTGCTCTGGTGGCAGCTGTTATGGAGGACATAGTGGCTCCCAGTGGAGTGTCATAGTAGCTACTCTTGTCACTGCTGGCTTGGTATTACTCTTTGTGCTACCTCTAGAGGACAACTCATAGCCCATGTCTGCATTGAGCCTGTAGAATGTATTTCATCCTTGGCTCTCTGCAAGAAATAACTATTTGTTTGAGGTGCTTATTTAAGGATCTTTAATATTATACTCTGTGGAGTTATAAAACTAGTAGTAAGGCTCAAAGCATAATATTCCTGGCTACCTTTTTTAGTTTTATTTACATCTAGATATACGGACTTGTTTTGGTTTAGATGGACACTTCAGTCCTCAGGATTCCTTCCCAGTGTGTTTCAATTCACTGAAACAGATCCATCACCATACCCTTCTTCCCGCATCTAAGGGACTTGGCATCAGCCAAATATTTTGACTTTTTTTCCCTTGAGGCAGAAGTCACAGCAGCCTCCATGCCGGGAGCCCGACATGGGACTCGATCCCGGGTCTCCAGGATCAGGCCCTGGGCCGAAGGTGGGCGCCAAACCTCTGAGCCACCCAGAGATCACCAAAATTGGAAATTTTATGTTAATACATAGATTTCTGGCTTTTCTTGGAGAATCAAAAGATGTGGCAACAGTGAACTCAAATTGTAACTGTAGCTAGAGCTGAGTAGTGGCTGTATTTTTTATTTTTTATTTTTTATTTTTTTAGGCATTTTTTTTAGAAGATTTTATTTATTTATTCATGAGAGACACACAGAGAGAGGCAGAGACATAAGCAGAGGGAGCAGTAGGCTCCATGCAGGGAGCCCGATGTGGGACCCGATCCCCGGACTCCAGGATCACGCCCTGAGCCAAAGGCAGATGCTCAACCACTGAGCCACCTGGTGTCCCAATGGCTGTACTTTTTAGACTGGCACATATTCTGCTTACCAAGTCCCCACTCAGCTTAGCTTTGAATTTGTAATCCTTGGAGTACTACATGTATTAAAATGAGTCATAAATATGGTTTTATAATTTTTAGAGTAAGTTTACTATCAAACTCTTAATAATTCTCCCTGAAATAACAGATGTAAAACTTATTCCAAATACAGGGTGTAGGTAGATTAAATTGTTACTATTCTTCTGTAATTAGTTCTCAAAAACAGAAACTTAGTGCTTCCCTTAGTTTGAGCCAAAGAATGCACATACCACAGCAGACACAAATTAAAGATGAGTAGAAGGTACAAGTCTGTACTCATGGATTTCTGAAAAAGCATGTTTGGAAAAAATTTGTAGGTTAAAAAAGAAGGAGCCTGCATTATAGGTTCAGTCATACCTTAAGTAAATTCAGTGTGTAAAAAAGACTCCTAGAAAATGAGCAGCACAAAACAAGGAGCTGTATTTAAATTTTAAAAAGCCCTTTTATTTGGCTATTTTTTTAAAATTAAAGTATAATTAATATACTGTGTTACATTAGTTCAGGTATATGATATGATTCAACAATTCTATACATTAATGCTCATCATGGTAAGTGTATTCTTAATCCCCTAGGTTTCACTCATTCCCCCCCCCCCCCCCAATTTCCTCTGGCAACCACCAATTTGTTCTCTTTATTAAAGAGTCTTTTTTTGGGTTTGTCTCTTTTTTTATTTATTTGTTTTGTTTCTTAAATTTCACATGAGTAAAATTACTAAATTCTACATTCAGATGAAATCATATGACAGTTGTCTTTCTCCATCTGACTTATTCCATTTACCACTATATGCTATAGGTTTTATCCATGTTGTTGCAAATGGCAAGATCTCATTCTTTTTGTGGCTGAGTAATATTCCATTTTGTGTGTGTCACAATAAACATAGGGATGCATATAATCTTTTCAAATTAATTTTTTTCATTTTCTTTGATTAAATACCCAATAGTGGGATTACTAGATCATATGGTAATTGTATTTTTAATTTTTTGAGGACTATTTAGTTAGTCCCACTAAACTTGAATTTGAAAGATTTTTTTTTTGGCAGATAATCAGTATTAGGAATAAAGTTAATCACCTTCTTGAATGCCCACATGCTCAGACCCTGACCTCCCTCTGTCTCCATGGTAGGAGGTTTTGTTTTATAGGATACTCCTTACTTTTCTCACATTCCAGATTCTACTCTGAGTCAACACATCAGCATCATTTCCCACTAAACACTTTTCTTGGTTTCTTGAAGAAGGAAAGGGAGGAACAGGAGGTTGAAGAGTATATCCATTTTTTTAAGCAAAATTCCACTTAAATTTTTTTCTTATTGCTATAAAATGTAAATATACAGCATATTGACTTTTAAAAATTTCCCCTGTAAGATTTTATTATATCTTTCATACCTTTATATTGAATTATGTGCTTATAAATCTCTCCTCTTTTTTTTAGGCTTCTCCAAAAAATATGGAATCCTTTGCGTCTATGTTGAGACATTCTCCTCTTACTCAGATGGGACCTGCCAAGGATAAACTAGTCATTGGACGAATCTTTCATATTGTAGAGAATGATCTTTATATAGATTTTGGTGGCAAGTTTCATTGTGTATGTAGAAGACCAGAAGTGGATGGAGAGTAAGTAGAATCATTTCCAAGTGTTTTAAGAGCACTGATAAAAGTTAAGATACCTCAAAGTATTATTGAATTTTAATTGGTGATTTGCTAAAAGACAGAAAATATGCTTTATTTCTCTTCATTATGCTAATTAGGGAAGTTAGGCTGGATTCATGTCATGTCATTTTAGTCACATTAGGCTAGATTCGTATCTTCTCAAAGCAGTGAGAGCACTTTTGGGGAGATTTTGATGTTCATCTTGGTAATCAGCTATTCCCCACCGTAAAATTAAAACTAGCTTTAATGTAATATATGCTACTAAGGCCATTTTATAACTTTTTTTTGGTCTCTTCTTCTGTTTTACAGTCTTCTGCTTCTCAGAGAAGCCTCCCTTTCTACTTCTTCATTCTCCTTTCCTCTCCCACTATCAAATTCTGATACTTTATTATCTTCTTTTCTTATTTTGCACTACTTTCAGAATTATAATTTTTCTTATTATAGAACAGAATTCATTCTGTTTATAGCCTATAAGTAAAGATATTTGTGAATATAAATATGCACTGGGGAAACCATTAAGGTAGAAGATCTAGGAGTAGAATATCAAGAGAAAGGAGATGTGGAAATAAGATTCTGGGATTGGAAAACAATAGTAAGCAATATAGAAATGATTTTTTTCCCATAAGTTTTTAATATGCACACTTTTAAAATTTCAGTATTTCTAGTACCAGGATGCGTCTTAGAGTAGATGTTATGTCAATTCAATTGGCAGTGGTTTTTTTATTCTTGATAGTACATAATGGTGAATCTAGTACACAGTGGCGTCTTAGGATGAAATTACAGTGATTAGGAAGTTTGTGATGTTTAAGAATGAATCATATTGTAGAAATGAATAGGGTAAGAGTAACTCTAGATCTAAGTGAGCAGTTATGAAAATTGGTTGCCTCTCTCCTGAGAGCTCTGGATATCTAGAGGTCCAAATGATTAGGAGACATGAACTCATTCTACCTGAATCTGAATTAGACCTGACAAACTTAGTATAAATTTCCTCAGATCAGTGGTGTGTGAGTAAATATTTAACAGCTAGTTCTTCAATAAAAAAAAGTCCCAGATTGCCAATGTCTGTGGTCTAAAACACTCTCACCATGGCCAATCTTAAGTTTCCAATGTAATGTTAATCAAATGCAGAGTTGGGAATATATATACATACTCAGCTCCCATAAGGTGGCGTAGTCTGGCTCCAGCACACCTCTACCTCAGATAATCAGAAGCTAAACGGTGTCTTGCAAGGTAGGTGCCATGAACCAAGTGATACCTGGAGGAGAAAATGGGCTTCTTATGCTGCCTGGCACTGAGAGGTAATAGCTCAAGATAGCTGTCTTGTTATATCAAATAACATACATGCTTAATCAAAAGTAGTAAGACCTCAAGAAATTTCTAAGTAGGATAAGTCTGTCAATCTAGATATTAATACTATCTATTGTGTAATGGGTCATTGAAGGGATTAAATCAGATAATGTATGTAAAGATTTAGAACAGTGATTGGTATATAATAAACAGGTACTGTTATTACTATTCTTGAAATTGTAGTGATTTGGATTTTTGTGAACCAATTATAACATTCCTCAAGAGTTCCTATCAATGAGGGTTTATGCAGGAGGCAAGTATGAAGATATGCAGTCCCAAAGTTATCCTTTAAAAGAGGCATCCTAAGCTCTTGGATACTGTCAGTAGTATCTGTGGCAGATCATTTTTCATTAATAGAGAATATATCAGTAATTTAAAAATGAAGTACTGTTTTATTTTATACAAGAAATCTTCTCAGGTGCAGTAGCCATCTTTATTCTCACGAGCTGACCTCTCTTAACAGCCAGAACATCAGGTATTAACTTTACAAAAAATGTATTTTACAGATAACACTGCTGAATTATGGATATTTCACCTGCTGAGTCAGATTTATTATAAGTAACAAGTATAGTAAACACAGTTCCTTATGTTTTTGAATGGCAATTTTTTATGATATTTCTTTTTTTCTTTTTAAACATTTATTTATTCATGAGAGACATAGCAAGAGACATGGGCAGAAGGAGAAGCAGGCTCCCTGTAGGGAGCCCCGATGCAGAACTCGATCCCAGGACCCTGGGATCACACCCTGAGCCAAAGGCAGACTCTCAGCCACCAAGCCACCCAGGTGCCCCTCTTTGTGGGTATTATTTTATGTATACTGTTCTTTTTTATCATTTCATTAAATTTTTAAAACATTAATTTTATCATTATGTTACATTTTTGAGCATAATATTACAGAATGTCTTAGAGACTAGAAGTTCTGATTTGATTCTCAGGCCTTACTGCATCACAGAATTTTAAGTATCAGTATTTGTGACTAGATATTTCTCTAGTAAGTGTCATATTATGGTTTGAGTTTATTTTATGTACAGTATAGCTTTAAATGATTAAATACTAGAATTTGTTGCAACATTTATTAAGTCTTAATTTTTCATTGAAAACTTTGCACATACCATAGAAGCACATGTTCTATTACAGAAATTGCTGTATGGTTGAAGCTCTTATCTTCACATATATTCTTGCCAGTGAAGCAGTCTATTTAACAGAAGTTTTTGGGGTGAGACTGATGGCTTATAATAATTTTGCAAGGAAATTGTCTAGTCTGTGGAGCAGTCACTGTATTAGAGTCTTTTTTTAAATGTATTAGCAGAGTTAAATGCCTGCATCTTTTTTTTCTTTTTGTAGTTATCTGCAATAGTTATTTTTCAACTCCTGCTTCTGAGTGTCCCGTATCCTATTACTCTTACCAGAAATTTTCACTTCAACTTCCAAATCACTCACAGAATCAATATATTCATGACTGAGGATCATGAAGAGGGGGGGGAATCATACTGGTGAAGAATTTGATTTGTTCATTTGTTCATCCACTCATTCATTCAGCAAATATTTACTGGACCTCTTCAGTTTGGCAGGCACTGTTGTAAGGGATGGTAAACTAGCCAGACTAGCTCTCTGTCTGCCCTCATGAAGTTGGGCAACAACTTCTACTGGAGAAAGAATGTATAGTAAACAAGTACAGAAATCAGTTTTTAAAATTGGTAATTACATGAGTAAAAATGGGCTAATATGGTGACAAAATGTCTGGCAGGTAGGAAATAATAGTAGTTAGGAAAGGGCTTTGACTTCTATTGCTGAAAGTCTGAAATGAGTGCTTTTTTTTTTTTTTCTTTTAATGATAAGCAAGAGTCAAGGCTTAAATTCTATTCCTCTCTTGTCCTACAGACTGGTAATGTTATTTCTAATAATGTATTCAGGAGAGTAGTTCACCTTAGCCAAGATTTGACCTGCTAGTTTGGTATCTTTTGTTCCCTTCCAATCTATGTGTATACATACCCTAATGGCTATGTAGGTAGCAACTATAGCTCCATATCTACATACATTGTTTTCTGGGGAGAAACTTTCTATCTTAGCAAATCCTTTGTTGTCCAGTTTTTAATTCATCATGGAAAGAAGGTTTCTACTCTTCACAGAATATTTATTGAATTTCTTGATCTCTGTGTGAAGAAATACTTAGTTTCTTTCCAAAACCCTTCTCTAGGTCTCTTATAGCTACCTGTCACTAATGCTTTGAAAGTATTGGTGTCCCTGGGTGGGTCAGTTGGTTAAGTGTCTGACTCTTGATACTGGCTCCGGTCATGGTCTCAAGATTGTGAGATTGAGCCCTGAGTTGGGCTCTGTGCTCCCTCTCCCTGTAAGCCCTGCCCCCTCACTTGTCCCCTCTAAAAAAAATAATAATAAAGAAAGAAAAAGTATTATAGAACAGTGTTAGATCAGCATAATTACTACTTACCTATATTTAAGACAAAATTTGTAGGTGGGAAATCTTTTGTTTAGATCTTACCTGTTGTCTTTATAGTTGGTAGAAAGATAATAGTACCAAATGAGAAAGTAGTGAGGTCCAGCTAGATCTCTGGTCATACCTTTTCATACCTACAAGTTTAGATTATATGATTAGATAGAACAGCTTTTTGGGCTGGACACATGTTTGCTCCCTACCTCCATGTCGTCAGGCTGCCTCTGAGCCAATTTTAGGAGGGTAAGTGAGTAATGGCAGAACTTCTTGCTTTGATACATTTACCTAAGAGACTACAAATAAAATGTAGGTATTTATGTAATTTATTCATCATTCATCAGCCTGGTTTGCTTTTTTAAATCCCTTTTGAGAACCATTTTTTCTCTTCAGTTTGACTTTTGTGTTGTTGAATCTATTCTACTTTAGGACGGTTTAAATTAATTAAATGCAAAGAAAAATAACTCATTTAATAAAATACTCAGTTTTGCAAAATGTTTTAATTTTTTCATTATTTTAAAGATTTTTTATTAAGTTTTAATAGATACAAATGTAGTGATCCAAAGGGGCACCTGCACCCCAATGTTTATAGCAGCAATGTCCACAGTAGCTGAAGTATGGAAAGAGCCCAGATGTCCATCGACAGATGAATGGGTAAAGAAGATGTGGTGTGTGTACACACACACACACACAACACACAGGGATATTACTTAGCCATCAAAAAGCATGAAATCTTATTTACATTGATGTGGATGGAACTGGAGGGTATTGTGCTAAGTGAAATAAGTCAGAGAAAGACAATTCAGAGGATCATGGGGAAGGGAGAGAAAACTGAATGGGAAGAAATCAGAGAGAGACAAACCATAAGAGACGCTCTTTTTAAAAAATTTTTATTTATTTATTCATGAGAGACAGAGAGAGAGAGAGAGAGAGAGGCAGAGGGAGAAACAGGCTCCATGCAGGGAGCCTGATGTGGGACTGGATTCCAGGACTCCAGGATCACACCCTGGGCAGAAGGCAGGTGCTAAACCGCTGAGCCACCTGGGAATCCCCACCGTAAGAGACTCTTAACCATACCATACGAAACGAACTGAGGGTTGCTGGAGCAGCGGAATGGGGTAATTCGGTGATAGGCATTAAGGAGGGCCGGTGAGGTAATGAGCACTGGGTGTTACATGCAATTGATAAATTACTGAACTCTACATCTGAAACTAATGATCTACTACTATATGTTAGCTAATTGAATTTAAATTTAAGAAAAAGAAGGAAAGTAGGGGATATTTTCCCCACTTTCCAAGTGAAGAAAGTGAGTCTCCATGCATAATGTATTGCATGTATTACAGTGACACAGCTGGTAATCAAGGCAGGGATTCAAACTTTAGGCTGTTTGTGTCATACACAGCCCATGAATGTTCTTTTCAACTCTACTATGCTGCTCTCTAGATCCCGCAGGATGTAGTTACTTAGTATCATAAGACCCTCCTTAAAGGATCTCACATAGGAGCCAGTTTTTATACCAGCAACCCTGAAAACAGTGTGATAGTAAAACTCTATGGAGGCCTGTTAAAGAATGGTAGGTAGCCTGTG
Source organism: Vulpes lagopus (assembly GCF_018345385.1). Lineage (NCBI taxonomy): Eukaryota > Metazoa > Chordata > Mammalia > Carnivora > Canidae > Vulpes > Vulpes lagopus. Next base: position 53,062,114 of record NC_054832.1, read on the forward strand.
GTAATATCTTTGGTTATGGTATCCATAGTCTAATATGTTTGTATAGTGTTACCACTAATAAGCTAATGACCAGTGGGTCCAGGCTTTGTTTCAGAATGGATGTGTAACAATTATGGTGAGACTTGTAGTTACAGGAGCTGATTAACTTCTAACAGTGAGTTGTAGCTTAGAGTCATCTGGCCTCGTGTTATATAAGAAGGCTTTATTTCAAGAAAAGTTTATTTTGCAAATTGTAGAAAGTTTACTTTATATATGTAATACTCAATTTTTAATTCTTTGATTCTTTTTATAAAATATGTCATTTACTTTCCTTGAACTTTGTCAGACCAAAATGGTTTAACCTGTTTTTTTGGTCTTTGTTTTTGATGAACCAAGGTCATAATTACAAACATTAATGTCTGTGGTGTATCATAATCCAAATACATAGAATTATTACTCCTTAGCCGTACAACCCCTCTAATTCTGTAGTTTTTGTGTTTCACCTTTAGATGTCATCATTCTTTCTCTGCTGTTATACTTATGTATGCATTTTTAGCTTTCTTGAAATTTTAATTTTCTTCTTCTAATATTCTGATGCCCAGAAAAATTGGTCACCAAATTTGTTGTACTTAAAATAAGATAATAATAGTATTAGTGTTTGTGAGTAATGACCTCTCAGCCTCTTCTATAAGTAAAGTGTATGTACTTTAATATATGGACTTCAACATGTGTTGTAACAGCTCCTAAACTCCTTTGCTTAGTTCTCATTGGGTTCTGTGGAGACTTGATGTCACCAGATAACTAACTTCCTGATAAGTATAACTAGGTAGGGGTCTTGCCTGCATTGACTACCTGTTCACTGATGCCTTTGGTAGGGATTGTCACATCTCAGGACAGTGTTTGTTGAGCCAGTCAGTGTGCCATTATCTTGCACATGAGTATTTATTGTGGTTGAGAGTTTAACAGTAGGAACATTAGTGAAAATAAGGTGGGATTATTGGACCCCAAATACTATTTGAGATAGTATCAATTCTTACAGTAAATTTGTAAGTAAATCAGTAAATCCCTTAAGAACATTATTAAGCCAAGAGTATTGTTTTATAGCATTGATTAGTTTGATTGGCTTGGAATGTACCTGTAGTACTTTTTATTAGTCTCAAGAATTGAGCTGTTGATTTTATTATTTTTTTAAATTAAGGTTTTATTTTGATTCTAGTATAGTTAATATACCGTGGTATATTAGTTTCAGGTATACAATATAGTGATTCAGCAAGTCCATACATCACCCAGTGCTCATCGCAACAAGTGTGCTCCTTAACCCCCATCATCTGTTTCACCCATCCCCTCTGGTAACCAGTTTGTTCTTTATACATAAGAGTCTGTTTCTTTCTCTCTTTTTTCCTATTGCTCATTTGTTTCTTAAATTCCATGTATGAGTGAAATCATATGGTGTTTGTCTTTCTCTGACTTATTTTGCTTATCAAAATGCCCTTTCGCTCCATCCATGTTTTTGCAAATGGCAATACTTCATTCTTTTTTATGGCTGAGTAATTTATATATACGTATGTGTATATATATATAATTCTATTTTTAAATAAACTAGGTCATGGTGCAATTTTTCACTGAGTCAGGAAACAATGAGTAGCTATCATGCGTCACCTTTGTGTTTAATGCTGTTTATGTTCAGATTAAAGACGGAGTTTCAGGGAGTTGATTGATTCAGTCAGGGGGATAGAGAAGTAAATCGATATATATTACACTGTATAAGTTCTATTGACTGTCTCCTATAGGAATGGAGAAGAGGGGAATCCCTGATTCAGTTAGGTTGTCAGAGAAAGTTTCCCAGAGGAATTAGCAATTGAATTGAATTGTAAAGGATGGATTGTAGGAGATACAAAGAGCAAAAAATGGCTGTACTTGTAAAGTTTTAAGTGAGGGAGAGCCTGGCTTTTCTGGGAACTCAAATGGCATAGTTGGTTTTAGTTGAGAAGTGATGAGACAGTGGAGAGAGATGGGCAGGAGCCAGACCTTCAAGGGATTTATATACCATTCTAAAAAATTGGGACTTTTTTCTGAAAGTGATAAAGAGCCATTAAAACAGACCTGGCTTGTGTTTCAATGAGAGCATTCTGGCAGTGTTGTGGAGCATATATTGGAAGAATGAAATGAGTCAGGCCAATAAAGAAGCTTCTGGAAGGAAGTGATGAGACCATTAATTAAGTTAGACAGTTAAGAGAGGACTTTTTTTTAAAGATTTATTTATTTATTTATTCATGAGACACACACACACACACACACACACACACACACACACACACACGGGGGGGGGGGGGCGCGAGGGGGTAGAGAAACAGGCAGAGGGAGAAGCAGGCTCCATGCAGGAATCCCAACGTGGTACTCCATCCCAGGTCTCCAGGATCATACCCTGGGCTGAAGGCAGCGCTAAACCTCTGAGCTACCCGGGCTGCCTGAGAGGAGACTTTCGTTAGCAATTTAGGAGTTAGCAGAAACAGGTCTTGGTAGCTAAGCATGGATAGTGAGGTAGAAGTTTGGTGTTTGATTTAAGACATGAATGACTAGGTAGATAGTAAATCTGGTCGTACTGGGGAGGTAGACATGGGGAATGGATTATATTGATGAAATGCCCAGATTTAGGTCAGTTTTGATTCTCTCATTCCCACTCATAGTCATACTACTTCTGGTTATTATTAGTTAAGGAACATTTGTCTTTTTACTGAAGTATAAAATCCTTTTTATTAAACTATATTTATCTTGTTGGTTAAAGAGCCAAATTCTCTAAATCTTACTTCATTGTTATATTTTAATTTTGATTTTTCAAGAATTGTATGTATTTCTGTAAAATCATATAGTCCAGTTTTACAAATGAGGTCTTTTTATTTATTAATGTGTTAATGAAGATCACGTCTTTTAAAACATTATTTCTACATTTCATCTCTATCAAAACACACATGATTGACAGTTCTGAAAATCGAAGAGTTTCAAAACAAGCATGATTGGCAGGTCTAAGGTAACTAGCACGTGCACTGAATATTATTTGTACTTTTGTTTGACACTATGGTAGAAAAAACGAGCTAATTTCCCAGTCTTTGTTTCTATTTCAGGTTGTATGATATATAGGGTCAAATAGAGTAGGATGGATATTGCATGTTTCAAAGACTGAAGTTTTCAAGGCGTGTTGGTGGGAGAAAAGAGGAAAAAAAAAAGAATTTGAATTAAGTGGTTCTCTTTATTCCAGAGGACATGGTGGTACACAATTTAAAAGTATGAATTTTTTTTAAATAGATTTGTGATTGAAAATCATTCTATCATATTTACTTAACAGAGCTCTGATTATTTTTCAGGATAAAAGATCATCTATTATATTTAACTTTTTAGTAAGAAGTCTTAATATGTGTAAATTATAAAATATCTCAGAAGTGTTCTGAGTTCATGAAACACATGTAATCAGGCTTCTGAATAGCATTTGATGTAAAAACAACAATAACAACAAAACCAAGCTCACAGATAAAGAGAATAGATTGATGTTTGCCAGAGGCAGGGAGTAGGAGGTGGTCAAAATGGGTGCTAGGGGAGCAAAGGTACAAAATTACAGTAGTAAGTCTTGGGGATATGATGTATTACATGGTGGCTATTTTTAATAATACTGTATTACATATTCAAAAGTTGCTAAGAGTAGATCTTAGAAGTTCTCATCACAAGAAAAAGAATTTCTTGCATAATTGTATATGGTGACACTAGACTTACTCTGGTGATCGTTTCACAGTATATACGAATATCAAATTGTCATGTTTTACACCTGAAATTAATGTTATATATGTCAGTTATACCTGAATAAAAAACATGTTTTTAATGAATAGCATTAGAGGTTATTTTTCCCCCTCAGATATATGGCATTATATAGCATTCTTCTATTTGATTTGTTCTATTGGATTTTATTTTGATTGATGTACAAAATTGATTTACTTTATATAGCATATTCACATGCATAGCTGTATTAGCACAGAGATTGTGTAAATTTATATGTCTAATACATTTACCATATATGCCTTCCCAGGACTGTAAAGGTTAAAAGTGAATCTGGAAACTACTATGGTGGCTGCTTGTTAAGGAATGCAAGCAATTAAGTGTTCCTGCAAAAGCTTTGAAGTTAATATCTTAATAGGATGAAGAGGAGAAAAAGTCAAGGCTGCACTCCCTACAATTGGTTCAGGCTGTACTTCTATTGACTTAAGAATAGACTTTAGAAAAATTAAAAGCTCTCTTAAATAGAAAGTGTGAGTTCTACTTTAGTTTGTAGAATTTTGTATTAATTTAGATTGCCACTTTATAATATCTACAAACTCTCAGAGGCCCAGGATTTCAGTATGTATTCTGTAATTTGTGGTTAATAATAAGAACAATAATAGCTAACATTTGTTGAGTACTCTATGCTAGCATATTAAGAGTTTTGCGTGTAGTATTTTCTTTAATTTTTTTTATTACTCTATGGTAGATACTATTAGAATCTACATTTAAAAAACACTGAAGAAACAAAGGCTATAGAGGTTTTAAGTCACTTCCCCAAAGATAGCAGCTAGTAAGTAAACAGACCTGAGACAATGTGGCTCCATATTATTAACCACTACTCACTACTTTATACTGATCAGATATACTTCCAGGGTGTGTGTGTGTGTGTGTGTGTGTGTGTGTGTGTGTGTGTATGATTTGTTAATTTTTTTCAGCAAATGTTTATTGAGTATCTTAATTACAGTATGCTGAATGTAGTTTAAATGAACTGTGTGATGTCTTTAGGAGGGAGGATGTGTAGAGCACAGTAACTCAGAGGAATACAGGGATGAATGCCTATGTAAATGATTTGGTCAAACATTAGAAATCAAAGGAGAAGCTAGAGAAATGAAAGTTGAAATGGTTTCATAAACAACAACAAAAAAGGGCCTCCTCAAAGAGATGAAACTAGCTAGATTTTGAAAGATAAGGGAAGGATAAGGATAATATCCATACTCTGTTAGGAGATGGATATTAAGAGGACATCCATGGGGAAAAGCGTGAGTAGTGGCATGGAACTAAGAATGAGCTTGGTGGGGTTGTTAGTTATCTCTACTTGTGTAATATGTTGCTCCAAAACTTAGTGGCTTAAAACAATAAAAATTTATTCTATCACAGGGATCCCTGGGTGGTGCAGCGGTTTAGCGCCTGCCTTTGACCCAGGGCATGATCCTGGAGACCCGGGATCGAATCCTACGTCGGGCTGCTGGTGCATGGAGCCTGCTTCTCCCTCTGCCTATGTCTCTGCCTCTCTCTGTGTGTGACTATCATAAATAAATAAAAATTTAAAAAAATTATAAAAAATTTATTTTATCCCATAATTGGTGTGGGTCAGGAATACCAGAGTGTTTTAGTTGAACAGTTATGGCTCAGAGTTTTTCATGAAGTTCAGACAAGATATTAGCTAGGGCTGCAGTCATCTGAAGGCTTGACTGAGGCTGGAGGATTTGATTCCAAGGCAGCTCGCTCATGTGCCTGGTAGGTTAGTGCTGGCTGTGGGTAGGAAGGCCTGAGTTTCTTCTCACATGAACCTCTCCATTGGGCTGCTGAGTATCTTCACAGCACAGTAGTTAGCTTCCCCAAGAGTGAATAATTTAAGAAAGGTTGAGGTGGTTATGATACCTCTTATAACCTAGTCCTGTGCATTGTTACTTTTGCCTTATTCTTTTTAAAAAAAAGAAATTTAAGATTTTATTTACTTTTTTGACAGAAAAGAGAGAGAACAAGCACAAGCAGGGGGAGTGGCAGAGGGAGAGGGAGAAGCAGGGTCCCAAACAAGCAGGGAGCCAGATGTTGGGCTCCATCCCAGGATCCCAGGATCCCAGGATCACGAGTCAAGCCAAAGGCAGACACTTAACTGACTAAATCACCCAGGTGCCTGAACTGCCTTATTCTCTTCATTAGAAGCAAGTCACTAAACCTAGCCCTCACTCAAGGGAAGGGAATTAGTCTCCACCTTTTAGAGGGAATTGTGTACAAAATATGTGTACATATTTTAAAATCACCACAATGGTCAGGAGCCCATGGCTTGGTGAAGTTTTAGGGATTAAATACTTGTTTTGCTAGACAGGCAAGAGCCTGTATAGAAAACTCTGAATTTCAGGGTAAGAACTTACAACAATGGAAAGATAGCAGAGTGGCATTTGGGAAGTGATATTTATGTGTAATGACACTCGTAATAAGGTATGAGATGGGATGGACACGGCAGGGACAGTTTTGAGACCATTGTAGTCCAGGCAGGGGACTCATTTTCCAGGAGAGATGGGAAAGGAAAGCTAGGAGGGAATGTTCCCAGAAATGACCGGTGCTTGAGGTTTCCAGCCTGAGTGACTAGCAAAATAGAGGTCATGGCAATAGGGAAGGTGGGCAGAGTTGCTGTCCACAATAAGGTAGCACATGGAGCTCTGTTTTAGACATGTTGTGGTTTTCTGTAGGTATTTGGCCATGTGGGATTGGATTGATGAAATGATGAAAAATTAGGCTGTAGAGTAACAGCAACCCTGGAATTAGCAAGTTCATATTGGACTGTAAGTTTCTATATATTTTGCTTGTATCAGAAAAACAAAACCAAACCAAAAAAAAATGAAGGCAACGGCATCAGTGCAGATTTGTGTTTGTGCATTAGGGAGAGTGACTGATTTGAAGAAACCTTGCTGCGTTCGGCTTCAGGCATCCTTTCAGACCTGAAATCGCTTTATTTCTCACAGTAGAATACAAATGTAGCAGTAACTGATGAGATCATAGGGAGGTAGCCTAACTTTGCCAGGTGTATTCATTAGAGGTTCTTATTATTCAGCTGCTACCAGAGTTCTCAAAATGTCTTTCACTCGCTTTTATTTTATTTATTTTTTAAATAGTTTATTTATTTATTCATGAGAGACAGAGAGAGGCAGAGACACAAGCAGAGGGAGAAGCAGGCTCCACTCTGGGAGCCCGACACGGGACTTGATCCTGGGTCTCCAGGATCACAACCTGGGTGCTAAACCCCTGAGCCACTTGGGCTGCCCTCACTCGCTTTTAGAAGATTTCTTATTACTTTCTCTTCTTCACTCTTGTGTCCCTTATTCTCCTCGCCCATTTCCTGAGCAGGTAACCTGATCCCCTTCTTTACTGAAATCAAATTCCTACATTAGTTTAATCCATATGAAATGATGATTTTTTTCAAGTAAAAAAAGTTGAATATCTGATTCAATGTAATACCCCCAGATTTTCTATTCTCTACCTTCAGTCATCTTTCCTAGAGAATCTAATAACATTTGAAACAGTTTTACCTTTTTTCCTCTTCAAACTATTGTCCTCTTCCTCCCTATCCCCCAAGTTGCCCCAGTTTCTCAGATTTCCATACATACATCAGGTCAGACCTCCTGGCTCTGTCCACCCATCCAACTCATTGAAAAGCCCCTTTAAACTTGGCAGTGCCCCGGGCGTCTGCCCAGCAGTTTGTGGAAGCTGTCCCGTGGTATTCAACACCCATGGCTCATCCCCCTTCTGAAACTATCATATACCTTCATATTCATGGTGCTCCTTCTACTTCCCTGTTCTTTTTATTCATTCCTCTCAAAGGCTTTATAAAATTTGGGGGATGAAACACGGTAAAGGAGGAGACCCAGAAGTTCCTGGCATGTGCAGGGAAGTTAAGAAGAACAAGAATCAGGAGGAACATGGGAGTGGAGGACAAAAGGCCTTGGTTCTAATTCTGTATCATCCTGGAAAAACACTTTATACGCCTATAAATGACCCTTATAAGTGTCTCCATTTATATGTATCTCTTTTTCTTATACTTTAATTATGAGTGAATTAGGAATTCAGGTTCAACATAGTCCTGTACTCAAAAATATGATGCTTTGTTTTCAGCTTGTTTTAATTCTTAGGGAACGATTTTTCCATAAATAAACTACAGTTAAACTTCTTTTAAAGTTTTAATTCAAAACTTTAATTTTAGACCTAAAATAGAATACTTTGTATTCTTTTTTAAAATGCAAATTAGTATTAAATAGGTATAATTAAATCTTTAATTAGTACTGATTGAGCACATTATAATGTTCATGTGGATTGTATGCTACTGGCTGTGTCATTTTTGAATTTATTAAGCAATGAATCTTTCCTGGATGTATTATCCTTAAAAGCATTTTCCTTCATGTACAGTACTTTTTCTGAAAATGGAATTATCAGTTACTTATTATGACATGTAACAGAGAGAACTATACCTCTTTCATTGTGGGGTATATGATTTGAAGTTGGCTTCGGAAACATGTTGCTGTAAATGTATATACATTTTGAAACTCAGCATTTTTGCTTGTTAACCTTACCTCAGAACTTTTGTTTTACTATCCATTTTGTTTTGGCCTTTACACTACATTTACTTTTATTTACTGGGATGATATGTGCCAAACTGTTCTCTAAAGTTCACAGCTAAACATAAACTCTTTAATTCTCACAATCTAATCCAGAAACGAAATATCTTTTCCTAATTGCAATTGCAAATATTTTAGCCTGCCTGTTTCCTGAATGTAATTTATTTACAAACTTTAATTTTGAATTTAGCTTCTTTTTAAAATACAGTGCCTTCATTATGAATTTTTTAATTTCTTTGTTTCATTCATTTCACTGAAGGAAACATCTGAAGTTTGAAGGAAAGTGTTCCAGAATTGAAGCTTAGCATATGCTGATTTGTGATATAAGTTCTATATATGTTAGTAATGGTGATGATGGTGGTGATGATGATGGCTGATTATAGCAGCAGCCACTTCCTAGTTTTTAGAACTGTTAAGGAATTCTCTCTCCAAAGGAATCTAAGTCACTTTAAGAAAGAAAACATATGCTCTATCTTTTGACAGAAGTAATTTTTAAGTGTCTGGCATATTGCCTTGCAGTAAATTCACCGTAAATATTAAGCATTTAGCTAACAGTAGGGAGTTGCAGTTATTGGTTAAGATGTACTGTTCTTAGTTTTCCATTGGTGTTACAAAGGAACAGAATTGCATTCGTTGAGGAGGAAGTGTATTTCTGTTTCAGTAAAGTAACAAGAACTGTTAAGAAAAATGAAACTAATGTTGAATTCAAAAAAAAAAAAAAAAGAAACTAATGTTGAATTCAATGAGAATTTATTATTTTCCAGAATTAGAAATTAATAGATATCTGCTCTTATCTTCACAGTTGTCTAATATTATCAGTCATTATAGACAATAATTATCAGCTGTTAGCTCTTGCCTTGTTTAGTCACTTCTAGGTATCATTGTGGTTTAAGCTCATTGCCCTTGAAATAAGAATTCCTGCATTTGAATCTTGGCCATATTTCTTATTGGCCATATTTCTTATTGTGTATCTTATTGTGTATTAAGTATCTTGGGCAAGTTACTTATTGGAGTCTCAATTTTGTTGTCTTTAAAATGGATGAATGAATTGATAGGACTTCCCTCAAATGGTTAGTATGAGCACTAAATGAGGTGGTCGTCATCGTCATCAGTAGCTGACATTATTGAACCTTTTCTACATATCAGACCTACATATCTTACTGTCTGTCATTATACCTACATTACAGATGAGGAAAGTGAGCCTCAGAGAATTTAAGTGATTTTCCAGATCACTTGGACTTGTGTCAACTGCACATAGCAGGAAACCTAACAGTTTGTGGCTTAAAGTTAGAGACTTACTTTTTTTGTGTAACAATTCTCGATGTTAATGGCCTTGGGGCTTGCTTCAGTGGCTACACAGCATCAGCACCAGCTTCAGGCTTCTTGAATCATGGGTGCGGTAAGGCTCCTGGATATCATATCTGTATTCAAGAGAAGAAAGAGAATGAGGTGGGCCAGGTTAGCTTCTCCGTCTTTTTTTTTTTTTTTTTTTTTTTATCAAGAGAGCAAAAGCTCGAAAGCTCATTTAGAAATCTCTTCCAGACTCTTTCTTTGATCAGACCTGTATAAATTGGCCCCTCCCTAGCTGCAGGGAAAACTCTGAAAGCGAGCATTTAATCTTTTCATAGTACAGTGCTGCAGGGGAGAAGGAAAGGGGAGTAACTCTATTACCTAGGCCAGTGGGCTCGGCCCCTTTGCCTAAGGTCCAATTCTTGAGGGACAGAACTGAGATACAGATCCAGGTATGCTGCACTTCAGAAGCTAACTTATTTCTCCAGTTCTGCCCCTTAAAAAAAAAAAATCCAGACACCCACATTACAAACATTTTGAAAAAACATTATCCCACATCTACATAGATACAGCTTTTCTTCTTAAAATTTTGTATTTATCAGAATAAAACTATGTACTTCTTTAGCCTGGCTGAATTTTGAAGTTATAGGTTATGTGTTTCTCCCTGTCTTCAAATAGAAATATAAAACAAAACAAAAATTAGTGACCAAATGTTTTTTTATGGTAGAAACGACTACTAAGATATGTTTGTTTCAGGGGATTTCTGATAACATTTTTCAGCTTTCTATAGTAAAAAAGAACCCCGTAATACATAATTAAAGTAGTAAGTTTTTACTTCTTTCCGTTCTAATTATTATGTTTTAACTCACGGTAAATGAGTTTGTTCTATGCTCATTTCCTAAGGGGTGGTTATCCACTGATTCCATTTTCTGGAAAATAAAATTATGTCACAATTCTTGGAAACTGCATATTTATTTATTTTTTTGTTATGTTTTTTCAGAGATGGGGGTGGGGTGAAGAATGGGTGAAATTAAGGTCATAATTCAAATTCTCTATTCAGTCCTCAGAGACATAACTATTGTTTACTCTTTTATTCTGTCTTGTTTATATTTGAGGTAAATTACACTGAATTTTGTAGAGGAAAAAGGGATAAGATAGAGTAACATTTTGCGCTAGGCAACATTATCCACATTTTGTAGGCAAGGAGGCTGAGGCCTAGAGAAGTGTGAAACTTAGGCAGAGGCAATAAGCTAGGCCACAGCAGGGTTTGTTTTAGAGCATGATCTGTTCCACATCTCACTGTGAGCCTGAAATCCTCAACAGTCTCTCCTTAAGACAGATCTTTCTGTTTCTTTTAAAATATTTAAATGACATGTTTATCAAACATGATATATCTCTATGTATCACTTTTTTACATTGCAACAATTTTTTGTTGCAATCATCTTTTGTAAAATAAATAAATAAGATACATAAATCAGTGTAAGTCATAGTTTATCTTAGGACCATACTTTTTGATTTCTGTTTTTACCAGATCACTTTATCAGAGATGTTATCAAGTAATACATATCTAAGTTAAGCTAAAGTTACCCACAGCATTGTCAACCATGAACTATCATTGACTAATAGAACATATGGACTATTCCTATTTGATCTTTCTAGTCTGAATTTCAAAATATGTCTTTTTAACTAATGACATTGTGGTATGGTCTATCCATATTTCTGTGTGTAGAGCTCTATTTTCAGGTTCATTTTTTAAAAATGGATAATTAACCAAGGAAAATATTTCTAGTGCATTTTTATAAGAAAAAGGAAAGTTAAGAAAAGTATTTATACATTTATCATTATAAATATCAAATATATTCTTTTTTTTATTTTTTTAAAGACTTTATTTGTTTATTCATGAGAGATACAGAGAGAGAGAGGTAGAGACACAGGCAGAGGGAGAAGCAGGCTCCATGCAGGGAGCCCTATGTGGGACTCAATCCCAGGACTGGGATCACACCCTGAGCCAAAGGCTGAAGCTCAACTGCTGAGCCACCCAGGCATCCCCACTGTTTTCATAAATAGCACTTCAGTGACAGTTCTGTTCATAAATCTTGGTATGATTATCTGATATTTTTTTGGATTAAATTCTTTGGAGTAGAGAACTAGAAATGATATATATTATTTAAAAATTATGCATATTTGCAATTTGCCACAAAGTAACTATTTCTCCTTTTAATACTATGTGCTATTTTATTTTTCATGTTAGTCAGTCTAATAGACAAAAATATATCATTGTTTTAATTTGCATTTTTGAGACAATGATGAACATTTTAACATTTAATTCTGAAATGAATTTATATTCTGGTTTCATTAACTCATTCTAGTTGCTCATTAATTTTTTGGATTTATCACTTTATTAATTTATACCATTTTTCATGGTGATTAAAACTGTTTACTTTCAGTTTATTATAGATTACCTTTGCCCTACAAAACTTGTATTATCTAATTTTATGTATTTTTTTCATTTACAGTTTCTAGTTTGGTTGTCATACCTAGACCATTGCCTCCATGGAAATATTGGCATGATTCCTTCTAGTATTTTATAGTTTTATATTGGTTTTAACTTACTTTACACTATTTGAAATTTATTTTATACTAAGTCATCATCTACCCCCTCCAGCCCATCATAATAATTGCTCATAATCACTGAACTCTTAATACCTTCTTGCATAGTTTCTATGACACACATTTTCTTTGCATGTTAATCTCTCTTATCTCCTTGAAGTCACTGTTTGGCCAGGTGACGTTTGTGACATAGTTGTCATTGCCTGCCCATATGCAGAGTTAGTCTTGACTATATTACAAGTTTCTCCCTGCTACCTGAATGCAAATTGTTTCTTCAAAACCTCCTGTAAGCTGAAATGATGTTAAGTGAGGAAGCAATTACCATTTCATAAAACTGAAAATCTTCAGATTTCTTCTGATTAGTGAAAACGGGTACTAATGTAGGTCTTTGGTAAAAGTGAGGTGGTGTAAGGCAAATTTTTGCATAGTGTAGTGGGAGGAAACCTGTTGTTTCCTACTGGTGTTTTTGTTTTGTTTTGTGTTATTTTGTTTTTGAGATAATGTCCTTGATAAACTGTATATCGCAAGTATTGAGTCATTCTCTGCTTTGTTTTTTAGTAAAATAGATTAGAAAATCTTAGCATGCAGTATACAGAGCAAAACTAATTACTGCTTTTGGGAAACTTAGTTGTTGTGAATATGTGTATGTAAAGGGATCTTTGTTAGGGAGCTGGGTTATGATATAACCGTTTCTTACTTGGGTATCCACTGTTGTCCAGAGATTGTAAAGGTGAAGCCAAAGGCAATTATGGAAGATTGTAACCACTGCTGACAAGAAGGGACAAAATGGCTGGTACTGGGATGTGATGAACGTTTGTGTTTCTGTACCAGCTGCCTGTATCTTGTATCTTCCGAGGATCTTCAGCCTCTCTTTCTACTCGGAGTCACCCTTCTTCTTGGCCATTCGTCTGCCTGATGCCCTTACCAAAGTTCTGGACTGTGCTTGGGAGAAACACTGATGGGGGTTAGTGATGCTTGGCCATCTCAGCTCTGTTTCATACTTAGTACTCATGATGCTGACTTGCCTTAGCCTTCCTGAAGCACACCCAATAGATAGAAGCAAAGCTCCTTACTGTCCAGAATACATAGTTTACAGCATAGTTTATAAAGCTGTTATTCCCAAATGCTTACCACGAACCCACTGGGACAATAACTCTTGTTATTATCTTTACAAAATAGTTGAAGAAGCTAGCTTTCATTTTCTTTTCCAAATCAGCATATGGCATTTACTTTGCCATCTTGAACACCCATCAATTTTCCCTCTTAAAGATAGTTTTTCTTTCTTCTAAAATGAAGGAAAGTATGTAGATATTACCTAATTAGGTAAATTCTAATTTAGTTTTGAGAAAATTTAATATGTTCTTTTTTATTCATGTTTAAGATTTTCTAGTATTTTAGAATGCTTGACATATATATGTAGCTCATGACTACTATTTTCATATGGCTTAAATAATAAAGGGAGTATTTACTACATGGTAACCCTTTTAAAGCTATCTTTCTGTCTGAACTCTGGATTTGAATTTTATGTACTAATAGTGTGTGGTTTTTAAAAAACATCAGTACTTGAGTTTTCAGTTAACTATTAGAAGAAAATAAGGAGTTTGTATTTATGATCTGATTGATTGTTATGATTTTAAGACTTTAAATAATTTCTACACCCAGTGTGGAGCTTGAACTTACAACCCCTAGATGAAGAGTTGCATGCTCTATGACTGAACCAGCCAGGTGCTCCTGTTATATCTTAAAAGCAAGAAGTCTTTGAATAGTGGGAATGTAAAATGATTCAGCCACTGTGAAAAACAGATTGGCAGTTACTAAAACTAAGCAGAGTTACCATATGACCCTGCAATTCCACTCCTAGGTATATAACAACAACAACAAAAAACTATTATTCATAATAGCCAAGAGGTGGAAACAACCCAAGTGTCTACCAACTGATAAACTAATATATATGTATGGATCCATACAATGGAATATTTATTACTCAGTTATAAAAAGTAATGAAGTACTGATACATCACGATATAGATATAACATGGCTGAACCTTGAAAACATAGTGCCAAGTGAAAGGACCACATTTTGCATAATTCCATGTATATGAAATGTCCAGAATAGACAACTTTATAGCAGCAGAATGTAGATTAGTTGGTTGCTTAGGAGTGGGAGGATGAGGAGAGGGTAAGGGAGTGATGGCTAGTAGATACTGAGTTTCTTTTTGGAGCAATGAAAAACATTAAAAAATTCATTGTGTTAATGGATACACAGCTCTTTAGTGAGTAAAGCCATTGAAGTACTTGCTTTAAATGGGTGAATTGTATAGTATGTGACTTATATTTTAATTTTTTAAAAAAGATCTTTTGGGGGGGTGCCTGACTGGTTCAGTTGGTAGAGCCTGAGACTCTTGATCTCAGGGTCATGAATGAATTCAAGCCTCACTTTGGGTGTAGAGATTACGTAAAAAAATAAAAAAATAAAAAAACTACAAGTAAAAGAACTTTTCTAAGAATGGCAACATAAGGGAGTCAAAAGATGCAATTTCTTTGTTCTGCTTTGTGAACTTGAGCAAGTCATGCACCCTTCATGGTTCTCATCCTGTTGTCTTGTTGATTTTTAGAGCCTTCCCAACTCTAAAAGCTCTGATTTTAATTTTGGGGGAAACGATCTGATTATAGCTGTCAACAAATATGCACTTACACACACTGATTGCTCTTATTCAACAGTTTTCCAAATTGCAGGCATGCTGATTTAGTAGGACTAATCCTGCTGTCCTCCTCTCCCTTATCATGGCTTCTAAAGGAAAGTCCATTGTTTGTTTATATTAAAGGCAGCATTTTCCCAACATTACTATACAGTGCAGTTTACCTCATTTTTTAGCCCAAACAATACATGTGGTGCCACTGAGTCTACTGTGTAATAGCTTTAGTTACTTCTTTATAAAACATGCTAAGAGTAGCCCTTGTCGCTGAGATGTTAGAGTATCTCAGCAAATAACCACAGACTTTATTTATAGCAATGTATGTTTTGGATTTATAACATTTTATCTGTTATAGACATAATATATTATTTGCTTGGTTACTTTATAATTGTGATAGTTTCATGCCACCCACTATAGGTTGTTCTGCAGTGGTTATTCTCACCACAAATTAAGGAGTTATTTTTCTGTGGCTCAGTTATACACAAGGATTATATTGCAAGAGTTGCTGGAGCCCAAGTTCTGTAAACAATTTTTTTGGAAGACGTCTTTGTCTGAGAGACTGACTAGATTGTTGGTACTCAAAACATTAAAGGACAGACTTCAGAGGAGCAAACACAACTTGTCAATGGTGACATTGTCGAACGTTGTGCAGTAAAAGGTCAGAGGAGGAACTTGCCAAGTGGTCTTGGTGTTGGTATATGGCAGCAACCTTTTCAATAGGACAGATTTTAGAAATTTTCTTACACCTAACGCTTATTATGTTTATCCTTTTTGAGGTAATAGGCCCACTTGAGAGTGCACTGAGGCATGTTGTCTAGGAAGATTTGTACATGTATGTACATGCATACATTTTATATTTAATATTAGGGGGTTCACACATTCCCACAGCACACCCATTGACCGTTAGGGACTCATGAACCTAGGTTAAAACTATCATCTGGAGGTTTGAGAGCAAGATAGGTTTTCTATTCTGGAGTCACTAATGGTGGTAATTCAGAGGTGGAGCCATCTGTTCCTTATGGCTGTGTATAGGTATCCACAATGTTGCTGACCTTGTTAGAAGATAGAGGTTGTTCCCATGATAAGCATCATAGGAATGCCTCACACATGCCTGGCTCTTTTGTTTACTGCTGTGTCCAAGCATGTATAAAAGTAGGTGCTCTATAAATATTTATTGAAGGAATGAATGGGTTCTGCCGAAGAGCTAATTTCACTGTATTTTGTTTCTTCCCTTTCTTAATAAGTGATATTTTAGAAGCAGAATAAGAAAAACAGATAGGAATGCATCTAGTAATAATGTAACATTACAGAAGATGCTCATTTTGCATTTGAGCACAAAATTAGCTTTCCTATTTAGTTTTCACCTTGCACAACAGTAATTTGTTTTTCTTTTATTGTAGACAATCATTCTGTCCTTTCCATGTCAGGTACTACTTTTGTAGTTAAAGGAAAAGCAGACTTCATAAATAGTTTTTATATGGTTTCTAGTTATTTTGAACATTGCAGGATTTCTTGAAATATATTTTTGCCTAAAAGTTTGGATTTATAAGTAATGGAAATTTTGTTATGAGATTTCATTCCAGATTTTTCAGTTCTTTTTCTATAATTTAGGAAATAATGGCCCTCAGCTAGGGTCAATATTTCCTTTCTTTTTTGAAATTCAAATAGGCTCTAAGAATCCCAAGTTGTTTCTGCCTCCCTAGTGAATGACTTCAAAAGACAATCCTTCCCATATAAAGGGCATTTTTTTTCTTAAATCGTTTTAGTACACCATCCTTAGTCACGTTTTGAAAAGTTATATTGAAGCTTATATGTAAACTACTTTTTTTTCTTTCAGTTTTGTACCACAACAAAGAAAGAAAATTCTGTCTTTATCTGACAGAGAGAGAGAGAGAGAGAGAGAGAGAGAGGACAAGCAAGGGGGAGCAGCAAGCAGAGGGAGAGAGAGCAGCAGACTCCCTGCTGAACGGAGAGCCCAATGTGGGACAGGATCCAAGGACTCTGGGATCATGACCTGAGCCGAAGGCAGATGCTTAACCAACTCAGCCACCCAGGTGCTGCACCAAGAAAGAAAATTCTTAAAAAAAAAAAAAAGATTTTATTTATTTATTCATGAGAGACAGAGACACACACACACACACACACAGAGAGAGAGAGAGAGAGAGAGAGAGAGAAGCAAGAGACACAGGCAGAGGGAGAAACAGGCTCCATGCAGGGAGCCCAACGTAGGGCTCGATCCCAGGTCTCTAGGATCATGCCCTGGGCTGAAGGCGGTGCTAAACCGCTGAGCCTCCCAGGCTGCCCAGAAAGAAAATTCTTAAATTGATTGGCTTAATATAAAAGGCTGATTCATAGTCTAAGAGATAGAAATAAGTTTTAAACAGGAAGCTGTTTAATGACCAATTGCTATAATCCAGGGAAATGCTTTACATGCATTAACTCATTAACTCTCACAATTATGTGGAACACACACTGTTTTTATTCCTATTTTACAATGGTGGCAGCTGAAGGCACAGAGAAGTTGAATGTCTTGTCCCAGGCCACGTGTTCCTCACTTACTCAGTAATTTGCAGACCTTGGATTCAGACATTTGCAGTCCGGTTGTAGAGCCTGTACCTTTAACAACATCACACTATACTACCTCTTAATCTCTAGAATCAAGAATGAGTACATGTTAGAGACAGTCAAGGAAGGCTTCATGGAGGAGGTCACATTTGAACTGATTCCTAAAAAATGAGTGGAAGTTCCCAAAGTAGAAGAGAGTTGACGAAGACAGATATATGGATGGCCAGCAGTGTGAAAGGGTTGTGTTTTGAGAGAAAGTCCAGGAAGGGAGAATTGCTCCCCTCAAGGAAGGGGATGAGTAGAGAAGGGGATGATAGGTTGGAATCAGGTTGTGAATGGACATTTGTTCTATTCAGGAGCTGGACTTTGTATTATAGAGCAGTTCCGTAATATAAATCCAGAGATTGATGCTGGGCTGGTTACCTCAGAATGTAGTGGGGAGTTCATTAAAAAGGCAAATTCCTAAGCCCCACTCTAGAAGACGTTGATTCAGATTAGGATGAGGACTAGGAATCTGGGTGGCTCTGATGGGCAGGCATGCTTAAGAGCTCTGCTGTAGGCTGTGAGGAACCAGTAGAGACTTATAAACAGGTGTGCCAAGGACAGTATTTTACTTTAATGGAAATTATTGAAGCTAGTACAACATATACTGGAGATTTAGAAGCAGGAAGATCAATTAGGAAGCTATACTAAAAATTCAGAAAAGAGATAAGATTTTGAATTAAGATTATGGTATTGTTGATAGAATTGAGGGGACTTATTAGAAATTATTTCAGAATAAGATGTGATAGTAAACAAGCAGGAAGGAGATAGAAAAGAGGTAAAGGATAATGTTAGGATTTATAGCAAATGGGTGGATAATCATTCTTTACCTAAGACATGAACAAAATCATTTTGTCCTACTAATTTTTGCTCATTTAATTCTTCACAATCACAATATTATAAATAATGTGTATCAAGTATATGAATTGAGGTGAAGCACAATGTTGAGCATAGAAAATTAAAATTCAGGATATTAGTAAAGGCCGCAGGGAGAAGAGGCTTAGCAGTTCTTTCAGAAAAATCTCTTTCCTAGCCGAATGTAGAGAAAGTAGAGAGGAAGAATTGGCAGCATCTTGGGGCATAGCACTTATTTCTTGCTCGTGGTGAGTGCCTTTTGCAGTTTCCATTATAAAACAGCATCTTTAGCTACCCCCGACCACCCAAGCAGTGGTCTGTGGGCAGCCATGTTGAAGCCATGTGGCCTTTTCCATCTGAATTAGACCAGAGTAGGTACCCCAAGCTGGAACCAATCCAAGTTTCATCCCCTGGAATTTGGAATTGGCAACAAGAGACAGATAATTGGTTTCTTCACATGTGGGGCTTTACCATGTAAAATCAAGGGCTTTGAGTAGTCATACTATATGCCACTAAACTGGAGAACAGAGAAAGCTGATTCAAAGAAAGGAATGTGCAGATGTGTGAAGCAGAGAGAGGTGAGAATCAGAAGGGAGAAAGAGCACTGTCCAAGTCTTTCATGGCTTCTCAATTTCTGGGCCCGGCCCTTCTTGAATCTGCTTCAGAGTTTCTTAAGACACTTGTGAATCCTTATAATGAATTCATTTTCTCTCTCTCTCTCTTAAGCTAGTTTAATTTCTATTTCTTAGAGTCAAGAGTCAATAATATCTACACACCAATACTTCCTGCTCTCATTTTCCGTCTTGGTTGTTGTCAAAAGATGTTACAGGATGTGCTATCACACATAACCAGACCTATCATTTTTGAAAAGTATTTAGCCTTTAGACAACATACTTGGAATCATTGATTCAAAATATAGGTCAGGCCTCCATATTTTTAGTCCAGTTTAAGTGTTTGGATTGAACATGATCAGAATTAGCACTTTAGAGTGGGAAATGTGTTGGTATGCATTCCAACATAAATTTTTAAATTCAGGTACATATATGATATGTCTCTAAAAACCTTAATTCCAGGTTCTGAATTTTACTGTTCTTTTTCCACTTTTTAAAAAATATATATATATTTTTTTATTTTAATAGGGGAGGACACAGGGAGAGAGAGAAAGAATCTTAAGCAGTCCCTGCCTATCACAGAGCCTCACGAGTGGCTCAGTCTCAAAACCCTGAGATGATGACCTGAGCTGAAATCAAGAGTTGGACGCTCAATTGACTGAGCCACCCAGGCGCCCCTGTTCTTTTCCTTCTTATTTTCAAATGATTCTTGCCAAGTATTGTAGCCAGTTTATGAATATAGAGAAATTGGAACTTATTCAGTGTCTTAGTCCATTGGGGCTACTCTCACACAAATACCACAGACTGGGTAGCTTAAACAAAACATTTATTTCTCACAGTTTTACAGGCAGGGAAGTCCCATGATCTAGGTGCTAACAGATTTGTTATCTAGTGAGGGCCTGCTTCCTGGTTAGAGATGCCTGTCTTTGTGCGGTATTCTCACATGGCTGAAGGGGCAAGGGAGCTCTTTGGGGTTTCTTTTTATAAGGTCAGTAATACCCTTCTTGAGGTTCTACACTCATGACTTAATCCCTTCCCAAAGGCCCCACGTCCTACTGCCATCACCTTTTGGGCATGGTTAGGATTTAACATATGAATTTTGAAGGGATAGAAACATTCAGTCTGTTGCATTCAGGAATCAAGGTTGCTTTTAAATGCATCTGTGTAATTGCTCAACAATATTTAGAAAGGAGTATGTACATTGGAATAAAAGAATCCTAAAGGTATACCTTCAAGATAGAAAATTTTAAGATGCCAAACTTAACACAAATTCTACTTTCGGATAGCCTAGTTGAGGAGGGTTTTTTTTTTGTTTGTTTTGGATTTTATTTATTTATTTGAGAGAGAGAGAGCATGAGTAGGGGGTATGCAGAGGCAGAAGAAGAGAAGCACAGTCTCCCCACTGAACAGGGAGCCCATCCAGACTGGATCCCAGGACCCTGGGTTCATGACCTCAGCTGAGGGGGCAGATGCTTAACCAGCTGAGCCACCCAGGTGCCCTGAGGAAGTTTCTTAATAAATAGAAAGTGAGATAGAAGAATTATGATGAAAAAATATTGGTCACATGTTTTTTTTTTTTTAATTTTTTTTTTTTTTATTATTTATTTATGATAGTCACAGAGAGAGAGAGAGGCAGAGACACAGGCAGAGGGAGAAGCAGGCTCCATGCACCGGGAGCCCGACGTGGGATTCGATCCCGGGTCTCCAGGATCACGCCCTGGGCCAAAGGCAGGCGCCAAACCGCTGCGCCACCCAGGGATCCCACATGTTTATACCTAGCATACATGATTATACTGTGCTAACCAAGTATTCTTTTTAGACAATAAGATAACTAAAGCCAAACTGCAGGCTATTCAGTAGATTACTTCACAAGAGTTTAAGATGCTCTGCTAATATATATTATGCTATTACATAGTACATTTAAGCAACTTTGCTAATTTATATATTTTTCATATACTTTTTCATGCAATTTTTTTTCATGCAATTTTCTAAATTCCGTTATTTCTTCTTTGACTCATGAGTTACATAGAATTTTTTTTTAAATTTCCAAACAAGTGAGATTTTTTTATTATTAATTTTTATCATAATTGTACTGTGATATAGGAAGTAACTCCAATTTTTAAAAATTTTTTAAATTTAAATTCAATTTGCTAGCATATAGTATAACACCCAGAGCTCATCCCATCAAGTGCCCTTCTCAGTGCCTGTCACCCAGTTACCCTATCCCCCCCCCCCCCCCGCCACCCCACCTACCCTTTTGCAATCCTCTATTTGTTTCCCAGAGTTAGGAGTCTCTCATGAGTAACACCAATTTTTGAAATTTATTAAAACTTCTTTTTTAAGTTTAGTGTCTGATCAATTTCTGTTAACTTACCCCATTTACAAAACAATTTTGATGGTGGTTTGTCTTGTCTTTCAATTTTTACTATTTGTAATGAGACTGTTTTACCACTTACATACAAGTTTAGAATTTTCCCATCTTCTAAGTAATTTTTTCCTTCCTAATCATGTAGTGACCCTTTATATCATAGAAATGTTAAAAGAATCTCAAGTTCTACAAAATCTGACTTCAGTGGTCTGTTTATTCTTTGAGTTCTAGCTCTCTCTTCATTTTCTGCCTTTCTATAATCATTCCTAAATTACTGGTTCAATGATACAATTAAAGAAAATATATTTTGGTATTTAACAAAATATTTTAAAATATTTTGTGGTATTTGTATCACACTATGTTTATTTCCTTTTAGCAGAAGCTTTGGCCTGTTTACTCGATGTAACATACTGCTGAATATGGAAGTCCATTACCTATATTTGTAATTTAATTACAATGGACAGCATTCATGACTATTCATATATGTTTACAGGTTTAGATTTTAAGAATAAATTAAATCAGAGCCATAGAGATGAACTTTTAAATAAATGTAAAATCTTACTTCAACTTCTAACATGGTTCTTGCTTAATATTGATGTTCCGTAGACCAATACCATGAGAGATTTAAACATGGGAAGGCATTCTAAAAGTATTGAAACAAGAGACTTTTATTTTTCTGAGTAATCAGTTACATGCTTAAAGTGTCTGTCCTCAAGGTGTTTTTTTTTTCACTAATTAACTTCTTTGCATTCTTAGAATCAAGCAGATATAATTAACATATAAGATTAAATTCACAAGCATGAAATTAATTAGGGTTGTGTGGTGATAAAGAATTATGAAAGCAATTAAACAGAGCATTTTACTTTCGACTCCTACTAGCCTGGCTGTGGTCAGCAACTGCTTATCTTAAGAAATAATAAAAGGATATAGCTTAAGCATATTTTAATTCATAGCATATTATTATTTATGAGGCTACTGTGGATATATGGTTTGACTGTATGCCAGAGCCTTCTAAAAAAGTTTGCTAACTGTAAGAACAATGATAGTACTACTTAGCAAGTTGTTAGAGATGCTCTCATAATATTAATGAGATAGTATAGTGTCGTGTTTATGGAAATAGGATCAGAAGCCAAATTGCCTGGGTTTGCTTATTTAACAGTGTAATCTTAATTGAGTTGCTTAATGCTCTGTCCTTCAGTTTCTTTGCTGTAAAAATAATAGTACCTTAGGTAAATCACTTAGAAGACTATCTTGCTCCTGGAATAGCAAGCAGTTGTTTGCTATTATGTTCTTCTATGTAAATTTGGGGAAAAATTCCAATCATATATATTTTTAGAAGTTTTAATATTAATAGGTTTGTGTGTCATATATATGTTACCTATATAGCATCCATAAAGTTTGAATTTATCTATTTATTTATTTATTTATTTATTTTTATTTTTTTATTTATGATAGTCACAGAGAGATAGAGAGAGAGGCAGAGACACAGGCAGAGGGAGAAGCAGGCTCCATGCACCGGGAGCCCGACGTGGGATTCGATCCCGGGTCTCCAGGATCGCGCCCTGGGCCAAAGGCAGGCGCCAAACCGCTGCGCCACCCAGGGATCCCTGAATTTATCTATTTATTAGAGACAACTAAAAACAATTTCTGGGTGAAGTGGATATCGTCAGGGACTCAAGGATGGGTGATCTCAGTCATCTAGTACAAATTTTCATGTAGAGTAGTGAATATAGCAGTTAACCTCACTATGGGAGTGGTAGTGGTATTTGTAGTTTTAGCAGTAGTTGCAAGATTGTTATAGTGGTGCTGATAGCTGTTGGGGCTAATGCTGACTATAGGCAGTATTTTTCAAATGCTTACATGGTACCAGGTTCTCTGCTAGGTATCTTGCATATATTAACTTCTTCTATCTTTACAGCAACCAGTGAAATGGGTCCTGTCATTATCTCAGTGATTATTTTTTGAATAAAGAAATGGGTGGACATCCTATTTTACAAATGCAGATAACAAGATATGGAGGGGTGGGTTATACAAAGTCACAAAGCAGTAATTGGCAGAACTAGAATTTGAATACACTGTAATGCTAAAGTGTGTCCACTTAAATGTAGATGCAGTTCTGTCAACATGTTTTAACTTAGGGAAATGACATTTCACTCAGCACTGGAGCTTATCCCTTGCTTTAGCTAGCTAGGTTTTCTTGGACAGTATCAAGCTAAACAGTCTTAAGCCTATGGAAGCTGTCTGTTCATAGTCTCCACTGAATTGTCTTAAAATTTTATTTTTTCCCCTGGGTTCAGTTCTTTGTTGTTTACCCCCATTACCTTAGCAAGTGGCCATAAGAAGAGATGTGTATCTACTTGGGACAATATGATATTAATATATACAAGTGAAATGGAGTGAAATGCCACTGCCAGTCTTGCTAATGCTGTGGACACCCTGTCTGGATCTTGCCTGTTCACCTGCTTTCTGGCCCTGTTCTAATGGTCTCTGTTGAGTCCTGATCTGTATTACTTTAGATCTCTACTCTAACCCACTTCTAATGTTTCTTTGCCCTTAACGAAGCCTTTGAAAGATCAGTATGACAGAAAAGAAAAAGCCAAACAATAATTCGATCAATGACTGTATTAGCAGCAAACTAATGATGACTGTCCTAGACACTCTAAATAATGCCTTCTTTGTATTTTAACTCAGAAATCACTTTACTCATGTAAGCTGGGATTGGAGGAGTTTTATCTAGTGACTTTCCAGTTCTCACTTGACCTGTCCTGTGCATACGGATACAACTGCTGGCCACAGGGAAGAGTGTGGAGCATTCTTCCGCCTTCACTTCCTCGGCTCTTTAGCCCCCATTGAGCTGTGAACAGTGGCTGAGGACAAAAGCTGTATACACTGTACAAACAGAGCACCAAAGCAGCAGTACACTGAGTCATTCTTCGCTCTGTGTGAGAACTGAGGGGGACTCTATTCATCCCCTTTGTGCTGGTGTCTGTCAACAGCGCTGTTTGAGGCAAGGCCTATTGTGCTGGCCAGTGTTTCTTATTGACCTAAGTCTGTGCCTGCTATGTTCCCAGGGTCGAAGTTGCGAGTGAGAGAATGTTTGAAAAGGGGTAATCATAGGCTAAATGCATTTTGCTGCATTGTCATCTGACCTATTAAATCTAAACTGTGGTCTACGTTAATGCAAACAGGTAATTATATAGTCACAGCTGCAGCTATTGACATCTGGTTGCTGCCCCATAGGAAAGAAATATGCGGGTTTTTTTGTCCTGTGTCTAAGTTCTTATATGCTGGACATTAATGATTTTTAACTGAAAATAGATCATGGATCAGGAGTACTAAAAGATCAACAAGGTGGATACTTTAAAATAGCCTCTGCCACAGCTGGTGGCATCTATTTTCCTTTGATGACACAGTGCTTTCCCATGACTCCAGATTGGGTAATCTTGGTTTAGTTTTAGTTTTTAAGGAATATGAGTAAAGATAATTTCTGTGTCTCCATCCTGTATGATCTTACCATCATACTAAGTCACTTTGAAAAGTTTGCCTCTCATAACTTCATTTTGCTTGCTCACCTAGTCACTTTACCTGTTGTGTTTCATAGCCCTGCTCCCCCAGCATAGGTCTGTATTTGCAAGAGATCCATGGTCCCCCAGTCCTGAAAGGTACATTGGAGTGAATTGAGCCTTATGGCTATTGATTATGTTAATAAGCTCTATCCTTTCTAGTTTTAGTATTCTAAAGAGCAAAAGATAGGAATGAATGAATCCTGGAGAAGCAGTACTTTTCTGTTAGTGGAACAAAATGTTTAGAAATGTGTTCCCACCACCCATGAAAATCCATTTACCACAAGAGCACTCTATTCATATATTTTCATTCACCTCCACACTTTGTTATTTAACAAAATTTATTAAGAGCCTGGTAGGTGATAGAGTTTGTGCTAAGTATCAGGTACAATTTAAAAATAAAGTCTGTTGCCTTAGTTTTTCTCATTCAGATTGTCACTAGTAGTGTTATGAGGTATATGAGGAGTGGAACTGTTGCAGGAGATCAAGGAAACCAATTTTTAAGACCTGTCACTTCAAGGTTTTTATGTTTTGGCACTTTTTATCTCCTAATGTTTTGCTGCAGTATCTATCTCACTAAGTGGAGAGTTACAAATCCCACTGGGACCTTGATGAGAAATCATTCAGGATGGCTAAGAGCCCAGATCATGCCATCTTTTGAGTCAGAGTCCGGTCAGCTGGGCTCAGTTCATGCCTTCTTTTTTTTTTTTTTTTTTTTTTATTTAAGATTTGATTTATTTATTAATGAGAGGCACAGAGAGAGGGGGAGAGAGAGAGAGAGAGAGAGGGTGGGGGGGCAGAGACACAGGCAGAGGGAGAAGCAGGCTCCACGCAGGGAGCCGGACATGGGACTCGATCCTGGGTCTCCAGGATCAGGCCCTGGGCTGAAGGTGGCGGTAAACCACTGAGCCACCCGGGCCGCCCAGTTCATGCCTTCTTGCTGCTGTGTGCGGCCCAGAGTGTACTAGCGCTGGTTGCTCTGGGCTCTTTGTGAGCTTGTGGTATTATTAGAAGGATGACAGTTCATCAGCACTTCCTGCATCCTAGGTACTGGAGATACAATGATGAATAATATAAAACTCTTACCCTCAGGGAACTCAGATTAAATGCCTTTTTTTCTTTTTTCTTTTTTTCTTTTTTACCATCCTCCCTGTGACAAGCACAATTTTGGGGCAGGAGATGGGGGGAGAAGCATAGTGATTGAATTTAAAGGAATAAGTAATATAATAAAAAATCAAGTAATAAATAGGTTCTAACTCTGAAAAGTGGGCCAATAATGAAGAAATATTCCTTCCATCTTAAAAATGTTTTCCTTTAGTGTTCCTAAGTAAATTTGGCATGTTCTACATGGAACAGTATATAGAATTAAAGTATTTACTAAAATGCATGCCAGCCATTGTCTTAACCCTTAGAAGTGAAATCTTTTTTACAAATAGGGTTTTTTTATTCATTTTTTAGTGCTGCTGTTTCATACACAGAATTATTTTAACAGGTACTAAGTATAATAACTTCAAAAGGCTTTTCATATTTTTGAGAAATAACAAACCATATGCCATCTTGCAGAAGCCTTGATTTGGAAAGAATGTGGCTCTTGGCCAGCAATTAATTAAGCATCTCTTTTGTTTTGGCCATCTTGTCGTGTTCATAGGTATGAAATTTTCTGTCTTCATCAGATAGGAATAATTCTATGTATCGATCATAGTCACTAGGGAAAGCAGGCAACTTTGGTGTTACTTTCCTATAAAATAATAGGAATTGCAAATACACGTAATTGAAGCACAAGAAGAAGGGGGAAAGCTATTGGATAAAATGTAAATGTGAATTTGTCATTGGATAGCTAAAACTGACTCCTGTCACTTTGGTCCATTTAGAATTGTCTCACTGTTGACAGGAAGACGAAAGCCGAACATCTGTAGCAGATGTCTGTTGCTAGAGAATCTAGATTGAGAAAAAATTACTTAACTCTGTGTTGTGTATGTAGTGGATACCCTGCTGTCGAAAAGAGAAAATAATTAGCCTGACTAATCCATTTCCGGTATTTTTCCTGAATCCAGTTTAGAAATTCTTAAATTACCTTCCACTACAGATCTTCCCTGATATCAGATTGTATAGGCTCAACTAGCTTACTTAGCGTTCCTCTTAGGTAACTTTACTTGCTTCTCACTAGAACAAAATTAACTTTTTATTCAGGATATAGTAGTTAAACAGAGTTATGGGCCTTGGGTCTGAAGATTGCAATCAGGGAAGGCTGGCCACAACAGAGGGCTTCCTTTCACCCATTTTGACCATTGTCACTGCTTCCCCTCATTCATCCTCTTTGCTGTTGATCTTAGCAAGAGACCCAGAGACACTATTGCTTTGCTTACAAATAAGGTTTCATGTTTGATCTTTTCATTTTGTAAAAAAGATAAAGCACCTACATCTTAAAAGGGTGCTTTCTTTTTTTTAATGAACAGCAGTGGCTCTGGGAATTTCAAAAGCTCTATAATGTTTTGTTCATACAGTAAAAAGGATTCACCACAGACATTGGGATCAAATACTTGTTTTCTTTTTCTTAATGGAAAATTATTTCCCTAAGATGAAACATGATTAAAATATAGGATTATTTTGCACTCGACTCCAAAGCCTAATAAATAAAATCAGAGTGCACATATATTTTGGAGCGGTTTTCTGAATGCTAGCTTTAGGTATTGAGTTTCTCATCTTTTACAGTGGGTACTGGTAGCAAGTCCTGGACTGTGGGTACCTGCATGCACTCTCTCTCCCCATCGTACATTGGTACAGTCTGGTACAGATCTTTATCTTTGGGAAAAGTGAAAGCATATCAGAGTGCTTTGCAAATAATTATAGGTGGGTGTAGTGCAGAGAGGGTTAACCATCCGGCATTTTCAGTGGCTTAATTAGGCTCTGGCGAAGAGCCAGGATCAGTAGAAAATGGGACAACCACAGAAACCAGTGGGTTTCAGCATCTTGGCAAGGTCTGGAGCATTCAGCAGCAGTCTGTGCTTGTGCCTACCTGTTGTGGGAAAGTGAGAGGCTGTCCAGACAAGGGACAAAGCAGCCAGGCATTTTCCCATCCAGCTTTCCTATTGTATTTGTCTCTTTAAAAAGGAGGCAGGAGTACCTGTCATCAAGCACGACTTCTGTAGTGATTCACTGCTCAGTGCTTTTGCTCCATTCAGGAAGGGCTTGTTTCAACCCACTGAGGAAAGCCCTGTTGTCTCTCTGAGACTGCATCGTGTGGAAAGCAGTGTTCCCTGTAAAGCAGGATGTTGTCAGGATTTGAGGTTTGGGAATGATCTGTGGGGAGATTTGGCAATGTTGAGAAATTTCAGTCACTCAGTGTTTAGACTCCATGTTTTTTCATGAAAGAAAAGTACTGTAGTTTTATTGTTGCCATTATTGATAATATTGGTCATAAGATTAGGAACCTTTGAAATAAAAATTTATAAACATATTCTTTTTTAAACATCTACACTAGATTTGTGAAGTATACAAATCTAAAGCTCAAGGATCATAATTCAGTATTTTCTATGGGTCTTACTAGGTAAAAGTATAAATTGATTTCCTATTTGATGGTTCATAACCCAAGTTTTTAGGAATAAAGCATCTAGAATAACCTTTCTTTATACCAAAAGCCCATATTGTAAACATGCTTGAATATCTGCTGAAAGTTTTTTTAGATAAAATTATTTCATATTATATTAGAGACCTCTATCTGTCCCATTTATTTAGAGTTATGTACTATTTAATCTTTCAGGATAAAATCCAACTTTCAAAGACTGTATATATAACAAAATCTTGGAGTTCTTAGAAGAAGCTTCATTAGTCTTTTTATTTAGAAAAGCTAATTTTCCCATAACTCTTAAAAATAGGCAGAATATCTCCCTGAGAATAATTTTTTTTTCATGTTTTATAGCCTTTGTATAACAAAGATTTCTAGCACTTAGCCAGTGACCTGTTTTTTTGAAGCATTACTTAATATTGAACTATTTCACTACCATAAGAAAATTAATAACAGTATTTTGGAGCTGATTTACTGCTACAATTAGTCAGGCTAACAATAGAATATTAGTAGTTCAGTAAGGTTTTTTGCACTAAAATAACATGATCCTGTACATTCTGATGTTTTATATGCTCACATATGGAAATAGAAAAGCATTTCATTTGAAAGTCTATTTTGTAGCTGCAGTTGTTAAAGTGGATACTGCTATTGTTCATACCACACATTCATTTTGGTACTCATTTGTAGACAACCTTGTATTATTTTCTTAACTCACATAGTCTCCAAAACTAGATTGTAACCCCATGTTTATGCTGAAGGCAGTGTTGTTATTAAGACTCACAGTGAACCCTTATTAACTTCAGTTGTGTAATTTGCTTGAATCAAGTGAGCTGAACAAATCCAAACTAGTTTTGGTATGCCCTTGGGGGTTAAATTTGAAACATTTCTTATAAGATCCTAGAAAAATTCACCTGATTCTTTTTACTAACAGGAATCCAGCTTCTGTGGAGTAGAGTACACATGGCATTTGTTATTAGTTTACTTGTGTGGACAGAGTAGATAAAGTAACAGGGTACCTGTCATTCTCTAAATCAGTTTGTGTTGATATATGCTCATCAGCAAAGTCTCCAGCCTCCCTTTTTTCATTTAAGAAAAACTCAACAAAATCAATTAGTGACTCTTTCTCAGTAAATGTCTTTTAAAAACTGTTTGGTATAACAAAATTAGTTAGTAATACAAATTATTTTTATTCCTATTAAAATTTTTAAATTTTTATTGAAGTACTGTTGACATATAATTGTATTAGTGTTAGGTATACAACAGTAATTTGACAATTATGTACATTATAAAATGCTCATCATCATAAGTGTAGTCACCATATAAAGTTATGACAGTGTTGACTGTGTTCCCCATGTTGTACTTTTTATCCCCGAGACGTATTTGTTTTGTAACTGAAAGTTTGTACCTCTTAATCTTCCCCTATTTCACGTATATCCTTTACCCTCCCCCACAGTAAGTACTAGCTTGTTCTATGTATTTGCCAGTCTGTTTCTATTTTGTTGTTGTTGTTTTTACTTTTTAGATTCCATGTGTAAGTGAAATCATTTGATATTTGCCTTTCTTTGTCTCACTGACTTCATTTAGCATAATATCCTCTAGGTTTATCCGTGTTAAAAATGGCAAGATCTCATTCTTTTTTATGGCTGACTAATACTCCATTGTGTGTTGATACCACATCTTGTTTGCCCATCTATTACTTGGACTCTTAGGTTGCTTACATATCTTGGCTATTGTAAATAATAACTGCAATAAACATAGGGGTATATATACCTTTTGAATTAGTGTTTCTGTTTTTGTCAGGGAAATACTCAAAAATCAAATTACTGGATTTTATAGTACTTCTGTCTTTAGTTTTTAAGGAACCTGCATGCTGTTTTCCATAGTAGCTGTACTAATTTACATTTTTATAACAGTAAAGTTAGTAACTTAATAGAAAAGGGTTTCCTTTTCTCCTCATCCTTGTCAACACTTGTTACTTACTGTCTTTGGGCTAACCATTTGGACTGGTGTGAGATGGTATTTCATTGTGGTTTTGATTTGCATGTCCCTCATGATTAGTGATGTTGAACATCTTTTCAGGTTCCTGTTGGCCATCTGTATGTCTTCTTTGGAAGAATGTTTATTTGGGTCCTCTGTCCATTTTTAATCAGATTATATGTTTTTTTGGTGTTGAGTTATAGGAGTTCTTTATGTATTTTGGATATTAACCCTTATCAGATTATTTGCAAATATCCTTCCCTTCATTAGATTGCCTTTTTGTTTTGTTGATGGTTTCCTTTGCTGTGCAAAAGCGTTTTAGTTTGCAGTAGTCCCAACTATTTGTTTTTGTTTCCCTTGCCTGGGGAGACATATCCAGAAAAATACTGCTAAGGCTGATGTCCATGAGTTTACTTCCTATGTTTTCTTTTAGAAATTTTATGGTTTCAGGTCTTACAGTTAGGTCTTTAATCTGTTTTTGAGTTTATTTTTGTGCATGATAAGAAAGTGGTCCAGTTGTGGGGGTTTTTTTTAAGAATTTTATTTTTGAGACACCTGGGTGGCTGTTGTTAAGTGTCTGCCTTTAGCTTAGGTCATGATCCAAGGGTTCTGGGATTGAGCCCCACATTGGGCTCCCTGTTCAGCACGGAGTCTGCTTCTTCCTCTCCTTCTGTCCCTCTCCCTGTTTGTGCTCTCTCTCTAGCTCTGTGCTCTCTCAAATGAATAAAATCTTTAAAAAAAAAAATGTTTAAATAATCTCTACACCCAACATGGGGTTTGAATTCAACTCACACCCCCAAGGTCAGGAGTCCCACATTCTACCAGCTGCGCCAACCAGGCACCCCAAAAGTGGTCCAGTTTTTAAAAATTATTTTATTTTATTTTAAATATTTATTTATTTATTTATTTATTTATTTATTTATTTATTTATTTATTTATTTATGATAGTCACACACACAGAGAGAGAGAGAGAGAGAGAGAGGCAGAGACACAGGCAGAGGGAGAAGCAGGCTCCATGCACCGGGAGCCCGATGTGGGATTCGATCCTGGGTCTCCAGGATTGCGCCCTGGGCCAAAGGCAGGCGCCAAACCGCTGTGCCACCCAGGGATCCCTAAAAACTATTTTAAAGACAGTTCTTGAGTTCCTCTGAATCTCAACATTTTCTCCTTTACTCAGGGATCTCTTTTCATCTTATGCTAACTGGGGGAGATTTTCAAAAGTGATGACAACAGGTTTCTCTTCTAGATCTTTTGAAAACATTACGAAAGAAAGAAGTTGAAATACAAATGGCTGAACCGTGAAAACATAATGCTAAATAAAAGAAGCCAGTCTTCAAAGACTACATATATGATTTTATTTATATGAAATGTCCAGAATAGGCAAATTCATAGAGATGGAAAGTAGATTTGTCATTACTAGGGGGCCAGCAAAGAGGGAGATGGGGAGAGACCATTATAGGGACAGGGTTTTCCTTTTGGGTGATAAAAATGTCTTAAAATTAGGTTGTGGTAATAATGATATAACTCTGTGAATATACTAAATTACTGAGTTATACATTTTAAATGGGTAATTTTATGATATGTGAATTATATCAAAAAATTTTTAAAAGTTCTAGTAATGGGAAGTACTTTCAGTTAAAGTTTTTAAAAATTACTAATATTCTGTGCTTCTAAACCATTAGCCTAGCTTGATTTTAATCTTATAATAATACCCACAATATAACAGTAGTGGGGTGCCTGAGTGGCTCAGTCAGTTAAGTATCTGCCTTCAGCTCAGGTCATGATCCCAGGGTCCTGGGACTGAGCCCC
Source organism: Vulpes lagopus (assembly GCF_018345385.1). Classification (NCBI taxonomy): domain Eukaryota; kingdom Metazoa; phylum Chordata; class Mammalia; order Carnivora; family Canidae; genus Vulpes; species Vulpes lagopus. The sequence goes on from NC_054832.1 coordinate 53,094,463, forward strand.
CCCTAGGGCTCCCTCTGCCCTCTATCCCTGCTTGTGCTCTCTTTCTCTCTCTCTCCAATAAATAAATAATAAAATCCATTAAAAAAAAAAAACCTTAACAGTGTTAATCTGAATAGTCCTGATGGTTGACTGTTTAAAAGACTTTGTGGTTTCTCGGACTACATTATTAAAAGAGAATGCATTTATTTAGCAAATATTTGTTGATTTTCTAGATGTTCTAGAACTTTACACTAGAACAAAGCCTTTGTCCTGAAATGATTTTATTCCAAGCCAATAAGTTTTAGAGTGGTTTCTTACATAGCAATGGAACTGGCACAGATTTGGGTACCTACAAGTGGAATGGTGCTATAAAATAACCTAAAAATATAGCATTCACTTTGGAACCAGCCAGTGGACAGAAGCCGTAAGGACCTTGATATATTAGTAGAAGCCCCAAGAGGATCAAAAAGGCTTAAATGTTATTGGAAGTTGAAGGGAAGGAGGTATATGTTATACATTAGAGGAAAACTTGGCAACATAATCATCTACAATAATATGGAAAGTAGAAAATGTATCTTTTGAATCAGATGATCTTGTTAAGATTTCCAGGCAGAGGAGACAAGCGCCACCTGGCTTCTTCTACCTATCTATAATAAAATGAGGAGAGAAGGGAGATGAACTGAAAAAACAAGATGTTAAATATAAATGAGCTAGGACTCACTGGGTTCAAATATAAGTTAATTTTCTCATTCCAAGCCTCTCTGGATGGTAAATGATTCTAATATTAAGAGATGGCTATGGGTGAAGACGAAATCCAAGGATGCTATCAGGAAAACATGGTCTAAAGATGAAGTTAAAGATGTTACTGTAAAACTCTTTGTTAAGACCTCAGAGTGATTTAAGGTGGTGTGTTACAGACTCTTTCAAACAGATGAAAGATCTTAGAAATCTTACGGATGTGCCTCACAGATTGTCTTTCATTAGATATTAAATAGAGCTTCTGATGTTTTCAAGGACGTTTTTCCATAGCAATTTTAAAGGTAGAGAAGGGCTAATTTCAACAAGATTTGTGTATGTTAACTTTGGTATAATGGAGTGAGCTCCTCATATGACTCAGAAAACTCATGGAGTCTTTAAGAGAATTGCAGTGGAGAAGACAGTGCCAGCTTTGACTAAAAGGTACAGAGATAGTCTTAAAATGAAGATGTATTTGAATCCCTGGATTTCTAAGGAGAGGAGGCAGGCTGAGAGAACTACTACTCAGGTGTATATGCACGGTGCACTTTTTGAAAAAGGAAGTATAATTCATAGGATGAAACCAAGAACCCAGAGGGCAGAGGAAAGCCTTAGAGAGTCATTCATTCCTAGACAGTAGGACCAAATCCTAAGCAAGCAGCTGGCAACATTGGCTGCATTTCAGAATTGTGGACTAGAATCTGTCATGTGCCTCCTGGTTCCCCCTTTTTAGAACACTGTCTTTAGCAGTTGTCCTATGTCTGTCCTACCATTGTATGTTGAGTGTTCATGTATGCAGGCATGTAATTTAGTTTTTTTAGTTTATAGATCTTCATATCAAGAAGAATAGTAATAAAGGATCCATTCCCATAGAACTATACTCAGGGAGCCTCATCTGCACCTGGACTTGATTTAAATTATAAGATCTTGGACCTTGAACCTTAGTCTGGTGCCATCATAATAAGGAGACTTTGCAAAGATCTTGGAAGAGGGAATGAGTGCATTTTGCTCCTGAGAGGAATAATTTGTGAGCAGTGTCAGGCTGTGGTGATTTTAAAACATGTCTACAAGTTCTTTGATGTTCCTCCCATCTACAGGTGGAGTCTAATTTCCTTCCTTTTGAATATCAGCTTGTTTTACTCTTCACAAACAAAATGCAATGGAAGTGACATGATTTCTGAGGCCAGGTCATAAGGCAGTGCAGCCTTTGCCTACTTTTTGTCTTCTGTGATTTAGCTACCATGCTGTGAGGAATCCCAGACCACATGGAGAGGCCAAATATAGGTATTCTGGGTGACAGCCCCAGCTGAGGGCCCAGCCAACATCCAGTATCACCTATCATGAATGTGTCAGAGGAAGCCTTTTAAATGACGTTAGGTCCATTAAATCTTGCTAGTCTTTCATTGATAAATTGCTTGGGCAGAGTAGTTATTAGTTTTGTTAGTAGTTATTAGTTCTTGGCAGTTCATCTTTTCTTCCCCTTTTCTGAACATTTTAAGTGAAGAATATCATACAAACAGAAAAGTGTACCAATCCTAAGTATCTAGCTTACCAAATTATCCCAAAGTGTGAACACACAGATGTTACCACCACCCAGTTTAAAAAATAGGACATTATTAGTACCTCACATGACGTGTATGTGCCCTCTCCCAACCACTACCTCTTTTCTCCTTTTCAAAACTCATCCTTATCCTGACATCTAATAACATAGATTAACTTGGCTGGTTTTTAACTTTATTTAAATGGAATCATTATAGTAGTTGTTTTTTTATATCTAGCTTATTTTGCAGGCCTGTTGAGATATGCCATATTGGTGTGTATGACAGTAGTATATTCATTTTTATTACTGGATAATATACTATTATATGAATATACCACAACTTGATGAACATTTGGGTTATTATTTTGATTATTATTGCTGTTGTACATGTTTTTTGGTGAATCTGTAGCCATTTCTATTGAGTATACAAACAAATGTGTGCACATACACAGAGTAAAATTGCTGCACCATAGGGTATGTATATATACAACTTTAGAAGATACTGCCAAACAGTTTTTCAAAAAGGCTGTAGCAGTTATACTCCTGGAGTATACTCCTGGAGTGAATGGGAGTCCCAGTTACTTCACATAATTGTTATTATTAGTCTTAAAATTTTTAATCATTCTGATGGATGATAGTGTTATTTCATTTTAGTTTTAATTTGTATTTCCTTGAGGTTGAGAACTTTTCATATGTTTATTGGCCATTTTGAAATTCTGTGTATATGTGTGTGTGACACTTAAGTCACTTGCCCATTTTTCAATAAGATTTTCTGTCATTTTGAAAAAAAATTGTAGGATTTCTTTGTATATTCTGGATATCGTCCCTTTGTTGGATATGTAGGTTGAAAATATTTTCTACTCTGTAGCTATCCTATTCACTCTTTTAATGGCATCTTGGTAAATAGAGGTAATAGTTCAATATATTCACCTTCTGTGTGCAGTACTCTTTGTTTTATTTTAAGAATTATTCCTTACTCTGAAAGATACTATTATATGTTCTAGAAGTTTCATTGTTTAACCATTTACACACAGCTCTAAAATCCACCTGGGATTGATTTGAGTATATGGTGTGAGTTTGAAGTCAAATTTTATTGTTTTATATATTTACCCAGTCACCTCAGAACCAATTTAAAAACGACTTTCCTTTCTGTAGTTCTATGCAGTGTTGCCTTTTTCAGAAATTAAATGCTGTAGTTGAGTGGGTCTGTTTCTGGATTCTCTAATTTGTGCTGATGATCTGTTTGTATGTCTTTGTACCAATACCATAGTGTCTTAAATATTATAGTTGTATTGGTTGAAACTTACTTTATAGCTTAGCATGTGGTCAACTTTGGAAAATGTTTCATGTACATTTAAAAAATGAATGTGTATTCTTAACTCCTTGGGCACGGTGGCTTGCTGATGTCAATTGGTAAAATATTGTTAATTATGGTTAGATCTTCAAATCCTTAAAAAAGGATTTTTAATTTTAGTTGATTGGTATTTTAGGTACTGATAAAATACCCTTATTTTGTATTTGCACATTTCTCTTTTTATTTGTGTCAGTTTTGGATTTACATAGTTTGAAAGTATATTATTAGGTGCCCCCAAATTAGAACATTATGTTTCTGGTAGATTTGGTACTTGTCATTATGAAATATTTCTTTTTATCTCTACTAATGCTTCATATATTAAAGTCTATTTTGTCTTTTATTAATAGGCTACATCAGTTTCATTTTAGTCAGCATTCTTCTGGTATAATATATCACTTCCCATGCTTTTACTTTCAACCTTTCTGTGTCTTGTATTTATTTAAGCATTTGCTTGGGATTTGTTTATCCAATCTGCCAATCTTTGCCTTTTAATTGGAGTACTTAGACCTTTTACATTTCAAGTAATTACTGATATATTTCTGTTTAAATCAACATTTTACTATTTGCATTTCCCTCCTCCCTTTCTATTTTTAGATATGCTCAACATAGAAATTTGACATTTCCAGTAACCCAGGAAATTCAATTAACTAGAGGGCCCCATCCTTTAAGTTCTTGATACACCCAAGGTTTTGCTGCATATATCTTACTATTGTATTTTTAAGAAAGAAAAGACAACGTACTCTGTATGTGTGTATATTTTTTAAAGTAAAAAGTATTTAAAAAAATACATTTAGTTGACCCTTGAAACAGTACAGGGTTTAGGTTGCACCCCTGTGCAACTAAAAATTGATGTATAACTTTTTACTCCCTAAAAACTTTACTAGTAATCTATTGTTGACTGGAAGCCTCACTGATAACATAAACTGTCAACACGTATTTTGTATGTTACATGTATTACATACTGTATTCTTACAATAGAGAAAAAATGTAATTCATAAAGTCATAAGGAAAAGACATATACAATACTATATTGTATTTGTTGAAATAATCCACATAAAAGTGGACCCACATAATTTAAACTGGTGTTGCTCAGTGGGTCATGTGTATATTATATCTATATTTAATATATAGTTAAACTTAAAAATGTATGTGACATATATATTTTTAGCTTTAATTAGAATCAAATGTAGCAAAGGTTATGGAGGAAAGGGGAAAGCAAAGGCCCTTCTCTGCACTTCTCCAGCCAGGGGGAATCCAGCCGGGATGGCACAGAATGGAAAGCTGCCAGTCAGACTTGAAAGGTTCAAACCTTCTTCAAGCCTTAGGGTAGTGAACTTAGTCCCCATGAGACCAGGAAGCCTGTGTGCTCCCGTGTTCCTTATAGCACCGGGAATCAGTATCCCAGCCCTGTCAGGATACCCAGCATAAATTGGAAATTCAGGTTTTCCACTCAGAAAATAGAAAAGTTGGTGTTATCATCTCTACTAGACAGGGTTCCCCAGCAAAAAAGAACCAATAGGAGATACAGATACAGCTATAGATGATTTATTTTAAGGAATTGGCCCACACAGCTGTGGAGGCTGGTATGTCTAAAATATGCAGAACAGGTCAGCAGGCTGAAAACTGAAGCAGGAGTTGATGCTGCAAAGTTGATCTGGAGGCAGAATTTCTTCAGGAAACCTTGGGTTTGTTCTTACGATCTTCAGCTGATTAGGTGAGGTCGCCTCCCATTAATTTTTTTTTTTTAAGATTTTATTTACTTATTCATGAGACACACACACACACACACACACACACACACAGAGGCAGAGACACAGGCAGAGACACAGGCAGAGACACAGGCAGAGGGAGAAGCAGGCTCCATGCAGGGAGCCTGATGCGGGACTCGGTCCTGGGTCTCCAGGATCACGCCCTGGGCTACCCGGCCCCTTCCCATTATTAAGGGTAATTATAAATTGTAGGCTAACCCAGTCTTTACAGTACTTTCACAGCAACACCTAGATGAGTGTTTGATTAAATAACTGGGTACTAGCACCTGACCAAGTTGACACCTAAAACTAGCCGTCATACTATATGTTGCACCAATCAGTGTAGAAGAAGTAAAGCCACAGATATTTTTAATAGCATTATTGTCTACAAGATAAGAGAAATGACCACTTGTGGGGAGGCAGCAGTGAAACCTGGGAAGGAGACCCGTGGAGCAGCCACTCTGGGTCAGGCATTTGTAAGGGGTTTGTCAGAGTTCACAATTCACAAGCACACTAATTCCATTATTCTTCATCATGACTTTCTCACCTTCAACTGACAAGTACAAAAGGGATGGATCAGAGAGAAACCACTGGAAATGTTGCCAGTGGGGAGATCTTACTCAACCTAGCACTCCTACATAAATGACCATCCCCAAATCAAAAGAATGTATCAGCATGTCTCTCTCACGTTTCTCTAAATTGATGATCTCTGTTTCTGTCTTTATATGTATCGATCTGTCTGGCTATCTTATATGATCTGTCTTCTCTCCCTCCACTTCCTTTTTTTAAAATTTTATTTCTTTCCTCAGTTGTCCTAAAAGAAATTTTAAAAGTCATTTTTGTTTCAGTTGTGTAAATGGGATCAATGACTATTAATTTTGAATTTCCTGGGAAAGGATAGTTCTGTTACTACTCACTATTCTATAACTATATGCATCTGTGCATGCAGATGCAGCTCCAGAATCCTGAAGCGATTCTGGTAGACACCCTGTCCTTGAGAGTAATATACCAATGGAATTGAAAACTCACTGTCCTCTGCAGCAGGGAGAACTGTGCACACCCCTTGTGTCATGAAATACACACCCAGAGTGGCATTGTATTTTCTAAAAGGGAGCGAAACGGCTGCAGCCCGCTGAGTGCAAGCAGCTGCTGTTCGTTGTCTTCCACTGTGAGAGCACCTTTCTGACAGGTTCTCAGGCTTGACTCTGAGGTCAGAACAGGATTATAACAGGAACCTCCTTTGCACTGACAGCTGCTCTGTTAGTCAGTGCACTGACTTCAGCTCCATGGCTTCTGAAGAATGTTTAATAATTCTCTCACTACCAGAAGTTCTGTCTTAGAAAGCTGTAATCATGGGTTTTAACTCGTTTGGTTTTTGCAACAGATTATAATCCCCTTCCTCATCAGATGAATTTTTGTCCCTGGCCTGGTCTTTTGTGCTTTACCTAACAAATTTATCAATTTACCTAATTGTAACTATTACTATTTAGTCTTCTTTTTATTCTTCTCCTGGAATAGATAATTTGCTTTACAGAACCAGGCAGGTCTCAAGAGAGGCCTAATCATTGTATCCAACAGCTGGTTCCTATAGTGAGAAACTCCCCATGGGAGATAAGGAACTCTGTTGAAGGTGTAAGACCCTTCCTCATGTCAAGGACTCTGATGCAAAGAGATAGGAAAAAATCCACTAGTGAGAACTGAGATGTCGCTTGGTGTGCTTTCTCTGATGGTTATTTTGCCATGAGGTGATTAGGTTCCAGCCCATTTGGATTTTTTTTTTCTTTCTTGAGATTTTATTTATTTATTTTGGGAAAAAAGAGAGAATGCAATCATGCAAGTGTGAGAGAGAGAGAGAATCCCAGACTCCATGTGGAGCGTAAAGCCCAACTCAGGGCTGGATCTCACGACCAGAGGTCATGACCTGAGCCAAAATCAAGAGTCAGGTGCTCAACTAACTGAGCCAACCAAGCTCCACCAAGCTCATTTGAATCTTGAAACCAGAATATGCCATAGGGAAAACATTTCTACCTCTCCATGAAAACTATTTAATGTCATTCTGTTGCCAGGTAGAGTATGATGACATTTCTATTTCCAGTGGAAATATATTTGTTCCTATTCTCTGTTTACATGGTATTTAACTCATATGTGATTAGCTGGATATTGGAAGTCCAGGTAGGACAAGAAAGAAAGTAGACTTCCTAGAAATGTAGTTTTCTTTCTAATATTCAGTGTTAAGTTCATCATTACAATATATCTCAATTTGTATGAATAAAATTTTTTCTGTGATCATGGAAACTACTGAAAATAATCTTTTTTATTTATTTTTTACTACTGAAAATAATCTTAAGTTTTGAAAGGGTATAAAAATGGGCTATGTAATATATAACATTCATTTGGGGAAAGGGAAGCCAGGAACATGTCAAAGGGATGGACAGTTGTTCAATTTGCCAATATATAGCATAATACCCAGTGCTCATCCTGTCAAGTGCCCCCACCTCAGTGTCTGTCACCGAGTCACCCCAACCCCCCACCCACCTCCCTTTCCACTACCCTTGTTTGTTTCCCAGAGTTAGGAGTCTCTCATGTTCTGTCATCCTCACTGATATTTTCACTCATTTTCTCTCCTTTCCCCTTTAATCCCTTTCCCTATTTTTTATATTCCCCGAATGAATGAAACCATATAATGTTTGTGCTTCTCCAATGGACTTACTTCACTCAGCATAATACCCTCCAGTTCCATCCATGTTGGAGCAAATGGTCGGTATTCATCGTTTCTAATGGCTGAGGAATATTAATATTCCATTGTACATATAGACCGCATCTTCTTTATCCAGTCATCTTTCAATGGACACCAAGCTCCTTCCCCAGTTTGTCTATTGTGGACATTGCTGCTATGAACATTGGGGTCCAGGTGTTTTGGTTTTCCACTGCATCTGTAGCAAAGATAAATTTCTTAAGAATTTCGGGTCAATGACTACAGAGCATTAAACTCCAAAGCATAGGGCCCTTTGGCACATGACACCCAAAGTGACTGCGCTGGTCATACTCCTCTTAAACTAGTGCTAAAATCTCTTTGGGATTGGGACTATAGCCATCCGCCCCTGACAGGTGTCAGGGCGGCTTCCTGAACAAAATGGGGCTTTGTCAGAAAGGAAGAAATGAAAGTGAGAGAGTAGAGTAAGTAATAGGTTGGGAATCAGCAGCGTTTGCTATAAGATGCCATGACCAGAGAAAATGTAGTGGTTTGGAATATCAGCACCAAAGTGCAGCTCACAAGGGCAGATGTTCTGAAACCACACTGAAAACTCCAGGATGGTTAACCATGAAGATTTATTTATTTGACACCGGTTAACACTCGTCAGCTGGTCTGTTAAGGAAAAGCCCCTAAACTCAAAATTTTACTTTAGATAGCACAAGACATTTATTATTATAACTGTATTGTTAAAGATGCTTTTAGATTTTTGTGAAATTCTTATTTTCACTCATATATCTAAGACACTTAATTATTGTATTACAAGTATTACAGCTTACAGATCTTACCACTATATTACCTACATCATTTTAAAAGAATTATCAGCTAACTTTTTTCAGTAAAGGTTTTGCTAGAGAATTATACCCTAATATCCTAACACACTGTATATAATGAAATAACTTCTTACTCATATCATCCTTGAGAGAATTGAAAAGAAAGTCACTGAAGTCATTTTCTGTAGGGCTTAATTCTCTGGTGCACCCTGGTTGAGAAAGGCTGCTAGAGAATACATTGAAGACCAAGGGCTTTGTTTAATTTAAGCTACTAAAAAGAAAGATCACCACCGAAAAATTGAGTAAGCAAATATTTTATTGGTAATATAAAAGTATTATTTGAAAGAATATATGAAGAATGAAAACCTTTATAGTTGTACCCTTGGGGTGGAAGAATGAGATCGAGAAGATGAAATATGGAAACACTAATCAAATTTTATGATCACATCCAGTATTTTATTTTTAGCTGGTGATTCCATTAAGCCAGCCTCCCTCCCATCCTAGAGATTTGGTGTTTGTTGCCAAATCATTTTCTCATCAACTAAATGAAGTCCACAAAAAATGATTGTTTTGTCTTTTGAGGAGAGCAACAATTACTATGAACTAGCCCTTACGTCAATATATTATATGCATATACATGCATATAATAATATGCATATTATTATACTATACAATATCTGATCTTAAGAGATACCTTAAGAAGGTAGAATTCAAGGATACTATTTAATAAAATATAATTGTGGTGACAGGACCAGTGTTAAAATTTAGGACTTTGTTTTTGTTTCCATAGTTCAGCCAAACTACCACTTTATGTTGGTTTGTCGATGTATTTTTTTTTTTTACTCTACTACTGATTGTCAAGCACAAGCAATCATATCCCCTCCTGTTTGATTTCTCACTCTCTACGAGCTCATAATGATAAAAGAAAACACCGGTTATGAAAATCAGACAAAAGTGTCACCAAAAAAGAGAAATACAGACTAATATCGTTTATGAACTTGGATGTAAAAACCCTTAACAAAATACTAGCAACTCAAAAATAATTTTTTAAGAACAGGTTCATTGCAGAGTCAGCTAGTTGGTTTTCATAGAGCTCTTGTACATGTTTTGTGTTTATTACCAGGTATTTTATCTTTTTGTTGTTATTATTGCCAGTGATGTCTTCATTCTGGCTTTTCTTTGCATATATGAAGACTAATTTTGTGTTAACTTTGTATCTAATTGCCTTACAAAATTTATAGTTTGTAATACTTATATTTTGATTATTTTGGGTTTTCCAAGGCACAACCATCATCTGTGAGCAATGAAAAACATATCTCCCCCTTCCAATTTTTATGCTTTTTGTTTTCTAAATACATTGACCAGAATGGCACTTCTCATTATTAAAAAGCTTCTCTCTGTTGCTAAATTTGAAAAGGAATGTAACAGCATGTTTTTCATTACCTCCTCAACTTAGAGTGAAATTTATTTTTGAAATTTTAATTTAGGGAAAAAGTATTTAGAAAGCAGTGAGATTATAATGGAAATATATATGTTTTGAAGCTAGACAGACCTGAGTTCAAATCTGATTCTGCCACTTAACAAGTATTTCAGTTAAGTTATTTAGCTTCTCTGGACTGCTTACCCTCTCTATAAAACAGGGGTGATAATTCTTGCTTTTCAAAGGCATTAACATTTCTTGAGTTTCTGCAGTGTGTCAAATACTCCGCTATATGCATTAGGTAGCTCTAGTTCTCAAAACAAGCCTGAGGAGGTAATATAATATGGTTAGATCCTACTAGTAAGCATTTTATACAGATTACTTAAGTAACAGATATAGTTGGTAATTTTCAGGTGGAAGAAGGATGAGATGAGCCCAAAGGGGAGGTAATAGATTATTGCCATTGTTGAGGTGTGATATTTGGATGATTTAACTTTGAGCAGTGGCATTGGGATGTAAAGGAAAGAATGAGTGCATGAAATATTTAGAAAATAGTAAGCAATGGAATTGGTGTTTAAAGTGGAACATTAGGGTCAAGGAGGGTTCTTACATTTCCGTCTTAAGAATCTTGGATAAGCAAAATTTGGTCTTGAAATTGTGTTAGACCTTTTTGGATTGGTCCCTAACATCAAGTAGTAGTTCTAGGGAGATTTTTCATCAATCTCCTTTACTCTCATTGTAAAATGGGGCTTTATAGTAATGTATCTTATGGAGTTGTTTTAAGGAATTAATGATTTGGTACTAAAAATACTGACTTATAATTGGCATATTATTAAGTCCTCAGTAAATGTTAGCCATTTTTCTTCTAAATTGCAGAGGATTGCATGCATGGACTTGTTCTTTCTTTTATTCTCACATACCTTTTTTAGACCATATGGTTTTTTCCTATGTAGTTTTGAAAAATATTGAGTCACTCATTATTTTTACAATTAATGTGGTCTTTACATTTAGTCAGATAAACAGAAGTAAAGGAGGAAAGTTCTGGAGCTGCATAGGTGCTTTGAGTTGAATCCTTGACATGAAAGCAATATTTACAATCTGGGGAAGACTGGTTTAGCCACAGCAAAAAACAGAACTTCTAGGAGTATGCAGCACTGCAAATGTAAACTGCAATAAAAATACAGTGTTCCTATAAAATATTAGAGGAATGGCTAACTCTGTTAAATCTTTCTTAATAAAACTTCTTTTTAGTTGCAAAACTACAGGAAATAGTATAACAGCTTCCTGAGTGTCTAACTCCTAGAATTAAACTCTGACAATTTGGTGGTGGTGGTTGTGGTAGTGGTGATGATTTTACTTCGGACTTCTTTTAAATCTACAGAAACAGGTATCAGTAGATTTAAAAAAAAATAAAAGGAAGCCCCCTTTTATATAGTTGGGTGAAGTTAACTGAAACAAATCTGAGAATTCTAATGGCTTACCACTATTTCTCACTAACATAACACTGCCACGCAACTATTTCTGGCTGGTAGCTGGGATTCCATGTGGGGATATAAAGATCCATACTCTTCCTTTTTAGGACTTTACCATCTTAAGCACATAGTTTCCAAGGTCACAGTGCTTGTGTATAATAAGCAGATGGAAAAGGAAAGATTGTGGAAGGCATTCCCACTGTTTAAGGTCCATGGTCTTCATGTGACTTGCCTCATTTCTGTTCATACTCCATTGGTGAGACAAAGTCACATGACCCTATCTAGATGTAAGGGTGCTTGGAAATAGAATTCTTGGCCACCCATCAACAACTTACAAAGAAGGCACACTAAACTTTGATGAACAGCAAGTTTTCTCTGGTATCTTTACTTGGTTCAGCTTCCTGTACTATTTGCTTTTCTCTCCAGAGGCAACTACCATCTTGTATATATAGCATATACTCCAAGTACTATGTGTATACATAACCATATTCTTTATGGTTATTCATTATTGCTTTGTTTGTGTTTAAATTTATGTCACTTTGTAACATTTTGATCAACATTTTGTTTTTGTGACAAATACCCACCATTTGCTTCGACGTGGATGGAACTGGAGGGTATTATGCTGAGTGAAATAAGTCAATCAGAGAAGGACAAACATTATATGGTCTCATTCATTTGGGGAATATAAAAAATAGTGAAAGGGAATAAAGGGGAAAGGAGAAAAAAATGAGTGGGAAATATCAGAAAGGGAGACAGAACATGAGAGACTCCTAACTCTGGGAAACAAACTAGGGGTGGTAGAAAGGGAAGTGGGTGGGGGGTGGGGGTGACTGGGTGACGAGCACTGAGCGGGGCACTTGATGGGATGAGTACTGGGTGTTATTCTATATGTTGGCTAATTGAACACCAATAAAAAATAAATTTATAAAAAATACATTTTGTTTTTGAAATCTGTTTAAGAATCTACACTGAGGGATCCCTGGGTGGCGCAGCGGTTTGGCGCCTGCCTTTGGCCCAGGGCGCGATCCTGGAGACCCAGGATTGAATCCCACGTCGGGCTCCCGGTGCATGGAGCCTGCTTCTCCCTCTGCCTGTGTCTCTGCCTCTCTCTCTCTCTCTCTCTGTGACTATCATAAATAAAATAAAATAAAAAAAAAAAAAAAAAAAAGAATCTACACTGAGATCTTGGACCTTCACTGTAACTGCAATATAAATTCCATTCTATAAACATACTCCAATTATTGTTTATACTTTTCCCTATTGATGAACTTTTAGGTGGTTTCTAGTTTTTAATTATTATGAATATTATGAGCATTAGCATTCTTTTTGTATACATTTCCAGGGACAAATGCATTTGTTGCCTCATATTACCCGAAAGCTTAAATGTTGGGTTGACGACTGTGTATACATTTTTTATTTTATTAGATATTGCCAAATTGCTCTCATAATGTTTTTACTCCATTTTACACTCAAAGTTTATGGCAATCCCAGATTTTCTCACATGTTCACCAAACTTGGAGAAATTTTTAGACTTTATTTTAATAGACAGTCTCATATGCGAGATACTTTGATTTGCTTTTTTCTAATCACTATGAAGTGATACTGAACATATTTTTTCATATATCGGCCATTTTAGGTCTCTCTCCCATGAACTGACTGTTCATATTCTTCATGCATTTTTTATTTGATTGTCTTCCTTTTTCATACTGATTTATAGTTCTTTATGTATTCTGTATTCTTTCCTACTTGTGTTACAGATTCCCTCTTGTCAATTTATCTCATGTTTTTCCTTTTTCATGGTAACTTATCATGCAAAGGTTTTAAGTTTCGATATAGTCAGCTAAGCCTATTTTTTCTTTTATGAGTTGCTACGTATTCTTAAAACATGGCCCCCAAACTCTTTGACATTCCTCCATCAAGGGGGTCTGTATCTCCCCTTAAATCTGGGTTAAATGATTCCTTGAACAATAAAATATAGCAGAGGTGACATTGTGCCAGATACAGGGGCCCAGGCTTTAAGAAACTGGCCCCTTCCACTTCCTGCCTCTGAGGATGTTTTTAGAATATAGCCATCATCCTGTGAGGGAGCCCAAAACCTTTAGAAAGGTACACATAGACAGCAGCCAACAGTGAATACTAACTTACCATGTACACGAGTGAGCCACCTTGGAAATGAATTCTCTGGTTCCAGTCAAACCACCCTAGCAGAAACAGCATGGAACAGAGATGAGGTGTCCCTGTTGAGCCTTGCCCATATTTCAGATTCTTGAACAAAATTAATGATTATTATTCTTTGAAGTCACCAGGTTTTAGGGTAACATTATCATGCAACTGGATTAATAGTATTTTGTGTCTTATCTGGAAAAGCTTTTCCTACTCCGAGGTCAAACAGATATTTCCCCTGTTTTTGTATGTTACATTCAAAGCTTGATTTTTCATTTTGTAATGCATCTGCAGCTTATTTTTATTGTAATAAAACTATAATAGAATTTGACATTTTAATCATTGCAAAGTATACAATTTAGTGGCATTTAATATATTCACAATGTTATGCAGCCATTGCCACTGTCTAATTCCAGAATTTTTCATCACCCCAGAAGGAAACCCTGTACCGATTATGTAACTTGTTTTTAAGGATGGTTTGATATAGGGATCTAATTGTTTTTCCAGATAATATAGCCAGTTTTCCTCGTATAATTTATTGAATAGCCCATTCTTTTTTTTCACAAATGTAAAATGCTTTCTCAGAATTTTTTAAAGATTTTATTTATTTATTCATTTAGAGAGAGGGGGAGAGTGTGAGCAGAGAGAGGAGAGAGAATCTCAGGCAGACTCTACGCTGAGCATGGAGCCCATTGCAGGACTCCATCCCACAATCCTGAGATCATGAGAGCTGAAATCAAGAATTGGATTCCCAACAGACTGAGCCACCCAAATGCTTTCTCTGTTATATATGAAGTTTCCTACATAAACGTAGGTGGCTTTTTAAGAGCTATTTTTTTTCTCAGTTCTCCAATATTTATAAACATACTGCCTTATTGGCCAGGCTTTATCACTTTATCATCCGTTAAGTTCTCTCTATGTGTATGTATGTGTACACACACACACACACACACACCTCTCCCCCCACCTCCTCCGAAAAACTAAGATCTCTGAATGGCCTTCCACTTGACCAGGATGCTAGGACTTCCAAATTTACATACTGGCTTCATTGAAACATATTATGCTTACCATGTTTTGGTGTAAAGTCATATGTTCCTATGCAGATCAATCTAATTATATTATTAATAAATGTACTTTGATAGTAATAATCATATATTGATTTGAAATTTTGTATTTGGCAAGATCATGGCTTTAAGTAGGATTATTTTTAAGCATTTAATATATATCTTACTACTACTCTACACTGATCTGAGCAAGTGTGGTCATGCCTGTTTTTAGCAAAATCTCAAATTCTAAAAAGAAATCTGAGACAAATTCTGTTGCATATATGGACACATTACATATATAGAGATTTATTAACTAAATGTTAACAAGCAGGCACAAAGCAGTTTTTGGAACTTGAGAAAACCCCATCTCTGAGTCCTCAGAGAGGCTCTGACCAACACATGGCAGAAAAGGAGTTACATAAGGGAAAACTCTGCCCGCTTCATACCAGCAACTGACAAATAGAATTCTCCACATTCATGGCTGGTTAGAGAAGTATTTCATTAAAGGGGGGACAGCATCCATAAGGGAAAAGTATGTATGCCCCAGTATATTCCTGTGCTTTTTTCACGAAAGGCTAGGGCAAGGGTTAAAATACTGTTTAGCCAGCCCATATTTCTTAAATGCTTTTTATTTAAAAAACGGCTCCCTATTTTTAATATTCATGCTAGTTATAGCCCACTATTTTCACTAGTGAAACCTTCTCTGACATTTAATGTAGTGATTAGCCAAGGGTCAGTTGTCTACCAAAATACTGACAATAGTGGCACTTATAGTAGCCATCCCTAGAATATGGATTTTATTATGACTACAATTGACTACCCTCTGAAATGTATATATTTTAATATTTCAAAGTAAGTCACAGACATCATGATAAAAATAATATTTTTTCAGTAAAAATATTTCCTAAAAGAGAAATATAAATATCAGCTCTGCCTGCAAACTTTATTTAGACTTTTAACCCATTCTGAATGTATGCAAAGAGGTCCATTTTAATGAGACAGAAAACAGTCTTAGAAATGTTAGTTCCCACCAAATCATTGTTAGCATCAAATTCTGTTGTATCTTGTTATGATTCTCAGATTTTTGAAGCTTTATAACAATGCTAATGTTAGAAAAATCAATTGCTGTTGGTAACTTAAAATTTTTTTTTATTTTTTTTTATTTTTTTATTTTTTTATTTATGATAGTCACAGAGAGAGAGAGAGAGGCAGAGACACAGGCAGAGGGAGAAGCAGGCTCCATGCACCGGGAGCCCGATGTGGGATTCGATCCCGGGTCTGCAGGATCGCGCCCTGGGCCAAAGGCAGGCGCCAAACCGCTGCGCCACCCAGGGATCCCGTTAACTTAAAATTTTGGATACAAAACCTCAAGATGCTTTTCCTTAGTTTGTTAAAGTAGAAATTAGGACACATGTAACAATGTTTATAGTGAGGTTTTGCTTCTGTGCATAGAATGCTGAGGAATCTAAAAATAAAATTATCAAAAACAATGTAATATCTCATAAATAAAATAATTTCGAAATATGTGTTATCCGTAAAAATTAGTTGTATTCATACTTTCCTTCATTTCTTGTAGCTGTTGTCACATAGCACACTCTATAGCAGTATGACAGGCAAGCAGCTGCCTTCACAGCTATTGCCAGTACTGGAGACTTTTCTAGGCCCTTAGCACTCTTCTTTCATCTGTAAGGACAGGCAAGGCAGCTGTCCTTATGTACTGGTGTAGTGTTGGCATGGTTTGCTAAGGCAGCTGCTGGTCTGACTTCACAGCTGGGGAAATAACACTTGGTATTAACAACAAAATTTAACAGAAGTATGAAAAAGACAATTGGCAGGAGGAAGTCTTTTAATCTTAGAGCTTGGCCAGTTCACATGAAATAGGGTTATTGATTCTTCCTAAAAATATAGACAATTAATGGAAGGGTATTGAAGTAGTTTTAATTGAGTTTCCTGGTTAACCTTCTTTTCTTTTTCTTTTCTTTTCTTTTCCTTTTTTTTTTTTCCCCCCCAGAATCTCCCCTTCCTGACTAATTTAGGACAGGGACATACAACTCGGGATTTTTTTGTTTGTTTTATTCAAAAGTGGGCTACACAGTCAAAACTCCTTTTATCTACAGACAGCATATGAGGAGTTTTTCATGTATTAACCATGTTTATAATAGCTTATTAGAAAATTTGAACATAATTATTCTTTAATGTTTTAAGAGATCAGTGTAATTAACTTTAAATTATAAAAGTGCATAAATACAGGTCTAGTGTTAACCAGAGATCAGTTCTTTTTTTTTTTTTTTTAAATTTTATTTATTTATGATAGTCATACAGAGAGAAAGAGAGAGGCAGAGACACAGGCAGAGGGAGAAGCAGGCTCCATGCGCCGGGAGCCTGATGTGGGATTCGATCCCGGGTCTCCAGGATCGCGCCCTGGGCCAAAGGCAGGCGCCAAACCGCTGCGCCACCCAGGGATCCCCAGAGATCAGTTCTGATGAAATCTCTGAACATATTTGAGAACTGTTGGATAAACAGTTCACATTGACCCTGTAACAGCTCTGACTTTAGGCTTCTAGGACTGGTCCTCTCTCAGCTTTGTTTACAGAAATTTCATGAGAGAACTGGACAGATGCAGGCATTGCCTGCAGTTGGTCATTTAGCCAGAAACTTGGGTATAATTCTGGGATTTTGAGACTCCTCAGAATACCAGAGATGTCAGTCATGGTTTTACTTTGAGTGGAGTCAGGTCAGGTCTTAGAAACTGAGCTATCCTGAGGTAGGTATAAAGCACTGTCCCTCCTATTGACAACTTGTGAACGTCTTGAAACGGGCTTGATTTGCATTCTTTTTCTACCACACTTCCTTGAGTGTGCAGCCTGGATCAGCCAGGGAGTCAGTCTGGACTCTTGGCCATCTTTTTATCAACTTCCTGTAGGATTAAAATATAGTTCCTGAACTTCCATAAGCAAATCAAATATGTTCTAGTTTTTACCCTGCAATTTTAGGTTCACTGTGCTCAGTAGGAAGGTTCACCTCAGTAGGAAGCTGTGTGCACTAGTTGAGTCTTAGATCTCCATGTGATTTATCCAATTTAGCTTACGTATTAACCTCCTCCACAAATTTCCTTACCAGCTGACCACATTAAAATAAGTTAAATGCACATGCTTTACCTTCTTTTTAAAAAATTTTATTTATTTATTTATCTATTTATTTATCTATTTATTTATCTATTTATTTATTTATTGAGTGTGCACACATGGTGGCGGGGGGGCAAAGGGAGAGAGAATCTCAAGTGGACACTTCACTGAGAATGTGGAGCCCATCCCATTCTGGACTAGATCTCCCAACCCTGAGATCATGACCCTGAGACCATAACCTGAGCTGAAACCAAGAGTTGGATGCTTCACCAACTGAGCCACCCAGGCTCCACATATGCTTTACCTTCTTCTGTAGAAGCTGGTCAAAGTAATCAGCATGAGCATGAACATACAAAATGTTTTTCATCTTAATCTCTTTCTCTCTATAATATTCAAGTCATAAATTTTTATACTGGGTAATAAAATGGAAGATATATGTATCTGTCTCCTCTTTAGATCTGATTAAATTGTTGAAAACATTTTCTCTTTCATTCCAAGTGACTTGTCTTTCATAATGAACCTTTAACACATAAAACTAATACTTTCAAAATCATACTAGCTAATTTAACTTAAAAAATTTGAGTCTAAAATCTTGGGGGGATGGATAAAATCTTGGAAGAGCTGCATTTCATTATAAGCAGCATGCTGATTTGAGAGGACTAGGGGCAGGAGGTTTGACTAGGTGACTTCTCATAGAGACCCAATAATGTAATTTTTATACTCCATTAAGTTTTGTTCCGCAGATGTCATTCTTAACAATTGTTCAGTGTGGGGAAGTGAATGTTGAAGGTCTCTGGCTTTAAGTTTATACAAACACAATGTGTTATATACAGAGAAAATAGAATAGTAGTTATATCTTTGTACTATTGGAGCATCTTTTTTCAATTGGTAATCTGAAGAATAGAGGAAGTAATGGATCAAGATGTTATATCACCACATTTAGGATTGTGGAAGGACTAGAAGATTTGAGGATTTTCGTGTGTTTTTTTTTTTTTTTAAGATTTTATTTATTTAGATGGAGAGAGAGCAATTGTACGAGCAGGGGAGGGTTGGGTGGGTGGAGGAGAGAAAGAATCTCCAGCAGACTCCATTCTGAGTGTGGAGTGTGATGTGGAACCTGATGTGGGGCTCAGTCTCACGACCTTGAGATCCTTACCTGAGCTGAAATCAAGAGTCTGAGGCTCAACTGACCTACCTACCCAGGCACACCCCTTTCATGTATTTCTCTAAATGATTAAATGTATAGATTAATTACCAGAGATTATATGTCTTGCTTTTTCTTAAAGACAAATTTTTTCTAGCATTTCATTAATCTGATTTAAAATTTAAATTAAAAAAATTTTTTTTAAGTTTTATTTTTAAGCATAGGTTTATATCACTGATTTGTCTATTAGTAGGAAAAAGGGATTATACATATTTATAAACTATGGCTTTTTTTCAGGTATTTCAATACCAGGTCCAAAAAAATCAGGAAATATAATCAATGTTGTGAGCTTCATTGCTTTTTCATGTGTGAGAAAACTCTTTTCAACAATTCTTTCTACCCCAAGGGTACTATAGATTGCTTGTACTGTCAATACTTTCCTCCACTTCTTTTGTCCAGTACAATGCACCTCCTTGTCCCCTTTTTTTTGAGAGTGGTGGTAGAATTTCACCTACCATTTAAAATGTAGATGATGCATTGTTTAGAAAAGTCAGCTTTGGAAAAAGTAGTTTAAATCTAAGTGAATTATCACCTAGGTTGTGTGTGTACCTAGACCAGCAATCCGATACTGTGGGAAAACTACCCCACAACTTTGGAGATGGTGCAGAAAGAAAGGCTCTGCTGTATAGTTTCTTTTGCTGTGAAATAAAGGCAGGGCTTCTTAATCACTTGTCCGTTGTTCTTTCAGAATTTGTAGTATATAACCCATCCTGCAAGACTGCTGTCAAAAGCATAATATACCACCAAAAAAAAAAAAAAAAAAAAAAAAAAAAAAAAAAAAAAAAAAAAAAAAGCATAATATATAAGAGAAACCTCAGAAATCATTTGCCTAGAATAAGAGTCTTATAATGACAGCTCTCCAAAACGGAGGAAAGAATCTGAAAATAATGTGGCGTTCTAAAAATAGTGGCCACAGAATCTCTGAATTAAAACCTGCTATCTTCTTACCAGACATTTCTGCTTGATAACCAATCCATTAATCTCACTCCAAATGTAAAGAATCAGAATATCTGCAAAAGAGCCCCCAAAATCAGCCTTTAGTACATCCCCCAACTACTTCACGTATGTACTAAAAATGAAGAATTGATGTTTCTGGCCTTATAAAGAGCTTCATAAGGCCTCATTAACATGTATTTCTTAATAAGATTATTTGGTTTCCCAGCAAAGAGGTGATTAGAAGTGGTTTACTTCTAAAAACCATGTAGCAAATTGAGGCAGATTCTAGTGTGGCAGGAGGAATTGATAACATTGTGGAAAGAGACCAGAAAACTAAAAGGTGCACGCACTCCTTAAAAGAAATTTCCTTAACAGAATACTTAGTTTCTTTTTTTTTAAGATTTTTAAATTATTTATTTGAGAGAGAGAGGGAGAGGAGCAGGGGGAGGGGCAGAGGGAGAGGAAGAAGCAGACTCTCCCTAAGCAGGGAGCATAATCTGGGACTTGATCCCAGGACTCCGGCCGGGGTCATGACCTGAGCTGAAGGTTGACACTTAACCAGCTGAGTCACCCACGTGCCCCTAGTGACAGTTTCTTAATGATGATGGAGACAAGGCTGATTTTTAAATTTTTATTACAGTAATAATTTATTGCTTGAGCAATAAATTTTTACACACATTTATGGTCACCATGCTCTAAAAGGGCAAGTAAGTATGTGTATCTCTGATTAGGTATACTTTCTATCTTAAAACCATCATGTAGGCAAAGGGATTAAAAAAAATAATGGGTGGGATGCCTGGGTGGCTCAGAGGTTGAGTGTCTGTCTTTGGCTCAGGGCGGGATCAAGTCCCACGTCGGGCTCCCAACATGGAGCCTGCTTCTCCCTCTGCATGTGTCTCTGCCTTTCTCTCTCACTGTGTCTCTCATGAATAAATAAATAAAATCTAAAAAAAAAAATAATAATGGGCTGATTGATGACATAGAAAATGTTTGATTGCATGATACTCCAGGAATCAGTATGCCTCTCAGCCAGCAACAACTTTGTCAAAAGAGCATGTCCTGCTTCCAAATGTGTAAGAATGTGGTGTGACCACAAAAGATGTTTTGTTTTTTTCAGTCTGAGCAAAATTTTCTTGAAAGGAAGGATAAAAGTCATTAGTGAAATTGGGTGAGGTAAATGAATCCATTCTTAGGAATTTGTAGAAAAACTCTGCCCTGATCTTGCAATAAGTGTCTCTGAAACTGTGATTGCTAGTGCATGTGGATAGAAACTGAAAGTCAAAGCAGTAACCAACACAAAATACCCCAGCACCCTCCTCCTCACTCTCAAAGCCAGATCAGCATATCCCAAGAGTCCTCCACTCATAGATTTTATGTCAAATGTTTGGTTTCACTTAATAGATATTCATAAATTTTTTAAAACATTATTTTGTTTCTTTTTTAATTTATGTATGTGATCAAATCAGAGTTCTCTGAACAGAAAACCCACTTATATCACTGAACTAAATAGTCTAGCTTCTCTAGAAATCAATTAGGTCATAACTTGACAGTCTGATATATCTTTTTGACATATTTGTAAAAAAAAGAACTGTCCAGCTTTCTACCAATTCTCTTCATTAAGTTATTAAATTAAAAAAATTTATTTAAATTTTAGTCTAGAGTTAATACCGGTTTCAGGAGTATAATTTAGTGATTCACCACTTAAATACAATACCCAGTGTTCATCACGAGTGCCCTCCTTAATGCCCATCACCCATTTAGCCCATCCCCCCCATCCCCCTCCCACTGTCTACCCTCAGTTTGTTCTCTATAGTTAGGGGTCTCTTATGGTTTGCCTCCCTGTCTCTCTCTCTCTCTTTTTTTTTTTTTTCCATGCCCCCTACTAGTTTTCTTATGTCAAACAGTTTGGATCTAACTTGTCTGAATAAATGGACATTCAGTGCCTTTAAGGAGAGAGGAAACACAACAAGTGGAGTATTTGTAATCTGGTGGCATTCACTGCTAAAACTTCAGTCCTTCGTGTATCTTGTAATTTTAGCTTCAATCATTTTACTTCTCTTGACCCAATAACATAGTGAAAAGAACACAGATTGGAATCAAAGAGATCAAGGTTTGAATCTGAGCTGTACTATTTTTTAAATATATGACTTTGGGAAAGTTTTTTCACTTGGAGAGTGGTGATATTGACATCTACCTTTGAAGTTGTGAGAATAAATGGAATAACATGTAAATAGTAGGAGTTAAATAAGCTCCATTTAAAAAAAAAAAAATCCAGTCTTCAGTGAAGGCATATGTGTTTCTGTGGCATATCCCCCACCTGGGTCTTGGTAATATGCCATTCACATTTCACTTAATAGACAAGCATCCCCCCCCACATACACGCAGTACATTTATTTAGTGATTAAATCATAAGAACACTCTTAAAAATTGTATAATTTTTGACAGGCCTTCATTTATCTAGTTTGCTAGTTTGCCTTTAATCTTATTTAAGAACATGATTTAGTGATATACTGCTGAATACAAAAAACAGATTAATTGGTTTCTATAATAATAAAATATAAAAATATAATATGAACTCTGCTTGTATACAGTGAGAAGAAATCCAGATTAAAAAAAAAAAACAGGCTTTTTAAAAATCACTTCTGGGGATAAGGTTTTTGTTTTGTTTTGTTTTGTTTTTTGAAAGAGAGAAGGAGTGTGTGTGAGCAGGGGCAGAAGGAAAGGGAGAGAATCTCAAATAGGCTACCCACTGAGCATAGAGCCCAACAAGGAGCTCAGTCGCAGGATCCTGAGATCATGACCTGAGTCAAAATCAAGAGTCAGACGCTTAACTCAGGTGCCCCTCTGGTGATGGTTTTAAAATACCATGTAGTAAACCTATATCACTTAATAGAGTACAGCTCTGTCTCTCTCATTTGGAAACACTTTTGGAAGGGGGGATTTTAAACTAATTATTTTTTACAGAAGAAATACATGGACCAGTTAGCAGAATCACAAATAGCTATATGGTTTAAAACTAGTGTACAAAATGTGTCATGGAAAAAGAATAATGTAACTCAAGGAATGGAATCCATACTTTACATAGCAGGACTCTGGGATCATGACCCAAGCTGAAGGCAGACACTTAACTGACTGAGCCACCCAGGTGCCCCAAACACATAATATATCTAAGAAATTAGTTCCCCTTTATTTCCTTAATGATAATAAATTAAATATTGGCATCATTTAAGAAACAATAACTTACAGGCTTTTTACTGATTCTGAAACTAAGAACATATTTGTTATAAAATAGAGAAATTTGTCATATCACCATAATACTATTATTAACATTTTAATTTTTTCTAGGTAAGGATATTATTTTTATAATATTTTTAAATTTATTTATTTTAGGGAGAGAGTGTGTGAGTAGGGGGAGGGGCAGAAGAGGAGGGAAAAGGAATGGATCTCAAATGGACCCCTTGCTGAGCATGGAGCCTGATGTGGAGCTTGATCTTGCAACCCTGAGATCATAACCTGAGCTGAAATCAAGAGTCAGATGCTTACCCAACTAACTGAACCACCCAGGCACCTTGGCAAGCATATTTTTTAAAAAGTCAGTTGCCATCCTATCTCAAATTTTATAGCCTATTAACTTTACAGTAAAAATATTTTTATTATTTAGTCTCTCAAACTATATTCTTCTTGGTTGTATAGTACTCTTTGTAGAGATGTATCCTAATTTATTTAACAAATCCTCTATGATTAGATATTTGGCTGTTTCTAAATTGTTTGTTTTAAATACAGCTATAGTAAACATCTTGATGCCCATCTCTTCTCACTTGTTTTATTTATTTATTTATTTATTTATTTATGTATTTATTTATTTATTTATTTATTTATGAAAGAGACAGAGAGAGGGGCAGAGACACAGGCAGAGGGAGAAGCAGGCTCCACACAGGGAGCCCGATGAAGAACTCGATCCCAGGACCCCAGGACCATGCCCTGGGTCGAAGGCAGACGCTAAGCCACCGAGCCACCCAGGGATCCCCTCTTCTCACTTGTTTTAGGTAAAATCCTAAAAGTAAAATTGCTGGGCCAACTGGTATAAACACTTACATTGCCAGATTGCTCTCTAGAAAGGTAGTACTAGTTTAAAATCCCAGCTAGTCTATTCCTTTGTAAACATAGGTACTCTGTTTTCAAATATTAATCATATTAATAGCAAAAGTATCTAGGTTTAATTTGCATCTATTTGATCATTAATAAAATTGAACATTTTTTCTTTTGTTTGAGGAGCAGATAGATGTTGTGGGCCTAACATGTCATTTATCTCTGGAAAATTCCTAGTTACATTCTCTGTTCATTTGTCTCAGTGTGCCTTAATTTTTTTTTTAACTTCTTTAAGCCCAAATATTGATTTGAGATAAATGTAAACAAAAAAGTCTTTTTTTTTGGTATAAAATACCAAAATGTAATATTCTTATAGAACTAATAGCTTATACTGTAAATTTTCTATAGGGAATGTAGGTTTTTTATTCTTGAGAGTATATAGCCATTCTTGAGTATTTTATTTGAATTTATGACTTTCTAAATACAAATAAAGTTCTAGAATATTCTGAGAATTGAATAGCTTCTTTTTCTTAGTGAATCTCCTCTTTAAAGTCAGCAGTTTTCAGATGATCACAAGTCTAAGATCAAGTGAATCAAAAAACAAATTAACTTTACTATGTGCTCAGGATTTGGACTCCAAGTAATAATAGATGGCAGATGTAGTTGTTTGACTGTCATGTTAAACAAACAAACAAACAAATAAAAGGGAAGAGGAAAGGAATGAAAGACAATTTCCTTACCAAGCAATCACACAGTTTATTGTCTAGGAAATAAAAAAGAAGAAAACAGAGAAAAAAGAGCCAGTTTTGTGTACTGTTGAGCACACAGATGTTCCTCTTGGCAGCCATACAGTACTAGTCAGGATTGGGGTTTTTGCAGACATAGAATGTGAGCTTTCTTTGTTGGAGACAAAGTGTTGCCTGTGGTGGGAATTGCTGCAGTGATGGGAAAGTATCGTCATGTATTGTTGGATTGCTGTGATTTTCAATAGAGACAGTACATTAAAGTAGCTTTGTGGGCAGTGGATTGTTTCAGCCAAGCCTGGCTAATAACACACTCATCTTGGCAAACTCTATTTAAAAGGTAGAACTGGCATAGTTTTGTGGTCATGGAGCCTGTCCCATACTTGAACATCAGAATTACTTTTTGCTAGCCCTATTTTTTGACAACCAATTTATTTAATGTGATCTAACAAAGGAGTTTGCCACTATGAAGTTAGAACTGTAACCACTTTTCAAGTGGACCTATTTCTTTTTTTAAAAAATTTCTTTCATTTTTACAATTACTAAATTAGTCTATTTCAGAATTGTTGGAGAAAATATCTTTTTAGTTGAGTTATTTCTTCATAGCCCTCCTGTTTGTTTAGGATAGTGCTTTGTTACAAAATAGAAGGTGCAAAACTTACATGGTTTACATTAGCATTGGAGTATTTTTTGTGTTAATACATAAATACTATATTGTGAAATGTTTAAACCATATGTTTAAATCTAATCACTAGGAAGCAGAAGTGAGTGTTTTTTAATTTGCTTGCCAGTGTTACCTGTCCTAGTCTTCCATATAGTTTACTTGAAGTAAAACAACTAGATGTTAACATAGATTTTAACTGTATTTTAAGGTTAAAATTTAAACTTACAAGGATTGATCATTGAATTCTTTTTAGTTATCCCTCTCTTTTCCCTTTTTATGTTAAATACAATATTGAGTGACTTTTTATGGCCTTCTAGTTGCTTATATAATGTCTGAACAAGAAAGAAGACTAACAAAAGTAATAGAGACTAGAGCTTTTATAGTCACCCGTAATTTGATGGGGTTGTTAAAGATTGAACTAGTATGTTCATGGAGGCTTAGAGCTTGTAAGAGCCAGAGTTAATCTAGTCAACTCTCTCTTTTGACAGAGATAAGTGAGTCCCAGAGAAATTAACCAGTAATACTCTTTTCATTAGTGAGGAGTCAGACCCTGATTAATTATAAAGCTCTTGATTCTCATATTTAAACTCTCTTCTGTATCCTTTAGTCTCATCAAATCAAAGCAACATTCATTTATTAGGCTCCTAATCTGCACGATTCATCAGATGTAATCCTTACCTTAAAGAAACCTACATTCTAGTTAGAAAACAAGGAATGCACTCATTCAAAGTTGTTGGTAATGAAAGATTTAAATAGTTCAGGACAATAATAGAAGTCATACCTCAGAGCACCACTTCTTTAATGGCCGAATGAACTATGTAAATAATAATTATTCTTGAAACTCGGTGAAAGGATGTATATCTTTAGGCTGGGGTAGTCAGAGGGAGACCCTTTTCATAGAAATGGGGTTTTGCGGTAGGTCTGGATTTTCTTGTCTGCCTCACTGGTGAATTTCCACTTTATAAAATTTAACATAAATATCAGTTCTCCCTAGGGTCCCCTGACATTTTTTGCCTAATAAAACTATTTGCATTTACATATAAGTCTAGTATAGTATTCCACATTTCGTTATAGTTGTTTATCTCTTGCTAGACTTCTAAACTGCTTAAGATCACACTTATTCTTCACATCCTGAGTATGTGTGTGGTACATAATTATCACAAATATGTTTTCAAGTAACTTAATATTTGCATGTACATAGACAAATAGGAATTCATATGACAGTAACACACTGTTATAGACTTAATTGTATTCCGTCAAAGTTTATGTTTGAGCTCTTGGCAATAGGACCTATAAGAAGGTAAAAAAAGGTAGGTGAGGTCATTGAGGTGGGATCCTAATCCAACGGGATTGGTGTCCTTGTAGAAGAAGGAAGAGACATGAGAGTACTCTCTTTCGCTTCTCACTATGTCCTTACAGGGCCATGTAAGGACATAGTGAGAAGACAGCTGTCTGCAAGCTAGGAGTACAGTCTCTCCCAGGAGCCAAATTAGCCATCACCTCAGTCTTGGACTTGTAGCTTCTCGAACTGTGAGAAAATAGATTTCTGATGCTTAAGACACCCAGCCTGTGGTATTTTGTTATAGCAGCCCTAGCAGACTAATACACATATACATAAACAAATAAATGCAGGAGTAAATACTGCTTTAGAAAATTTTAAAAGTCCTGCATCCCAAGATTCTACTGCACATCTTTGAAAACTGTCAACTACTGTCTGTCTTCATAAGGATACAACTCTATTGTCAGTTTGCCTGCCCCAGAGAACCTTACAGCCAGGCTTATGTCCATTATGATAGGAAATAGGTAGTTCAACACCTGCCTAAATTGTTTGTCAAACCAAGAAGAATACAAGCAGCATATTAAAGAATTGGCTCAGTTCTACTGTGATCCTGAATGACTTATAATCAAGACAGACAGTATTATCAGTATCTAACCCCCAGAGTTAGATCTGGCTGCTGTAAGTTTGCAATTTGGTATGCCAACACAGCCTATATCTCACTGCAATGCAATTGCCCATGGATAAGTTCCTAATTAGCCCTTGAGTCCTCCCTACCCAGCATCTTTCCATCCCTGTCCCCTACAATTCATTTTCCACAGAGTGGTCAGAGTGGTCTTAAATTTGATCATGCATTTCCCTTCTACTTAGGCTTTCCCAGATTTTGGGAATATAAATCCCAAATCTTTTACATTGGTGTATGAAGCACTATGTGGCCTACCTCCTACCTTCCTCTCTGCTTCTGGTGCCTACCCATCCCCCTGTCACCCAGGGCTCTCCAGCCATGCTGGCTTCTTCTTGCTTCTTCAATCATACCAACTTTGTCTTAGCTTTGAGCCTTTGAACCAATTGTGCCTCTGCCTGAAATGCTCTTGCCCCCATCTTTACACAGCTGGCTCTTTTGTCATTCAAGACTCCACTTAAATGTTACTTCTTCAGAGATTCCTTCCTTCACCTCGCAGTCTAATGTCATCCCTCTCCATCATATCATTTTATTTTAATTTTCTATACAGCACTTACTCCTATGTAGTTTGTTTATTGTCATTTTCTCCCTATTGCAGTGGAAACTCTGTGAGTGATGGAACTCACTCTCTTTCTTATATATTGGTTACTCCAGCACCTAGAAAGGTACCTGCCACAGATGGGCTCTTAAGAAATATTTGTTGAATGAATAAACCAGTGAACAAACTGACAGGTTGGAGCCCCAGATCCAGAGCAAGCAGTCACGCCAGGCCCATCTCCCTCAGTGTTCATACACTGTTCCCATATGCTTAGTCACTTGGGTCCTGCTCTCAACAGGCCCTTCAGGGTCTAGAAACACACTTCTTCAAAAGTACAGCTGCTGGGGCACCTGGTTAGCTCAGTCAGTTAAGTGTCTGCCTTCAGCTTAAGTCATGATTTTAGGGTCCTGGGATCGAGCCCCATATCTGGCTCCCTGCTCTGCGGGGAGCCTGCTTCTCCCTTTCCTTCTCTCTGCTTGTCTTCTCTTTCTCTCTCTCTTAAATAAATAAAATCTTAAAAAAAAAAAGAAAGTCCAGCTGCTATTGCTTATCTAGTAGATTAGCTAATTGACATCCATCAAAAGTTAAACCCAATTTCTGTGAACAGGGCATCTTTGGAAACTTTTGCCAATTGCTCTCCTTCCCCAACAGACATCAACCCCCTGCCACGTCAATTTGTCAGCCGCAGTAAACCTTACAGCCAGACCTACATGAATTGTGACAGAAAATAGCTAGTTATAGGCCTGTACCATTTACTTGTTAAATCAAAGTGTGTCCTAACTTTGCATTCTCTTGTACAATCTTGCCAGAAATCTAGGAGATAGTACTATGGTGATTCCCATTTTACAAAAGATAACCTTGTCCAAGATTGTATAATGATCATAGAATTGGTCATATAAAATGAGAAAATTGGGAGACGGAATTGTTCTTAGACACTTTTGTTTTTTGTCAGTTTGTTATCCAAGGTTTTAGTTTACCTGGTCAGTAAATCATGGCTTTCTTTAGCTTGCTTTCTTTCATCATATGACATAATACTTGTTCTTTGAACAGAATTTAGCTCTTCATTCACCTTTTCTTGGCAAGTTAAGAGCTCTAGGATCTTGGGATTTTTTTTTCCACCTGTTTTATAGGCAATGATTTAGGAAGTCCATTTACATGGGCAAGGGAAGCTAGATGCAGGTAAATAGAATCTGAGAAGGAAAGTTAATTTCTTATTAAGGACACTAATCCGTTTTTGTTGTAAAGGACAAAATTAAATCACTATCCTATTTTTCTTTACTTTAAAAGCTAAGAACTTATTTAGAGATACTTGTATTAGTCAAATGCTAAACTAACACTGTTCTTTGGGAATTTTAGTACGTTTTGAATGTTGTTTTCTAGGTAGTAAGAGCTTTAAAATAATATCAGTATCTAACCCCAAGGAAATAGCTATAACCTTCTACTAAATCAAAGCAAAAGGAAACAAAAAGCTTTTATTTATAATTTTAATCATAAGTAGATGTTTCGATTTTGATTCTGAGACCATAAAGTATGTAATTTTTTTTTGCATCATTCCATTCCCAAGATTTTTTTACTCTTGACAATATTTTACTCTATTAGTATTTAGAGCAAAGTCACTCTAGCGATACCAATGGTCTCAGAAACAATTTCTTTTCTTTTCTTTTTTTTAAAGATTTTTATTTATTTATTCATGAGAGACACACACAGAGAGTGAGAGAGAGAGGCAGAGACGCAGGCAGAGGGAGAAGCAGGGTCCACACAGGGAGCCCAATGTGGGACTCGATCCCGGGTCTCCAGGATCAGGCCCTGGGCTGAAGGCGGCGCTAAACCACTGACCCACCCAGGCTGCCCACAATTTCTTTTCTTAAACCAGAAGGAAAACGTTCTGGATTGCATGATGTCTGCAGCATGGATCCGATTCTCTTATGGAAGATTTTCCTCTCTCACCCTTGCCAGTCCACATGAGCTATTGCAATAACAATCTCTTAAGTATTTGACTTTCCAAAGGCATCTGATAGTCTCCTCTCTTGTTGAAAGGGTACAGAAATCAGGACCAACCTGCTAAAGTAGGTTCTATGTCCCACCAAGGTGGAATATGGCTCTTCACTCCATTTTTTACTCTGTGGGTTAGGGGGACAAGATAGTTTCTCTCTTTCTTTTTGGTATGCCCTTACTTCATACAGATGTAGAATAGGTGTTTGTTGAAAATTCAACAATATTTATTTAATAAGCAATTAATTTAGAGCGATAGAAATAAGACTAAAAGAAAAGAAACTCTGAAAATGGGTTGGTAAAATGAATTTAGAAGTCTTCTGTTCTCTTAATGTGGTCGAAAGTGCAGGGAATTAGGAATCTGGAGACAGAGGTTCTACCTCTGTAGAGGAAATAATCAAAGACATTTAGAGCTGAGGTAATGAGGAGATAACATCTGCCGTAAGGTAATTTTCAAGCTAAATTTGATTCTTGTTGCCTAGGCTAGGAAGTGTTAGGTTTTCAATCACTGTGGAAGTGACTTTGGAAATATATTGGTCATGAAAATGCATCCTTAACTGCAGTAAATCTTATATAGCCAACATAAAATGATTTAGCTCTTTGTTTAGATGAAAATAGGTATTAATCTCTTGAGTATTCATAATGGAAAAACAACTTTGCTCATCTCATATTTGACATTTAAAAGTGCAGTTATAATTTTGACCTTCTACTCAGTGTACTGCATGCACTTGTTAGGAAATTAAAGCTTGAATTGGGCAAGATTCAGCTTAGCCCCAGAAATTACCGTGAACAATTGATTTAGAATTTGATTGAGACAAAGACTCAGAGAATCTAACTTAGGAACAAGATTTTTGACCAAGGTTAGGAGATCAGACCCATTTAAGGAGCATTTTCCCAAATGTACAGGGGTCTCCAGCTCTACCCCCACTGATTTTTATGGAGTAGGTCTGGTTTGGACCCCTGGTATCAGTATTTTTAAGAAAAGTGAGAAGGGAAGAAAAAAAAATTGTAAAAAGCTTCCACAAGCGATTCTGTTATAACTTCCAGTTCTGACTCCCTATAGAGTCAACATATCTATTCCTATATATTATAAAGTAATTTCTGGATTTTATTAGCTCCCTCCCTCAGCTCCAAATTCAAACTCAAAAGAATCCCTTCAGTGAGTTTTGTTTTCCTTTTGTTTCTTTCATATATACTGGAGATTATACTAGACTTGTTCATTTGAACAGTGTTCTAATGTCTTTTTTTTCTAATGTCTTTGATAAAACCATATTTGAAGTTACTATCCTTTCAGTTATCTGTTATATAAAGTGTGAATGTGGTGAATTCATAGTAGCTAGTATTTACTGAGTATGTATTATCACTTTCCATACCTTATAATGTGTGAAGCTTCACATCAGCCTTGCCAGGTGGTATTAATTACCCTCCTGTTAATTCAAAGTAAGTTTCTTGCTCTCAATCACTGTCAAATCTAGATCTTTCTATAATGATTTAAAGCTCATACTCCTTCCTCTGTTCTACACTGGCAAAACTGTTCTCTGACAATAAATACATATATTTGCTTTAAAATTATATACCTCAAAATATATCCCCTTTTGTTTTGATGCCATAATACCAGCTCCAAGTTTGATCCCAGTGCATCTCAGGTGTCTCATATTTGATACATCTTATTTTTTAGCTCTGAGAAAAGATTTTAACTGTCATTATTGATTCTGTGTGTACTATATTACATTATATGCATATTCCACATTATTAAAAAGTGACACTATTATATATTTTTAAATGTGTCATTTTCACATTTCATAAATCAGTGCTTGAATGAGACAAAACTTCAGTTTATCATGACACAAAATATTAACTAACACAGTAAAGGCTAAAGAGAACTTGGTTTAAGGGAAAAACAAAATCATACATTTATATTAGAATTACAGGAAGAAAAAAAAGAAAATCAATATCTAGGATGATTGCAACTTGAGCAAGGAATGCAGTTTGGCATTATGAACAATATCCAGTGGCTCATTGCCGCAATGGCATGTAGGTTTCCAGCGGCCAATTGACTTGCATAGTTTATTTTGGCCTATTAGATAGGTACTCTCTCTCTAGTTTTTTTAAAGATATAATCATTAGGTTTTTTTCAAAAGGCTTTTGATAATAATTCAGGTAGCAGAAGTTATGGATATGATTTTGTTTCCCATTTACATCTTCTAATGACCTAGGATAATAAATTAGAACTTAAGATTTGTGCTGCATTTTACATTTTAATGAGTGTAAGTATTGGAGAGCTATAGAACGTTATGAACACTTTCTACCTTTATTTTGTTAACTATGGCTGCTGTGCTTGGTAACACAGTATGGATAGTATGGTGGTGAGAAAATCTTGAAAGATATCTGACAGATTGGACAGAAAGAAGCAAAAGAGACCAGATAGGTCAGGGAAACATGGCAGATGATATTTTGAAAAAGTGAGACAAATCCAGAGTGCATCAAGTAGTTTGCATAGGGTTCATTTGTTAATTGACTATTTAAGGCTATAATAACATTTTATATATTTTATATAGCTAATAAAAATTATTAAGATCTTTCATTTCATATATATTTAATCAGCTTTGCACTTAAAATCATTTTACATTATATCAGTTTTCAAATACTTAACATTGTATAAAAGTAGAACAAAATCATAGGACTGCAAAAACTTTAGGTCTTTTCTAACACTGCTTTTTTAAAGACGAGGAAATTGATGTTCAGACAATTCATTTGAAGAAAAAAGTACACACATTTCCACATGTGCTCTCACGTTTGCATGTATGCTCTTGTGCTCTCTGCACATACGCACACGCAGTCATGCAGATGCACACACACGGACAAGTTGCTGGATTTACATATAGATGAACATTGTGAACACTTGTATAAATTAGAAAAAATCAAATAGATGTTAATTGAACTGTTAGAAACATTTTAACTTTTTCTCTTCAAAAAGGAGAAGAAAAATTTACTTCTAAAGTCTTAAAACTTTAAATGAAGAATTGTATGAAAATTAGAATTTGAACATAAAAAAGTTCTAAACCGTTTTAACTCATTGAGGTAAAAACATAGATGTCTAATGATTTGAGGGAAAAGAACTATTTTTTTTTTTTTTTGGAAAAGAACTATTTTTAAACCTCTGAGAATTATGATTACAGCAAGATAGCTAAATTGACTAGCAAAGTCAGAATTCCTCCCAATATTCTTTAGATATTGAGGTTTAATCCATGCCTTATATTTGTCAGCTTTGGATTTTTAATATATTTATATCAAAGAACTAGTCAGAGGGATTCTCTCTATTTTAAGTCTATGAGAACCATCACTACCATGCCCTGACAGATGTTAAAGAACGTCTGTGGAAAGAATGTCAAAAACCTCTCCTAAGGAAAGTCTTTAAACCATGTCTTTAATAAAGAAATGCAAAACCAGATTTAATTGCCCTTTTCCTAAACAGCTCAGCCATGCAGGCTCATTTACTGCAGCATATGGTCCGAGAAAGCACACAGTGGAAGAGAGCAGTCATGGTGAAGGCTGGGATTGGATCCGTTTAGCCTGGAGTTCACAAAGATCACAAGGAGGCAAGCACTTGAAGTTAAAAGAAAGAAACGTACCAAGCAGTAGAAACACAGGCTATTTTTATTTTGAATGTGCTCATTGGAGACATCCTATTTGCCTTTCAAGACAGCAGTATTCAGTGGTTTTCATATGAAATATAAGATTTCTAAAAAACTACTACCTGGAATGTTCTTCCTAAATAAAAAAGTAAAAAAAAAAAAAGAGAGAGAGAGAGAGAGAATTGTATAAAGCCATGGAGATTTTTTTCCCGATGTTGTTATTTGTTAGCACTGAAAGTAATCATTTTTCTAATGAGAGAACAGTTAAAATAATGAGTTGGATGACAGCAATGTGGCCTACATTTTATTTAAAAGGAAAGATAGTATAAAATTATATGAAGTGGTAAATTCTTACCACCCCTAGGGGATTAAGTTTATAGTTCTTGCAAGAAGTCACAGGTAATTGAGAACTTGAGAAAAGGAAGAGGTAAAAGAATCTGTGAATCCTTTCTTACCACTTTGCAGCATTAGGCAAGTTATTTCACTTCCATGTATCTTAATTTTATGCCTGTAATAATGGGGAAGCTATCTTTCCAGAGAACTTAATTATAACCTCAAAATATCTAATAAGACAGTTCAGTTGCTATAGGTCTAGTACAATGTCCCAATAGAATTGAGGAAGAGCACCAAAGGTAACAGGAAAGAAATGTTTGAGGGGTTAGTAATGGCAAAGAAGTATCAGACTTTATCATTCCTAGATGTAATTAGTGATATTTGTTGTAACATATTTTTTTTTTAAGATTTTATTTATTCATGAGAGACACACACACACAGAGAGGCAGAGACACAGGCAGAGGGAGAAACAGGCTCCATGAAGGGAGCCCGACGTGGGACTCGATCCCGGGTCCCTCAGGATCAGGCCCTGGACTG
This sequence comes from Vulpes lagopus, assembly GCF_018345385.1. Taxonomy (NCBI): domain Eukaryota; kingdom Metazoa; phylum Chordata; class Mammalia; order Carnivora; family Canidae; genus Vulpes; species Vulpes lagopus. The sequence goes on from NC_054832.1 coordinate 53,129,199, forward strand.
AAGGCGGTGCTAAACCGCTGAGCCACCCGGGCTGCCCAACATATTATTTCAAATTGCTATTTTTCCTGCAAAACTAGCCTTTCTGCCACAATGTATATTTACATTGTGTTGTGTTGTTTATGTATTGTAGGACAGGTATGCTTACTTGTCAATTTGAAATTGTCTAGAGCTGCACTTTGATGTGGCTTTTTAAATTTTAAATTTAAATTAATTAAGTATAATTTAGAAGTTTAGGGGACGCCTGGGTAGCTCAGTGGTTTAGCGCCTGCCTTTGACCCTTTATTCATGAGAGACACAGAGAGAGAGGCAGAGACACAGGCAGAGAGAGAGAAGCAGGCTCCATGCAGGAAGCCCAATGTGGGACTTGATCCCTGGACTCCAGGATCACACCCTGGGCCAAGTCAGGTGATAAACCGCTAAGCCACTCAGGCGTCCCAAAAATCATGTATTTTAGATGACAAGTATAAAGAGGACTGATCTTCTACCAATGCAAGGAGTAGGCCAAAGGATAAATTATAAAGAAGATACACTTACCACATGTAGCAGAACACAAAAATGAAATGGTGGTATTGTTTATGGTGATGTGATTTTTCTGAGACAGTGAACATTCTGAACAAAGTCTTCCATTCATTTACATAGTAATCACATTTTTGGAAATTTAGTGTATACTTTAACTTTTATTTAAAAAAACAACTTTTTATCTTTAGCAGAGCTAGTTCTAGGCTTAGATTAGTAGGTTTTCCACCCACATGGGTGTCTAGCACAGATGTAGGGCAACTTTGTTGTGCAGAAGAGTTCTATATCTTACAGAATATCTACATTCTACCCACCCTCTGCTAAATGTCAGCCTGATCATTGTGACCATCAAAAAGTACCTGTAAGCATTTCCAACACATTTTAGAAAAGCTGTGCTGAGCTGGGAGAGCCACTCTGGAAAACAGTATGGAAGTTCCTCAAAAAGTTGAAAATAGAGCTACCCTCTGACCCAGCAATTGTACTATTAGGTATTTACCCCAGAGTTACAAATGTAGTGATCCAAAGTGGCACCTGCACCCCAATGTTTATAGCAGCAATGTCCACAATAGCCAAACTATAGAAAGAGCCACAATGTCCATCAACAGATAAATGGATAAAGAAGATACAGTATAATAGAATATGATTCAGCCATCAAAAAAAGAAAGAAAGAAAGAAAAGAAAAAAAGGAAAAGAAAAGAAAAGAAAGAAAAGGAATCCTGCCATTTGCAACAATGTGGATGGAACTAGAGGATATTATGCTGAGTGAAATAAATCAATCAGATAAAGACAGTTATCATACGATTTTACTCATGTGGAATTTAAGAAGCAAAACAGAAGAGCATAGGAGAAGGGAAGGAAAAATAAAACAAGATGAAATCAGAGAAGGAGACAAACCATAAGAGACTCTTAATCATAGGAAACAAACGGTTGCTAGAGGGAATGGGGTAACAGGGTGATGGACATTAAGGAAGGCGTGAGATGTAATCAGCACTGGGTGTTACAGAAGACTAATGAATCACTGACCTCTACTTCTGAAACTAATAATACATTATATGTTAATTAATTGAATTTAAATTTTTTAAAAAACCTGTGCTTTATGCTGGGCCCAGTTTTCAAGACTATGGGCCCATCCATCTTCTTAAAATAATCATCTTAAGCCTGTTTCTTTGTTGGATACTTTTTGTTGATTTATCTTTTTCTTCCATATTTTTAAAATTGAAAACATAATGCTACTGTGGATATGATTCTTCTTTTAACACCTGTCCTTATTCATTCCTAATAGGTTAGACTTAATTTAATTGACCATAGATAATAATATTATTTTCTTTACTAATTTATTATGGACTTTTATATCCATGAGAAAATGAAGCTTTATGGCTTTGAGCATTAGCTCAGTGACCTTGTTCAGTGAAGTCCTAGGTTTCCTTAAGAAGCACTTTGGAAATAAATCAGAAGTAATTATTACAAGGCCATGATGTGTCCATAAAATGAGAACTCATTTCTTTTACTTCAAGAAAGATAAACAGATTTAAAATCTAGAGTGGGGCTGCTTAATCTCAGAGGTCCATGGATAGCCTTCATGTATCTGTGAACCCCTTTCACATTGTAGCAAAATTTTGTTACGGGTATTTGTGCAATTTTGGAAGATTTCGTTGATACAGTCAAAGGAATGAGGAAAAACTAGATAAATAAAAGAATAATAAAACCCCATTATAAAAAGAAGAGATAGATTCAGGTTTAGAAAATCATGAGGGACGCCTGGGTGGCTCAACAATTAAGCATTTGCCTTCGGCTCTCGGCATGATCCTGAAGTCCTGGGTTTGAGTCCCACATCAGGCTTCCTGCATGGAGCCTGCTTCTCCCTCTGCCTCTCTCTTTGCGTCTCTCATAAATAAATAAAATCTTTAAAAACAAACAAACAAACAAACAAACAAATAAATAAATAAGAAAATCATGAAAGGGGGCAGTTGATTAGGTTAGAGGTTAAGGCTGCTATTGAATTTAAAATGAAGCTAAAGATTGCTTCTTGGAAGAACAAATTATGAATCCATAGAAATTGTTATCTTCCTCTTCTAAGAAATGGTGTGTGCTAAATATATAAGTAGATTTGTCAGAGGCTTACCTCCATCAAAAGTTAATGAAGCAAGAGGGATAGCAGACAGGCAAAATGAGACACCTTTCCCTGCACCTCAGTCTTCCTGAGCCCCTGCCAAAAAGAGTATGAGAGTAGATAAATCACTGTGACCCTTTTGTGACTGATGGTATACGTGGCTTTCTTGTTTCTAGTTATGTTGTGGTCAGTGCTGGGAAATGCGGACCACTCAGTGTGTAGTTCTCTGAATTTCACTGGCTTTTGTTTGGAGCTGTTTTGTCTCACATCCTCATTGGAAATTCAACATTCATTTCAAAAGAAATGGTTTTCATTTTTGTAGAATATTTTTGTTATATTTTAAGAGAAGAGTGTTTATACCATGAAAATAAATAAAATTTGAATCAAAACAAATATGGGAAGAACCCCCCCACCCCAATTTTCCTTCTGTCGGAATCTTTTATTGATTCAATTATAACTGGATTAGAACTGAAAGTGCTCTTGTACTCTCCATCACCCAACGTAGAGTATCAATTTTTACTGGATTTGTGTTTATGATGATGATGGTGAGCGACAGTGATAGCTAACATTTATGAGTACTTATAAGGGCTTGGCATGAGTTGATTTATTTCATGCTCATAAGAACCTAAGTCATGGGTATTCCCATTTTACAAATAAGGACACTGAAACAGAGATAAAGTAGCTCAGAGTTGTATATTTATGTGATAAAACTGCACATGTCTAGTCATCTGGCTCCAGAGCCCACATTCTCAATCACTACATTGCCTTCTCTGGATTTTTATACCTAGGCCAAAATCTTTGAATAAAGTGACCATTTAAAGGCTGCATAAACAATCTGGGAAAAGACTTTACTGGCATATTCATTTTAAATCTTGTTATGTGGAACAATGGAAACCCAAATGAGAAGACTAAGCAGTATTACTGATTATCAAAGAAGTTTCACCTAGAATTATATTGGAAGAAGTGGACTTCTCAGAAATACATTAGTTATTTCTTTTTCTTTTTTTAATTTAATAAAGTATTTCAAAGTTAAAGCAAGAATAAACTCCATGTTAATTGTATGGCTGCTATTTCTGTTGGAGAAGTATGCTAACCTTTCCATGTCCTGGATATTCAGTGCAAGCAAGGCAGCCTCACTCCAGGCTATCAGTGAGCTTTGTTCAAGCGATTCTTTTTAGATGCATTTGTCCATGATATATTCCTAACTTTTTCTTTTTTTCTATCTAAATTACCCTCAGAGGCTGTTGTCACTTATGGAAAACATCTGTTACTCTTGAAGCTCATTAATGGTGCCCACAAAGTTTTGTCAGAGGTCCTCATTTCACGGGCCTTTTGTATTTATGTAGACTATCCTGTCCTCCTGCACTTGATTGTATATTAACAAAGATAATTCTAAGCCAGATTTTCTCCAGTGGTGACGAGAGGAGCCTGAGTCAGAATCACCTAGGAAGCTTGCTAAAAAGGTTAGGAATCTTAGGAATTCTTAGGAATCTAAGTCCCACCTCAGATTTGCTAGCTCACTCTCAGGGTTGCTTCCCTCCATTTGCCTTTTTTATCAGTACCCCAAGGTGTTTCTGATATACTGGAAAGTGTGATATACTGTTCAGAAGGCTATATTATGTGAAGTGTGTACATGGTACTGTAAGAGACAGATATGAAATCCCTGCCCCTAAGGATCTTACAGTCTGATAAAGGAGATAACACTTAAATGCAATTAGCTGTACTAATACAAAGTAAAAATGAAGTACCATAAAAGTAGAAATAGCTACTCAAGATAGCAGAAGTAAGAATTTTTTAAAGGTTCTGTTTTGTTTTATGTAGTACACAATGTGTATATTTGGATAATTCTTCTTTCAACACACATAAAGGCCTGCAGTTTGCTTTTCATCTCCATTTCCATCTCACTGGGTAATTCCCAGAATTTCCATACTTTTTAGAGATGAAGGCAAAGCTTTCATACTATTAAAAGCTATTGTATCTGAGGGACATAGTTGGTTAAACCATCTGGCTCTTGGTTTCAGCTCAGGTCGTGATCTCAGGGTTGTGAGATTGAGCCCTGCGTCCAGCTCCATCCTTATTGTGGAGTCTGCTTGAGATTCTCTTTCCCTCTCTCTCCCCCTCTCCCACTAGTTTTTTTCTTTTTCTCTTTCTCTCTAAAATAAGTAAATTTTTTTTTTTTTTAAAAAAAAGCTACTGCATATAAAAATGGGGACAAACTTTTGCCTTCCATAAATTACCAACCATACTGGTCACTCATGATGTTTCTGTTTTTATTTTTTAATTGGACACTTTCATCATTAATATGACACAGAACCACTTAAACTGAGAACTTCCTCTTCACTATGATACACCCAGAATTTTTGCCTCTAGTATTTGTGACATGGTCAACTGTATTTATGAAAAGTCACCGTTCATCTCCTCATGATTAGTTTATAATCTACCTATAAATAATGCTCCTAAAAATAAGTAAAAAGAAATAAGCCAACAATTAACAATGGAAAAAAGAAAGCTAACATTTATTAACCGCTATATGCTAGGCACAGTGCCAGGCAGATTTCAGAGAGGTTAAGTAAATATACCAGTCTACACAGCTGCTAAAGCCAAGAAAATAGAAATTCTAGATAATCTGTGACCTGGTAGCTTTTATCAGCAAGTGTCATGTTAATTTATTGACAGATGTTTGAGTACCTGCTGCATTGGTTCTAGAAGGATAGAGAGAGAAATAATAGTGCCAGATCTTGGGGGAGCATACAGGCTAATGAGAAATCAGAGACTTATATAGATAACCAATACAAGTATGTGAGGGGCACTAACATTTCCAGTCACGTGGTAAGCATTTTCAACATATTATCTCATTTAACCTTCACAGTGAACCTGGAATCACCATTGTTGTAGATGAGGAAATTGTGGTTCAGAGAAAGCAAGTTACACAGGGTTACCCAACTAGTAAATAGTAGGGCTCAGATTTGCATCCAAGACTCTTCATTCCGACAAGGAGAATGTCAAGGTTCTCAGCTGCATTTGATGTATTCATTCTATCTGGAACTTAAGATTACCAATGGATAGATGATAAGTTCAAGCAGTGCTGGCAATAGAAGCAAAGGTACAAAGGGAATGAAGTATGTGGGGATGAACATTAGGCCAAGATATGGAACCCATGCTGAGAAGCAAGTAGAAACATGAGCTCTGAGAAGATCACATTGGACCTCAAGCTTCAGCTAAGGGGTAACGAGACTCGAAGGGTTAAGTTCAAGAAATATCTGTTAAAGAAATGAACTAAACTTGTTAACTGGATGTTGCAGGAAAGGCGGGGAGGAGAGGTCAACACAAATCAAAGCTGATTTAATGAATTAACTGTGTGTCATGCTGTGAGGACAAATGAAAGAATCTATTAGAACATAGGTTACAGCTCCAAGTAATACAGAACATAGTGTTCAGGGCAGCCCGGGTGGCGCAGCAGTTGAGCACGGCATTCGGCCCAGGGTGTGATCCTGGAGACCTGGGATCAAGTCCCACGTTGGGCTCCCTGTGTGGACCCTGCATCTCCCTCTGCCTGTGTCTCTGTTTCTCTCATGAATGGATAAGTAAAATCTTTAATAAAAAAAAGTGGGGAAAAAAAAAGAAAAAATAGTGTTTAGCTTTATCTTGTCGATGCACTAACCTCCTTTTCCAAGTGGTTAATTCATATAGGATATGTCCTATAATTACTGTTTTCTAAAACTATACAGCTATGCCTCAATATTCTAAGATATCCCTTTATTTTTTTAAACAAAGATAGTAAGATCTTTGCTGTCAGATACACACTCATGTCTATGTACACGTAAATATACATGTAGAAGGATAAGAAAATATGACTGATTTCATTATTCTGCAGTTTTACAAAAGAAAGTTTACTTCTATAATCAGAAAGAAAAATATGTTTTTTAAGAAACGAAATAGCCTTCATGTTTACTTGATGGAGCATATGTAAATTCCTTTAGAATACCTAGTCAAATATTGTGTGGAGACTGTTCATCAGATGATCTACAAAAATCCTTTTCCAGTGACTTTTTTTGAGAACTGTGTTTCTTTACCTTCCATTTATATAAAATTACTTAATCTTAAAATTAACTTAGAATACTCAAAAGTGCACAGGCATACCTCAGAGATAGTGCAGACTTGATTCCAGACCACCACAATGAAGCAAATATTGCAATAAAGCAAGTCAAATGAACTCTTTGGTTTCCCAGCACATGTAAAAGTTATGTTTACACTGTAAACACTTTAGCCCATTAAGGGTGCAACAATAGCATTATTTCTAAAAGAGCAAGGTACAATTCTCCCTTGAACAATGCGATGGTTAGGAGCATTAACCCCCATGTAGTCGAAAATCTTGTATAATTTTTGACTCCCCAGAAACTTAGCTACAAATAGCCTGTGGTTGGCAGGAAGCCTTACTGATAATATAGTTAATTAATGTGTATTTGTATGTTATGTGTATTATATACTATATTCTTATAAAGTAAGCTAAAGAAAATGTCATTGGGACGCATGGGTGGCTCAGTCGATTAAGTGTCGAACTCTTGATTTTTCGCTTGGGTGGTAATTTCAGGGAGGTGAGATTGCAGAGCCCCACCTCTGGCTCCTTTCTGGATATGGAGCCTACTTAAGATTCTTTCTCTTCCTCTATCTCTGCCCCTCCCCTGCTTGCACTAGCACTTTCTCTAAAAAAGCAAAACAAAATAAAAGGAAAATGTTATTGAGAAAATCATAAGGAAGAGAAAATACATTTATAGTATTGGACTATGTATATTGGGGAAAAATCCACATATAAGTGAACCTGGGGAGTTCAAACCCTACCCAAAGGTTAACTGCATATGCTTCAATTAAAAAATACTTTATGGCTATTGGGACTACAGCAAAATAAAAAGCTTTTGCATGGTGAAGGAAATCATCAACAAAACAAAAAGACAACCTTGTGACTGGGAAAAGACATTTGCAAATGATATATCGGAGAAGGGTTAATATCCAGAACATGTAAAGAACTTAAACAACTCAGCACCAAACAAAACAAAACAAAACAAAAAATCCAAGATAATTTGATTTTAAAATGGGTAGAGGACCTGAACAGACATTTTTCCAAAAAGACATAGAAGTGGTAAACAGATCATCAGGAAAATGTAAATCAAAACCATAATAAGATGTCACTTGATACTTGTCACGGCTTGTATCAAAAAGATAAAAAATGACAAGTAATTTTGGTGAGGATGTGGAGAAAAAGGAGCCCTCATATGATAGAAATATAGAAAACAGTATGGAGTTTCCAACATTAAATATAGAAGTACCATATAATCCAGTAATTCCACTACTGGATATTTACCCAAAGAAAATGAAAACCCTAATTGGAAAAAACATATACACCTACCTGTATGTTTATTGCAGCATTATTTACAGTGGCCATGATATGGAAGCAGCCCAAGTGTCCATCAATAAAGCAATGGATAAAGAAGATGTGGTGGGTGTATGTATTAATGGATGGACCCAAATATGGACAGACCTAGAAAGTATTATGCTAAATTCAATAAGTCAGAGAGACAAATACCACATGATTTCACTTATACTTGGAATCTAGAAAACAATACAAATGAAGATAAAGCAGAAACAAACCCATAATACAGAGAACAAACTCATGGTTGCCAGAGTGGAGGTGGTGGGAACGGACAAAATGGGTAAAAGGGAGTGAGAGGTACAGGCTTCCAGTTATGGAATGAGTCCTGGAGTTAAAAGACATAGGGAATATAGCCAAAGGTATGTAGCATTGTATGATGACAGTCTTGGGAGTTAGCATTGTCAAATCACTATGTTGTACACCTGAAACTAATGTGACATTGTGTGTCAACTACACTTCAATTAAAAAAAAATTGTTTAATTAAAAAAACACTTTATTGCTAAAAACTGCTAAACATCATCTCAGCTTTCAACAAGTTGTAATCACTAATCACAGATCACTATAACAAATATAATAATAGTGACAAAGTTTGAAATATTGTGCAAATTATCTAAATGTGACAAAGAGACACAAAGTGAGCAAATGCTGTTGGAAAGATGGTGGCAATACACTCATTTGACACAGGGTTGCCACAAAACTTCAATTTGTAAAAAACGTAAAATTTGCAAAGTACAAAGTGAAGCACAATGAAACAAAGTATGCCTTGTATATTTAGATCTTTAAAGATTTTTGGATTTCAATCCGTAGCAATATTTGCACTCTCCTGCACCCTTTCATAATGTTGGTATTACACTCTTAAAATACTTGATTGAGGAAGAAGGCAAATGAGTCTAAGTTTTCATTTGGTATTATAAAATACGACTTTATTGACCAAGTGAACCATCAGGCATGTTATGGCTATCATTATACTTAATTACAGGGCAGTCAAGCCCCAACACTAAACATTTAGACTTTTTTCCATTTTGCTTTTGTAAAATTTCCTTTACTTTAAAAGAAGATTCTAACTTTAGAAGAAAAAATATGTATCTGAAAATCGTTTTTTCCCTTGATATCACTCTCTAATTTAAAAAAAAAATGAATGACATATTAAAATAAATGTCAGTTTCAAGAATTGACTTGTTTGCATTTTGGTTTGGGCTATGTTTTTATTTTGGTTATAAAATCTTTTAAAGTCCCCTTAAGATGAAAATTCTGATACAACTAAATTATTTTTCTGTCAAAAGCAACTATATCTCAGGTACTACTATAAAGCTCTTTTTAATAAAAGATGTATTAACTTCTTTATTTTGAGCCACCACATTTAAAATTAGAATTTGAGTTTTGTTTTAAACTACTTGTTCATACTGTAATATGCCAAATTCATGGAATTGTTTTTCCTACTATTTAGGAAATACCAGAAAGGAACCAGAGTCCGGCTGCGACTGTTAGATCTCGAACTTACGTCTAGGTTCCTGGGAGCGACCACAGATACAACTATACTTGAGGCGGATGCGATTCTCTTAGGAATCCAGGAGAGTAAAGACACAAAATCATAAGAGGAACATCATGAATAAGAAACAGACTTTGCTCAGTGCATTCCTTTTTGTTGTTGTTGAACCCACATATTCATCGAGAATGCAATTAGAAAATTGTGAATAAATGATTGAAAGAAGACATAAATAAAGGAAAGCTATAATTACAGCTGTTATTCGTTAGAATTTTCTTTAGCTGTTTCTCCCCTCCTCCCTCCTTTTACACTCACTTTCCTTTGTTGAGGTAATATAAACTGTTCCTAGGAATTCTGTTTTTCAATAAATATGTTTTTTTTTTAAGATTTTATTTATTTATTCATGAGAGAGAGAGACAGGCAGAGGGAGAAGCAGGCCCCAACGCAGGGAGCCTGACATGGGACTCGATCCCGGGACTCCAGGATCACGCCCTGGTCCGAAGGCAGGCGCTAAACTGCTGACCCGCCCAGGGATCCTCTCAATAAATATGTTTTGAGTACTTGCTGTGTGCATGGCACGATTCGAAACAGGAGTATACAGACTAGACAAAATTGCTTGCTTTGGGGAAATAGAAAATAAATGGGTAAAATATCTAGTATGTTAGACAGTGGTATGTGCTAGGGACAAAGTAAAGCAGGGAAAGCAGAGGACCTGAATAGACATCTTTCCAAAGAAGACATACAGGTGGCCAGCAGGTACATGAGAAGATGCTCGGCATCACTAATCATTAGAGAAATGCAAGGTAAGCCACAGTGAGATCACCTCAAACCTATTAAAATGGCTGTTATCAAGAAGATAAGAAATAACAAGTGCTGGTGAGGATGTGGAGAAAAGGGAATCTTCCTGCATGTTTGGTGGGAATTTAAATTGCTGCAACTACTATGGAAAGCAGTATGGGGTTCCCTCAAAATTTTACAAGTGGAAATACCATATGATCTAGTGATTTCTCTTCTGGGTATTTACCTGAAGAAAACAAAACTACTAAATTGAAAAGGTAGCTGAACCCCCATGTTCTTTGCAACAGTATTTACAGTAGTCAAGATGTGGAAGCAACATAAGTGTCCATCAATGAATGAATAAATAAAATGTGGTGTGTGTTTACATATATAAAAAAATTAAGCCATAAAAAAGGAAATCTTGGCATTTGCAACAACATGGATGGACCTTGGAGATATGCTAAAGAAATAATAAGAAAAATAAGAGGGACGCCTGGGTAGCTCAGCGATTAAGTGTCTGCCTTCGGCTCAGAGCATGATCCTGGAGTCCCGGGGTCGAGTCCCACATTGGGCTCCCTGCATGGAGCCTACTTCTCCCTCTGCCTGTGCCTGTGCCTGCCCCCCCCATCTCTCATGAATACATAAATAAAATTTTTAAAAAAGACAGTATTTTATCTTGCTTATATGTGGAATCTGAAGAAAAAAAACACACTGATGGATACAGAGAACAGACTAGTGGTTGCCAGAGGTGAGAGTAGGGTGTGCAAAATGAGTGAAGGGAGTGGAAAAAATACGTACTTCATACTTTAAGCTATAGAATAAGTCATGGGATGTAATATACAGCACGGTGGCTCTAGTTAGTAATATTGTATGTTTGAAAGTTGCTAAGAGAGTAGATCTCAAAACTTTTCATCACAGACGAGATTTTGTAGCTATGTATGGTGATATTAACTAGATATTTTACTGATCATTTTGCAGGAAATATCTATGTTGTACACTTAAAACTAATATGTTATATGTTAACTGTATCTCTAAAAAAATAAAGCAAGTAGTGGGATTGTGAGGTGTCAGAGTGAGAAACTGAAATTTAAGTTTAGTGTCAATGGAAATCCTCACAGAAAAATCTGCTTTTTTGGAATGTATAATTTCTATTTTAACACTGATAGACTATTTAGAGAAAGCTCTTGGGGCATCTGAGTGGTTCAGTCATTTAGGCATCCGACTCTTGGTTTCAACTCAGGTCATGGTCTCGGGGTTCTGGGATTGAGCCCCGCCATCGGGCTCCATGCTCAGTGAGGAGTCTACTTGAGATTCTCTCCCTCTCCCCGTCCCCATGTTCACATGTGCGCCCGCACTCTCTCTCAAATATAAAATCTTAAAAGAAAAAGCTCTTCTAAAAACTTACCTTTTTAATTGACACATGACATTGTATCAATTTCAGATGCACAACATAATGATTCAATATTTGTGTATATTGAGACATGACCACCACAATAAGTGGTTAATATGTCACCTTACGTAGTTTCTAGGAATTTACTTTTGAATAATATTTGAAGGAAATGGAACTAGCCCATGAATCTCTGGGAAAGAGAATTCTGATAGAGGAAATGGCTAGTGCAAAGGCCCTGAAGCAGGACTGTGCCTGTACAGCTTAAGAAACAGGGAGGAAGCCATTGTAGCTGAGTGTAAGAGGAGTAGGAGATGAACCTGGAGGGTAGAAGAGACCTTGTAGGTCTTGGTATGGACTTTGGCCTTTATTTATTCTGAGCTGAAGGGTCTTTGAGAAGTCTGAGCAGAGGAAGGATATACTCTGACATAATAGCAGGATCCTGAGTAGAATGAAGATGAACAACAGCAAGATCTATGGGGAGACTTGCGGGTAATCCAGATGAGAGGTGATGGCAGCTTGCGTGAGTGTGGTAGCAATCTGGATATATTTTGAAAGTAGAGACAGTGGTATTTCCTAACACTGGATATAGATTATGAGATAAAGAGAGCAGTGAGGAATGATAGCAACATGTTTGGCCTGGGCAACTGGAAGAATGGAATTGCTGATAAACAAGATAGGGAAAAGCAGGAGGGACTATCAAGAGCTCAGTTTTGAATATTTTTAAAAAATATTTTATCTATTTATTAGAGTAAGAGCATGAGTGGGGTAGGGGGATTGGAGAGGAAAGGCAGAGAGAGAAGCAGACTCCCCACTGAGAAGAGAGCCAGACTTGAGGCTCAACCCCAGGACCCTGAGATCATGACCTGAGCTGAAGGCAGCCATTTAACCAACTGGTGCCCCCAGTTTTGAATATGTTAAATCCGAGTTACCTATTAGTCATCTAAGTGGAGATGTTCTGAGGCAGTTGGCTATATGGGTTTGGAGTTCATGGGAGAAGTCTGGATGGAAAATAGAAACTTATACATCGCAAACATTCTCTCATATTTCACAATCTGTGTAGCTCAAGAATCCAGGCGCTCCGACCAGGCACTTTTGTGCTTTGTGGCATCAATTGAAGTCCCTCAGAGGTATCTAGCTGGCTGGTCTAGGAGGGTCCAGACAGATTGACTCCCTCATCTGGTATTTTGGCAAGGTTGGCTCTGTGACCAGAGCACCTATGTGCAGCCTTTGTAGCATGGTATGTGTCAGGGTAGTCAGCCAGTGGTGGCTGGCTTTTCCCAAAGTGAACATTCCAGAAGAGTTGGAAAGAAACTACATGGCCTTTTCTACCTAGCCTGGGAAATCATGCCTCGTCACTTCACTCGCTGGGTTATAAACAAGTTAATAGACCAGCTTGGATTCAAGAGGGAAGGAATGAGCTTCCACTTCTTAATGGATGCGTGGCAGTGTCACACTGTAGGAAGCCACACAGGATGAGAGAGATCTTTGGAAAATGGTTGACCATATCCCTCTATGGCTCACACCCAATAATAACCACCACCTCCAGAAAGGTCAGATCCAAATTATAAATGCCTTTTACTCTTTGTCCTCCCTGCTCGCTTCACTTGTATGCTCAATTGAACACTTTTTCAAAATCTTTGAGGCTTCAGTCCAGTGACCTTCAATTTTTCACTCTTACCATCTCCTTCATGTTCACACTATCCTAGCTTTAAAGTCCAGAGTGCATGCAATGATTATTTCCTTGCAAATCAAGTCTTCTTAAGCCCCATCACCTTGATCCCTCCTTTTCTTAGCTGGCAAAACTCTAACCTTACTTCAATCTGTCAACCTCATATCTGCACCTGAGGAGTTCACCGTTTGGGGAGAAATGTGCAACCATATTGATTGGTATTGCTTTAAATCTGGAATTCCAGATTTACATACCAAACGAACATACACATCTTCACTCCCAAAGCCTCACTAGGACTGCAATAAGGAGTGGTGGTTGGGTGGGTGACAGAAGGACAGGCACATGAGAACGCCTCACACACAAAAACCTCAAGTAGAAAATCAGGGAAAGAAAACAATAAAACTTTGCAGTCTAGAAAGTAAATGGATGAAAAGCAATTAATTTAGAACAGAGAGAGAGAAATTCTGTGCTGGCAGTGGGGAAGGTGGAGAACCAACCTGCTTTACTGCAGAATCCTCAGGATGTTCAGTAAGTGGCAGATTACAGATCTGGGAGTGAATTGGGGGAGGGGCAAATGACAAAATAAGGAAGACTGGGTAAAAGCTATTTGCGAAATAACCCAGATTCCTTTTTCACTCTCTTCCAATGATGCAACTGCCTGCCTCCACCCAAAGTGACTTTCTCCAATGTCAACAGAAATCTGGCAATTTCGTGTTTAGATTCTGCTGTCTTTATGGGAGGGGATGAAGGTGAATGTGTGTTACAGAGGCAGGCAGAGTTGGGTGTAAAGGAGTAAGGTGAATGCACATCCACGAACGCACCAAACCAGACTATTTCACTGTACCCTGAGATGTGAAAGGCAAGAGGAGTGTTGTCTCAGTTGTAGAGGAGGTATGGTCAAGAAAGAATCTATACCCTCTGATGCTTCCGATCCTACAACCAGACCCTATATTCATTCCTGTTTTCAAAGGCTCATCACCAGAAAATGCCTTTTCATCTCTTATGACTACCAGTCTAAAAGCTAGTTGTTGGTTTTTTTAAGATTATATTTATTCATGAGAGACACACACAGAGAGGCAGAGACACAGGCAGAGGGAGAAGCAGGCTCCCTATTGGGAGCCTGATCCGGGACTTGATCCCAGGACCCCAGGATCACAACCTGAGTCAGAGGCAGATGCTCAACCACTGAGCCACTCAGGTGCCCCTAAAGGCTAGTTTTTAATCACTCAAGTTCCCAGTTATACCGGGTTGAATGGTGCCTCCCCCAAAATTCATGTCTGCTCACAACCTATGAAGGTGATATTTTTTGAAATAGTCTGTGGATGTAATCAAGTTAAGATGAGGTCATGCTGGATTAAAAGTGGGTCCTAAATGTAATATGACCGTTCTCCTTATAAGAAGAGGCAAATTTAGACACAGAGACACAGAAACACGGGGAGAATGTCATGTGACAACTGAGGCAGAGATTGTAGTTAGGCTATCACCAGCTAAGGAATGCCAAGAATTCCTGACAACCACTAGAAACTAGGAGAAAGGTATGAAAACAGATTCTCCGGCTGAGGTTCCAAAAAGGGAACAACCCAATGACACTTTGATTTCAGACTTCTGACCTCCCAAACTGTGAGAGAATGAAGTTCTGTTGTTTTAAGTCACCCAATTTGCGGTAACATGTAATGGCAGCCCTAGGAAACTGATACTCCAAGCATATATGAGAAGCTGGATGCCAGGCACTAATTTCCCAGCCTCACTCAGAGAAAGCTATACAGTGCTCCTGTGCTTTGACCCTACGATCCTATTGACAGCCTGTATTGTACCTCTAGTTCCTCTGCTCCATGTAATATTCTTTCTTGCTTCACTCCTTTATAGAGCATGTCCTCCATTTGCAGCCTTGATGAAAATCTCCATGAGGATCTTAACCTAGAGAATCAGTCCCCGCAACCATCAGTCACCTAATTAAAATCACCCAGGTTGAAATGTCCAAGAAAATCAGTTTTCAGTGGACAATCTTTGTTCCTTCCATATTAAAGTAAGTATTTGAATCAAGTCAATGCTCTTTTTATAAGTCAGCTAACCGTGCCAAACAAGTGAACAGAAAAACTATCTCATAGCTTTTGTGTCGGCTCAGGTCCTCTGGGAGGCAGACGCTAAGAGTAGGAAGGGAAAAAGGCCCTGTGAGGGATAAAGGGTAAAGAAGCAAGATTTTATAGATCTTAAGGCAAGATTTGGTTGTGTAGACATCTATATATTCCTTAGCAGCTGATATCTCTCTGATTAATCGAGAGATTATGTCTTTGATCAATAAAACTTTAAAAGAATTTTCTCTAATATCGACCATGGTACATCCTTAGCAAAATAATAGATTATATTTTCTGTTTCCCTGAAATTCTTTTTAAATACTAAACCTGACCTATACTGGGGAAAGCATTTTGTGTAGAATTTATATAGATGGAGAGATGCGAGGGAGAAAGGTGACAGCAACAGAAACAGTATGCAGAATATGTGGTGATTTGGCATGTTTGCTAATGCTGGTGTGAACTGACTGCACAGAGATTTTGTGGTGGAAGGGGGAGGCAAGACACCACAGGAGAGGCCATGGGCACGGACACAGGGTTTGGAGAACGTAGGAGAATAACCCCGTGCCTCTGTCTATCGCTCTGTGACAGAAGTGAAGAGTAGTGTTTTGTCCCAATATGCAAGTAAATCCTGCTCAGACCCTAGGACAGGCCCTGTCTTTCATCTGGAGGGACACAGAGTTGGAATAGGAAATCGACCCTACAAAGAGGACCTTACAGAGGGGATGGAGAAAACCTAACTTTGTCCGGACCTTGACTTGGAACCATCTAGATATGCTTGAGGGAACACTGGGGAAAGCAGAAACTGATCTCTGTCTTGAGGCAGGAGGGCAGAAACAAAGTCAAAACAGACCCTAGGGTCCTGGAAGGATGAGCAAGCCCTATCTAATTAGCCAAAGCTCTGTGTCTGTTTCCCTTAAAAACCATGGAAACCATAGAGTCTTCCTTGCACATGACAGTCTTTTCTCAAGTGGTCATCCAGTCCACACTGTAAACACCCATGACAGGTTACTTCCTA
This sequence comes from Vulpes lagopus, assembly GCF_018345385.1. Classification (NCBI taxonomy): domain Eukaryota; kingdom Metazoa; phylum Chordata; class Mammalia; order Carnivora; family Canidae; genus Vulpes; species Vulpes lagopus. Next base: position 53,145,665 of record NC_054832.1, read on the forward strand.
CCTCCCGAGGCAGGCTTATAGAGAATGATTTAGAAGACAACCAGTATAAAGTTCATTCACCTCACATGAGTAAGTCTTTAATTTCTGGTCTGCCAGAGGATCAAACTTTATAATCACTCTCCTTTTTGCTTTTTGTGGGATGTCTTCTCTGGTTTTTCTAGTTCTTGCTCCCTACCTATCAAGTAACATTTAAGTTAGAGTATGTAGAAGCTGATTATAGTATCCTTTTGATAGATTTTCCAGGACCTTTTTTGGTCCATCGGTCATTTCAAATTTCATTAACACCTGCACCAGAGGGTGAATGGGAAAGGGAAAGGTGTTAAACAAAGATAGAAATGACTAATGGACCAGACTTCTTCTTTTTTTCTTTCTAAACAAAATTACAGGCGTGGAATTACCCTAAATTGTCATCCATTTTGTGGTTCTGTTTGGAAATTTACTAGTATATTGGGCATCACTAAATATATCTAAAAGATAGTTAGGCAGTAACATAACTCAGACATACCATTATTCCTGAGCAATAAGCTTGCAGCATTTACCCACAGTCCTTGTCTCAGCTGCCTGCCTGAGTGGAATTCCCACTCCTTTTGGTATGGTTTTGAGAGTTGGGACATCATCTTTATCTATTGGCTTCTGTGGTATTTACTGCATCTAAAATGAAAGATTTTGCATTTAAATGTTGCCTGGAAAAGACACAATATCTTGCTTTCTTGTATTCATTCATTCGAAGTAATTATTGCTGTCACGGTCTCATGTGCATTGTTTCCAAACCATAATGATTTGAGACTTATAGAGCATGGTAAAAGAGTTGAATTGTTTTTTCAAGCAGGCAATTTTGTGAAGCAAATGGTAGTAATCTGAGCCACTTCTTGGTTTCTAAAGATTTCATCTATCCGCAGGATGATTTCAGGATCCATACAGTTCCTTACCTGGAGGTTAAAATCCTATGTTCAAAATCCCATTTTTCCATTTCCCACATGTAGAATGCAGGTGTGAGAATGTAAAATAAGTCAGGTTCATTCACAGAGTTTCCTACATCCTTTGGCTTAGAGCATCTCTGAGTTCTTTGTAATTAGTTTAAAAGAAACATGGGGGGAAAGTTATAGTCTTTTCAAATAAACTGTATGTTTCCCTTAGGAATTTATACTAAAATGTGTATTTATTTTTAAAAACCAAATGATATGAATATAAGAAATGCAATACTGGGTCAGCCCAATGGTCTAACCAGCTGTGGTTTCAAAGTTTCATAGTATTCCATTAATGTTGGCCTCAGAAGTTTGGGGATTTGTTTCAAACTCCCTGGGCTTTTTTTAATATGCAAATCTGTATTTACCATTCATAGGTTAATCTAAACCTTTCCTCAATTTACTTATATCTTCAATGTACATCAACTAAAGAAACAAGCTCCCCAATGGCAAGGGAACTACACCTTATCAATCCTGAGCTGATAGCAAGGGTTTTACTACAGGGCAGTGAAGAAATGAGATGAGTAATGCAATCTATCACAGTTATCCTCTTGGTCATAACTATTTACATCCCTGCCACATGCAAAATTCACTCAGTCCCATCCTATGACACTGTCTCCCACCCCCTAAATGCTCATTTAATCATGATATCTGCCAGAAGTCCAGGATCCTGTGATCATTTTTTCCCTAAGGATTTTATTTATTTATTTGCAGAGAGAGAGCACAGCAAGGGGAGTGGGAGAAGCAGGCTCCTCACTGAACAAGGAGCGCCACACAGGGCTCCATCTCAGGACCCGGGGATCATGACCTGAGTTGAAGGCAGATGTGCCTTCAGATGCCCCACCAAGAAAGAAAACTCTTAAATTGATTGCTTAACCAACTGAACCACTGAGGCACCCATAGGATCTTATGATCCTCATCAGTATAGGTCAGCTTTGTATTTAAAAATAATTATAGGGGGGCACCTGGGTGGCTCAGTGGTTGAGCATCTGCCTTTGACTCAGGTCGTGATTCCGGAGTTCTGGGATTGAGTCCCGCATGGGGCTCCCCACAGGGAGCCTGCTTCTCCCTCTGCCCATGTCTCTGCCTCTCTCTGTGTCTCTCAAGAATAAATAAAGCTTTATAAATAAATAAATAGATAAATAATATTATAGGGATATATGGAAAATATAATCTAGTATTTTTCTTTTTTTTTTTTTTTAAGGATTTTATTTATTTATTCATGAGAGACACAGAGAGAGAGAGAGAGGTAAAGACACAGGCAGAGGGAGAAACAAGCTCCATGCAGGGAGCCCAACATGGGACTCGATCCTGGGACTCCAGGATCACACCCCGGGCCGAACGCAGGCGCTAAACCACTGAGCCACCCAGGGATCCCCAATCTACTATTTTTCTAATGATATAGCATAAGCCGATATCTATTAGAGAAAATTCTTTAAAAATTTTATCCATCAAAAACATTGCAAACTCTTGAATAATTAGAGCAAGCTCAGCTGCTAGGGAATATGCAAATGTCTACCCAACCAAATCTTGCCTATAAAACTCTAAAATGTATTACTCAGTTGCCTGTCCCCAAAACATTTCCTGCTTTTTAAAATAGAGAATACCGAACAGGATTTAAAGCTTTCCTTGATGACTCAGGGCTACTATTATGGAAAACAATTTCATAATGATGTGATTTCCTAAGGATTTTTAAGGTGGGTAGAGCGGCTTGCTCCTTTGAATGGCCTCAGAACTTGGCAAAATTTTTTTTTAACTCGTTACCTATCACCTCCCTTTGCTTATCAGCTGATACTTTTTGCTTCTGTTGTACCTGCTTCTAGTACTTCCCTTGCTGCTCTTAATTGGTGTTACTCTAATTTGGGATTATATCCTAATTGACTCTCAACAAGTCTTCTTTTTTAGTTTTTCTGCCTTAAACATTTCTACCATCTCTTTTCTCTGCTGTCAGCTGCCACTTTTATTGGTGTCAGTATGCTTTTCTGTGCCTAACTTAAAAGCTTGTTTTATACTAGCTTCTGGGAGAGAATTGAGAATCATTGGGTAAATCTGTAGAAATGTGCATGAATTTTGCGATATCTGTTTTCTATTTCGGAGCCTTTTGTCCATTATTCTCAGAACTATGGCCGAGTTTCAGATGTTAAAAGTTGTGTGAACACAACTAGACCTGAAATGAAAGGTTTTAGAAAGAAAAATAAGAAAATAGACTATTTAAAAAATCAGTTTTAAGACTGTCCTAATAAAATTTCCTAGACCTTGAGTATCTAAACAAAATGATAGATGAAAGGATGGTGGGATTCATTGATTGTTTCTGCTTTGAAGCCAATGAGTGCTCTTTCCTATTCAATTGTAAGTATCTCCAAGAAAGGAATTGTTTTTTTACTCATTTTTGTATCTTCTGTGCCCAACAGTGTCCAACACATAGAAAATATTCATCAATATTTGTTGGGAGTAATTTGCTTGATCCAGAGGCCATAATTACAAAAGATTATCTGTCAGTAAGAGAAAGATTAATTGTTCTGCAATTCTGCTGCCTCAGGTAGAAAGCAGACGTCTTTAGCAATGAGATAAGCCCAAATCTCAAATCTCCTAAATGACCTCCCATTTCTCTCTTCCTGTCTTCCAGTCTTCACACCCAACTCCTCATCTCTACCACCCCACCCCCCAGGATTTCTGAGTAATGGTGTTTCACCACTTTGGTTTAGAGCTTTGAACAAAAATTAAAAAGTTGTGCTACATGAACAGATTTTATGCATACAGATTTCAAATATCTGAGTCTGGTTCATATCTCCTGGTAATTTTATAGCAAAAAGCTGGTTGCTGAGCCCGTGTCTACATGTTTAGCATTTTGCTGACCTATAGGGAAGGAGCAGGAGGTGACTATGTGTATGACTTGAAAGGATGCCTCATTATTTTATGTTAACTGTGCTCTTTTATTTCTCTGTTCGTACAAACATTAGAGTATTCACTGCATCACTGCAGCCAAGAAAGAATTTCTTGAGTCTAAAGACTGTGGCAGTTTGAGGAAACCAAAGAAGGGAATGCACAGAATTCCATTTTCCTTCTTTTAGCCTTCTGGTTTTTTCACAAACTGCATGCAGGTTTTACAGCCTACCAGTGCCCACTGCTTTCCTGCCTCTGAGTTCTTTTCCTTCCATCACTCATAGATATTGTTCACCCAAATGTTAATAGGCAGCTTTTACCTCAAGGATGCTGGAAAGATGGTTACATTGAAGCTAAACATTTGGCTCCCTGTCCAGTACCACAAAAAGTAGACCAGGGGTGCATCTTAATCAAATTTGTCCTCACAAAGAGAGAATCTCTGCATTTTGGCTTGAGAACCACTCATATGTCCCCATTCTCATAGTAAATCATGGCTTGTTAAACTTTTTTTTTCCATGTATATACACAAAACAGTGTCACTCAAACAGAGTGAAAAATCACATTGTCCACTCAGTAAAACTTCCATCAATTTCATCTGTTTCTTCTAGCCCAAGCCCCACAGATTAAACTGTGACATCACAGGTGAAATATTTCTATTTACCTAAGGATGAAAACACAAGCAATGGAAACTATGACAGAGGCCCAGCTAGACTCAAGCTCCTAACATTGGGCAGCCCTCTTATGTATGTTTTCATGGGAAAGTTCTAGGGATTTATTCATTTAGTTACTTATTAGGACTTAAGAATAGACAAGTAGAACTGCTATTTGCTCTGTCCACTCCAAGTTATAGTTAAAACAGCAACAGTGACTTAAAAAACATTTTCAACAGTCATCTATACTTTATTAGCACCAATGCTGAAAGCTCTCATAGCACCAGCTCTATGCTGAAAGCTACTCATTTTTCTGACCTCCAGTTCAGCTTAATGAGGCTGATTCCCCAAAGAATAGATAAGTGAAGGCACCGGTACACCTTGTTTTTGTGGACTTGAAAGTGACATTAATTATAAGTCATCACTTCCAGATGGATATTCTGGCCTCAGAATTTCTTTTCCAGTGGAATAGCATTCAAAGATAAAATATCTGTCTGGCAAAGGTAACACCTATCTAGATCTAAACCTATTACCCTTGTTATAGTGACACACAAAGTACAAAAGTATATAATTATCTTAGATTTATTAATTCCATGTTTCTGATATTTTTTAGTCCTTTGTTTTTTCTTTTAAAGGTTTTTTTTTTAATAAAAGATATTTGTTTATTTATTTAGAGAGTGAGTATGAGCAGAGGGAAGGGCAGAGAGAGAGGGAGAGAGAATCTCAGCAATGTGGGGCTCGACCTCGCGACCTGGAGATCATGACTTGAGTATAAATCAAGAGTCGGATGCTTAACCAACTGAGCCACTGAGGTGCCCCTAGTTAGTTCTTTATGATGCGTTGCCTCTGTGTAACCTTTCAAAGATCTTGTCTAAAAGGCACGAGAAGTATTATGAATTTTTTAAAAATGACATTTTTTTGCAGTACTTTTAGTATATTGAGGTCATATTAAAAGCCAGGAATATATATATATATATATGTATATATATATATATATATATTACATTCCCCTATCCTTAAAGCAGGTATTTCTCAAATAATGACTAAAGAATTGTTAAGTTCATTTGTATCCTATCACGGTCTACTTTTATATGAATTTTATTTACTAATTTAAAATATTCATTTTTAAGGATTTATATCCTAACTCCAGGAGAAAATGAGTAACTTATAAAAGCTCTACTTTCAATTAAATCAACTGCTGAGTCAGAGATTTATTTGTGCAATAGAAACCCTTCTACCTGACTCCTTTGGGACCCGAGTAATCTGGGTATATAAGCACCCAGATATTCCAGAAACCTTGTCTCCACTGACCTCATGTTACTGAGACTGCAGAATCTCCCAGTGTAGCCCGTCCCTGGAAACGCTTCCAGCCAACCTCTCTCTACCTCCCCACCTCTCTTATCCCACTTCCTGCCTCCATGTCATTCAAGCCCCAGACAGTCTGGCTTAACCAGCTTTCCGGGTAGGCAGGACTCACTACAGGCATTTCCATTGTAAGAAGTGCTTAAAGGAAACAAATAGAATAAGCAGCAAACGGTAATATATTTCACAAGCGGGTATTATATTTTCGATTTTTCTTCTGACTTGTTGGATTTCTTTCCAGTTTGTCCTGGTTTTTTCATTTTGGTTTGCCCATGTTTTAATAGTCTCAAAATAGCTTATCTTGAAATCTTGCCTTCCGTTTTGTATAGAACTCAGAAGGAGAATGGCGCCTTTCTGAAAAGCCAAATAGCTTTGTGTCATATTGTAACAAACAGAACCTTTACTTGGGAGCAAAGTATCACCATAGTTAAATGCTCTCCAGATGCCTGCTTTGCCACCAGAGTGTAAACAGATATTTTCCAGTCTGTATTTACCTCTTCAAAATGCAGCCCTTAAAAAAGGGGGTGGAGCATGAAGAGGTTCTTGCCTCTAAATATGGACAATCTGTATATCCCTCTATTTAAGGTGACTAAGAAGGATTAGAACCTGGCCTGTCATTCTGGAAACTCTATTGATCGGCTTGACACTGTGAAAGTTTGTCTGGTCTGTGTGGGGGGAGGTTGCAATCCCTGGATGCATTCTTGCTCCTGAGAGGCTTCCAGGGAGAGAGAATGACAAGTGAGAAACAAGTAGAAGAGCAGTTAAATGTTTAAATTAGCATAATTCAGTATGGGGATCATCTCTGATAATATCTCAATTCTATAAATCCTTAGAGCTCTCCACTATAGACTTTCCAGGAGCTCCTTTAATGACACTGTGGACGTAACATTTCATCTAGCACCAATTTCCGGGCTGAGGAGTAAAAGGGTGAACACAGCCCTGGTCTCCCTGAGCTTACACTTCAGTGGGGAAACAGATACTGTACACTTACTCTCAAAAATAAATACATAAGCAAAAATTTGCTAAGTTCCAGAAAGAAAAATCTCAGTCTACATGGGAATGTAACTTGGTTTAGATCAGAGGAATCAGGGGGAAATTGGGGATGGAACAAGCAGAGGAGTCAGACATCTAGTTAGAAACACTGACATGATGTGAAGACCCAGAAGCGTGTGATAATTTGGGCAGTTGCAAGGACTGAAGAAAATGCTAATATGCAGAGGTGTCAGGACCATCATGGGGCTAAGTCAACAATGATGGTTTCACAAATTGGACAACTTTGAAACTGCTTCTTTGAAGACAATGAAAAATTTGTAAATTTAATTTTTTAATTCGTTAATTAAATTAATTTAAATCAGTGCAATAAAATTACCACTTGGTTAAGGATAACCTAAAAATACTTGTGTGAGCTGTGTTCCCTAGGGATCGAGTTAAAGTGCAAGTAAGAGAAAAGCCAACAATAGTGGCTAAAGCCACAGAGTGGCTTCCTTTTCTCACACAAGGATGAAGCTAACCAGTGGCTGACTATGGATGGCCCAGAGTCTCTGCGATTTTATTGGCCCTTCCCTCATGACGACAAGGTGGCTACTTGGGCTCCAGTGTCAGTCACTCTCTCAACTTCACAGGGGGTGACAGGAGTCACGTGTGTGTCAGGAAAGCAAACTCTTGGAATTCGTTAACAGACTTCACATGAATATTATTGGTCAGAAGAGTGTCATATGGCCATTCCAAGTTGCCAGAAAAGAGGAAAGTGTTTTTCAAGCTGGGAATCAAAATTTCTTACTGTTAATAAGGAAAAAGGGTGAGTATGGATGTTGGATGGGCAATTCGTTGTCCTTGCAACTTAAAGTTTTTTAGCCTATTCTGTGGTTGAAAATGCTTTTTTCCCCTTGTCCATGCGAATGATTTTGTTACATGTGTTTTCTTTTTTACTTATTTTTTCAAAGATGTTTAAAAAGATGCATTTATTTTAGAGAAAAACAGAGAGACAGAGAGTGCATGGAGGGGCAGAGGGAGAGGGAGAAGAAGAGAAACAGACTCCCCACTGAGCAGGAAGCCCGACGCCAGGCTTCATCCCACAACCCATGGGATCATGGCCTGCACCAAAATCAAGAGTAGGATGCTCAACCGACTGAGCCACCCAGACACCCCTTGTTGCATATGTTTTAATAAATCATGACTTTGGGGAACGTGTCCTTCATCCCTTATATGCTGAAGAAGTCTGTTGTAATATTAACTGCAGTTAAACCAAAATGAATCTTCTTATGATGAATGCATTTGATTGACATTTGTGTTTAACACAGATTTGTTTCACTTAGGGCTGTATCTTGCCTATTCCATAAAACTGGAGCATCTGATCTGTTCTGCTCTCCTGTTAAAAGGGAGACAGTCATGTGTTGGCTTCTGTAGCCTGTCTGTTGTGGTTTGAGGGTGAAAGAAAACCAAGAAATAAACTTTCTAAATGATTTAATCAGTCCAAGATGTATACCACTTTCAGATCATCTATTGTACTTGTGTTTTAGAACTCTAGATTAGCTTTTCCCATCAGTATTTTCTGAGATCCTCATTATTTAACATCCTCCTAGATTGAACTTGAGGAGCCAAGGAAATGATTGGGTATGAATGGTAAAAAGCATGAAGTGGGTGTAGCTCAACCAGGCATCTGGATTGCCATGACTTACATCTTCATGTATTATTACAGCTGTTGTTGGCCTACATGGTTCTGTATGGTTTTTGGCACATTTTTTGCTGACAGTGCCCCTTTAGCACATACCCACGTATGGATATGTGTGATAGCTAGCCTATATGATAGCCCCCAATTATCTCTGCTTTCTTATATTCCCATTCTCATATAGTCCCTTCCCACATTGTGTCAAAGGTTGGTTTAAGTGACCAATAGCATAGATACTATTGCCTAAGACATAAAAGACAATTGTGGCTTCTGCTTGCTATCTTGGATGGATCACTCATTCTGGGAAAAGCTGGCTGCCGTTCTGTAAAGACACATAGGCAGCCCTGTGTGGAGGCCCATGTGATGAGTGAATAAAGCCTAGTGTGAACCTCAGCAAAGAACCAAGATGTTCTGCTATCAGCTGTGTGAATGGGCCAGCTGGGAAGCAGACCCTCAGCCCCAGTCAAGCCATCAGATGACAGAAGCTCAGGTTCATATGTCATGAGTGAACCCTGAGCTAAAATTACCCAGCTGTTCCAATATCCCTGATGATCCATGGGAACTGCGAAGTATTTGTTTGTGGTTTTAAGCCACTAACCTTAGGGTTATCTTTTTATGTAGCAATACATAGTATATCACATGTTTGTGCTTCCTACCCTGTGCCACCTCAGATACTGATGAGTGTTGGCTTGACCCAAGCATCTGCATAGATCAGGAAGTTAACACTCCTGAGGATGACCTTGACCAATAAGAGGGAAGTCAATGGATATATGGACTTGCTTCCTAGCTTTCAAGAAGACAATTCTGGAAGGCATTAAGTGGGCTTCTCAGATGGCCCTTGAGAAGCATCAAGCCCCTGCTTCCCATAGTTAGGGTGTTTCTCTCCATTGCTGTCCTACTCTCTTTGACCTCTCTTCTCCTCCCAAGAATTGCCAGATGATCTCATCTGCACACAAGGCCTGATATCAGCCCTTCCTTCAGGGAAACCCAGGCTAAAACCGTGAGTGTGAATAAATACTACATGCCCCCAGGACTGCGCCAAATGGGAATGTGAACATTTAACTTAATAGATGAGAGCAACGGGCTCAGCCTAGCTCAAGTGGAATGTACAAAAAAGAAGCTCATTTTATTGGAGGACTTCTTTAGCAGTATAATGCTAAATTCTTTCTTTTTCTTCTTTTAAAAAAAAAAAATGTGAGCATTTTAGATGATGTCAGCTTTGAAAGTTTCCTAATTAGACGTTTACATGTCAAGGGCCCTTATAAGCCCTTTTCTCTTGCCATTAATGAGGAATAAAATAGCTCCTGAAGAAAAAAGGTAAATTGTTCATATTGCATTCCTTGGTCCTCAGAAAAGAAAGCTCATTCACAATAGACATGATTGCCAAGTTCAGGCACAGTTAAGAAGTTCTTTAGGGCTTTGGTGTTCACAAAGGAAGCACCCCCACCTGCCAGCCTGCATGGTGGTCTGCTGAAAGAATGAGGGCTCATTTGAGAAGTATTTTAAGGATAAGGAATTCAAGCTTGTTTCACTGGATAGGGGTATCTTTCTTAGTCTCTGTCCACATACAGTCATTCTGTATATGGCATGTTTTGGGGTAACAGTGGAATGAGTTCTTTGAGTTTCACACCAGCCATAGAATTCTAACATGGTGGGAGACAAAGGCAGGTCTCTTAATGGGTGTTTCAATCCATTCGTCCCTTTCTGATGAAAAGAATTGTTATTATGCAGTAGGATTTCTTTTTCTTAACTAAAAGAGTTCTCTTGCATTAATCTAATTTCACCAACGATCTGAAGCCTGAAGGAGTACCTTAAAGCCATTTGACTTCAAAAATTAAGGAAGCTTTAAGGGCTGGATTCTTTTGGCCAAGACCGCATTCTTCACCTGCATGAGAGATGGTCTGCAAGTAGAGGACAGAACTTCAGTCCAAGTCCATTTCCACCTGACTCAAGCCCAAGCTTACGTAGCAACCATTTACTTTTCTTTTTTTTTTTTTTTAAGATTTTATTTATTCATTCATGAGAGTCAGAGAGAGAGAGAGAGAGGCAGAGACCTAGGCAGAGGGAGAAGCAAGCTCCCTACAAGGAGCCCGATGTGGGACTCGATCACAGGACCCTGGGACCATGACCTGAACCAAAGGCAGACGCTCAACCACTGAGCCAGCCAGTGTCCCTCCATTTACTTTTCTTAATCCTAACCAACCTTACAAGTTCAAATTTTAGAGCTGTGATGAAGCTAAAAGCTATTGTGGCCATGAGCAAAGTTTTACCATAAATTTGCATTTCAACATGAAGATGTCAGAATGAGGGACCATCAAGTGGGAATGAGACACAAGTGAGGACCACAACAGAGGATCGTGGACTTTGGGATTACAGAAACTGAAAACTTACCGAAGAAGGGCTATTGGTCATTCATTGAACATTTATGAGTGCCACTCAGTGCCTAATGCTAACCATGTAAAGATGACAAGGGCATGGACCCTAGCCTCAAGAAGTTCATCCCAGCAAAAATAGGACTTTGTTTTTTAGAAAAATAAATGATTCTCAGTTTGTATCATATGTGAAAAATTTTCAATGGGGTATTTGTAGACAAAGGACCCTCAGTAGAGTTAGAGATCCGTACGTTCCTATAAGATAATGTAATTGAAAGCTTTTTGGAGAGTCTGGCAAATGTGAAGTCTCCACCAAGTTAGGTGCATATAATGGCTCAAGGTCACGAATTCCAACTCAGTTATTTTCCCTCAAAACACAAAGCCTAGTTTCCTAGGACTTACTTGCTCTCTTCTTATCATTCAGTGTTGTCATCATGACCCCCACCTTTACTTGTTTCTTCTGCCAGCAGGGGACGGGGGGCTGCACTGGAGCTTGCCCATGAGCCAAGACCCATTGAGAGCTGATCCTTTTGACCAAAGTATCAAAGCAATCCAGCTGCGGATTAAGGAAACAGAAGGCTCTGAAGCTTTGGTTTAAGAGTCAGGTCGTGGAACTCTTTGAAGAGCTTGAGTTTTTGGAGAAAAAGTGCCGAGCAAGTTCCAAATGCACATTCATATTTAGATAGAAGACACAGAAATATAAAGCCACGTGACAGATTCCTTAGCAAATATAACAGCATACACATCTTAATGAGCAGTATATCCCTTGATGCAAGTTTCCATGGTAGACAAATGCTTATTTCAATTGCTCGAAGCAATTTCCTTTAGGAATTTCCTTGAAAGTTGGCAGAGCATTCTTTTGAATATCCTCAATAGAAGGAATTTTATCCTTTAAGAGAGGACTTAAGTTTTTGTTTAAGGAGTCAAAAAGCCATTTAAAGCCAAAAATGATGACCCCCCCCCCACACACACACACACACACAAATGATCAAGCAGAGAAGTATTGTTTGTGACTATAAAGTAATGAGGCTGGTTTTGGTGCATGGCCTTAAACTGATGCTGAGGCCACTCCACAAAAGCACCCCAAATGTTTTTTATAGCAAGTTACGTTAGTTTGCTAAGGCTGCCATAACAAAATATCACAGACTAGATAGATGGCTTAAACAACAGAAATTTATTTTCCCACACTTCTGGAGGCCAAAAGTCCCAGATCAAGGTGTTGGCAGGGTTGGTTTCTCCTGAAACCTGTCTCTTGGCTTGCAGATGGTCATCTTCTTGCTGTGTCCTCACATGGCCTTTTCTTGGTGTGTACATCCCTGGTCAGAGACATCCCTGGAGTCTCTTTGTGTTCTGCATTTTTTATTCTTATGAGGATAGCAGTCAAATTAGATTAGGGCCCACTCTGACACCTCATCTTAACCTAATCACCACATTAAAAGCTCTATCTCCAAACACAGTCACATTCTGAGGTACTTGGAGTCAGGGCTTCAACATATGAATTTGGAGGAAACATGATTTAGCTCATAATACAACTCATCTCTGAGAAAGTGTATAATCTTCCAAGTGCCCTCTTCTGAAAGACAGCATCATTTTTATGTGTAAGTACTGGTGCACTTTTTAAAAGGTAATTTACTTCCAACCTATGGATGAATGGATAAACAAAACGTATATATGTACAGTATTGCGCAGCCTTAAAAAGGAAGGAAATTCTGACACCGGTTACATCATGGATAAAACTTAAAGATACTGTGCCAAATGAAAGAAGACAGACACAAAAGGACAACATTACATTATTCCATCTATATAAGGTACCTAAAATAATAAAATACATAGAGGCAGAAGGGAAACCAGTGGTCACCAAAGGCCAGGGGAGAGGAGAATAAGGAATTATTGTCTAAGCGGTATGAGCTTCTGTTTGGGAGGATAAAAAAGTTCTGGAGATGAATGGTGGATGGTTGCACAACAATTTGAATGTACTGGCATCCCTGGCTGGCTCAGTGGTTGAGCGCCTGCCTTTGGCCCAGGGCATGATCCTGGAGCCCCAGGGTTGAGTCTCTCATCGGGCTCCCTGCATGGAGCCTGCTTCTCCCTCTGCCTCTGTCTCTGCCTCTCTCTATGTGTCTCTCATGAATAAATAAATAAAATCTTTAAAAAAAATTTTTTTTGAGTGTACTTAATGCCACTGAACTGTTCCCTTAAAAATGGTTGAAATGGCAAATTTTATGATGTTATGTATATTTCACCACAATAAAAAACATTAAAAAAAATAATCTGTAGTTGCTGGTCAAGAAATAGAGCCTAGGCTTTTTCAATAAATGTGGCTTAATAGGGCCTATCCAATGAAACAAAGGGTAAATGTATTGACCGAGGGGTATGGCCAACCCAGAGCTGCAAGAAGTGGAATCGTTGTAATTTAGTGTGTAGTGCTTTAATTCTTTCTGAGCAATAGTTATCTCAATCATGCATAATAATAGCATTTTAGTGACTTCTATTTTTGTTTTTAAGATTTTATTTATTCATGAGAGAAACTTACTCTTTTTTTAAATATTTCATTTATTTATTCATGAGGGGTACAGAGAGAGAGGCAGAGACACAAGCAGAGAGAGAAGCAGACTCCCTGCAGGGGATATGGGACTCAATCACCGGACCCTGGGATCACGACCTGAGCCAAAGGCAGATGCTCAGCCACTGAGCCACCTAGGTGCCCGAAAGGAATTTTTCGAATACAGTTCTCTATAAAGTAAATCTTTGACTTTCCTGAAGAAAGTTTTGATTTTTGAAGTGTCCAAGGCATTGCGATACAGCAATTCCATTCTGAAGGGGGTCTCATGGTATCCGACCCAAAGATGGCACCAAGCTTCAGTTAAGGTATATGCAAAATAATGAATATTAAGTCAGACATTCTAAAATATGAAATTATTCTATAGCAGCCACAAGGGCTTGGTTTTTGTTCTCTCCTTTTGACTCCTACCCCATTTCCATTAATATCAATGCATTAATCAATATCTGTTGCTGTTGAAGGTACCACAGCTCTGGATTTCAGAACTGTGCTGAATTTTTCACCTTTCCCCCATTACTAGTGGACCTTGGACCACACTGTGTCTTCTCTTTTCCAATTCATACCCCCAGCGGGACTGGACATAGAGATAGGGTCTTTAGAGGGTAAGGTTAAATGAGGTCATAAGGGTGTGGTCCTAATCTGAGGTCCAGGAGTGGGACCTCATGAGAAGAGGATGACGGAGTTCTCTTCCTGCCTTGTAAGGACACAAGAATATAGCTGTCAGCAAGCCAGGAAGAGAGTTCGCAGCAGAACCCAGCAATGCCGAATCCTGATCTGCTGATCCGGCCTCCATAGCTGCACGTTTCTGTTGTTCAAGCCACCCAATCTATGATGTTTTGCCATGGCACTCGAGCTGACTAACACAACTAGTTTTACCCTTTTTTCACTAGCTTCTCTGAATTTTGGGTGAATTTTGGGATCTTCCCTCTTGAGCACTTAAGAAACAGAAGCGCCTCTGATGAGGGTTAAACCCTCAAGCCTTTGAGAGACTCCTTTAGAGGAAAAAGCTAATGCAGGGTCCCTCTAGCGAGAAGTGAATATTGCTTCTACAAGCTGGGTTTCTAAAGGAATAGCTAACAAAAAGTAACATGCCTTCTCCCTTCTTGCCTCCCCTTCTGGTTTCTCTGCTGCTTTACCACATGCAAGATTGATTCTACTTTATCCGTCCTGGGTTGGTGGAACCCTTTGGAGCACGGAGTCAAACTTGACACCTACTAGCTGCAGCTTGGGCAACTCTCTGAACCTCCAGAAGCTTCCTTTACCATCCTAAGGTAGATTGTGCTGAGGAAGAAATAAGGTAATAACCTTATAAAGTAAAAACCCAGCTTGCAGCTGGGTAACTAAGTAAGAGGTGTTGCCCTGTGCTTATTACTAGATGTTGCTCCTTACTAGGTGCAGCTCCTTATTAGGTGCTGCTCCTTACTAGGTGCTGCTCCTTACTGGGTGCTGCTCCTTACTGGGTGTTGCTCCTTACTGGGTGTTGCTCCTTACTAGCTGTTGCTCCTTCCTGGGTGTTGGGCTCCTTACTAGGTGTTGCTCCTTCCTGGGTGTTGGGCTCCTTACTAGCTGTTGCTCCTTCCTGGGTGTTGGGCTCCTCACTAGCTGTTGCTCCTTACTGGGTGTTGGGCTCCTTACTAGGTGTTGCTCCTTACTGGGTGGTGCAGAGTCTGGGGCCTCTCTTTGGGAGGAGCCACGGTGTGCCCAGGCCCACCAGCTCTGCGCTGTTCCCGGGGTCATCTCACAGGTCAGCAAGTCCAGACACCACCCAGCCATTAGTCGCGACCCCTGGAGCCCCAAAGAGTGAGTGACGTTGACAGGGGCGAGGATCTCGAGTCTCTCCCAAGAGCTCAAGCCTCCGGGTCCTGGAGCCCCATGAGGACGAAGGTGAAGGCAGTTTGCGGGTGCGGGGGCCGTCGGGGGTCCTCGGCAGCTCCCCAGTCCGTGCGGGGGGAGCAGCAGGCGGGGCCCCGGCGGGCTGGGCTCCATCGAGGTGCTCCTGCTCGGCCTGTTGCCACGAAGGGCCGCAGAAGGAGCGCGAGCGTCCGACCGGCCAAGGCTGCCCGTCGAGGCGCACGTCCCCGGGAGAGCTAGCGGCCGCCGAAGCTGCTGTCCTTCCTCCACGGGGCGTCCTCGGGGCCCGGGGTCCGAGCTGCGGGTCGGGGCGCCGCGGCCCCGGGGCGGGCACCCCAGGCGGCGGGGGGCGCGGGCCGCGCAGGGTCCGGCTGTGAAAGAGCAGCGGCGGCCGGCGGGCCCCGCTCCCGGCTCGGCAGCCGCCGCCGCCCCGCACACGCGGGATCACAGGGGAGCTGACGTTTCATTTACCGACTGAGCGACTCTGAAAAAGGCCCCTGTGCCCAATTACCGCGGCGCGCAGCCTGCTCGGCGGCGGGCGCCCTCGCGGGGGAGGGGTGCGTGGGGCCCTCCGAGGGGAGCTGCCGGCCGCCGGCCCCGCCGAGCCCCGCCGCCACCCGCCGCCCCGCGCCGCAGGGGAGCGCCGGCCGCGCGCCCCCGAGCCCCCCCTGCGGCCCGCGCGCCCCCCGGGGTCCCCCCCGCGGCCCGCGCCCCCCGAGGTCCCCCCCGCGGCCCGCGCCCCCGGAGTTCACCCCCGCGGTCCGCGCGCCTCGAGGTCCCCCCGCGGCGGCCCGTGCGCGCCCCCACCTCCCCGCGCCCCTCCGAGCCCCCCCCGCGGCCCGCGCCCCTCGAGGTCCCCCCCCGCGTCCCGCGCACCCCCCACCTCCCCGCGGCCCCCCAGCCCCCCCCGCGGCCCGCGCCCCTCGAGGTCCCCCCCCGCGTCCCGCGCACCCCCCACCTCCCCGCGGCCCCCCAGCCCCCCCCGCGGCCCGCGCCCCTCGAGGTCCCCCCCGGGCGGCCCGTGCGCGCCCCCACCTCCCCGCGCACCTCCGAGCCCCCCCCCGCGGCCCGCGCCCACCGAGGCCCACGCCCCCCGAGGTCCCCCCCCGCGGCCCGCGCCCCTCGAGGTCCCCCCCGGGCGGCCCGTGCGCGCCCCCACCTCCCCGCGCCCCCCCCGAGCCCCCCCACGGCCACCGCTTCCCCCGGCGGCCCGCGCCCCCCCCGCGCGCCCCCCCGAGGCTCCCCCCCCAGGCTCCCCTCCACCCCCCCAGGCCCGCGCGCCTGCGCCCCCGCGCCCTCTGAGGGCACCGTCTCCCTCCGCGGGCCCGAGTGCAAGCGCCAGTCGTCTCCCGGGACCTCTTCTTCCCTTTCCTTTTTAACTTTTTTCCCTTTGCTTTTCCTTTTCCTTTTTCTCTTTTCCTTTTCTCTTTTTCTTGTTTTCTTTTCTTTCTTCTTTTCTATCCTTTTTCTTAAAGGAATGTGCCAGTAGCCTATGAGACTACCCAAAAAAAAAAAAAAAAAAGATGTATCAAATGAGGCTGGGTTTTGTATTTCGCCGCCCCGGGCCGCGGGCCTCGCCCCACGCCCGCCCCCCTCCCGCCCGCAGCCCGCCCGCCGGGCTCCCCACCGCCCCGGCTGCGTTGGGCCAGTTTCCTTTTCTCCGCTTGGAGACGATATTTGAGCCCGTAGCCGCGCTGCTGTGTATTTGCGAATTTATAACAAGGAAATGCTGCCTGCCACAGGTCACTGCACGTAAGCAGGCGGCCGCGTAATCAGCAGATCGGTTAACCTGTTTACCAGGCACCTGACAGGAAGGTGGCGTGGTCCAGGGGAAGGGACAATGGCCTGTATGTCGGGAGCCCCGGGTTAGGTTTCCAGCCTTAGCGCGGACTTAGCCAGCTCTGCTCGCTGTGCCTCACTTTCTCCATTCACCAGAGCCTGGATAAAGCCGCTTTGAGAAAGCTCCACTGAGGATTAGTGAGATGATATCTGTGCAGGGCTCTGCGGTTCTTGAAGGAAGGCGCTGTGTAAATACAACTTGCCGAGCTTGTTGTAATCATCACCGTTCTCGTGGCTATTAATCTCGACTTCCCTTCCTTGTCTGTTTTGGCATCATTATATAACCCGCTGTGTCTGTGCATGTGCCTTGTGTGTGCGTGTGTGTGTGTGTGTGTGTGTGTGTTTGGGGACGTGGGAGTAGGATTTAGACTCAGAATAAGAGTCAACCCCTCCAAAACTAGTAAAGCCAGGTGAATTCCAAGCTGGGAAACCCCTAAAGTTTGACAGATTACAATAATGTCTTAGTTTCAACCCAGCTGCTCCATATTTCACATTTTTTTCCTTTCTGTGCTTAGTTTTTTTTTTTTTTTTTTTTTTTTTTTTTATTTTTTATTTATGATAGGCACACAGTGAGAGAGAGGCAGAGACACAGGCAGAGGGAGAAACAGGCCCCATGCACCGGGAGCCCGACGTGGGACTCCATCCCGGGTCTCCAGGATCGCGCTCTGGGCCAAAGACAGGCGCTAAACCGCTGCGCCACCCAGGGATCCCTGTGCTACCTTAGTTTTAAGGAGACTTCACTGCACGATCCAGAGCGTCAGAGTGAAGTCTTTGTGCTTGCTTGCCCATAGCCAAATACATAGGTCTATGTTTAAATAATTGTAAGAGACTTGAGTGGAATTCTTAAAAAAGTTTTATTTATTCACTCATGAGAGACACAGAGACATAGGCAGAGGGAAAAGTGGGCTCTCCAGAGGAGCTCTATGTGGGATTCCATACCAGGACCCCAGGATCATGACCTAAACCAAAGGCAAAGGCCCAGGCACTGAGCCACCCAGGTGTCTGGAGAGCAGAATTTAATGTTGAGATAAATAATTGCACTGAGTGAAGCTAACAGTTCACTGGACAGTGTTCTTTGGGGACAACAAAGAGTTCACCAATTCTCTCTGTCCAGGACCAAAAGTTTAGAATGGGGCTGAGGGCAAGGAGATCCTCTTATCTGGAAAGTGTTCCACTCAGCCCCCTGGGGGATCTCCGATGGGGCTCTCAGTAGTCACTTTGCTTTCAGCTCCCCTCCCACTCCTGGAACCTGGTGTTTTCCTGCCCACCCACACTCTAAAGCTCCCAGGTCAGAGTGGTGAAGGGCAAGGAAGAAACCTCTGGATTGATAATGTCTTTAATGCATATTCCTGTTGTGGCCTAAGTGGTTGGTGCTGGCATTTAAAATAAGTTTAAAATATATATATATATACACACATATATATACATACATGCATACATACACACACAAGCAACCTGATAAATCTATATAATCTTATATTAATACTGCTTCATTTCTAACAAAAACTGTTGTGTCCTAAAGATTTGGGCTAAAAGGGCTATTGAGGGCGTCTGGGTGGCTCAGCTGGTTAAGCATCTGCCTTCAGCTCAGGTTATGATCTTGAGATTGGTCCTGAGATCCTCAGATCAGGGCCACGCATCCAGGTCCCTGCTTCTCCTTTCCCTCTGACCCCCCTACTGCTCTCCCTCATGGACACTCTCTCTCAAATGAATAAATAAAGTCTTAAAAAAAATTTGTTTTAAACTAAAGGGCTGTTGGTTTTTGTGATGGACTTTATCCTCCTAAAAATCAAATAAATCAACCTAATGCCTTCTATGTATCAGGTGAATTATAGGCAGCTGACAAGAAATATATCTCTTTTTACTTTAATACATATTTTTGAAGAGCCACATGATTAGCAGTAACTCTCACTTTTAAAAAGTCTAAGTTGGGTTCAGATCCCTGAGTCCCAAGTGGCAGAAACAGGCACCACTGAGGCATCCAGTCCATCAACTCGACTGAAAAAGTTCTATCCTCTCTTTCTTGCAAAGCCTCCTTCAGCCTTTCCATTTATGAAAATTAAACATTTAGGGAAATCCTTGAATACAGCGTCATGAACAAGTACCATTCTATCCATAGCATTTGATTTACCCAAAATACTCAATTGAAATTTGAGGTGAGTCGTATCAATTATTTTGAGTTTACTGAATTGATCAGAAAAGTTAAAAGATAAAATTTTTGTATCTAGTTCTGTCCCTAGCATTACCAGTCTTGTACAAGTTGTCTCACTGGTCTATTCTCAGTAATAAATACAAAAAAGCAGGGCTTGTCAAGAAACTGGCTGCAGGTGATGAGGACTAAATTCTTTATGTTCTTTTATAAGGAAATGTTCTGGTGCAGTAACACCTCATTCAAACAATGATGCCAACCTTAACTCTCAGACACACAACTATCAAATTAGGAAGCATTAAAAAAAAGGAAGAAAAGCTCAAGAAGGCTGTGCACTAAAGGTTACATACCTTATTATTAGGAGATTCACATAGGCTTCTGCTTAGAGACTATTTGCTTTTTCTTGAAGCATGATTCTAATGGTCTTGGTTTTTTTGATTATCTACCACACAATAAACAGAATGGGGAAGGTACGATACTGACTGGAATTTAATTCTGAAGGGATGTTTTAAGACACAAAAAAGAAGTGATAAGTAATTTAAAATGCAAATAGTCATCTAGAGCCTTTGTGAATGTGAGAAAACTTTTCAGCACAAAAGATATGGAGTTCATCAGTATATATCAATAAAAAAAACTTTAATAATTATGTAAGACAAGGTGAGATGATGCCTATTGCACTCTGTTTAGGAAGACAGGGAAGTAGATCGTAATTTCCCATGATGGTTTTGATTTAAATTACAAAGTTTTAGCACTTAAAGGAATAAGCTTCAGTTGGTTGTGAAATATATTAGTAGAATTCCTCATTTTTCAAGAATGTGAGACAAAAGAAGGATTGCAACAGGGAAAACTAATAGTATCTTAGGTTTACATGTTATTCCAAGGGATGCCCTCCAGATAAACTTCAGACCTCAAGGGGTGATTGGTTCAGTGATGATTTCAGGAAAGATTATCATCTACTAAATAATTCAGCTCACATCCTTTTCCCCTCTGGTTTTCTATCCAAGAAGCATCAGGCCTGGTTTTGCTTAGTTTGTGAGATCTCAATCCAGAGGAGGTTGGCTAAAGACCACGAGTGCTAGGCATGTTAAATGTGGGTCACCAAGTTGTCCGTGCAAGCCATTAAGGGTTGGGAGGCAGTTTGACAAAACTAAAGAAAGCATCTGGGAAATGCAAATTAAGATCTACCCACAAGAATTACCTGGATAGTTACCCTAAAGGTACATAGAGAACATCAAACCATTACTGGTCATGTTCCAACAAATATGAAAAAATCATATCTGGGTTTCTCTAGAGAACACAAAAATAAGGAAACAGATCAGAAGAACTTGATATTCCTGAATTCATGTGAATGGAAAAGAGGAAAATAATTTATGTGAATGGAAATATGGCTTCAGAAATGAAATTCTGAGATTAAGATTTTATTTGGATTAGTTCAGTTGTACGGATAGCTGATGGATGTTTCTAAAATCGATTCTAAAATTTGAATTGGGAACTTTTTGTTGTTGTTTTTACTTGACATCTAGTTTAGAAGGGAAAGAAAGCTTATAGTTTGCCCTGGAGCAATAATCACAAAGCTATTAGTTTCACTAATGCCAAAAGTTTCCTTACTTCAAGAAAAGATAGATGTAAACCACAATCTATAGTCACTTAAGAAATTATTTTGAGCTTTCTCTTTAGTAGGTGATGTCTGTTTCAAAACATACTCAGAGGGCAGCCCTGGTGGCTGAGCGGTTTAGTGCTGCCTCCAGCCCAGAGGGTGATGCTGGAGACCCTGGATCGAGTCCCACGCCGGGCTCCCTGCATGGAGCCTGCTTCTCCCTCTGCCTGTGTCTCTAATAAATAAAATCTTAAAAAAAAAAAAAAAAAAACTCAGAATATCTCCTTTCTCCAGTAACTATGGCTGAGTCGATTTCTCCTCATTGCTAAAGTGGTAAGGGTTATCACATTTGTTGAGCACCAGCCCTGTTATAGGTGCTCATCTGAGCTGGTTAATATTCACAATATTCTAATGAGAAAGGCATTATCTTTTTTTCTTTTTGACAAAGAAGCTAAAGCTTAAAGAGAAAGGTAACTTGTCCTCGTTCACTTGGGTAGTGAAGCGTTGGAGTTAGTCTTCAAACTTAGGTCTGTGTTTTTTCAAAGCCAGTGTTCCACCATCTGCCTTACTGTTAGAATGAGACTCCATTTGCTTGCACTGGCTTATTCATTCCCAGGTCTGGATGCATACAAGTCTTGAAGCATCTAAAACTAATGGAATATGTTTTGAGACTCTGAATATCAGTGAAGTGTCAGAAATTTGGAATGCTTTTTTTCCTCCTTTTCCAGCAAAGATTCCAACTTTTCAAAGCAAAGCTCAACCCATAAGTTAAGCCAGGTGTCTGCTTCCTGTTTATTATTGCTAAGATGCTTAAAATGCAGTTAGATTTGCCTGATGAACATAAGCACAAGTTAAGAAACGTGATTGTGTTCTTTCTATGACTCAAAGAGGAACAGTCCCATGTAATTGGACTAGTGGTTGGTATTGTATTCTGACATAGAAAAAGGATTTGGAGTCTTTTGTAGTTGTGTACTTTCTACTCCTTTGTTTCGAGGTTTGAGAAATTCTGAGAGGTACAATAAGGTAATAACACAAAGTTTAGGTTTGTGAAAAAGAAAATTAGGAAGCACTTAACATACCGTATCAAATTTCGTTTTTCAAAAAATAAAAACAAAAAAAAAACCCCACTACATTCCTCATGATTTCTTTCTAGATAATAGTTTTTGTTCTTCAATGAGCTAACATTTTAACTATTCATACCTCAAAAATAAATAGGGCTCCTTTTCTTTCCACCTCTCTTTCCTTGTGGTGTGTGGTGAGGAGGAGGGAGCAATCAAAAAATAGCTTACACATTTAATGTAATTTTTATATGGAAGAAACTATCTCATAGTTAAAACTGAAAGAGTCAGGCATAAAACACATTCATGAACAAATACATTTGAAAAGGCCTCCTTTGGAATAAAAGAATTTCTGGTTTGGTTGGGAGCTTATTTTTTAGTAGGATTATTGATATCTATAATACTACATGGGGAAATAAATACTTAAAAAAAAAGCATGACAATATATAGCTCTGAGAGTAGAGTGGATAAAGAAAATGCTCCCCCTAACAATGGCCAAGAAAAGCTTTATGTGAGAACAGACATTTGAGATGAGCCTTGATACATGGTGAGGATTTGATAGGTAGAAACAGATAATGAGATACAGAAAAGCTATTAGCTGAATTTGTGAAAGTTTATCATCTTTAGAAAGTTTTTCTTTGGTGAGGGAGCAGGGAAGAGTAGCTTTGTTATGTTATAGCCATCTTTGCTTTATCATAAATTCAATTGGCCACAAAGGATTATCTTTCCTGAAAAGTAAATTTTTCAGTAAGAGACATAGGGTTAGTTTCAATAACATAAAATATAAAATAATTATTGGATAATCAAAAATTCAACTCTACAAATGCTTGTGCAGTGCCTAATCTTCACAGGGCTCTGTACAGAACAATTCTTCCAGGAGCCATGGGATTAGTTTACTCTGAGAAGAGGAAGTTGCCTATTATAGAGAGGTAAGTGTGCAAGACAAAGCAATTAAGGTGCAAGGGAATGGTGTAGAGGGAGAGACAAGGCAGGCAGACTGGCTTTCCCCAGACTTACACAAGTGATGGGAAAAAATTGGTTTAAGACAAAGTAGTAGCTGGAGAAGTTAGCTGGCTTGATTGGGAGCATTTTCCCAGAAGTATCCTATATATACATCTATCAATCTATTTATCAGTCATTCAATCAATCAATCAATCTATCTATCTATCTATCCATCTAGCTGTCAAGATAGGAGAGGAAGGAAGAGTGAGGATGGGGGAATGGAAAATGCGGTGTCAGAGTATCCGATCTTAGAGATTTTCTACATTCCCCTGAGGCTAATACAAGTCACTGCCAAGACCAGAGAGCAGGGCAGAGCGGTGGTAATATATGTCAGAAGCTACAACTATATAAGAATAGTTTTCATCCCTTCCCTGTGGAGTCATCATCAGAACATGTTAAGACTAGAAGAGATATTAGAGAACATCTACTCCAGTCTCCTTCCCATAAATAGGGAAATGGAAGCCAGAAGTAAAGCCAAATGGCCACCTTGCTGGAAAGGACTTGGGTGTCTGGCTATAACTGCTGCTCTTTCCCCTGCACTGTTTCACAAAAGCTGTAAGCCTCACTTCATATTTTTCAGTCATGAGAGTTTTGCCTTCTGCTTCCCAGCATACACATTTTTGTTTTAATATTAAAATATTTTAAGTTACTTTAGTCAGTAAAACTGTTGTTCATAAAGATTGTGTGGTTTCACATAATTCTAACACATTGCTGCTGCTTTGCACCCCTGTTTGAGAAGCCTAGCTCTACACCAAGACACTACTTCCTGTTCTGCAACTGGAGTTCTTACTTAGGCTCTTACGCTGTCCATGAAAATGAAGAATTCTTTTCTTGTTGGTGAAATTTCAGTTTTCATAAAGGCCTAACCTTGCCTTTGAGAGAAGGAGAGGTTCCTATTCTCTCTGTATGGCATCTGTTCCCAAACATTCACTCTTCCATTCAACATTTATTGAGAAACCACTAGGTAACAGGCACTGTGTAGTGGTAAACAAGACAGTCAGGGTCCCTGCTTTTGGGGAGTCTTCATCCTTGTCAAGGGAGAAATAATAAACTATAAGCAGACATTCCTGCCTTCTCATCTCATTCTGCATGAACTCCACATCATGAAAATTTTATGAATCCTTCTGTTTTTGCAATTTAGTTGGAAGGCAAGATATCATAAAATGAAACCCTCAAAAGTAACACATTGATCTGGATGTAATTTTTACTGTCAAGACAATTGAAGCTTTGAGGACTTTGAGATAAACTATGAGAGGAGATGGTACACTCCATTTCATTCCGTGTTTGGAAAGATGAGACCCATGGCTTCGTAACTTACTCAAGGTCACTTGGCCTATCAGAACTAGGACTAGAACATGGGTAGAGTCTTCTCACTCTATCTCCCTTTGGAATTCTATGGCCAACATTAGGCTTGGGGCCCTCTAAACACTCTCTGAGTCTCAGGCTTACAGTTGAGGATATGCTGATTCTGTAGGTGGGGGTTGGCGAAGAGTGGGCCATTGCCTTGATTTCTTTAAGCAGCAGGAAGACTTCCTCCTTACGACTAGAATCTGAGCTGCTCCTTTGAATCTTGAATCCCTGCCTTTTCCTTTTAACACTGTGTTAGGTGTCAAACCCATCACCAGGAGTAAACAGCTACAGTAGGTGAAGAGGGATTAAGATAGCCCAGGCAAATCCTGAGGCCGGCACTTTTCATGGCTGAACAGAAAAGTAGAAGGGAAAACACATTGCCTAATGCTGCGGGAGCTGCCTAATGCATTATCTATAGACTGGATGCTTATCTTTTCATCGAAGTGTGGAAGATAAGTGTCTCCAAGCACAGAGTACAGCTTGTGCCTGGATACTCAAAGGCTGGTTATTGTTGAGGATTATGTAAAATGGCTGTTGGGAGCTCAAAAAAAAAAAAAGAAAAGAAAAGAAAGAAAGAAATCATAGAGTTCTGTTTGTTCCTGGTGTCAGACTGAGATATGAGTCAGGGAAAGAAGGAAGGAAAGGCTAACACCCTGCCAGGTAGCACTTGAGTACGCATATGAGTCAAAGTGCTTGACCTTTTAATTACCACAGACCCAGCTACTGTCAGTGTTTGTACCTGAGGAAGCAGTGTTCTCACTGTGCTACGCAGGGCTGGATTGGGGAACTGGTCTAAGATTTTCGGATTCATGCTTAGCTACTTCGTAGCTGGAGAAGGAGGTCCTCCTTCCATGTTTCTGTCTAAATTGATGGCATGTTGTGCACTCACTCACCTATTGCCACCTGCTTCTCGCTCCTCTCCCTAACGTGCCCATTAACTGATCCTGTCAGTCTCCCTGCCAAACCTCTCCCAAGCCCATCTGCTTCTCTCCATCTCCAGGGCCACATCCAGTCCAAGCCACCCTCATTGCTCATGCCCAGTTTCTACAATATCCTCCCAATTGGTCTTCCAGTGTCCAATCTTGACTGCATCTCAAATGCATTCTCCACTCTGCAGAGTTACCTTTTAAAAGTGCAACCTAATCTGTTTAAAACCATCAGTGACTTTTCACTGCTCTTAAGATAAAATCCAAACCCCTAATGTGGCTCACAGAGCTCCCCATCAGGTCAATCCTCATCCTGCTGTCACTGCCCATGCTGTAGGTATGCCAGCTACTACTCTGGCATCCACTCATTTTTCTCAAATGCCCTACTCTTTACTGTTTCAGAGCCTTCGGCATGGACTTCTCTCTGCCTAGAAGGCCTATCTCACTATCTATGTGGCCTAAGTAATTCCTTTATATCCTTTAATTCCCTAGAAAGTATCTCTGACTGCCTCGCTAGGCCTATTACATGCTTTCCTAGCACTCAATTTTTTCTTTGTGAGTTTATGAGTTTATAATTAAATAATTGGTTGGTATTTGTTTAATGTCTTTCATCTAAGAGACTTGCAGTCACAGTGAGGACACATACTATCTCTGATACTATCTCTGTTGCAGACAAGATGTTGCATCAAGGGCAACATGCTTGGCACATAGTAGCATGCAGATTTTGTTGAATTAATGGAAAGCTATCTCTTTCAGTATGCATCCAGTAGTTTTTATACTTCTTGAGGTTTGAACCCCTTCTATCCTAGGCCACCACAGGACCTAGTATATCAGAAGCACTAGATAAATTTTCCCTAATTGATTTAAGTCATCAGGTACTGATTCGGAAGCTTCTCCCAGAGGGCTGCTTATATTTTAGGAAAACTAACTTAGTAAGTGAAACTTCATAGTGACTTTTTCATAATTACTGGTTCAACTTGAGTCTATGGGTTCTAGGTCTTAAAGTTGTCTCTTTAGCTAGTTTTGTTCTTTATTTGGGATTGTGTAATTAATATGGGCTGGGGGAGTGTTTCTGGGGAGGATAGTTGAGAAGGACCTCACAAGGTCACTTAACCTCTGTGCAATCCTTTCCTGCTCCACTGACTGCTCCAAATCCCCCCCCCCCCCCCTTAAGCCCTCTAGGACTTCTCTTGACTTTGCTGCTTCCAGTTGAGGCTGCTTATTAAGAAAGTATATTATTTCCACTCAGTTGTATTTTCACTATTCTCTTCTTTCTTCCTCTTCATTTCTTCATCCTCTCCTTCCTCCTACTATTCTGAACAAGTGGCATTTTATTTTTTTTCCAAAATTTTCCCTCCAGCCATACTCTTAATCCCAGCTCCTCTATCTGGGTTAAGACTTTGATCTCTTCACTGTGACTTTTCTCTTTCATCTTCAGTCTTTCTCCACTGGTCCCCCTTCAGAGCCTACATACATGCTCAGTCCTCAAAAATCCCTCAAGCCTTTACTTTTATCCACATTCCTTCCTCCACTTCTCTTTAGTCTTCCATCTCTCTCTCTTTTTTTTAACAATGAATTTCTCAAAAGAGTCGTCCCCCATTACCATTGCTACTTTCTTTACACCTGCTACTCTTGTACTCATTTTGTTTATGATTTATGATACTCAATATTGTTTCAGACTTCTCTACTTCAGAGAAAAACAAAGCAATGTCCATAATGACCTCCAAAAAGATAAGTTCAATAAATGTGTGTGTGGTATGTACTGTATACTCCATGTAAAGGGTTGTATTGAGTATGCAATGGGGCAGAGACATCATTCTTGCTCTCCCAGAGACCAGAGACAGGAGCAAATAAGCATCTATAAGAAAATAATTGCTTTATGGAGATATCCATGAAGTATTATGAAATTACAGGACAGTCTACCTAAAAGAGGTATATATGTGATATATGCTTCACTGAGAAGTCAGTCCTTCAACTGAGAGTTGCAAGAAGAAAAGGTGATTGATAAAGTTGAACATGTGAAGTGTTCTCAGAGAGTAGAGCCCAAATGTAATGATAAGAAAAGCAAGAAAACGTTCAAGATATGCAAACAAAAGGGGCCGGTCTTGAGTGAGGTGATACTGGATCAGGAATCCTGAGGCATGGGTAGAATGTGGACATTTTGGAAATAGGTGGCTAAAAAGCTTGAAGGATTTCATCTCTAAAAGACCAAAATATGGAAGGCAAGAACAGAACTAATCTCCCAGCGAGAAGACCCTATTGGTTTTAAGGAATCAGGGTGGATGGTTACAGCAGCTGTACCAAAGGTGTTTCAGGGGATTATCAATTAGGTTGTTGTATACCTTTAATCACACGTGTTTTTACTGAATGGGGAGCACACGCCAAAGGTTAGAGTGGTGGTCTCAGTGTTAGCTCTTCCCTTGCAAACTGTTTCCATCTGCTCCATGTGATTTAATCTGCCCTAAATGAGGGAGGAACAATGTAACTGAACAGGCTCCCCCCCCCCATTCTATGTATTTTAACACATAAAACAAACCATTTTATAAACCCTTTCCCTGCCCCATTTCTTAAACTCTCTGTCTCCTCTCCCCTTTGGGTTTGTTGGCAGACAGAAAGGGAACAATATTCCATTTGTGAGTGAAAAGAGGACACCGATAGAATGGTTTAGAAATGGAAACAATGCCCCAAATAAAGGACTTGTTCTTGGCTTCTCCCTTTCTGCACCCCACAGAGTATTTTTTTGAACTGTGTCAGGCCACTTCCCTTCATCCACTGACCCAGGGAGCCAGGAATGGTTTTTGATGAGTGGTTTTTAAGTTTCGGCCAATGTCACTATCAATTAGAACATCACAAATTAGAAGAGCAGGATTGCCCTAAGATACAAATACAGAAAGCTAATGTAAGAGTAAAGCCGAAAGGGGGGCAAGAAATGACTTGGATTTTTGCTTTCTGGCCCCAGGACGAAGAGTGTGAAGCATTGGGGAGGGCGGCTGTTTTTATTAGCCATATTGTGACCATGCTAGGATTAGTAGTGAAAACATGACGGAGTGTTGAGTGAGAGCTAATCCCTGGGGGAAGTAGAGGGAGGACAGAGCCTGTCTTGGGCTGGCAGCCACAGATAAACAAGACAAAACAATAAACAGTAGAGGTGAACAGGGCCGGAGGAGGAAGAATTTAATAACCTAGGGCTCTTTTGCCCAGAGGAGAATGGCCCCCTTCACAGGCACCTGCCAAGTCCTTTTCAGTAAACCACAAGAAATAGCGGGAATGAAGGCCAAAAGAGGTTCTTTATGCACTAAAGCCCCGTCCAGATCACACCCTTTACTGGCTTCACAGAAAACATTTTGTTGTGTGTCATGCAACATGCTGTTTGAATGACTAGATACTTTATAAATGTAATTTAATTTCTTTAATAATCTAAATAGGGCAAAACCTTTTGTCCTCAGCACGGGTGCAAACTCTGGGAGGTCGGGGACTCAGTCACTTGGCCTTGTGTGTGAATCTGTGTTGAGATGAGATACTAACATACAGAGATCTTCAGTGCCCAGTCTGTCGAGTTTTGACAATTGTGTACACTCATGTGACGACCACTCAAAACAAGATATAGAGCATTTCCATTATTCCAGAAGTTCCCCAAACCCCTTTTCGGCCTTTCCACATGCCCCCATTCCCAACAAAACCACCGCTTTCTGACTTCTGTCACCATACATCAGTGTTGCCTATTCTTGGGTTTCATATACATGGAATCAGATGGCACGCAGCCTTTTGTATCTGGCTTCTTTCCATTCATATGATGTTTTAGAGATTCATCCACACTGTGTGTGTGTGTGTAGCAATAGTTTGTTCTTTTGTGAGTAGTATTCGGTTGTATGAGTATATCACAGTTTATTCATTCTCCCGCCGATGGTCATTTGGGTTGATATGCCTATGACGAGAAAAGCTCTTTTTGTGGATATATGTTTTCATTTCTCTTGGGTAAATACCTAAGAATAAAACTGCTAGTACATAAGGTAACTTTAAAGTCATAAACTTCCAAACAGCTCTTTAAAGTGGTTGTAACATTTTGATTCCCACTAGCAATGCATGAGAGTTTCAAGGGTTTCGCATCCTCAACAGCATGAATTGTTGGTCTGTTTTGTTCTGGCCTTTAGTGGCTGTGACATGGTATCTCACTCTGGTTTTAATTTGCATTGCCCTGATGACTGTTGACATGCACTTTTACATGTGCTTATTGGACAATCATATTTCTTACTTTGTGAAGTGTCTGTTCAAATCTTTTACCCCTTTTAAAATAGATTGCTAAAGAAATAATAATAAAATAAAATAAAATAGATTGCTAATTTACAGGAGCTCATTATATATTCTAGATATGTCTTTTATCAGATATGTGTATAGTTACTTTTGCTCTTCTGTGGCTTGTCTGTTAATTTTCTTAATGGTACAGAAAATTTTAATTTCAATGTAGCCTGATTTATTATTTTTTTATAGTCAGTACTTTTTATATGCAGTCTAGGACATCTTTGCCTACCTCAGAGTTATAAGAATATTCAATGTTTTCTTCTAGATGCTTAAGGGTTCTATGTTTTACGGTTAGGTCTATGATCCAGATCAAATTAATTTTTGCTTATAGAATGAAACAGATTTAATTATTTTCATATGGATATTCAGCTATTCCAACAACATTTATTAAAAAGACTTTCCTCGGGATCCCTGGGTGGCGCAGTGGTTTGGCGCCTGCCTTTGGCCTAGGGCGTGATCCTGGAGACCCGGGATCGAGTCCCACATCGGGCTCCCGGTGCATGGAGCCTGCTTCTCCCTCTGCCTGTGTCTCTGCCTCTCTCTCTCTCTCTGTGACTATCATAAAAAAAAAAATTTAAAAAATAAAAAATAAAAAGACTTTCCTCATTGGATTCACTTGGCACCTTAATTTGGAAATCAATTGTCCATATATATGTGGATCTATTTTGGGACTCTCTTCCCTGGTGCCTTGATCCTTCTACCTATCCCTGTGCTATTACTTGTGTGTTTCTAAATTCAGAATTGCATTGCCTACATGCCAAACCCAAACATACGGTCATCGATAATATTTTACATTTGTCTAGGGCTTGAGACTTTTCAAAGCCCTTGGTGTACTTGCAATAGTATATTAGTAGTAGTAATAGTTATTAAATGCCTATTATGTGCTAGGATTGCTGTCTACTCCTATATATTTTTGTTCATTTAATTCTTATGAACCCTATTACATAGGTATTATCTCCATTTTATTGAAGAAAATACTGAGGCATGGAGTAAGCTGCTCTAATTTACCTAAGATCACGTAGCCACTAAGTCTTAAAGCTGGATTTTAAACCAACTCTGACAGTCTTAAGAGTTTTTGGTACTACTCTCCACTGGGGGCGCAATGAAGTATCAGAATTTACTTTTAGCCAAAATGGGTTCCTTGTAGACCACTTAGCGTATTGTTTTTAGGTAGACTCTCAACTATATATTTACTTATTTTGGCAAGTGCAAATGCTGTTGTTTCCATCTATACATTGGTAGAACCTTTGAATTCATGAGTAAAACTATTAGGCATGAAATCTAATTGTTTACTATGTAGCAAAGAATAAACAGAGCAGCAAATGGGAATTGGTGAAAAAGTGAGAACTGCCTGCATTTCTCAGGAATCTTGCTGATGATAGAGTTGGAATAGTTTCCTTGAGGGATCCTTGTTCAGCCTGGTTGAGGTCCTTGTTCCACTATCCCCCCACTACCAGTCTGCACTTAGGTTGCCCAATAAAATGAGTAAGTGCTCTGAGCTCTCCCTGGCTTTCTTGGGTTTACAAATGCCTCTAGTGAGGTGGAGAGTGAGGATCTTAATCGTCTCCCCTTGGAGCCACTGACTTTAGAGTTTTCATAAAAACAAAATACAAATAGAGCACCAAAGACACTTTCAAGAGAAGCCTTCTGTAGTTACGGGAAGTACCATAATGAAGAGTTTGCCTCCTGGCGTTCTTTGTGACTTTGGTTGCCTAGAGAAAGAGTTTGGCCGCCTTGGGGTTCATCGCTGTGAACAAACAGCAGCTAGGGTAGGATTCCTCGCACCTCTTAATCAGTTCCAGCAGCCAAGGAGGGCAGGGGTCAAGTGCACAGGAGGGGAAAAACCAACCTGGTCGAACTAGTTTGACTTTTTAAAGGAACCTGAATCATATGTTTCTTTTCACTTTGGAAATTATTTCTGGACTGTCATTTAAATGCCACCTTAGAGTGAGGAAAGTCTCCTGAGCTACCAGATTTGGGGGTGAGGGGTGAGGGGAGAAAAGATTAGGTACTGGTTTAGAATTTTTTTAGTAACAATCACAACAGTTGGATTTTCATCCATTCATTCATTTATTCACCCATTTATAATTCAACAAGCATTTAATGAATAGTTTGGTGCTAAATGCTGTCCAGTAAATAGGATCTCTGTATTATTGTCCAAGTTATTTTCTTCTATTCTTAGGGAAATAACATTATCACCTTGAATGGAATTCAATTGGGGGATGGAGAAAGGACAGATTGGTCAGGATGTTTGAACTATAAAATATATCTCGGAAGCAGAATGTAATTCTTATGGTTCTATTTCTTTTCTTTTCTTTTTTTTATTTTTATTTCAATGTTAAGTTACCTTAGAGTAGTATCTCATAGGTTTCGATGATATCTTGATGATAGAAAGTTGCTTTATAACTCATCAATATTTTTTCACTAAATAGATTGTTACAGTACATTTTGGCTAAATTTGAGTACATCATAATAATTTACTGTTTATGATATGGTGAGTAGTTGAGGGTACTACAAGGCAAATATTTGCAGACACTTAATTTTCTAGTTTAAGTATTGACAGTATTCTCAATTTTATATGCTGGTCAACTGTATATATATGAGTGTAAGCCTAGCAGATAAAAATACCTGACTTTTTTTTTTTTTTTGGCAGAGAGGAGGCAGGAACAGACTTAAAAACTTGTGCAAAGTTTCTCCTAAGTTTCATCAAATAACAGTATGCCAGGTCTGTGGGTCAGCATTGCTGGTTTGTGGAACTGGCTCTACTCTTTCATATCAGCTCACAGTCATTTTCCAAAATACTTTTAGGTTTCTAGTTAAAGGACTGTTGCCATGCCAGGACCCTGAATTGTGGCAGATACCGGAGGCCAGGACCAAGGACTGCCAAGGCTAGGCCGGGAATGGAATAAGGGAGAGCCAGACCCAGGAGCTGGCAAGACATGGGAGTGCTTAGAAACTAGCAGTTAAAAATGGAGCCTGGGGAGCAGGGATGAGTCGGGGAACCCACGAATGTTAGAGGTGCCCCGGCCTGTGCCAATGACGAGGAGAACAGAGAACTGGCTGCAAGGAGCCCTGGCAACGGAGCCGATGTCTTCCTCTGCCAGCGTTTCCCGCACTTCTCACTGTGCTGAGGCTGTTCTCAGGTGGACAGCACGGGGGCTGGGGGTGGGGGGACGGCCAGCCCGTGAACCCCTGGGGAAGGGACACATAGGAACCTGCCTGGGGCCACAGGGCAGGTGTAGGGTGGGCAGCAGCTCAAGTCCTTTACCTTCTGCTCCTGGCGCCTTTCAGTATACGGTGCAGGCTGCAGCATCCGACCTGGAAATGTTTTTTTCTGGTACAATGGTGCCCCTCATCTTCGTCCAACTCTAAGTAGATTAGTTAGTTACAGGGCAGGAAGCTGAATAGCTTCGGGCTTTAATCTCCTGGTTATTCTGGGGCCGTTTGATGTTAGCCCTTCCTTCAGACCAGGCTTTGAAAAGGGCTTATTCTTCTTCTGTGACAGAGAAATGACCAGGACACAACCATATTTTCAGTTCCAAGGGCTCTCATGTCTGTTTGCTTCATGCATTCTCTATACAAATACACAGAATGATTTTTTAAAAGAACATTTCTCTTTATGCTCTCTCTCTTTAGTGTATTTTGTTGTTGTTGTTGTTGTTTCTTCCTCCTATTCCCTCGGAGCTCATTTTTATTCCATTAGGATGTCATTGGGCTGATACTTCAAGTGTGCTTACTCAGCCTGAGGGGTGAATATAGGATTAAGAACCCAGGCAGAGCCTGACAGCCACATTAATTGTTTACGTATTTATTACTTAACACATAGTATCGGTCGGCTTGCTATACTTAGTGGGAGCTGCCATCACACATCCTCTAGCTCCACTGGAAAACCTGCCTGACTTGGGCAAATCCAGTTGCAATTGTAGAATCTTAAAAAAAAAAAAAAGTGCAAATGTAATACTTTGAAGAGTATCCAGCTACAGTAATAAAATATTATTTGGGACAAGTTCTTAGGGGATCTATTTTACTAAAAGGAGAACAAACTTCTTAATCAGCCTATCAATAGTACTTCTATGGCACATCAAAGACGTCACAGCGTTGAGAATTTCATGCTTTTACTTATTTTACAAATTCTGTGATCAATTTTATATTACTCGTTTGCTTAGTAAATTCTTTTCTCATCCATCATACAAAAATTCACTTCTATTGCTATTCACATCCCACATAACTTGATTATAAATGTAATTGTGTCTTTAGTTCCCGTATGTGTGCTATACTCAAGGTTTTCTTTACAAACGTGACCTTTTTGTGGGCGGTCATACTCTCCTAAATAATCAGTTGTATCTTTGCACCGTGCAACAAAGACAAACACCAAGGAACTTCGCTCGGCTGAGTAGACGCAGTAGGATGTTTGTCTCATGGGCTTCCAAGTTTCGACTTGATATTAATTTCAAAAGAGGTGATGGGTATACGGTTCTGGGCTTCACCACCTCTATCTTGCAACATTTCCCTTAGGTTGTCGGAGAGCTCCAATCTGTTTTTTTCAATGGGGGACCCGAAGGAATGTCAGCCCATCAGCCTGGGGCTTAAATCTGAATAAGACATTTTAGAAGGAGAGGAAAGAAAAAGTCGTACAAGAATGCAGATTCAGAAGAGGAAGAGTGACGTGCGAGTTGGGGGCAGTGCTGGGGGAACCCTGAAAGTCCCACCACAAAAGCACGCTTCCCCAAAGCCTCCAATTAAGCCTCAAAGCACAATCAATTTCCCTCTTACCCAGAGACAATATTATGTCGTTCTAAGGAGGTGGCATATGGGAGCTACTGGGAAGGCCGTCCAGTCCAATTAAAAGGCAGATAGATCAGAGAACCCGGGGCTCCTAAAGCTGTCTGATCTTTTGCCTATGATTTGTCTCAAGTGCAACTGACAGCCCCCACTTGCAATTACAATGCGGAGCCTGGGATAGCCGGAGCCTGGTCCAGCAGCGAGGGAGGGGTCGACCATTTACATGCAGTTAATTATTAAGGGCTGTCAGATGTCAGAATGGGAATTGGTAATATTGTGGTTAAACGCCCACCACATGTCTAATTTGAGTTGTGCCCACTACCTCCAGCACCAGTTCAAATTAAGTCCACATTAATGTCTGATGACTCACAGCTGTGCAGCACACAACTTTGTGCCCCGGGGTGGGGGGTGGTGAGGGTGGGTGCAAGGGGGGATTTGCATATCAGTTAGTGCCAGATAATGATTATGAAAGATGTGGCATTTCTCTTTGTTGGAATAGGCATCCGGTAAGCTCGAGCCGTAGTCATTATTACTACTTTTGAAAACCATCATCCCGCTTCCAAAAATCCTGCTCTAAGTCAGCTTCTCGGTGCACTTAATCAAGTTTTAAAAAGGCAGATCCAGGTGAAACCATACGCATGTTGTCAATGGGTCCCAAATAGGCCCTAAAGAGATCAGAATCTGGCCAAATGAGAAGTGAAGGACAGCCTGTCTTTATAATCATTCTCTATTAAACTTGATGAGAGTTTATATATCGGGCTGCCAAAATGCTTTTTTCTTTTTTTTTTTTAGGATTATGATTTTGAATATAGTGCTCCAAGTCAGCCCCTGGAGCGATGGCCTTGATGCCCACCTGCCTACCATTTGGTTAAGGGAGTTCTCCGGGGGTCTTCCACTGTGCCAGTGATCTCACAGCAGGCTTCCACCCATCCAGACAGGCAGAGAGCAGGTGTCACTCGGCTTGGAGGGGCACTCTGATGGTGTCCAGGGACTTCGGAAGCTTTGAGAGTGATGGCCGACTTCCAGCAATCCAGAGGGCTGTGCAGGGAACCCCTCATGCAGAAATATTTTGGGGTCCTGGGCATACATATGGTTTTGTGATATGTGGTAAGCGGTAAGCAGAAGGAAATGGAAACTGGGGGTTGTGGTAGGGAGCCAGGTGGGCATATTGGCATTCTTGCCCTTGGCCATTCCATGGGCTGGCTTGCAAGAAACGCCACCCTTAGAGTGAGGCTAGGATTAGACACTATTTCTTGACTTCCGAGAAGAACCAGAACATGAATGCTTTATTTACAAAACAGATGGTATAGACTCTTTAATCAGAAATCATACAATCTCATCATTTATAAGCAAATCAGCATGAGATCATTCCGTAGAAACAAAGCAAAGCTTAAAAAAAAAAAAAATCATGCTCATTCTTGGCACCAGAGGTGTTTCGTTTCACTGAAAGAATAAAAAAAATAAGATACTGTGAAAGACAGATGAAGGGAAAACAGGACTTTGATAATATTTAAGCATTTTCAACACTGGCCGGAGAAGCATTTAGGAAACACAAGTGGATGTGAGCGTGTCACCCACTTGGGTTTCTTGCTAAACCGATAGCAGTAGCTGTGGAATGGAGACCTCGCTAGGGGCCAAGAGACTATCAGACTTGTTTCCATTTGGAGTGCCTAAAAAAAGGCCTGCGTGGGGAGGCGGCCTCCGAACAGGAGCAGGGGGCCAAGTGCAGGCCACAGCCTGGTCACTCTGGTTAGTGTTCTCTTTCTGTCCTCCAAGTGGCCGGTTGGGAAGCCCAAACATAATGATCTGTTAAGGACAGAGATCACAGCTTCTGCGGTTTCCAGAAGCTGCTGCTGACATCGTTTTGACAAGAGCCCCGGCTCAGGGGTCACTTGAGTTGGAGCTGTGGGCTTTGTGTCCTGAGAAAACTTCAGAACCCGGGACCAGTGGG
Organism: Vulpes lagopus; assembly: GCF_018345385.1. Classification (NCBI taxonomy): domain Eukaryota; kingdom Metazoa; phylum Chordata; class Mammalia; order Carnivora; family Canidae; genus Vulpes; species Vulpes lagopus. The sequence continues at coordinate 53,181,929 of NC_054832.1, forward strand.
GGTGATGCAGAGTGTGAGGTTGCTTGCTTTCATCAGGTTTTTGTGTCTGAGCCGCGGACCCATGCTTCCCTGGTCGTCATTTACTGAAAGCAAAGTTATTTTGCACTGGTGCCGGGGGAGTCGGTCGTGACTGTGCAAACTGCAGTGCTCCCTGAGCACTAACCAGGCGTAATGACTGTACAGTCATAACTCTGCCACTGGGGGCTCGTCTGAAATCACCCGGGTGTGGGATGACTAACACTCGGCTGACGGCACATCTGGGTGCGAGGTCTTTTTTCTTTTCCGTCTATTTCTCTGGTTTCCTGTTTTCAGAAACCTTGAAAAGCCCGGCCTTTCTGCTTTGATAGCAGTTTCTCTGCCTTTTGAAACCCTAAGTTCGACGAATTTTTCTATACTTGGGATCACATTTCTTAAAAGGCCTGGTAGGTAGTGCCGTGGACGGATTGGGATAGAAATTTGTTGTTATGACATCTACTGGGTCTTATGAAAAGGGTCTCGTGCCTGAGAAAGTGTTATAAGTCTTCTCGCCCAATGATAGAAGCCAATAACTCTAAGTGGAGAGGTAGTCCGCAGGAGCCCCAGAACCTTCGGTCAGGTTTGTTCTGGTCCTAGGCCTGGCCAGGAGCTAGTTCCCTAGTCCTGAAAAATGAAGTCTGCGGACAGGCTGATGGACATGCCAATGGGGTTGTGTTCTTGGCGGGCGGAGATGGAGTGAAGCTGTCACCCTCAGCCTAACCATTCCCCCTCTTTAGTGAGTTAATTTTAACTCTAGTGTCTCAGTACTTCTTTGGCAAAATAGGGGAAATGGTGATACCCTCATAAGTTCATTATGAGACACCATTGACAGGGTGCATGTAAGGCACTAGCCCGGTGCCAGACGGACAGCAAGAACTCAACCCCGGTGCCCTTCTTTCCTGTCTTTTTCTCCCATGACTTCACTTCACAAATATCTTCATGACAGTATCTTTCATTTCAGATGTTATATATAGCTTTCAACAGTTTCATGCCGATGATTTTTGATACTGCACTTCCTAATTGATTAGCACTTACTGCACGACATTGATTTTTTTTGTATAACCGTCGGTTTCATATCTGTCTTCTTAGAATATACTAGCTCTTCGAAGGCAGGGGCCATGCCTGCCTTGTTCACTTCGGTATCCTTGGTGCCTCCCATCACCTGGCACAGAGGACACACTCAACATTTGTTAGATAAATAAATTCATCCTTACGAAAACCCAGACTCACATGTGATGGGGGGAAAGGGAGTCCCATTGGAGAGCGAGATAGTTGGTGGCAAACAATTGTCCTTGTCTACTGTCCCAGGTCTTCTGATTGCTGCTCTCATACCCAGTAACCATATGGCAGTTTCCCTGGCATGGTCTTGTCCAGTGCTTAGGTACCTGGCGTAAGGTCCTGTAGGATGATAGGGAGAGCAAGGATGAATAACAAAATGTCCATTAAACTAGAAGCCTTATGCTTTTTTTAAAAAAAATTATTTATTTATGATAGTCACACACACAGAGAGAGAGGGAGGGAGGGGCAGAGACAGAAGCAGGCTCCATGCACCGGAGCCCGATGTGGGATTCGATCCCGGGTCTCAGGATTGTGCCCTGGGCCAAAGGCAGGCGCCAAACCGCTGCGCCGCCCAGGGATCCCACCTTATGCCTTTTTACTTGGAAACCCTTGGGATGAATTAACCATCAGCCTTAAATATTGGCCTCATCTGGGTCGTGCCACCTCTAGGGTTCAACACTGCTGAATGCTTTCCCACATTAGGCTTGGGTACATGACATTTCCTTTATCTTTTCTATTGTCCACTGTTACCCCCTCCCTCCTGTGCCTGCCTACATCCTGTTTATTCAGATCTCAGCCTGGAAGTCACTTTCCATACCACGCAAATGTAGGTCAGGTCCTCCTTCAGGTGAGATCTTGTATTTCACCATAACTAACGTGGAGCATGCTATGCTGTAATTTCCTTCCTTATCTGTGTCACTCTCCAATGCTTAAGCTTTCTAAGAGCAAGAAACGTGTCTATCTCATATGTCCAGAACCCAGCACAGTGCCTAGCATAAAATAAAAGGTGCTCAAGGGCGCCTGGGTGGCTCCGTCATTGATTGAGTTAAGCACTGACTCTTGATATTGGCTCAGGTCATGATCTCAGGGTCATAAGATCGAGCCCCACAGAGAGATTCTCTCTCTCTCTCTCTCTCTCTCCCTTTCCCTCTGCCCCAGCTCCCCACCTCCCATTCGTGTGCATGCCTATGTGCGCTCTCTCTCACTCTAAAAAATATAAGATATGCTCAAAACATGTTTGTTTACAGAAAGTAGAAAGGGAAAGTCCTATATAAATCCTTCTCCCCCATTAATAATCACTTGTATTATTGGCAAGACAGATCCAATCAGCAACTTAAAGACAGTATGCCTGTGTGGGTCACTTACTATAGAGATATATGAATATTAGAGAGAATATTTTAAAATAAGTTAAGACGGCACGCTTTTGAGTCCATTTACTGACCTTCCCCACTGTGAACTGGCTTTTTGAAAGCGAGGTGAATAAAGTTGGTTTGCCCTTCTTAAAACCCCCTCTTGTACCTACATTGGTTATTTGGATTTCCCATGACTCGGTCATTTTGGCTCCATTTTCACCAGGAAATAAGCCCCACCCTCTGCGATATCTTTGTCTTTGGTCCCCAGCACAGTGAGGGGCACAAAATACCTGTGTTGGGTCTTAGGACATTTAGGAACCTTTCTCGGGGTATGAGAACCTTCACAGTTTCTGGGATCTAAGCAACCAGGAACAATTCCCCACTGTTTTCAACTAGGACAAACAGAAAAAAAAAAAAAAGATTGGAGGGAGGAGAAGAAAACCCTGGTCTCTGATATATAACCTTTCCATATGAAGTGCACGTCAGTCTGACATAAGTAATTAGCTGTCAGGTGCTAGGCTTTGCCATCAGAGGCCAATTTTCAGATTAGTGTTAATTGCAGGGGGGCCTGATGGCCTTTGCTCCCACCCCCTCACCCCTTCAGTAGGCTCCCTTCCCCAGCTTGCTGCCAGTTTGACTGGAGCCTGGAGTAATGGAGCTGGCAGGGTGGAATCAATTACTGGCCAATGAAGATTTTCCCACAGGTCTGGGCTTGGGAAAGGAGGGCTATTCCTGCTGCCTAGACAGCTGGCCTGACTGTCCACTGGGAAAGGAGCCTGCAGGAGAGGGAGGGGCCACGCTCGGTGATCAACTGCTGACACCCCATACATTATTGACAGGATTTGGCAGAGGTGCCGTTGCTCCTTCTCTACTTGTCCTCTCTCCCCGTGTTGTGCCTGTACTGACTCCCAGTTTGTCCCAACACCCTGCTGTCCGAGTGAAAGCACAGACAGACAAAATCCAAGTCCAATTTGTTTATGGGTCTCCATGCAAGAGGAAAAAGAAAAATGAAGATGGCATAGCATTATTATAGTCTAACGGCAACGTTTGGACGTAAATGTTGTTTGCATGATTTTTTTTTAATTTGAAATTTTTATTTATTAGGGTTGTGCTTTGTATGATTTTGGTTCAGTGGTGGTCACCACAGATGATTCACGATGGCACCTGGGTTTTATTGTCACTTCCAAAGTTTTGTGACAATTTCAGGCTTTGGTCAACATAGGGACACATTCTGAAAATCCATTCCCCACTTCCATGACTGAGGTTTTCTGCTCTGCAACAATAATAAAAGCTACATAAAGATGTTTTGCTCTCAGAGACCTACTATGGTTTATGCCTTTAGCTGGAATTTTGAACAAAAATAACCCTTTGAATGCTGGCAAATTGTGCTTTGTCTTTTTTCTTCTGCTAATGGTTTTTCAGTATGCAGGGTTAATCAAACAAAAAAATCCAACATTGTCTTAACGGTATTATTGACTTTTCAAAAGCAAAGAATTTGTATTAGATAATTGTGCCAAAAATCCATTAGCCATTGATGTAAACATTTCAGAGAAATTTTGGCATTTGAAAGATGCATTTAACTATTCAACTTTCTGAAAAAAGGCATTAAAACAAGACAAGTACACTGGAAGAGTGATGTAGAAACTAGTGCCACACTATACAAAATCAAAATATTTATGCACGAAAATATTTTAAGAACCTTCCACTTAATTTTCCTTTTCATGTTTTTCTTTTCCTTTTATTAAACTAATGTTCAGACTTAATTCTTTTTCTGTGTGTTTTGTATGTAAAACTTATGCGGATTTTAGAGGGAGTTTAGCTGTATAATTAAAATAGTATTTGGTGTCTATTACTCAGTTTAAAATTAAATAAGACGTGGATATTACAGTTAAACAGGTTCCATAGCCTTTGGATGACAAGTTTCAGATACTAGGCCTGAAAGTTCTCTTGGAAACATAACAGTTGGGATGAGAAATACAAGTCTGAGATCCACCTGGCCATACTTCCTGTAATCACAGGAATGTGATCGCGGGAGACTTTCCTTTCTCCCTATTAGGATAAGTGGTTCCCTGCTCTTTGCCCTAGAGGAAGGCTAGAGGCTGGGGCATAGGAGGTGGAGAGGAGAATCACAAATCCTCCCTCCTATTTTCTATTTGGGGCTGAGATGGGAGGGCAAGCATGCGACTTCTTTTAAACCACACCTGTGACAATGTTAAAGGGTTCTAAATTTCACAATGACTGATTTGTGACCAAAGTCCTGTGGCAAAATGTCCTGGTCAACCTCTATGGAATCTTGAATTGCTGGTCGCTGAAATGTAAAATAATATTAATACTCATTTTGTTGGAGCCACTGCCAAATTATCTTGCCCTATCTCTAGCATGGAGCAGTCTCATATTAATTAGGGCAAAGCAGTTCTGTGATGTGATTCACTAATCTGATTTCTGCTTTTAGAACATTCACCAAGTTTGTCTTCTGATTTTGTTGCCTGGAAAATATTATTCTCTTTATTTTAAAGAATGGAGTTAAAAGGCTGGGCTAAGGGTTGCTCCTTTGTGCTGTCATGGTGTCCTGATGCATTTATCACATTCTAAGTTCTTTTTCTTCCTATATCTCTGGTTTGTAGGGTCCCTAAGACTAGAGATTTCCTATTTTATTTTTCTTTTTAAGATCTAACACATAGAAGGCTTTCAATAAATGTTCAGCAAATTTTTAAAAAGAGGGAAGAATGAGGAGTGAAGACAAAATGACATCGAAAGGTAGAACTCGCCTGCTCACCAATGATTGCAAATTGCAATGTGTAGACCAAGTCATCATGAAGATTGAGATTCTTAATGGTCTTTGTACTCCCAGTGTTGCCATTCGACATAGAATTTAAGCTTAGCTCAGAGAGACTCATATCACATATTTAAAAGACAATAAAGATGGGACACTGGGTGGCTCAGTCTGGTGAGCTTCTGACTCTTGGTTTTAGCTCAGGGAAGAGCCTCCCAGTCTTCAGCTTAACATGTTTGTCATTATTTAGGCCCTTCATCTTCTCAAAGAAAGTTGACTCTCCTTATGTGGGGCCAAGTAAGAGTCTCAGATATGAACCACAGCTCCCAAAGCCAGGAGCTCAGTGTTGGGTTCCCAGCCATTCATCCACTCTGTCAGAGGTACTTCCCCCTCCTGTGGCCACTGTTTGAGGTGTGCCCAGTATCCTTCAAACTAGCCATTGGACAATTTGTCCTCTAAATTTCAGATGATATTGGGGGACATTTTTCTTCCCCCCACCCCTTTCTGAGATCAAGAGCTATTACCTCTTGGGCTCTTCTTTCAATAAAGAAGGAGAAATTAACTTTCATTCACATATTTAAAAAAATCCTTTGACATGCCAAGTACTCTAAACTTTGATTCAAATGATATGGTCCTGTACAGATTGAAGCTAGGTGAAGGAAAGAGCTGGTCTCCAGAAATATTGGGTAATTGTGGTAACTGGGATGCATTTTGAAGCAGAAACTGTCTCTGATGGAGATTTATGTAGTCATTTACAGTGTGGCCATTCAGCACCATGAACTCATCTACATACAAGGGAAATATTTTCATAAATATTAAATGGATGCATCTCAATTTTCCTCTTTGCATTTCCCACTATCTGATAGCTTCCCAACCTCTTAGAAACCAAGCCAGGAGGGTAGATTAAGGTGAGACTTCAACAACAAATTTTACAACCAACAGGAAAGGAAGGTCGTTCTAGGTTCTTATATTAGTCGGGTTATCCAGAGAAACAAAATGATCGGTTATCTATCTATCCATCTATCTATGATAAAGAATCAGCTCACACAATTATGGAGGCTTTAGACCCCAGAATCTGCAAGGTGAGTCAGTAGGTGGGAGATCCAGGAGAGTCAATGGTTTAGTTCTAGTCCAAGTCTGGGGACCAGGAGAACAGATGGTGTAGTTCAGTGTGAAAGCCAGCAAGGTTGGGGACCCAGGAAGAGTCAATGTTAAAGTTCAAGTTCAAGGAGGAGTAAACCTGATGTTCCAATCCAAAAGCTGTAAGGCAGGAAGAATTATTTCTTATTGGGAGAATTGGCCTTTTTGTTCTATTCAGGTCTTCTACAGATTAGAGGAGGCCACCCGCACGCATTAGGAAGAGCAATTTGCTTTACCCAGTCTACTGGTTACATGTTAATCTCATCCAAAAACACCCTCCCAGAAACATTAGAATAATATTCGGTCAACTCTCTGGGACCCTTATAGTCCAGTCAAGTGCAATTCTTGGCCCCCATATGCATCTTCTCAAACCATGCTTAATCTCCAAAAAAAGGCAATGACATCATAATCCTGCCCAACATGACAAAACTATCCCACATACAGCTGAAAGCATACTAACTTCTTTCTCAAAAGAGGAAGTAAAGTTCTTGAGTGATGTTTATTCTTCCCCTTAATATCCCATAACTTAAATACTATGACATAAAGTTAATGAGACTTAAATACTATGATATAAAGTTAATACATCTTGTTACATGATAGGGGATAAAGAGAGAGGAAAAACCCCAAAGATATTATTTGTAACAAAACAAGAAGGAAATACCCATGCAAATTATAGTCCTCAATTCTGTAGCTGGCCTCAAAGTTGTAGCTGGTATTTATAACTATCTTCTACTACCCATTCTATATTCTCTTTGCCTTCAGCAAGCACCTCAGTTGATCATGGCTCTTTACATGGTGGAATGACCATAGCCTTTATTCCTAAAAGTTCTAGGCCATTAGTAGTGTGGATTGGATTACTATAGTTTTCCATTGACCTTAATCACAGGGCGTGATGATACTAAGAGATTTCCTAGGAGATCTCCTGTATTCTAGACACACTCTTCCTTACCTTCAGTGTGGAATAGTGGTCCAATTTCCCCATAGTAGTCAGGATCAACCACCCCAGCCAGCACAGTGACTCCCTTCTTTGGTTCAGAGGCATGCAGAGTGCAAAGTGGTGGGCAGCAGTCTTCACTTCCAGTTCAATAAAATCATTGCTCTTATTCCTGGTGAAAGCATTCTTCCCTTGGAGCTAAAACCCACTGACCAGCAGAGCATAAGATTGTGGAAACAGGAAGCAAATATTTTGCTAGTGGGTCACTAGGGTAATAGTAAGTGGTACTACTACCATTTCCACCCCTTGGTTCTTGGACCCACGAATCCTGGCAATGGGGCAGAACAATATATTGGATGCTGATTATGAGCATACATGGCCTTCTGGGGAAACTTGCCCCAGGCCTGAAAGTTATTATCTCCTAGCAAGTGCTATCACAGATTTCAAAAGGCCATTCCATTGTTCTATCAGGTTAGATGCCTCGGGATGGTGGGGAACATGGCAAGAACAATGAATTCCACAAGCTTGGGCCATTCTCCCAGTTCATTTGCCTTGAAGTGGGTTCCTTGACCAGAAGTGATACTGTGTAGACTACCATGACGGTAGATGAAGCATTTTGTAAGTCTATAGATGGTAGTTTCATCACACAATGCAGAAGCATTGTGTGCTGGGAAGACAAATTCATATCTGGAATGTCTATTCCAGTAAAAATAAAATAGTACCCTTCCATGATGGAGGTGGTCCAATATAATCAACCTGCCGCCACCTAGCTGGCTGGTCACCCCAGGGAACGGTGTTATTGAGGACTCAGTGTTGGTCTCTGCTGCTAGCAGATTTGACATTTAGTCATAACTATAGCCAGACCAGCCTTGATGAGTAGAAGTCCATGCAGATGAGCCATTGCGTGTCACCATGGCCACTTTATTCATGAGCCCATTGGGCAGTGACATGGTTGGGGAAAGAGCTGATGGATATACACAGAATGTGTCATCCTGTCCACTTTATTACTGAAATCCTCCTCTATGAGGCCACCATTAATTAAAATTCACACAAGACAAACATCTTCATGGTTGGTTTTTGTTTTTGTTTGGTCCAGAGAGATCTGTCCACATACCTCTTCCTCAAATTTCCTCATCACAAATTTTTTTTTTCTTCACAAATTTTCCACTAATGTTCTTTCCAAGTCCCTGGGCACATCCCACAAATCAGTATGTAACACCTGGCCATTTCTCCTTCCAAGCAAAGTGAACAACCAGGTCCACTGCTTGAAGTCCTGCCCACTGGGAGAATTTATGTACACTACTGTCCTTTGAGGATGTCCCAGCAATGGGCTGTCATGCTATAGCCATCCGCTTTTGGGTGATGCCTGCATATTATGCAGAACCATCTGTAAATTGGGCCTGAGTCTTTTCTTCTGTCACTTTCCTGTGAACTGACTATATATATACCACTTCCATTTGATGATGGAGCACTGCTGTGCATGCCCAACTTTATGGTGTAATGTTCAGATAACACCCCGTTCATGATGGGCAGTTCGGCTTGCCTGGTAACTTTGCAGCCCATGGTCAAATGTTCAGTCTCTCTGCAGGCTCAGTAGCAGGCCAAAAATCTGTTTCTTAAAAGGAGAGCAATTGGCTTTGCTGCAAAATCCTAAGGGCCTGCACTGAACTTCCTACGAAGCCTTCCCAAAGGCCCTAAACAGCATCCCTAAAAAAAAAAAAAAAAAAAAAAAAAAAAAAAAAAAAACAGCATCCCTATCTGCCACTCCCACTTGGTTCAGCTGGATCATATGGCCTGTGTAGCAGAGCAGCTGGCACAGCAGTGTGGACCTTTTGCAGAACCTTCCCTTGTTCTGGGCCCCACTCAAAACCAGCACCTTTTTTTTGGGTCACTCAGTAGTTGGGCTGAAGTAACACAACCAAATGAGGAGTATGTTGCCTCCAAAATCCAAAGAGGCCTAGTAGGTGTTGTACTTCTTTTTTGATGATAAGATGGGCTAGCTAGATACAACAACTTATCCTTCATCTTAGAAGGGATATCTTGACATGCCACTGGACTCCTAGGACCCCTAGGAATTTCACCAAGGTAGAAGGCCCCTGAACTTTTTGGTCTAATTCAATTCCTATTCTTCGACACACAAATGTCTCTCCAATAAGTCTAGAGTAGTTGCTACTTCTTGCTCACTAGGTCCATTCAGCATAAATTCATCCATGTAATGAACCAGTGTGATATCCTATGGAAAAGAAAGGCAAGCAAGACCCTTGTGAACTAAATTATGGCATAGAACTGGAGAATTGCTGAAACCCTGAGCCAGGACAGGCCTTGCCAGCTGAAAGCCCACTGCTTCTGGTAGGCCTCATGGACAGGCATGAAGAAAAAGACATTTGCCTGATCGATAGCTGCATACTAGAAAGTTTGTTACTGTGTTAATTTGCTCAATCAGCAAAACCACATTATTGTAGCAGCTGCAATTGGAGTCATCACCTGGTTAAGCTAATGATAATCACTTGTTACTGTCTATGATCCATCTGTCTTCTGCATAGGTCAGTGGGTGAGTTGAATGGGGATGTGGTGGGGGTTTTAAATCTTTGATGGTGGCACCAATCTCTACAATCCTTCCAGGAACGTGGTATAGCTGTATAGCTTTTGGTTTACTATTTCCTTAGGTTGAGGTAGTTCTAATGGCTTCCACTTGGTATTTCTCACAATCCCACTCCACAGGTCAGGGGACCAATGTGAGGATTCTGCTAGTTGCCGAGGAGGTCTACTCCAATTACATATTCCAGAACTCAGGAAATAGCCACAGGATAGCTTCAGAGACCCACTGGGTCTACTGTGAGACTCCATTGATCTGACCTCCATAAGCTTTTATTCTGACCAAGAGACCACAGCAACACTTTGGGTCTCTTGGAACTAGGGTCAGTTCAGAGCCAGCATTCAGTACCTGGAAGTTCTGATTATTTCCTTTCCCTCAATTCACAGTGACCCTAATAAAAGGCATAAGTCCTGCTGGGGAAGACTGAGAGAAACATTAATGGTCTACATTTTTGGCAGTGTATTGGGATCCTTTTTTAAGGAACCCTGGCTTCTCCTTCATTCAAGGGGTTTTGGGCCTGTATAGCAGCTCAAGTCTGGAAATTGATTGAAGGGCTGTGACTCTCTGTTTTGATGATTCAGGTTAGTCTTTTGTTTACTTGGCCTAGAACTTTTCCACTCTTACAGATCAAGTAGGAATTTCGTAGCCTTCTGTATTAGGCAGGGTTCTCCAGAGCAACAGAACTCAGTGTGGTTAGAGTCTGCGGTACACCCTGGAGCTGCCCTTGGCTCGCACGTGACATGGATGTTGGGAGTTAGTGCATTTGCACGGAGCCTGCTATGAGAGGGTGAGGTGGCCTTGCAGCAAAGACTTGGTGGGGCCAAGGACTGCAGGGCTAGAAGACCAGATGGAGGATGGGGCAGAAACTCAGAGGGGTCAATCGCCAGTGAAAGCCAAGGGGAGGCCAAGCCAGCAGGGAGGGCCCCACACTCTGAGCTGACAAAGAATAGACCGCAAGTTGATCAGCTGCAGGATGTTAGCAACAGACACCAGCTGAACGCTCAGGAACCACTCGAGCCAAAGATTCCCCGGTGGAGTTCAGAAGAGCCACTCTGCAGCTGGTCCAGAGAACAGCAGGCCAGTCCTAAGACCCAGTCATCCTGTCTCTACGAGGTCACTGGGCCACTCGGAATACCTAGCTAACCTTCTGGAGAGGATCGAGGGAGGAGAAATATAAAGGGAGAGACTGAGCATCTCCTAAAGACCTGTTTGAGGGCATTGCATTGGATTAAAAGTTTAAAACAGAGATTTGCTTCTTGCCTTCTCACTTCTTGGCTGATAGAGCCAAATTAAACGCAGAGCAAAAAAATAAACTCATTTTCTCTGCATAACTGAGTTGAGTGTGAGTACATCTGTGGTCCCTCTACGCCTGTGATTGTTTTCTCTCAGTAACTTACATCCTCTAAGCTGTGATCAGGCCCATAGGCTGTGGTTGGAGAATGTGGAATCACTGCTGTGGGAACGCGAGCGTGGCCCTTCACTTCTTGGGGCCTCTGTTTCTTCATTTGTAAAATGCCAGTGGGGGTTAAGATTTTCTCTAATGTTTCTTCCACCCCCACAATTCCATGACTCAATAAGAAAGGGAAAACAAGCTCATCGTACTCTATGGACTATGCTAGTGCTTTTCAGATCTTTCCACTACAGTTTTCTAGTGGCAGAGAAGAGAGAGCTTGCACCTCCCAGGGTTGTGATGGGTTTGGCTTAAAGCATCCCATCGCAGGTTGCAAAGTTCCATAGAGTTCTGTGTGTTGTTTTTTCTTTTAATGCACATAAATTTTATGTATCATAATATATCTATGTTTGTTTTAATATAAAAAGAGTGCTTTAAATTACTTATCATTGACTAAAACTTATGGACTAGAAGACATACCATGTTTCCTTTATGGCTTGAACTACTCCCTAAGAAGCCCAGGATGGGATTTACTGAGGCTGGCATACTTGCCAGTATAGACGTTCAAATCCTAGACTTAGTGACCAGGAAGGAAGTCCCACCTGCCTGCTCCAATGAGGGCTTTAGCTTCTTCATGTGAAATAGAGTGTCCTAACCAAAACCACAATGAGATATCACCTCACACGCATCAGAATGGCCACTAACAAAAGAACAGAAAATAGAGGTACTTGGGTTGGTTAAGCATCCAACCCTTGATCTCAGCTCAGGTCCTGATCTCAGGGTCATGAGTTCAAGCCCTGCACTGGGGCTCCACGCCGGGTGTGGAACCTACTTTAAAAAAAAAAAGAAAAGAAAAGAACAGGAAATAACATGTGTTGATGAGGATGTGAAAAAGTTGGAATTCTCGCGCACTATTAATGAGAGTCTAAGATGATGCAATCACTATGGAAAACAGTATGGAGGCTCCTCCAAAAAAATTAAAAATAGAATTACCATAAGACCCAGCAATCCAATTTCTGGGCATATATCCAGAAGAACCCAAAAGCAGGATCTCACCTCTCTCCGTAGCTGTATTTACACAGCTACGTTCATCACGACATCATTCACAACAGCCAAGAGGTAGAAATAACCCAGGTGCCCACTGACATACAACTGGATAAAGAATATGTAGTATATATATGACAATGGAATGTTATATGGTCTTTAAAAAGATGGACATCCTGTCACGTGCTGCAACATGGCTGAACCTGGAGGACATTAGGCTAAGCCAAATAAGTCAGACACAAAAGGGCAAATGCTCTATGATTCTAATCCCACGAGGTATCTAAAATAGTCAAAATCAGAGAAACAGAAGGAAGAAAGGCAGTTACCAAGGGCCAGTTGGGGGAGGGCAGAGGGATTAGTGTTTAGTAGGTTTCGGTGTCATGTGATGGAATAGTCTGGAGATCTGTTGCACCACAATATGAATACATTTAACACTACTGAACCGTATACTTAAAAAGAGTTCAGACGGTAAATTTAAATTCTATGTTTTTTGTTTTTTGTTTTTTTTTTTTACGACAGGAAGAAAAAAAAAGTCTCTTTCTTTAAGCGGTAGGGTTACCTTTGAAAAAGAACAAGCACAAGACGGGATACTGGCCCACCACATGGCAATGGCCATTCTCTCCCATCCAAACCCGCCTTTTGTCCCCGCAACCGCATCCTCAAGAAGCCAGAGGACATGGTCTTCAGCCCTTTGACTACTGTGCGCTCTCCAAAGGTTAGAAAGTATGTGCGTGCAGGCAAGGGAGGCTGGGTTACTGCCTTGTGGGAATTCGCTGCCAATTCTGCCCTTGCATTTCACATTTTCCAATTCGTTATTTTTGTTGATCAAATTCCAGTCACTTCAAAGCATATACTGAGGATGTGTATCATTTTCCAGAATTATTTTAGGTAGCGTCAATGTGACTTTACTAAGGATGTTAGGGAATCAGCGGGGCTATGCGTGTGCACGTGCGTGTGCGTGCACACAACACCCTGACACATTCCCTCTCACATGTGCCCTTCCCGCCGCCCCAGTCTCACCCCACAGCAAACACGATGAATTCACATCCTGGGGAGGGGGGGTGCACCACCAACAAACTCCGACCGGAGGAAACAATTTCAATTCAATCAGAGGCCTCCTGCGGTTGGAGTTTACGAGGACTGCTGCCAAATCCCCCTCTCTTGGCGGACAAACTGTGCAGACTTCAAGCCTGTTGGGAGGGTGAGGCGAGTTTCTTACTTTCAAAAGAGGGTCGATCCAAGATGTTTGTATTATTTCAACACTGTTTTTCCTATGGAGCCGGGGGTTGGCGGGGTGGGGGTGGGAAGTTCTTTCCTTGTTCCTGATATTTTCCAGAGATCAAAATTAAAACACAATGCGCTGAGGGTAATCAGCAAGGCTTCAGAAGAATTGCGTGTACTTTTGATTTCTATAACAACCCACACAACACGTTTTTAACCTCCAATTATGTGCAGAGGTACGCAGCTGAGCAGGGAGGTTTAGGTCTCAGCCCCAGAGATGTGCTTCCTAATCCTTCCACGTGGTTGGCAGGTGTTTTGGAGGCTCATCGACACCAGTGAGGGTTTTTCCTTCACCCATTTGCATTGGGTTCTCAACCAGACACGGCCCTGAAGAGTTAACGAAAGTCATTTCTTGCCCTTCCAGAAGTTCCATGGGAGATCCACAACATGGACCCCCCTACACATTTGTGAGACATTTAATTCATCATGAATCCTTTTTACTTAACTCAAACAGTAAGTATTGGGTTCTGCTCTGGCCCAAGCAGTGTGCCTGGTAGGAGGCGCAGCGAGTTGTACCAGCAAATGGTGCCAGCAGCGAGCTTCTAGGCCCAGAGGGGGAGAACTACAGGCGAGAACGGCAATGCATGGTGGTAGGTGCTGGGCTAGCTTGTGTCTGTTAGGCTTTCTTCCAAGGAACAGAGCATCCCTCCTGTATCTCATCAGGATGCTAGGGACGCTAGGTATCACAACAGCTCTACCTGCCAGCCTCTGGGAAGTTGGGACAGTAGGTAAATGTGGGACAGGAACCCTGGGCAGCTTTCATAACCACTCCGCTCAGCAACACCTGCTGGGGTGACTCAGTCCCTCTGTGCTCCTCCCACTCCTGCTCCTTAATCTCCCTCCCCTCGTGTAGCTTTTCTCCACCTCAGGGCTCCTACTGACTCATCAAGGCTGCTTACCAGTGACTTCCCACTGACTGCCTCAGGAAGTCTAAATCTCCTCTCTTGTCTTTCATCTTCTTCCCCTCCTGCCAAGTGCCCAATCTGATGTTTCAATTGGGAGGATGCTATAGTCTCGTAAAGCCCCTCTATTTCTCTCACCTTATCAGTCTATACCCACTTCTAGACCACCTACAGATTGGATCTCCTTGGCCTGATGCTTCTGTGGTCTTGTTCACCGTGGCCAAGGCGCAGGGCATCCAGCATGTCAAGCTTTGTGTGAGAGGCACCCAGGGCAACTCCCTGCAGGGGGCTCCTGGGCGGACAATCAGAGGGGACTGTCATCAGAACAGTCACTGGGGACGAGGGCATAAAGATGCAGGGTTATGGGAACACAGAAGGGGACAACCAGCCGAGCCAGCAGGCTCCAAAGAGACTTCACAGAGGAGGCTACTTTTAAGCAAAGCTTGAAGGGGGAGACAGAGGTTCTCCAGAGAGGCTCTTGGGGTTCTGGGGACAGAGATTGAACAACAGTATCCCAGATAGAGGAAACTTTAGTGTAAAGGTCACCAAGCGTGTGTGTGTGTGCGTGTGTGGTATTATAGTTGTTGGATTGTTTTGTTTTGATTCAGTTTTAACTCAAGCTAAGAATCTCTGCCTTTACTTTGTGACATCAGTAACCTTGATTGCTTATGATACTGATACCTTTGGATTTATCCCTACTTATTATTCTATAATTTCCATTTTAAGTCAATTTGGACATTTTCAGATACAATAGGGGAAAATCAGACTATACCTCATCCTCGTCCTCATCCTCATTTTGAAATGGGCCATCTTTTACTAAAAACCACTCTGGAACAAAGCAAAGATTATGACAAGCCATGGTATAACCGGGGGAGATGCTGGGGTTGCTGTCCCTGGGTCTCTGTAAGCCATTAAGAAATTAACTTGTAGGGGCGCCTGGGTGGCTCAGTCAGTTTGGCATCTGCCTTTGGCTCAGGTCGTGATCCCGGGGTCTCGGAGCTCCACGCTGAGCAGTGGGGAGTCTGCTTGTCTCTGCCCGTCCCCCTGCTTGTGCTCTCTCTCTCTCTCAAATAAATAAAATCTTAAGAAAAAAAAAGAAATCAGCTTGTAGTGTAGGAGTGAAAGACTTGGATGTTTGGTTACGAAAGCACAAACATTAAGCTTTTATTTTTATCAAAGTCATACATATGCATAGTTTAAAAAGTCACCTAGCTCTGTACGGTTTGCTAAGAGAAACAGCTGTCCTCCAACCTCACCCCCCACCCCTTCCCCAAAGGCGACCACTGCCCTCTCCAGCCTACTCTTGCTGCGCTTGCCTCCGTGTCCCCGAACAGCGTGATGCCAGAGCCACACCTTGATTCTCCCTTCAGTTTGAGGTATTATTTGTGAACTTCCTAGTACAGAAGATGAGAGTTTAGTTCTCTTTCCTCCTCTTTACCCTCAGAAACATTTCCTAGTCCCCATGCCCACCTTTCAAAATGGTTCTATGGCCATACAATGAGTTCATAGTTGGGACCATTTAAGATGAATTTCCTGTTTTCACGGGTTGACAAGTATTTTGCTTTTCTCCTTTGCTTAGTTTTTAATTTTTTTGGGGGGGGGGTAATGGATTTAGGAATTCAACCCCAGAATCTCCATAATTTGACTAGTTGCCTCCCCAAAATATTCATTCACATTATTTTATAGAGTTTAGGTTCTCAAAGAAGTTTCTCAGGAAGCCTGATCTGATCGATCCCATCTAGACGGTGCTCTCTGCTGCTGGTGCACAGTGATCATCCTAGATCTCCTTCCTTCCAGAGTCTTTGTTACCTCTCCTACATTGAGACTCCTGTTTCCTGACTGCTGTTTCTTCCTCTTCCTCATTTTTGCTCTCTTGCTTTGCTACAGCACATTTTCTAGTAGCTTCCAGAGAAAGGGTGAGTGGGAGGTAAATTTTACTGTTGTATTAGTCAGCTCGGGCTGCCACAACAAAATATCACAGACTGGTGGGCTTAAATAATAGAAATTTATTTCTCACAGTTTTGCAGGCTGCAAGTGTCATATCAAAGTGTCAGTCAATTCTGTTCCCAGTGAGAGCTCTCTTCCTGGCGTGTAGATCGCTGCCTTCTTGCTCTGCCCCCACATGCCTTCCTCCCTGTGTGTGCACAGAGTGCAAAGGAGCTCTCCGGTGTCTCTTCTTATAAGGACACTAATCCTATCAGATAAGAGCCCCACTCTTATGACCTCATTTTGCCTTAATAATGTCCTTAGAGATCCCCTCTTAAATATAGCTATTTTGGGAATTAGGGCTTCAGCATATAGATTTGGATGTTGGAGGTATAACGGGTATATTTTAAAACATCTTTCTTCTAGTTTCACATTTGGTATTTGACACGGTGGGAGGTAATTTAGAAGCCATTATTGTTTGGGGTTCCTCCCATGGTGGCTGGTGAGAAGTCTGACGTCATTCTGATTTGTGATCATTAATACGTGAACTGTTCTCTCGCTTCTCTCTCTCTCTCTCACTCTCTTTCCCATTTGTAATTTCTTTGTCCTCAGACTAAATTTAAGTATGATATGTCTGTATGGTGGTTTCTTTTCATTTATTGTGCTGGACCCTTAGCAGACCTTCCCTATCTAGAAAAACAGGTAAATTTTTTTGAATTATTTCTTTGTTTTCTGGTCTCTATTTCTGGTGTTCTATTCTAGAATGTTATTTTTCACATTATACCTCCTGAGCTAACCTTCTAATTATCTAGTCTTTCCCTTCTATTTTCCATCTCTTAGTATTTTTGCACTACTGTTTAAGAGATTTGCACAGTTTATCACTTAAACTTTCTGTAGATTTTTTCAATCTGCATTAAATATTTTTTAAGGCACACTTAAAAATTTTTTTCAAAGATTGTATTTATTTATTTGTGAGAGAGAGCAAGTGAGAGAGAACATGAGCAGAGGGAGAGGGAGAAGCAGACCTCCCAATGAGGAGGGAGCCTGACACTTGGGGAGATCATGACTCAAGCTCAGTGGAAGCAGACACCTGACTGACTGAGCCACCCAGATGCCCCTAAGGGCATTTTTTAAGGCTTCTTCTTCTTCTTCTTCTTTTTTTTAATCATTCCTTCCTGTTTTGCAAATGTGATACCTTAGTTTTTAATTCTCAGAAGGTTTGTTACCTTGAAATATAATTGACATACAATATTATATTAGTTGCAGGTGTACAACATACTGATTCAACATTTATATACATTATGAAGTGATCACCATGATGTCTAGTTACTGTCTGTCACCAGACAAAGCTATTACAATATTATTGCCTATATTCCCTATGCTGCAGTTTACATCCCCATGATTTGTTTCTCAGAAGATTTTAATGATAATTTTTAAAGGTTGTTTCTGGTTTGTTTCCCTTTCTTCTTTTTATCTTTTCCCCCTTCCCATATGTTCATCTGTTTTCTTTCTTAAATTCCACATATGATAGAGAACAAACTGAGGGTTGATGGAGGGAGGTGAGTGGGGAATGGGCTAGATGGGTGATGGGTCTTAAGGAGGGGACTTGTGATGAGCACTGGGTATTGTACATAAGTGATGAATCACGGAATTCTACTCCTGAAACCAATATGGCACTGTATGTTAAGTAACAAAATTTAAATAAATAACTAAAAGTTGTTTCTGCAGTTTTTCTTTTCTATAATCTTTAATTGCTTTATTATTATTATTAAATTATTTAATGGCAGTCTTGAATTATTTTAATTGCTTTTCTGTTTGCAGACTCTCTGAAAGGATCTAGCCCTGGGTCCCCTTCCCCACTTCCTTCTAGGGTTTGCAGGCCACACTTTTAGAACAGCTTGCATTATATCATTGGTGATTTCAGGAGGGAAATTTTAGTAGAATGAGGAGGTAGAAGGAGGCAAGAGGGCAGAGGATGAGGACTACATGGGAAGGTGAAGAAGTGAAGGAGAGCAAGGCAGGCCTTTTAGTGCCCTTGTCTATAGCTGACAGTAATTGGCAACTGGCATTATATAATTACTAATGACAAATTATAAACGTTCATGAGCAAATAACTCCATTTAGAACAAAGTATAGGGAGAAAGACACAATTTGATACCTGCATGAAATCCAACTGTGAGTTAACCCTGCCTGACCTAACTCTACCTTCATCTCAGACACTGAGTAAACAACCTTCCTTGTGCCTTATGGGCATTTCAGATATGCTGTGAGCATCCTTGGCTCACTCTGGGAACTTGCCTTTCCTTTTTCATAAAGGAGGCTCCATGTTCTGCTATAAGGTCTATGTCACATGAAAAATTAGAAGGGAAAACTACTTTGTGCTTGTTCGTTATCTGCTATCTCACTTAATACTTATACAATTCTATGAGATAAGTATTATCACCATGTTTTTAAGACAGGGAACTGAAACCCAGAGAGGCCAAATTAATTGAATAAGATCATACAACTAGTTGGTCCCACACCAAGTGTGAAGCAGATTCGTCTGTCAAGGAAGTTAATGCTCCTCTAGCGCCTCAACCTTCGCACAGCTGGAAGGAATAAACTAGGACTGTCCCTATGTTTTTATGTCCCTAATCCTCTTAACTCTCAATTTTCCCCAGTCTTTTCCTTCTAAACTATTCTGTTTTAAAACCTGATTTTATCTAGAAATTAAAGTTGAGTTGCTTAATCATAGTCTTTAACCGTGTCAGGTAGGTTTTTATTTATTTTTTATTTTTATTTTTTATTATTTTTTAAAGATTTTATTTATTTATTCATGAGAGACACAGAATGAAAAACAGAGACACAGGCAGAGGGAGAAGCAAGCTCCCCGTGGGGAACCCGATGTGGGACTCTATCCCAGGACCCTGGGATCAGGACCTGAGCCAAAGGCAGACGCTCAACCACTGAGCCACCCAGGCACCCCAGATAGGTTTTTAATATAGTGTTTTTCAAGCTGAAGATCATCACCCGTTAGTGGGTTGTGACATAAATATAAAGGGTTGAAACTAGCATTTCAAAAAAGATAACATAGGAAATATTCCTATTCCTATGAATGCTTGTGTTCCTATGAATTCACTGCATGTAGAGAGGGATAAGCCTGTTATATATGTGGGTATTTGTGTAGTGGGTCATGAGGTAGAATGTTCTTCCTATGCTGGGTCGTGCTCAGAAAAGGATTCCTGATTTATTACACATTGTCTTCCATAAATAGCCTGAGCCATTTTTTGGTATATAGATTTTAAAACATATTTTAAGCAAAATATACAATTTGCGTGGGATGAGAAAAACATCATGGATCCACTCGCTGCCACCCTATAGAGCCTTCTTTGGTGACCATTTTGTCCATGAACATTTTATATTTTAGCCACACCAAGTTAATTTTACCAAATAACTTTATTCACTTATAACATGTATCTAATAAAATGTGCTCATTCTAAGTGCATGGCTGGATGTGTTTTGTATACACTCGTTTAACCACTGTCATAAATCAATATGTACAGCACTTCCATCAAGCTAAAAGTTCCCTTCTTCACCCCTATTCCTCAGTCTCAGCCCCAGGCAACCACTGAACTGCTTTCCAGAACTTCACATATATCATATAACATATGTAATCTTTGTGTCTGATTTTGTTCACTTAGCATAATGCCTTTGAGACAATGTTCCTTTTTTTTAAAGACTTATTTAGCTTTTATTTTAGAGAGAAAGAGACAGAGAGTGTGGGGGGTGGGCAGAGGGACAGGAAAGATAACATCTCAAGTAGACTCCGTGCTGGGCATGGAGTGGGTCTCGACCTCAGGATGCTGGGATTGTGACCTGAGCCAAAATCAAGAGGAGGACACTTAATCAATTGAGCTACCCAGGAGCCCCGAGACAACAGCGTTCTTATATGCATCTGTAGGCCATTCTTTTCATTGATGAGTAGTATTCTGTTGTATGAATGTAGTACAACATGTTTATTCATCTGAAGGTCAGAGTTTGGTTTGTCTCCAGTTTTAATTTTTTTAAAAAAGATTTTATTCATTTATTCATGAGACATAGAGGGATAAGCAGAGACATAGGAAGAGGGAGAAGCAATAAATAAATAAATAAATAAATAAATAAATAAATAAATAAATAGGAAGAGGGAGAAGCAGGCTCCCTACAGGAGGCCTAATGCCGGACTTGATCCCAGAACCCTGGGACAAGGGACACCCTGAGCCAAAGGCAGACGCTCAACCACTAAGCCAC
Source organism: Vulpes lagopus (assembly GCF_018345385.1). NCBI lineage: Eukaryota > Metazoa > Chordata > Mammalia > Carnivora > Canidae > Vulpes > Vulpes lagopus. The sequence goes on from NC_054832.1 coordinate 53,202,610, forward strand.
ATGGGCGCCCCTCCAGTTTTTGATTATTATTAATCAACTGCTATGAACATTTGGGTAAAATTTTTTGTGTGATCATTTGCTGGAGGGGTGGTTAAATACCTCAGACTGTACTTGCTACATTCATGATACATCTATGTTTAACTGAATAAGAAATTGGCAACCTGTTTTTCAAAGTGGTCTACTATCACAATGCCTGAGTGTTCAAGCTGCTCCATGTCTTTGGTTGTGTCAAACTTCTAAATTTTAGCTATTCTAGTAGTAGGTGTATAGTAGTATCTCATTATAGTTTTAATTTGCATTTCTCTATTAAGAACCTTGAATATATTTTCATGTACTTATTGGCCGTTTATTTTCTTTTGTGAAGTGTCTGTTCAAATCTTTTGCCCATTTTTTGTCTAGGGTGTTTTACCTTTTTGTTACTGGATTGTGTTTTTATATTCCGAATAGAAATTCTTTGTTAGATATATGCAATTGCAAATATTTCCTTATGGTCTTTGGCTTGTTGATTCATTTTCTTGATGGCACATTTGGAGGGGAAAACATTTCGAACCTTAAGGAAGACGATTATGTGGATTTTTATGGTTAGTGTTTTTTGTATCCTCAGAAATCTTTTTTTTTTTAAATTGAGGTATAGTTGACACACATTGTCATATTAACTTCAGGTGTATAATACAGTGATTGGACAACTCTACAAAAGGCTATGCTCACCACAAGCTACCACCTGTCACCATATGAACAGCATGAAAATACCATTGACTATATTCTCAATGCTCTACCTTTTATCTCTGTATGTGTCCTCAGAAATCTTGCCTATCCCAAGATCAAGAAGGTTTTCTTGTATGCTTTTTCCTAGACATTTTATAATTTTAGATATTACATTTAGGTCTCTGATCCATTTCAAGTTTATTTTTATATTTAACAGGGGACGTGAATTGAGGTACTATTCCCCTCCCCCATATGGATATGTAGTTGTCCCAGAACCATTCACTGCAAAGACTGTCTTTATCTCCATTGAATTACTTGTGCACCTTTGTCAAAAATCAATTGACCATATGTATGTTGATCTATTCCTGGACTTTCTTTTCTATTCCAGGGATTTATATGTCTATCCTTAAACAAACACCATACTATCCTGATTACTGTAGATTTAGAGTAGGTTTCAAATCAGGTAATATAAATTCCTAATTTTGCTGTTCTTTTTAAAATTTGTTTTGAGCATTCTAGGACCTTTCCATTTCTATATACCTTTTACAATCTGTCTGTCAATTTCTACCAAAAACTTGCTAGGATTTTAGCTAGAATGATTGATCTGAAACTGCAAGTCAATGAAAGGAAAATTGATCTCTTATTCATATTGATTATTCAGTTTGTGAACAGGGTATATCTCTTGATTAATTTAGTACTTTCTCAAAAATGTTTTCTAGTTTTCAGAACACAAATATTGCACTTATTGCACTAGATTTATTCCTAAATATTTCATTTCTTTATGCTTTTACAGGTAGTGACTTTAAAATTTATCACTTACTAATTTTTAAAATAGGCTTTATATTTTAGGGAAGTTTATGTTCATAGCAAAATTGAGGGGAAGGTATGGATGTATTTCCCATATATCCTCTACCCCTACATTTGTACAGCTTCCTTCACTATCAAAATCCAGCAGTACCAGAGTGGTATTGTTCTTACAACAATAAACCTACATTATCATTACATCATTATCACCCCTACTCCCTCTCCCTGGCCCTGCCCAGTCCACAGTTTACATTATGTTTCACTCTTAGTATTGTGCATGACAAGTGTACAAAGATATGTATCCACATTATTGTGTCATACAGAACAGCTAAAAGTCCTTTGACCTTTGCTTATTTATTCCTACCTTCCTCCTTAACCCCTGGCAACCACAGATCTTTTCACTATCTCCATAGTTTTGCCTTTTCCAAAAGGTCATATAAGTTGGAATCATATCAGCCATTGTAGCCTTTTCTTTGCTTAGAAATATGAAGTCAAGTTTCCTCCCTATCATTTCATGGCTTGATAGTTCATTTCTTTTTAGTGCTGGATAATACTACATTGTCTGAATGTACCACAGTTTTAAAAAATCTATTCAACTACTGAAGAACCTCTAGGTTGCTTCCATATTTTCACAATTATCAATAAGGCTGCTATAAATATACATGTGCAGGTTTTTGTATAAAGATAAGTTTTCGGGATGCCTGGGTGGCTCAACAGTTGAGCGCCTGCCTTTGGCTCAGGGTGTGATCCTGGGGTCCTGGATTGAGTCCCATATCGGACTCCCTGCATGGAGCCTGTTTCTCTCTCTGCCTGTGTTTGTGCCTCTCTCTCTGTGTGTCTCTCATGAATAAATAAATAAAATATTAAAAAAAAGAGATAAGTTTTCAATGTATCTGGTTAATACCAAGTTGCATAATTGCTGGATCTTATAAGAGTATCTTTAGTTCTGTAAGAAATAGCCCAATTGTCTTCCAAACTGGCTGTACCATTCCATATTCCACCAGCAGTGAATGAGAGCTCCAGTTGCTTCTCATTCTCATCAGCATTTGGTAGTATCAGTGTTTTGGCTTTCGGCTATTTTAATAGGTATGTAGTGGTAGCTCGTTGTTGTTGTATTTTGCAATGGTTATTGAATTTTTTCAAGTGACTATATTGTTTATCTCTCTTAGTTTGTTAATACATTAAATCATACTGACTGATTTCCAAATGTCAAAATAGCCTGGAATATCCCCCCCCAAAATAAATCCCACTTGGACATGAAGTATTACCCTTTTTATACGTTGCCAGATTGAATTTGCCTTATTTTGCTAAGGATTTTTGTGTCTAGATTCATGAGAATATTGGTCTATAACTTTTTGTGTGTGATATTGGCCTAGTTTTGGTGTCAGGGTAATTGTGAAGTCATAAAATGAGCTGTAAAAAGTTGTCCTCCATTATTCTCTGAAAGAGTTTGTACACACGGATATTCTTTCTTTCCTAGATGTTTGATAGAATTCACTGGTGGAGCCTGTGGACCTGGAGTTTTATCTTTAAGGAAATCCTGAAATATTAATCCAATTTACTTAATAGATACAGAGCTTTCATATTAACTATTTTGTCTTCAGGAAGCTGTGGTAGTTTGTGTCCTTCAAGGACTTGTCTATTTCATCTAAGTTGTGATATTTATGGATATGACACTATTCGTTATATTCTGATATTATTCTTTTAATGTCTACAGGCTCTATTAATGCTTCTATTTCTGACATTGGTAATTTGTGTTATCACACTTCTTTCCTTGTTTTCAATATTATTGGTCATTTTAAAGAATTTGCTTTTGATTTGATTGATTTTCTCTATTGCTTTTGTGTTTTAGATTTCATCAGGTTCTACTGTTACCTTTATTATTTCCACCCTCTGAATGATTTGAATTTATTTGCTTTTTTTTTTTCAAATTTCTTATAATGGGAATTCTGCATTCTGCACTTTTGATATGTTGTACTGTTATTTTCATCCATTTCAAAATATTTTTAAATTTTGCTTATGTTTTTTTCTTTGACCCATTAATTATCTAGAAGTACACTGCTTAATTTCTAAATATTTGGTAGCATTTATATAGCTTTTTGTTATTAATTTCTTTTTTTTTTTTTTTTTTTTTTTTTTTTTTTTGTTATTAATTTCTAATTAATTCCACTTGGGTAAGAAAAATATTTTTAACTTATTTATTGCTGCTTTATTTCTCTTTTAAAATGATTTTGGGCAGCCCGGGTGGCTCAGCAGTTTAGCGCCGCCTTCAGCCCAGGGCCTGATCCTGGAGACCCAGGATGGAGTCCCATGTCGGGCTCCCCGCATGGGGCCTGCTTCTCCCTCTGCCTGTGTCTCTGCCTCTCATTAATAAATAAATAAAATCTTAAAAAAATAAAATAAAATGACTTTGCTTAAGGGGTGCCTCAGTCAGTTAAGTGTCTGGCTCTTGACTGAGGCTCAGGTCATGATTTCAGGGTAGTGAGATTGAGAGAGAACCTATTTGAGATTCTCTCTCTCTCCCTCTCCCTTTGCCCCTCCCCTGGCTCACATGAATGCTCACACACTCTTTCTCTCTCAAATAAATAAATATTTTTAAAAATTATATTGCATAATTCTTCTCTTTCTCTCTCTTGACCAGCTTGCTCTACTTCAGAATGTTTATGGCATAAAAAAAACTGCCCCCCCCTTGGGATCCCTGGGTGGCGCAGTGGTTTGGCGCTTGCCTTTGGCCCAGGGCGCGATCCTGGAGACCCGGGATCGAGTCCCACGTCGGGCTCCCGTGCATGGAGCCTGCTTCTCCCTCTGCCTGTGTCTCTGCCTCTCTCTCTCTCTCTCTGTGACTATCATAAATAAATAAAATCTTTAAAAAAAAAAAAAAACTGCCCCAGCCCTGGCTCTATATGACCTCTCAGCTCCAGGACCCAACACTGGGTAATTGCTGGGACCCAATTCTAAATTCTCAGGAGAGTGTCTGATTGAGTCAGCTTGGGTCAGGTCTGATTAGCTATGGTCAGGGCAGTTGCTGGCACATGGAATGAACAAGACAGACTAGTCTATCTCTTTAGCAGGACTATGGATAAAAACAGCATAGAAAGGATGGCACATGGACTGGATAGCATTCCAAAAGTTCTAGTATACATCTTGAACAGAAGTATTTCTCAGATTTTAGAGTTGATGGGGGAGAAAGGTTAAGAATAAAATTGGAAACCAAACCTCCAAAGAGCATGAGTCTTTCAATGGTTCTCTTGATGGCTAAGTTTGATTTTTTTTATTGGAGTAGGTAGTAGTATTATAGGGGCTGTTAAGAATCACAGAATAAACATGGTGCATCTTCTTGAAGTGTCCGTTTCATTAGAAGTTGTGGGAGAATTTTATATTTAAAAAACATGAATGTTTGATGGAGTAAAGTGAAAACCATCAAGATTTTTAAAGACATGAAACAGAACTTGAATTTCATGCTGGTGAATGGATCCTTTGTGGAAAAGATCCTGTAGGTCCTTTAATAGAAGCTGTGGAAAACTCCATGAATAATGTCAAGAATCCTATCTGGAATCATAATCCTCACCCTTGTTAGCATTTTTTAAAGATTTATATATTTGAGAGAGAGATTATGTGCAAGTGGGGGAAGGGCAGAGGAAGAAAGAGAATCACAGACTCCCCACTGAGCACAAAGCCGGACGCAGGACACAGGGCTCAGTCTCAGGACCCCAAGATCATGACCTGAGCTGAAATCAAGAGTTGGACACTAAACCAACTGAGCCACCCTGGTACCCCACCCTCCTTAGCTTTTAAGCAATATTTCCATGTATGACCTACATGAAAATCTGACATGTAATACCGTGCCAGATTTTCCAAGATTTCTTGATTCATAGGCACAGAAGAAAGGATTAACCTCAGTGTGCTTATTGCATACCTATGACATGCTAGGTTAAATATGTATTCCAAAGAGTTTCTTTTGCATTTACCTTGGTAAGATAAATGGGAAGGAAGTGAGGAAGACAGGGATAGAGATAAATAGAAATGGCAAAACTATTTCCAGTTCTTAAAGAAGAAAGGATGGGGATGTGAGAAGAGAGTGAGTTGGTGTTCAAGAAGCAGTGCTTACTACTAGGCATGCTGGCTCTCTTGCAATCTAATTAGGCTGCCCATAGGAAATGGCTTGACAATCACCAAGGTGAGTAAGCACAGACATCTCCTGGGTCCAAGCTCACATCCACAACTTCACCCACACCTTTAGTCCCTCCTCCTGCTCAAACTTGAAGCTGAGCAATCACTAAATTGGCAACAAAATACCAAGAGCCACTGGAAAGTGATATAAGAATCTCTTATTAGCCTCACTTTTCTCTGGGGGGAAATAATGTAGATGATTGCACATATAAGAGGTAGGCTCAGGTTACATGATGAATTTAATTATGACATGTAGACTGTGCAGCAGGATAGCATAGTTGCTGTGGGTGTTTTCCTCTCCATCTAGGACAGCATCGTATTTCACAGAGTTTAAGAGACAATGAAGCCATGTATAAATGTTAGACCTCTGTGATAGTAAAAGAGATGCATTCACGAGGGTCCTTTCATGAATAGCTAGCCCGTAAACACATGCTCTGCTTGGTCATCGATCCCTGATAGTCGACCCTAAGGACTGGGTTAACTTGATTCCTTGAACCCTGTTAAAGTGTAACCATCTCTGGGAAGGATATCAATTTTTCTTCATCGTTGTGTGGTTGTGAAAGCAGAAAGGAGGGTGAAACACCACAGATGATCTTGGTTCTAGTATGGCTCTGCCACTGGATTTCTGTGACCAAGGACCTAGCACTCTGAATTTCCATGACCTCATCTGTACTTAAAGGGCTGACTTAGAAGACCTCCAATGTTCCTTTCAGGTTCCACTGTCTATGAGTCTCTATGGAAAGACTATGTGGGCAGGAACATTTTCAGAATAGGGATCTGAGTGAGCAGGTTTCTATCTTCAGGGGGAAGGGCCCAGAATGAAGAGGCAGGCAATCAAGGCCAAACTTCCCTTAATCATGTTTTTGTCAAGGAAAATCCATGGGGCCATGACCATAACAGTAACAAAAACTATTATTAGTGCCTATTCTATACTCCTGCTGTCTTGGTGTCCTTTATCTCAAGTACAGTTGACCCTTGGACAACACAGGGGTTAACTCCTATGCGGTTGAAAACCTATGTGTAACTTTGACCCCCTCCCAAACTTATCTGCCTACTGTTGACGGGAAGCTTTACTGAAAACACACACAGTCAATTGACACATATTTTACATGTTATATATATATATTATATACTGTATTCTTAAAGTAAGCCAGAGAAAAGAAAATCTTGTTACAAAAATCAGAAGGAAGAGACATTTACAGCACTGTGCTGTATTTATTGAGAAAAAAATCCACATATAAGTGGACCTGTGCAGTTCAAACCTGTGTTGTTCAAGGGTCAACTGTACCCCTGACTCAGGACAAGTGCTGATGTGGGGCCATGGCATACACATCTCTGAGTCGGTCTGCACTGTGACCTGAATTCTAAGTCCTATCAACATCCTTGAGAATCAGCCAATGTGCATCTGTCTCCATGGTGTGGTGGGACAGATGTGTTTCTGATTAGCCAGCCTCCTAGTCTTCCTCATCTCAAGAACTTACCAGGAAGAAAATGTGACAACAGACCTTCATTGGGAGGAAAGCAAATTCAAGTACAAGGAGTTGACAAGTTAGGGGATACCCCGGCGGAGATGTCCAGTAGGCAATTGGAAATATGGGGCCAGGGCTGAGGAGACATCTGGATCTAGGAGCTATTTATAGGTAGTTGTTGATGGCCATGGCCTCCCAGCTTGTTTTTTTTGTTTTTGTTTTTGTTTTTGTTTTTACATTTCTTAAATCTATTTCTTATTTTAGGATCTAGATTATTTTTTATAATAAATTTATTTTTTATTGGTGTTCAATTTGCCAACATACAGGGTAACACCCAGTGCTCATCCCGTCAAGTGCCCCCCTCAGTGCCCGTCACCCAGTCACCCCCATCCCCTACCCTCCTCCCCTTCTACCACCCCTAGTTCGTTTCCCAGAGTTAAGAGTCTTTGTGTTCTGTCTCCCTTTCTGATATTTCCCACACATTTATTCTCCCTTCCCTTATATTCCTTTTCACTATTATTTATATTCCCCAAATGAATGAGAACATACACTGTTTGTCCTTCTCCGATTGACTTACTTCACTCAGCATAATACCCTCCAGTTCCATCCACGTCGAAGCAAATGGTGGGTACTCGTCGTTTCTAATGGCTGAGGAATATTCCATTGTATACATAAACCACATCTTCTTTATCCATTCATCTTTCGATGGACACCGAGGCTCCTTCCACAGTTTGGCTATTGTGGACATTGCTGCTAGAAACATCGGGGTGCAGGTGTCCCGGTATTTCATTGCATCTGTATCTTTGGGGTAAATCCCCAACAGTGCAATTTCCCAGCTTGTTTTTTAAGAACCTAATAATTATACTTTTGTATTTCCTATAATCTATAGCATAAATCAGATAATGTGATGCAGAACGAGAAAAAAAAAGAGAATTTTTAAAAGGATTTCTGTGTTTCAAAGCCCTAAACATGGCTACTTCTTGTCAAGTGGTTTAGGAGAAGGTAAGGGCTGAAGTCAGGGTTGTGCCCTGGTGAGAGCAGTTTTGATTCTGTGTTCCTTGTACAGGTCTCCACTTCTCAAATGGAGATAGTTTAGTTTCGGTCTCCTTTCAGTTGAGACAGAGTTCCCCTGTCAGTAGGAGGTTTTCAGGGTCTCTGGCATGCAGGTGCAGGGGTGAGAGGCAAGCAGGATGAGGGGGTGAGGGGACCTGATGCCAATTTCTCTCCTCTCCTCAGGAAGGTTAGCGCTGGGAATCCTCCTTCACATTCCTGGCCTTTTCCAGCCCAGCACCAGTAAGCTCCAGGGTCTCCTTGCAGAAAGGCTGGAGCTCTCTGACTTAGAGAGGCGTCCTGCTGGCTTAGAGACACGCGGAGATAATTAACTGGTAGTTTCTGCCACGACCCGCTGACCCCTTATAGGAACCACTGTAAAGATAAAATGACTTACTGGCTTGTTTTCCTTAGTGTCTCTGGTGCCTGTAACGTTCATAGTAATCACGGCATTTTGTGTTTATCATTAATATTCCAGCTGAAACCATCCTCTTTTCTCCCCTCTTGTCCCTGCCACCATCCATCTGCCGTCAAGTTATCACCTTTCTCAGAAAATGCTCCATAAAGCCAGAACGTTGGCAAGTCACACGGGGCCACTTTCAGCACCCAGCGCCTGTGCCCTGCAGCCTACTTCCCGTTCCAGCTTGGGCCCGAAGGTTCGAGAAGGATGGGTTTTTTGCCACAGATACCTCATTCATCAGCACTGTCTTCTGAATCTCCATCCTCACGTCTGTTATCACAGACCCTGAATAATTGTTTTCATTCAACCATTTAGCACATGACTTTTTTGACCGGCAGCTAAACCTGAGTATCTTCCTGCCTCCCGCGCTGTCATTAACATGCTTCTTGTTTAACTCAAAACAGCTGTTCCTCCCCCCACCCCTAATCTTGCCTCCTTAGACAAACCTTGCTTATCCAGAAATTTTGGGAAAGAAGTATTTTTGAATAAATGAAAGGATAAGGATTCCTCATTTCCAGTACAGAAACTTCTCTCATTTTAACCACTTTAATGGAAATCTTTCCAAAATGCATTGTGGGGTACCTTCATCAACAGAACATGGAAGATGATTGAGCTTTTTCTTGAGGTGTTGGCATCATTGCAGTGAACAAAGGTTTTGTACTCTGCTGTTGCACACAGGAGCCCAGGAGGCCTTTGGCCTTTTTTTTCTTTTTTATTTTTTCTTTTTTCTTTTTTTTTTTTTTGTTTGGGGTTTTACTGGTTTTTCTTCCCCTGTTTTAAGTCATGACACTTAGCGGTATTGCCTTTTTCAATGAGCCCATAGAAGCACTTGGTTTTGAGCAAGGAATGTAAAGGGCTGAGTTACGCACATCTCGCCAAGGCAGGAGTACAGAGTTGGCCAGATGGTCACACACCCCTTTTTGGTCACCCAGAGAAAAGACGGTGAAGGGGAGGATTCAGAGTCAGGAAAGGATTTTCCTCACTCTTGTGCCAAGGTTGCCAGAAACACCGAAGGGTCCTAGATTTTGGTGATTCTGAAGTTATCTTGTAAACTTTTCAATAGACTGTCTTCCTGATTTTTATCAGGCCATTACCTACCACTTCTGGTTATCGATGTACCTGACTTCAGAAATGCTTCTACCCTGATTTTCTAATTCTCAGTTTTTACTGTGAGCACAGAAACCCAATATGCACACACGCTTATGTGCATGTGCTCCCGTGTGGGTGGAGGTAGTGAAGATGGACCTGAGAGTTTTCTATGAGTAAAGTGAATAGATTGTGAATTCTTTTTTGTTTGTTTGTTTTTGTTTCCTTATTAATTTTTTTTTCCGATTTTAGAAATGGAAAGTTGCAAGACAAAGAGTCACTCTTAGAAGGGTGCCTGGGTGGCTCAGTTGGTTGAACAGTTGGCTCTTGATTTCGGCTCAGGTTGTGATCTTGGGGTCCTGGGATGGAGCCCCATGTCAGGCTCCCTGCTCATAGGGAAGTCTGCTTCTGCTTCTCTCTCTCCCTCTGCCCCTTCCCCCATGTACTCTCTCTCTCTCTCTCTCTCTCAAATAAATCTTTTTAAAATAGTTACTCTTAGATTTCTAGGAGCCACCTCTAGAAACTTCTTCCTCAGTTTCATTCTTTGTTTTCACTTAATTCTAGAGTAGATACTCTTTCCTGAAAAGGGATTCTTTTTAGGAGAGGTCCTCCATTTCATTATCCTAACTTCACTCGTGAACTCTGTCACTGATTATCTTTAGAAATATTATCATGATGCTCTCAAACTATTGTCATTAAAAAAAAACACAAAAACAAAAAACCACAGGTGCAAAAACAAACTGCAAGCACAAGAGCTAAATTTCTCTCTCTCTCATTGTCCTCTTTTGTCACAGTTCTATGGAAAGCTGAGTAAATGAACAGGGCCATTTGACAGAGTGTAACCCATACCAGCCCCATTGTGCAATGCCTTGAACGTAAGTCCTTTTCAACTAAACAGAGGTATATTTTCTTTTATATTGTTGACTTTGACCCTGCAGCTTAGCAAAGAACACTTGTGCAACATTTTCTGGATCAATTTATCATCTGCTCAGAGCAGACATGCATTTTTCTCATCATTAAAGGGAAACCAAACCCATCTACATAATCCCCCATTCTGCTTTATTTCTTTCCAGTCCTTCATGTCTTAGATTCTGAAATATTGATGAAGGGATGTGAAAGTAATGTGCTCTCTTCTCACACCCAGGCCCAGTGGGAGCATGGGCATGGTCAGGAAGTGGGAGGTTGAGAAATGCCCCCATTTTGCAAAATGAAGTGTTTCTCAAAGTTGGGTTGCTGATCTGTCTTCCACTCTCCAAGGGGCTTATTTAAAATGCAGATTCCTGGGCAGACTCTACACCTACTGAATCAGAGTTTCTGGAGGATGGGGCTTTGCAATATGCATTTTCTTTATTTTTATTTTTTTTGCAATATGCATTTTTAAATCAACTAGATAATGTTTAAGTTTTTTGCTTACCTACCAAATGTGTCTGACTCTTATGTGAAGACTAGCAATAGTTAAAATTAATGAAATATTTACAGGTTACTGATCATAGTTAAACTTTATTATTGTAAGGATAATACCTTTCATTTGTATAGCAGCACTTTTAACCTTTCAAAGTGTTTTCCTAAATACAACCCTTCGAGTTGGGCAGTGGGGGACAGGCATATCTCATTGTATTGTGGTTGGCTTTATTGCACTTCGCAGATATTGTGGTTTTGTTTTTTCTTGCAAACTGAAGGTTTGTGGCGACCCTACGTCAAGTCTATTGGTGACATTTTTCCAGCAGTATTTGTTCACTTCATGTGCCTGTGTCACATTTCAGTAATTCTTGCAATATTTCAAACTCTTTCATCATTGTATTTGTTATGGAGCTCTGTGATCAGGGATTATGACTCACTGAGACCTCAGATGACGGTTAGTATTTTTTCAGCAATGAAGTACTTTTAAATTAAGATATATATACATATATATATATATTATTGTTGTAGACATAATGCTATCATACACTTAATAGATTATGGTACAGTGTAAACGTAACTTTTACATTTCATTTACATTATGCGCTTCATTATGATATTCACTTTATTGAGATCATCTGGAACCAAACTCACTATCTCGGAGGTGTGCCTGTATTATTACCTCCATTCTAGAAGTGTAATCGGGACCCTGTAAGCCGTCCAAGAGGGGAATGATTAATATAGGCTGAAGTGATTGGGGGAGGCTTTCTGGATGCTTTAGGATTTAAACTGACTTTGAAGGTAGCTCGAATTCAAATGGGCAGAGAGTGGGATTTGATGAGTGGTAAGCAGCTTAATGACTTGGACCAACCGCACTATACCTTAGTAGGCAGGGGTCAGAAGGGGTGGGCAGGTCTTCTAGCCTCATTTCACTGCACATTGATTTCTAGGACCTGAGACCCAAGAGAAAGCTTTATCCAGGGGCCCCTTAAAAATAGACCTGAAAAAAAAATAGACCTGAGTTGGGGATCCCTGGTGGCTCAGCGGTTTAGCGCCTGCCTTTGGCCCAGGGCTCGATCCTGGAGGCCCTGGAATTGAGTCCCGCCTCAGGCTCCTGGTGTGGAGCCTGCTTCTCCCTCTGCCTGTGTCTCTGTCTCTCTCTCTGTGTGTCTATCATGAATAAATAAATAAATCTTAAAAAAAGAAAATAGACCTGAGTTGAAATCAGTACCTTCCGAGCTATTCCATATGCTGTTGAATGTGCTGTGCATTTGCTCCCAAAAGATGAAAGCATAGACAGGAGCCCTGGGCGTGGGGCTGGGGGGCGGGGTAGGATGGGGGTGTGTGTGGAACGGGAATCTTCAAAACAAAGAAAATCTCATTCCTCTTCTGCTCATCCCCTTCAATTTTCTGATCTTTTTCCTCCACTCCCTCTTTCTTGTAAAGACTCAAACTCTGAAATAATTATATGAAATTAAGTCGGTAAAAGCCAGGCTTGTTTCCTTAAGATTGATGTGTTAACATTTTGGGCAGTTTTCTCAGGACTCAGGCAGACTATTATTTCTGAGCCTGGCTGTAGGAATCTTCCTCTTCTCCGGGCAGGGAAAAATCTCCTCCTCCAGCACCATGTTTCTTTAATCCATGGCACCTCCCTTCATGATGCAGCCCGTGCACAGAATAAGTTAAAAATAAAAGAATTGTTAATGCTCAAGATTTCTCTTACTCTGGTCATCTCTACCTCTCTTCCCAAGAAAGAGAAGGGTGGTGGGTTGGGAAACAGAGACCCAGGAGTCTCTAAACTTGCTCCCAAAAGATTGCGTTCAAATAGAGTGTCTTTCTTCCTATGTAGGACATTAAATTTTGGCGTTCCAGGATAGCACGACCCAGACTCTGGGAGTCTGGAGGAGGTGAGGGAAACACTTTCCAGCATCACCTGCCTGTTCTTATCCATATATCAAGATAAGCAAGGCGGTGTGTGATTACCCAAGAGAGATCCTTTCATGTAAATTGTGTTGCTCTTAAAAAAAAAGTAATAGTAAAAATAAGCAAAATACAAAGGTGTGATTTTGCCTGTCACTCTTCCCGCTGTGTGCAGTACAATGAATGAAGGACTGAAAGGTCAGCGGGCTTCTTTGCCTTGGAAAATAGCTTGGTGGCCCCTTGCTGAAGAATGTTCCCGAGGCCGCCTGTGCAGAGACGGGCAGGGTCAGGTTCAGGAGGTGCTTGCTTGCCTTGACACATCATTCCTAATTAGGACGCCTTTATAAACCCCTTCCCTTTAGCTTCATAAGGCTTGTAAAAGGTGCCCGCAAACTTCTGCCTTCCTGTGACTCTCTGCCCCGAGGTAGAAATCCTCTTCTTGCAGGAAGTGCAAAGCAAAGTTCAAAGTCTTCTCCATCAAAAGAAAGTGCGCTTGATCCAGTATAATGTGATTACGTGACAATTAAGGGTGGGGGGGATGCCAGGGCCACTGCCTCCCTGGCCAGCGCTGGCCCCTTGCAATCTCCACCTTTTCTAAAAGAGGTTCATGATTTCCCTGCTCAGGATAGAGACGCACACCGAACCTGAACGCCCTTTAGGGTCCAAGGCACTGGTCACTTGGGGCCACCTGGGGTTGGGACGTTATGAAGGGGTTGTGGTGGGGTTGTCCCCATGAAATGCGGAGGCTAAGGGATCAGGGTGCGGGGACAGAGGGTGAAGAAAGGAAGCTAAGGGTTCACAGACCCCGTGGCTCCGGCGATCTGCGCGTGTGACTGCCAGGCTGGTTCCCTCGCTCTAAAAGCAGCCCGGCTCCCCCTCCGTTAAAAGAGGGTTAAAAGGGCCCATAAATCTTTCCGGGCCTTGAAGATGCACGGGAGGCTCAGCCTGATGGCTTTCACATCTGTTTCGGGTTCTCAGCCTCCCCTGGCTCAGCTGCCTCTTTTCTGCGGCGGTAACTCCCGCGCCCCCAGCGAGGCTGCCGGGCTGCAGGTACAGGGTGGCTCCTCCTGGGGGGGTGTGGGGGGGCCGGGCTGCAGGTACAGGGTGGCTCCTCCTGGGGGGGCGTGGGGGGGCCGGGCTGCAGGTACAGGGTGGCTCCTCCTGGGGGGGCGTGGGGGGGCCGGGCTGCAGGTACAGGGTGGCTCCTCCTAGGGGGGCGTGGGGGGGGCTGCAGGTACAGGGTGGCTCCTCCTGGGGGGGCGTGGGGGGGCCGGGCTGCAGGTACAGGGTGGCTCCTCCTGGGGGCGGGGGGGGGGGCTGCAGGTACAGGGTGGCTCCTCCTGGGGGCCGGGGGGGGGGGGCCGGGCTGCAGGTACAGGGTGGCTCCTCCTGGGGGGGGGCGGGCTGCAGGTACAGGGTGGCTCCTCCTGAGGGCCGGGGGGGGGGGCGGCCGGGCTGCAGGTACAGGGTGGCTCCTCCTGGGGGGGCGTGGGGGGGCCGGGCTGCAGGTACAGGGTGGCTCCTCCTGGGGGGGGGGCGGGCTGCAGGTACAGGGTGGCTCCTCCTGGGGGGGGGCGGGCTGCAGGTACAGGGTGGCTCCTCCTGGGGGGGTGTGGGGGGGGCTGCAGGTACAGGGTGGCTCCTCCTGGGGGGGGGGCGGGCTGCAGGTACAGGGTGGCTCCTCCTGGGGGGGGGCGGGCTGCAGGTACAGGGTGGCTCCTCCTGGGGGGGGGGCGGGCTGCAGGTACAGGGTGGCTCCTCCTGGGGGGGGGCGGGCTGCAGGTACAGGGTGGCTCCTCCTGGGGGGGTGTGGGGGGGCCGGGCTGCAGGGGAGGCTCCGCGGGTCGGTCCGCAGGGGCGGGGGCGGAGGGGGCCGGGAGCGCGGGCTGACGTCGGTCACACGGAGATTGAATTTCAGCCGAGTGAGATCAGAGCTGTGGGAACCGGCACCTCCTTCGCGCACAGCCGGCCTCCCGAGGACGAGGCGGGAGGGCGGGCAGCTGCCGGCCGCCCCGGGCCGCGAACCCGCGGCGTCTCCCCGCGCGGAGGGGGCGCGGAGGCGGCGGCCGGCAGGTGCACGCCCCCCGCGGCTGGGCGCCGGGGCAGGGCAGGGCAGGGGCCGCAGCGGCGGGGGGCGCACCCAGAAGGGGCCTGGGTGGCTCTGCCCGCCGCCTTCAGCTTCCGCCGCCAGCCCTCCGCCCGCACCCCGCGGGAGCCCGCAGGACGCCGTGGGCCGCCCTGAGCCCGGCCCGGGCGGCGGCTCTCCTTGGGCAAGCGCGCGGACCCGGGGGGGCGGGGGGGAGCTGCAGAATTGAACCGGGAGCACTTGCAGTCCTAGCAAAAAAAGGAGGAAAAAAAAGGGCGAGAAGTCAGCTGCTTTGAAATCCACCCCCTCAGCAGGGGAGGGGAAGGCCTTTCCAGGAGACAGTGGGGACACATTTGTTCCTAAGCTGGCACCAGAGCGGCTTTCTCCGGGGCAGCGAGGGCCTGGCATTCTGTCCGCTCCGTTTGAATCGGGGGGAGCCTTCAAATGATCCTTTTTTTCTTTTCCTGTCACTCAGCGAGAGGCTGGAGGCAAAAAATTCCTCCAGCGGCTTCCCTTGAACCAGACCGAAAACAACCCTCGAGGCTGCCCGGCGCGCCCTAATCTTTGGGTTTGCACATCAGTTCTGAGTCTGGCCAGAAAATGCCCCGAGCAACTGCTCACCAAAGGGCCCCGCTGACTGTAAGGCCGTGTGCTTTCTGCACAACGCGCCTGTTCTTGGACGCAGAAGCTTCTGGAGTTGGCACCAGGTCTGGGCCTGAGGAAACCCCCGCCAGGATGTCCCCAGTGGGATGAATGATCACCCCTCTGTAAAAGAGAGGGACACCCAGAACAGAGACAGTCGGCTGCGCAGGATCCCACTCCCTGTTTGAATTCTTTAGGGGCTCACCACTTTGGTGGCTTTCTTGAGATTCACAAGAAAGAGACAATTAGAATCCTGAGCTCTATTTGGGATTCTATTTGGGGTTCTCCTAGATTAGGGGGTTACCCCAAAGGGTGCATGGAAGGACTGCAGGGAGTCTGTGAATCCTCTGAAACTGTATTAAAAATTTATACGTGGGCGGCCCGGATGGTTCAGTGGTTTAGCGCCGCCTTCGGCCCAGGGCCTGATCCTGGAGACCCAGGATCAGTCCCAGGTCCGGCTCCCTGCGTGGAGCCTGCTTCCCCCCCCCCCCCCCCCCCCCCCGCCTGTGTCTCTGCCTCTCTCTCTCTGTCTCTCTCTCTCTGTGTGTTTTTCATGAATAAATAAATAAAACTTTAAAAAGTTTATATGCAAAAGCGTTCTATGTTCCACAGCCCCCGGAAGCAAGCTCTATGTATTTAACAGATTTTTCAAGAGTCCAAGACTCCCTGAGATTTAAGAACTACAGTTTTAAAGGTTTTCCAAAGGTGATTTTATTTATTGGCCAGGGGGTGGGGGAGGTACTTGGCTTCCCTCAACCACAGGCCTTGTGAAATCAAATGCCCTGTCTTCTGTGTGCTGGGCTGTCGTGCATCCTGGGCGCCTGATTCATGCAGCTGAATGCAAACAGGAACCCAGAGAGGACACACAGAGGCAGGTGGGGGTGCCCGCATGGCGCTTGCCCGGAATACCTGGCAGTGTGGTAGAGATCTCCCAGGGGCGGGTCTAGCCGGGGGGTGCGCCGGGCCCAGAAGCTATACTCCCAAGGTGGTGGTCTGGGAGGACAGATGAACAAAGAGAGAAGGCATGAGAACCTGAAAGAGCGTCCATTCTAGTGCAGGCCTGATGAACCACTTGGATAAGGAAGTTAGAGCAGGATTTGGTTCCATCACTTGGGAAGTGTACATGGGCAGGAGGTGGTACAAACTCCTTCTGTAGGGCAGGACAGGACTCCTGGGGGGACAGGTGGCTGTCTTAATACACATCTTGAAAAATGACCAGGTTGCCAGAACTCCACAGTCCTCCACTCTGGATTTGCTGTTTCGTTGCAAATTATAGGCATGTTTTGTCTTAAGAAAATCTCTTTTTATAAATAAGCTGATCCCCCAAAGCAGATAAAGTGGGGCTGCTGATTATTGACAGTAAATAATAGCTACTGTTGATGCCAGGCTCTTGTGAAAATGGCTTTAAATACATTATCTCCAGTAATCTTATGTCTCAACGTGAGATGCACTACTTCTCCAATTTTTCCGACAAGAAGCATAAGGTTTAGAGTGCTTGAGCAACTTTCTTGCCATCACTGCTTTACTGAGTGGCAAAGAGAACCTGTGCAGAAAGCCAGATGAGGCCATCTCCAAAGGCCATGGTTTTATTTTATTTGTTAAAGATTTTATTTATTTATTCATGAGAGACAGAGAGAGAGAGAGAGGTAGAGACACAGGCAGAGGGAGAAGCAGGCTCCATGCCTGGAGCCCGACGTGGGACTCGAACCTGGGTCTCCAGGATCACACCCTGGGCTGAAGGCAGCGCTGAACCACTGAGCCACCCAGGCTGCCCATAAAGACCATGGTTTTATATTCTCCACTAGACAGCTTCTCAGAGAAGTAAGATTTCATGCTTTGCCAGAAATATCGAGACCCCAAATTCATCTTAAACAGGACTTGATTTTCAAAGGTATAAAAAAAAAAGGATGTTTACAGAGCGCCTACTATATTCTAGATACAATGCCACGGAGTGGGAGCGTCTCGTTTTGTCAAAAATTAAATTTTATTAAAAATTCAAGTCTTGTGAAACTTTTTCAAAAGTACTCTTTTCATTTAAAGGTAGGCACATACATGCAAATCGTCTCCCACCAGGAAATCACCAACTAGTCAAAACTTTCCCAGGGCACAGGGCAGATTGTGCTTTTGTATTTTATCCCCCTTTGCTTAGTTGAATGTCTGCTCTAGGTCAATAAATAATTACTGAATGAATAAGCAAGTATGAGAATGAACCTATTTTAAGGACAGTGATCAGAAAGTCTTATTCCTGAAAATGGAAGCAGATCGCCCTGGGCCGCAGACATCAAGATATGGGTATAGCTCATTACACGCCCCAAGCGAGTTCACATGAGGCAGATGAAGAAAGGTAAGAGAGGAAAATAAGAGGATATGGAGATCTCAGTTTTGAAACTTGAAAAACTATACTTTGTTTTTCTAACATTTAATTGTTTCTATTCAGATTGGGGAAATTAAAAGCTCTTGCTAGTTGAAATTTCTACGCCAATGAGCACAATGCTTGCCCTTTTCAGAGATCTCAGTGAATAAGTTCTCAGTGATTTTTGTTTTATCGTAGACCTCTAGTCCATATGATATTCGAACAGACTATTTCCCCTCTCCCCTCTTGGCATGTGAGTGTTTAGAAAATGTTGACATGCCTGGGGTCTTTGGTGTTGGGAAGTTTTTTGTTTTTTTTTGTTTCTGTTTTTTTTTTTTTTTTTTTTTTTTTTTTTTGGTTGGGAGTGCGAACAGCTCATCAAAATGTTGTACTGTTGGTGAACCAGAAATTGGGAAGTGAACTAATTTTGAGGACAGCAATCATGGGCTTAAATTGCACCTTAAGAAAGGTCACTTCTGTTGAGGAGTATCCCAAAGCAAGTGCTAACCAAGGGGAAATGTGCACTTTCCAGACTTGAAAAAAGTGAAGGGTAGCCATCCCTCCTGAGAAATGCAGGGATTCATGTGCTTAACGACAGAGGGTTGGTGCAGATGCTATCTTAAGACTGCCTGTAGGTCTCTGGTGTGGTCAGAGTTCGTGGAGGGTAAAGCCATATAAAAAGTTAGCTACTCTCTGTTTTTAGCTCTATCTCTGGTTGCCCTTATGTCTTCAGGCCAACAGCAGAGCACTGTAGTCTGGAGGAGGCAATAATCATCAGGCTCCGAGGTTTTCAGGGAGCTTATCTCACTCCCTGCTCCAAATGTTACAAGGTCTCGATTAAGTTGTCCTTCCTTCCTCCCTTCCTCTCTTCTTCCCTCCCTTCCTTACTCCATCAGCTTACTTACGAATTCATTTGTTCATTTTTTAAAAAGATCGATTTATTTATTTGAGAGAGACAGAGTGCGTAAGCAGGGGGAGGCAGAGGGAGAGAAGCTCAAGCCAACTCCATACTGAGTGTGGAGCCCGACGCGGGGCCCCATCCCGCAACACTGAGATCATGACCTGAGCCAAACTCAAGAGTCGGATGCTCAACTGACTTACCCCCCCAGCTGGCCCCTCATTTGTTCATTTAACAAACATTGATTGAGTCTCTCCTGCGGCTTCATAGCAGCCCCCATCTAGTGGGATGGAACACACAAGCACTTCAAGTCCAGCGTGCATCAGAGAATTAGAATTATGCACAGCTGTTTGTTGCGCAGAGCGGAAGGGCACCCAACCGCTGGCAGTCAGGGGCAAGGAGACTTTCCCAGAGGAAGTGAGCTTGAGCTGAGGCTTGGAGAATACAAGAAAGGTCTTTTGGTGGGAACAAAAGACACACTAAGGTTCCCCCGGCTGATGGAATACCACGTGTACAAGCATGGAGGGGTTGTAGGGAGACGGCAGACGAGGGAAATTGGGCAGATGTCAAGGATGGAAGTAATCCTGCCTGGACCCCAGGCTGTGTGTGGAGCCCTGACAGGAGATGAGGTCAGATATGAATAACAATTGCTAGCATTTATTGAGCACCTGCTCTTTTCCAGGCACTGTTCTAACCGCTTTATATGTTTTGACTTAATCATTAAAATAGCCCTATGAGGGGGGTATTAATATGGCTCCTACTTCACAGATTTACAGGGAGATCAAGTATCTTGCCAAAGAGCACACAACTAGAGAGTGGAGGCCAATATTCAACCCAGACAGTTTGACTCCAGAGCCTGTGCTCTTAATGGTTATGGCAGGCTGCTGCTCTGACAGCCTTAGATTTGCTTTTGACAAGTGACAGAGTAGACTCGTTCCTACCTATTGGCCCAATGTAAGGTGCAAGTTACATGAGTGTGAAGATAATTTTTTTTTAATACTAGTCTCTCTTTCCTTAGACCAAAAGGAGTGAGGCTGCACACACTGTTGTAATATCAGTAGGCCAATGCTGAGGGCTCGGACCAAGTCTGTACACGCACAGCACTTGGTATACTGTAAGCGCTCACTAAATACTTACGGAATGAACGATAAGTGGATGCACTGATTTTTTACTTACTAACCTTATGAGAAAGTGCACTCAGACTTCTTCAGGGTTACGCATGCTTATTTTCTCATTTGAGATGTAAACGAACTTAACGAAAGCAATACGTTCCACTAAACCCTTGTCACATACATTATACATATTTGGAAATTTGAACTATTTAATCCCAAGTCAAAATTTACAGAGATTAGCTTCTTTTAAAATCATTAACCATGGGTTGTGGGGTGTGCGTGTATCCCATTTATATCATCTGTATTTGTTGTATCGAATATGTGTAGTCTTCAATTTACAGATTGTTCAGACTTCTCCCTTTCCAGTGAAATCGAAAAGAGGGGCCTGTGTGCCTACGATTTTCATAAAAGCTATGCTATTTCTTTTGAAGATGATCAAAAGTTGACTGTGTTAGGCTTTGCAGCTCCTAAGAATTGAGTAAGTAATTAGGTTAGTGAGGTCCAGGGCTGGAATTTGCCCATTGACATTAATGCATTGATCGCGTCCTTCTTCAGTGTCATAAATGGAATTGCTCTTTCCTTGGCAAGAAGAGAAGAGCCCGCTAGAAATCGAGAAGTGTGTTTTCTGTTTGGTCAGCGAGGCAGGCAGGGCCTTATGTATTCTATCCGTCAACACTGATAAGCTGTGACACCAGGAGGCTTCGAGGATCTCCAGCTGTTCCACCTACGCTGGACCCCAGAGTGCCATAGTCTCTTTCAGGAAGCCAAGGGAGCCCAGAGAAAGATGAGTGCCATGAACACAATTAATGGAGTTTCATAAATTATTTGGGTGTCCATATATTTTGAACTTCAAGAGACCTTCCTTTTCTGGATCTCTTCCCTGTAGCTCAAGAGCACGTGCTTTGATCATCTCAGTTGGCACAACTTCTCTAGAAAAGCCTTCCCCAGAAGGAGTAAAAATTTCAAGAAAACCAATCAAAACTAGAACCAGATAGCAATAGAATTGCTTTCTAAGAAATATTTTTCTTTGATCTCTGCAGTATGTTTGTGGTTCAGCAGTGTTCAATGTATTGTATTCAATTGTGAGGAAACTAATGATTATAATTAACAAGATTTATGTGCTTTACAGTTTATAAATATACAGATGCCTATTACAAGTCTTACATTGTTCCTTAGGCTCTCATCAGCCTTTCTGAAATGAGGAGAGATATCTTTATCCTCTCTTTATAGATGAGGAGACTGAGATTAAGGGAAGACGCCAGGCGAAGGGATTTGTCAGGGGACACCTCATGAAAAGGAAGGCAGCCAGAATTTGAACTCCGTTCAGATTCTAAAGCCTGTCCACCTCCTCTCCATTCTGTGGATAAATCAAATAGAGCAGGGAACTTGTTGCATGTCCAGCATGGGAGAGGTAATTTCGCACACACTATTTTTCATTTGCAAACTGCAGGGTAGGGAATGAGTATTAAAGCTAAAGAAATTAAGGTGTGAAGAGGACCAACAACTTATTAGATGCATAGAGTAAAGGCCTGAGCCGCATCAGGGAGAAATAATAGATCGCTCTGGGAAGAGACGTGTTGTCAGGTTACGGAAATTTCTTGAGTGTGCAAAAGCAGGCAGAGTATCTCACAAAAGGAAGCTCATTTGTAAAAGGAGAGTTTTGGAGGCTTGTTTGCTATTCTGAGGAATATTTTCTTTTCCTTTTCAGCAAATCTTTATCAGCAACCGAATCTTTGCTCTGTCACCTGCAAACAGACATTAGAACAATGAAAACCACCCTCTGCAGGATATTGATTCTGATGGAGCAAATGTTGATTAAGCAGAATGGTGGGCTTTTTTAAACTGGAGGAATTCCAGATCTTTCCTTAGGACTGTCTCTCCAGGGAAATGAGCTCTATCCTCAAAAATCTTACAAAAAAAAAAAAAAAAAACCCAAGTAAGAATGCAGATTTACGATGGGAGACACTGGGCGGAAGGTGGCTATCTTGGCGGCCTATCTAGAAGCTCATCTTCGTGTTATTGGAGAAACACTCTCTCTCTTGACAGGATATAGTCTGGTTATCACATAATCTTCTCGGGTTTCATTCCCATTCTGCTTACAAATGCCCCAAATATAAAGAGATGCATTGCATTAGACAGCCTTTTAAGAGGCAGTTTATCCCAGCTGTTGCAGTCCGTCTTAAACACCTACCTTTTCACCCTCGTGTGGAGTTTACACGTCGATAAGGGACGTAAAAAAAAAGGGAACTTTAGAAATCTCAGCAAAGGCAAAACACCAAGGCTGCCTGTGGGAATCCGAGTCCCCGAGCCCGGGAAGCTGAGAGTTCCAGAAGGCCGGCCCCTCCTGCTCGGCTGCCTTGGGGCTTGGGGCTGACCCCAAACACAGAGGACTGTAAACCCTTCTCCAGGCACCCAAGCGGCTGGATTCTGTGCCTGCTACTTTGGCATTTTCTCATTAAGAGCCGGTGGCAAAACAAGTGAAAAACAGGGGGGCCGGGGGTGGGCATTGGAGAGCCAGACTCCTGGGCTCAGGGCCGCCCCAAGCGGTTTCCCTGCTGGCATGGAGCACATTCTCCAGGCCCCAAGTCACTGCAGGCCCGTGCGGACCTGCTGTGTGCTCCCCCCTGGCCCCCGGGGATTTGCTGGCAAGTGACCTGTGAACTGTCCCCCACTCCTGTGTCTGCCAGCAGACCCAGAGGCTCCTGGAGGCGACAGAGATGAGTCTGGAAGGCTTTTCATGGAGGGATGGGGAGAGGTTGGAATGAAGTGTGAAATGGGGAAGACAGGGGGGGTGGCCCCCAGGCCCAGCCAGCAGGGGTGGGGTGAGGGGGTAAGCTCATTTTCACTGATGGGGGCTGGTGTGGGGGCGGGGAGGTCCTCTTGTGGGAGAGGAAATAAACCTGTGACCCCCCCTGCCTGGTCCCACAGGCCGGGCTGCCTGTGTTTGAAGTCAGGACTGGCGGGTTGCAGGAAGCTGGCTGCATCAGGTTCCCATTAGCTCAGGCAGCGACACGGTGGCTTCACACCACGACATGGTAACAATTAAGCCTTCTGCTACTGGTCCTTACCCTGGGGTGAGGCTCTTTTCTTCCTTACCGATGTGGCTTCAAGTCGCCCTGGTTTCCTTATGGCTCGATTTCCTGCAGATTCCCATTACTTCATGTCTAATCTTCTGAGACCGCTTATTAGACCACACAAATTGTAGCAATTGTCTCCAGCATGCAGACCCCGTCCCAGACCCCCAGTGTGCCTAGGAGAACTACAGTATCTGTAGCTCTCTGAAATGTGAGAGTTACTTCCTATGTAAATCGTCGGATTACCAAAAATCAGAGTCATAAATATTGGGGGAACATAAACTAATTATACACGTCTACCCTGAGGCATGCTAAATTACTTACTTACTTTCTTTTTTTTTTTCTTAAAGAGTGGTTTAGAAGAATTATCGCCATCTTCGACGATGAGAGAGATAAGACGCAAATGAATGACTGTAATATGAAGCAGAAAAAAAAAAGATATAAAGTTATGGTTCTTCCAAGGAAGGAAAATACTATACACAGAGAAGTTCATTGAAAAAGCTATTTAAGCTGAACCTTGAAAAAATAGGTACAAGGAAGTTGATGGGATAAAGAAAAGGGCATGAGCACGGGCAAGTACTAAAATAAATAAAATAAGTAAAATAAGACATAGTTCCTGCCTTCAAGAGGCTTTCAATTGAGGTGAAATGATACAACAGACATGGGTAAGAAAAAATTTAGAGGCCAGCATAAGACACAGCATGCTCAAATCACATCAGATATAGCTAACACTTAATTGTGATATGGAAAGGTTAAATGCTATTTCAAGTAAGGAATTTGTCAATGTTTGATGAGGTACTGGGCCAGCCTTGAGGAGGACTAGGACTTATGGCGTTAGCAGGAAGGAAAAATGAGTGGAGTGAGAGCATCAGGTCATGTGCTTAAGACAGTTCTCAAACTGCAGAGAGCATCAGAACCATCCAGAGGACTTGTCACAATACGGGTCCCTGGGCGCCTCACCCGCATTTCTGATTTAGTGGGTCTGGTGTAAGATGTGGCAAGTGGTATTCTAGCAAATTCCCTAGTCATGATGCTGATGGTCCTGGTCCAGGAAATCATACTTCGAGAACCACTGCTGTGAATCCGTCAGCATGCCCGCAGCACTAGCATTTACTTGGGAAAATACTGGAAAGTCAGATTGGCCAGGGAAGGCTACTGGAAAATATCAAAAATGAGTACACATTAACTCTCTTTGTTTTCCTCGCTGAGGAGTCTCCATCTGAGTAGAACAATGAACATTCTTGGGTTGTTGTTGGGTTTTTTTCTTTTTCCCTATTCTCCAATGGCTTCCTGGTTTAGAATAAATTATTGTGAAAGAATAAACTAATGCTTTTTTGACTCCAGAAGAAACTACTATGGTTAAAGCTGGATATCCTTTCAAGAGATGGGTTCTGTTGATCCCTTCTGCAAGCATATTTCTTAACGGCTTTGTCCCTGCCGTCTACTGTGGGATTAGTGTTATGGAGTTTTATGTAGTGGATGGCCACCATCACAGCCAACCCTCGTTAGAATCCAAGTATTAAAAACATGGACCAAAGCTACTTTGCAAAATAATATATTTTCTGATGGCTTTGATTCTCAAAGATTCACATCATTTATTGTCTCAAATATTATTTAAACAGAAGCCATAATCTTCATTCCATGATCCTTTTGCTTTTGCATGTTTGAATGAAAACTTACCACCATTGTTTCCTCGCATGTTAACAGAAAATAGTTTAATCCAGTTAATGTGAAAAAGAACTCTACATTTAAAAATGTTTTAAAAATATCCTCATTCTGTCTGAAATGAAACAAATTCATAATCTTCTTTCTAATGCATGAGGTTATTTATGAGTTTCTCCTGGAGTTTGTAGGCTTGACTGAGGTGGGAATGGCTAGAAAGTGGAAAGTCTCTCCTACATATGTTCAGGATCGAGTTACATATGTTAAAGGATCGGGTTGTAGCATGCTGGACTCTGCAGCCAGAAATATGCAGTGTACTTTCCAAAATTCCCTTTAATCTTTTGACTTATTTAAGAGTGGTGTAGTATGCAAATGACAGTAATTAGACAACATTACAATACACACAGTTAATAGCATGATTCATATTTATGAAGTACTAATTTTATGTGAATACCAAAAATATAAGCTGATTATACTGTTCAAATTTTGAATTGAGCAAATAGACAAAAGAGCTCGGAAGGGAGTTTATTTTATAATGGTGAACCAAATTCATTATCGTTTCTCATGATTTAATACACGAAGGACAACTAAGGTATATAACTTTTAAGGTTTTTCTTTATGTAACAAGAAATGACAGACTTTCATGTAATTAGGGGCTAAACGTGCTCATTTCTCCTTAAAGCTCAGAAAAGGGAATTTTTTGTTGTTGTTTTTTTTAGAAAAGGGAATTTTTGCAGCACAGTTGAGAGAGAGAGGTAAGGAGGGGCGCCGGGCTGGCTCAGTTGATAGAGCATGGGACTCTTGGACTGATCTCAGGGTTGTAAGCTCAAGCCCCACACACTGGGTGTAGAGATTACTTAAAATTAAAAACAAAGAGAGAAAGAGGTAAGGAAACATTAGGTGTGTTGAAAGCTGAAGAGGGTCTCTGAGGAACATGCCTAAGAATACACGATGACTTAGTGACCAGGAAAGACCAAAGTTTTGGATGTGTCAAATGTCCTGACTCTCACCAGGACTCTCATCATATTTTGATAAGAAGGAGCTCCTTCTTAGTGGAGTAACTTTACCTTAGACTTATTTCCTATTAGCTTTTATTCTCCTCTCCCCTACCCTTTAAGCAACTTAGTAAAACAGTATCTTGAATGAAAATGAGTTGAACATAAGAAAGAACATTTTCTTTCTCCTCTAATATTCAAGATGGAATTTTAAAGTTTTTTTTTTCGTGGTCAGATGTATTTTTCTGTAAAGAATATTTATTAAATTGAGATCATGTTTCCCTTCATCTCTGACATCTGGTGCATATTGTCATTCGTGTTTTGCTGTTAGTGCATTTGTACATTGTGGTTGTCAGCTATAGACACGAGCTTCTCCAGTCTGATGTGTGAGGTTGTCGATGCAGCATGTCGTGTGTCACTTTGAAGAAAAGGGGACGAGGTTCTAAGCAGAAACAATAGTTAATGTATTTAAACGAATGTTGTCTCTTCCCACCCTCGCCCTGGGAGAGCAGACTCCTACTTCACCCTGTCCTGCTCAGAACTGTTCCAGAATCCCTCCAGTATTTGTCCTCAAGTAGTTGGTGAGTCCTCTCACCCCGAATTTGGTCCCATTATTTTATTCTCACTTTGATTTTGGCCAAGAGTACAATACTCATCTTGGTCAATGACCTCATCCGTCAGATGCTGCTTAAAAGATTGTTGATGATTTCTTAAAAATGAAACCCACCCAAGTCAAATCTACAGAGAAAGAATGATGGTGGGGTACAGCTGAGAGAGGACAGTGCAGGGAGAAGGTAACAAGGACTGTGGGCAGCCGCAGCAGCACCCAGGGGCAGGCGTGGCCCCCCCAGGAGACTGCCTTGACCACAGGAGTTCTCATGTCTGTGAAAATCCATGCACCCCCATCACACCTTGTACCATCGGTGCCCACTACGTATTCTCAGCATGGTTCTCAGCTAAGCACGGCCACAGATCAAAATCCGGCCTGTGTTTCAGGTGCCTGTGAGTCTCACTTTTAAATATCTGTGTAAAACAACACAAGAGAAATGCCCAGTGAGTGATTAACCAGGGACATTGACGTGGCTATTGCTTAGTTCTGGAAACTCTCCTGCTTTTCTGATGCCATCTTTTGCTTCCTTACTCTCCTCACTTCCCTAGCCTGGGTCCCTCACTCAATCCCATCAGCCTCTCCCCTCCTGACTCAGTTCCCTGATCCCCTTGACTTTGCCCCCCCACGCCCCCCCTCCACCCCTGCACCTGGGCTGGGAGCCCTCAGCACAGTCACACTTTCTGTGCGGGGCTGACTTCTCTGCACCCTTTTTCTGGTGCTCGGCCTCTCTGAGGTCTCCCCCCGCCCCCCGCCCCGGCCACCTCCCCAGGCCTTGTGCTTCACAGAGAACAGAACCTCAGCCCCCCTCCCCAGATTTCACAACTCCTCTGAGGTCTCCCCCTCTCCCACCACGTCTCCAGGCCTTGTGCTTCACAGAGAACAACACCAAATATGAAAATATATACTAAAAACAATTTTTAACAGAGAAGGAAGGAAGGAAGGAAGGAAGGAAGGAAGGAAGGAAGGAAGGAAGGAAGAAAAGGAAAAAAGGCAGGCAGGTGTGCAGGCAGGAGGGCAGGGGGGCCATGAACCCTTTGCCCCCCTAACTTCTAATCTCCTCCTTTGAGCTCTTCTTCACTTTCACTTTGGAGGAAACCATGTCCCCTATTTCTTTCCAAGGCTGGCCTCGCCACCCCCAAACTCCCCCCAGCCCCGCACATGCAGGTAAATCTGAGCCTTCTGCTCTCCTTCCATAACTTTCTTTGCTGACGACCTCCTTCTTACCTGTCTTCAGTATCTCCTTCCTCTCTTTCGCTTGCAATTTCTAATCTTCCTTCTTCTCACAAATAACACCAATGTCCTTACCCCTCTTTCCTTCTTGAGCTTCTGTGTCGCTCTGCCCTTTGCATTCCACACACCTGTCTCCAAAGGGGAATCTCATTCTCCCCCTGTGCATTCTTCACGGGCTCCTCCTGCACCCACGCTGCTCCTAGACTGAGCCTGGTGTCACTTACACGATTGGCGGAGGGGGAGGACCGCTGGGGGTGGGTCCGGCTCCACCATTCCCTGGGTGTGGGGCTGGCCCGGCTTCACCAGCCCGTGCCTCAGTGTCCTCACTGGTAGAATGGGCCACAAGGCTTTGGCCCCTTAATGAACGTCACAATACGGGAATGCCAGCACGCTGATTTGGACAGAAACTAGTAAGGATAACACATAAGGGGGACAAAGAGAGTGACCTAAAAATAGAAGAAGGGTGATCCGTGCTGGCCCACTTCCCTGGGATGATTTGGAGTTCCCCAGAGTGAACCCCGGGGAGTCCCCCTAGTTCCGCTTTGTGGCCTAACCTTTCCTGGGGTCTTCCCCACTGTCCCCCATGCTGAGAGAAATGGGGGGGGGCGTCATCTGTGGTGTCCAGGAACTTAACCTGAGCACTTCTCACTCGGCCCAGTCTTGCCGTGTGTTGCATGGTACTTAGTGTGAACTTGCCCGCCCTCAAAACGCTTCCAGGCCTTGCACACCAGCAGTATTTCCCTCAGTGTGTTAGTGTGCTAGGGCCACTCTGATGGCCACACCCACAGACTGGGGGGTTTGGCGACAGAAAGTTATCTTCTCAGGATTCTAGAGGCTGCAGGTCTGAGAGCAAGCTGAGGACTGGGCTGGTCTTTTCTGAGGCCTCTCTACTTGGCTTGCAGATGACTGTCTGGCGGTCTTCACCTGGTCCTCCCTCTGGACCTATCTGTGTCCTGATCTCCTCTTGTTTTTTGTTTGTTTGTTTTAAGATTTTGTTTATTTATTTTGAGATAGGGAGAGCATGAGCAGGGGAAGGGGAGAGGGAGAGGGAGAGAATCTCAAGCAGACTCCACACTGAGTGAGCAGCCCGACGTGCGGCTCGATCTCGTGACCCTGCGATCACGACCTGAGCGGAAATCAACAGTTGGATGCTCAACTGACTGAGCCACCCAGGTGTCCCCTAATCTCCTCTTCTTATAAGGACCCCAGACACATTGGAGTAGGGCCGTCCTAAAGACCTCATTTTAACCTAATTACCTCCATAAAGGCCCTATCTCCAAACGCAGTCATTTTCTGAGATTCTGGGGCTTAGGACTTCAACCCTGTGAATTTTGAGGGGGCCACAATTCAGCCCACAGCACTCATGTTTGGTACCCACAATGAGCTAACATGGGGCCTGTCACATTTGTGTCTTTGGTTAAACAAAGGAAGAAACCAGGGAAGGGGACACAGGGCAGGATGCAGAGAAAAACAATCCTCACAACCTGTTTCTGATAGCATCTTGGGGAAGTGGTGGAGAAAGCAAGGAAGGTTAGTCATCACCTCTAATGTTTTCCTTTCAATAACATGTCCTCACACCCCAGGATTATGTCACTAGAGTTGGGTTTCATTCTCCTTGCAAAATGATACTGCTGGGAAGGATGACAGAATAGAACTACAAATTGGAACAAGACAGATTCTGCTTTTGTTATTTACTACTATGAAGCCTCCAGAGTCTGGCATGTTGTAAATACATGTTGGCTACTGTTGGTTTTATTATTATTATTATCATCATCATCATCATCATCCTCATCATCATCAACTTTAAGCTCTATGAAGACAAGAACATTTTGTATCTTGTCCATGGCTCTACTCCCTGGCCTCACGTGGTGCTGAGCAAATCGTAGAAGCTCAATATATTATTTGTTCAATAAATGAAGATAGTTAACCTCAGAGGCTCTCTTTTCTCATCTCTGAAAAGAACTAATATTTACTGAGCACTCACTATGTGTGATGCTTGTGTACCTGTTTAATGTGGGTGATTACACTTTCCTCCTCACACCAATCATTTTTTTATCCTCATTTTTCAGATGAGGAAACAAAGGCAGAGAGAGTTCAATAACTGGTCAAGGTTCCACAGCCCACAAACAGCAGAGCTCAGATTCTCTTGGACTCAAACCAGAAATGCCAATCAGTGTACTCTACCGTGTCCCTCGTGTCCAGAAAGAGGGTGGAAAATAGCTACTTAACAGGCTCGGTGGGAGGACTGACTGAAATTTGTAGGGGGAGCTCAATAAATATCACACACACCCTGGCACTTCACTCCATTTACCTTGCTGTCCAGATAGAACCTGTCTTCTAACCAACAGCTCTTCCCAGACCGTCCATTGGCCCAAACACCCTGTGGCCACTGCCCCCTTTTCCACTTCCCTTCATTGCAGAACTACTCTGGACTCAAGCGAGGTCTGTACTTGGTGTTCTCACCACCCATGTTGTCTTGACCCCACTCAAGTCAAGCAGGAGCCTCTCCTCTCTTCCGCAACGGCTCTTAGCAAGATGACCAAACACATCCGATGAACAAATCCAACTGTGTCACTTTCCCAGGCTCTTGGCATCATTCAGCAGAGCTAATGACAGGTCCTCAAAACACCCTTTTCTCAGAGCTTCCTGGCTTCTGTCTGGATCTTCTGGATTCTCCTTCTGGCCCCCAACCCCCCCCACCCCCCCCACCCCCCGCTGGCCTACCCACCTCCTTTTTGCATGTAAATGTTGATTTACCCCAGGCTGAAATTTCCTTCTTTATCTGCATTCTCTGGCCAGGAAATCACATCCAGAGCCATGACTTAAATGCCATCTGTACGTGGATGGTTCCAAATTTCTGATTCCAGCCCTGACTCCTCCCTGGAGTTTCAGATTTATGGATTCAGCTTCCCATACAACATTGCCACTTGCAGTTCTAACAGGCATCTCTAACTTAACATGCACACCGTCCTCCGTACTGCATTTCCTTCCCTTTCTCACCCAGACCTTTCACATTCTCCCCCACTTGAGTGATGCCCCTATTCATTGTTCAGGATAAAAATCTAGGAGTCACCCTTAATTCCTTATTTTTCTCTCATCATACTTTGAATCCATCAAGCCCTGTGGAAGGCTTTACCTCCAAAACGTAGATCAAACTCATCTATCTTAAATCCCCTTGGAATTCAAGTAGAGCTTTGACATACTTACAAGGCTCTGTGTGGTCTAGCTTCTGCCTGCCTCTAAGACCTCCAGTAGGGCCACAACCCCCATTGTTTGGACACATTGAAATCTCATCCTTGAACACAACAGGCTTATTTATGTCTCAGGGCCTTTGCACTTGCTATTTCTTCTGCTTTGATTTCTTTCTCCCAGATCTTCACATGACTGTCTCCTTCTTATCACTCAGGTCTCAACTAAAATATCACCTTCTCAGAGAAGATTTCCATGAGCACCTTGGTTAAGATATCTTCCCAACCACAACTTCATGTCCCGCTATTGGTTAGGAAAGTGGCTTCAAATAAGAATAAACCTGGGCAGCCCGGGGTGGCCCAGTGGTTTAGTGCTGCCTTCAGCCCAGGGTGTGATCCTGGAGACCCGGGATCGAGTCCCACATTGGGCTCCCTGCATGGAGCCTGCTTCTCCCTCTGTCTGTGTCTCTGCCTCTTTCTCTCTCTGTGTGTGCCTCTCATGAATAAATAAATAAAATCTTAAAAAAACAAAAAAAGAAAAAGAATAAACCTGGTACAGGCTTAAGCTGGTAGACCTTTGTCTCACATATTAAGATATCCAGGGTAGTTAGGTCAAGGCTATTCAAGCCTCAATGACTCTGGTTTTTTCTCACATTTCTGCTCTGCCCCCCTTAACATCTCGACTTTCTTCCTTGTGATTTCACTTCAAGGTCACAAGACAGCTGCTGCACCTCTGGGCATTATATCTGTGTCCCAAACAAGGAGAAGGGAGAGTTCAAAGGATCAAAGTAATTTCTTATGTGGCTCTGCATTTTATTGGACCCGAAGGACTCCTCAGAGGGTTCAACCTGGAGTCTTGGACTTGGGTCCCACAGTCCCTAGCACCTAGCAGTAAGTGATGGTGGAGACACAAGCATTTTATCTTCTCACCATGTATACTAGAGAATGCAAGGCAGAGGGGGGTATAAATGATTGGGGTCAGGGAATCCCAGTCACCTTTTATGCCATATTGTCCTGTGTACCTTTTTCATAGAACTTATGATCTGAAATCACCTTGTTTTATTTATCTGTTTTCTTACTGTGTCCTCGGATTTCGAGTAAGCTGCATGAGACGGGTGACCTTGTATCTTTTCTTTAGGACTATGACTAGAAGCGACTCTAGCACACAGTAGGAAGGCAGTAGCTAAAGGTGGGTTCTTGAATAAGCCATCCAAAAACAGCTAAGATTTGCCTCTGTTACAAATGCATTTCTATTATGCACAAAACACTCACAACGCACTAGATCATTAAAGCTTAACTGTTAAGTGTCCTATGTAGATTGACTGGCATGCTGTTGGGACACCAACAGCTGAGTGAACTGTCCTGATCTGAGGAGTAACAGTGGGTCTGTTCACAGCAGCTGCATTGATAGGATTGATGGTATCGTCTCCCTCTCAAAGCTGCCTTTGCGATGATAGCTCAATTGGCAGACTCTCCACGGGTTAGAGAGAAGCTCAGTGTCCTCCCGCAGCACTCAGCCACTGGCCATATCATGTGGATTTGTGACCTGCTTCACTAAACTTCCTGGCCGCACACAAGCTCTGGGATATTAAATAAAATATGAATGACATACACACAGGCTTGGTCAGGCTCATGGGAAGTTTCTATGGCAGCCCAAGTTTCTATTTGAAAGAAGAGATTCAGTGGTGGCTCTCAAGCTCAGGGTTGAACATGGTCACTGGAGTCTAGATGTGCCTGGCAGTGCCTGATGGGCTAACCAAGCGGTCTTTTCTGCAGGGGGCACTGAATAGCGATGGAATCCCTCGCCCTTACAAGTTCAGCCCAATACCAAAGTCTCGAAGCTCTGCAGAAAGAAGAGATACTGAATACTGCCCCTTGCCTTCAGGTGAGCTCTCATGGACTTGTGTCTGAAT
This sequence comes from Vulpes lagopus, assembly GCF_018345385.1. Classification (NCBI taxonomy): domain Eukaryota; kingdom Metazoa; phylum Chordata; class Mammalia; order Carnivora; family Canidae; genus Vulpes; species Vulpes lagopus. Next base: position 53,235,435 of record NC_054832.1, read on the forward strand.
CTAGGGGAAATAAGGAGCTGTAAGTACATATGGGAAGAAGTATTGATTTTTTTTAAAAAAAATCTTCCAAATCTATGGCACAAAGCTACATTGCTTTGGTATATATGTAATGGAGAAGAAGAGGTGTTTCTTCCCCTTCGTCATGGCTCACAGCTATGCCCTTGCATGGAGGGCGTCAGAGAACACAGAACTCCCTCAACTTGTGGAGGTCTCTAATGTGGTGGCCACACCTACAGGAACTTATTCCTGAGCACACTACAGACATCTTAGAGAATGCTCAGAAACAAGCAGGAGAGACCTGGTGAGGATAGAGATATTGCAATGGTGGGTAGAAGTGAGGGGGTCTGTTTCATTATTTGTAAGAGGAACTCTTTTTTATTTTTTTATTTTATTTTATTTTATTTTATTTTATTTTATTTATTTTGTTTCAGGAACTCATTTTAAACATTAGTCCCAGCCCCCACTTTAGTCCAACAAAGCCCAGGGAAAATGGGCCACATACATTTTTTGAGCAAACATTTACTGCCAGGTACTGTACTAGACATTGAAGAGCACGGGAACAAAATAGATAAAGCCCCTACTTTCACAGAGCTTATTTCTTTGTAGAGGAAGAGATGGAGAATAAATGAACTTCAATAACGGAATTGAAGGAAGGGCTAAAAGTTGGATATAAAAAGAAAAATCAATTTAGAATATTGAACCGGACTCAAAAGAGAAGTTTAGGGAAAATTACTTTTAGGGGGAAGATGCCAACTCCATCTCCATTTCCATCTCCAGCAGGTCATACCCAGCGTCACCATGAGCCAAAACAGTCTTCCTGAGGCCAACGCTTTTTTTTTTTTTTTTAATTTTTATTTATTTATGATAGTCACAGAGAGAGAGAGAGAGAGAGAGGCAGAGACACAGGCAGAGGGAGAAGCAGGCTCCATGCACCGGGAGCCTGATGTGGGATTCGATCCCGGGTCTCCAGGATCGCGCCCTGGGCCAAAGACAAGCGCCAAACCGCTGGGCCACCCAGGGATCCCAAGGCCAACGCTTTTTGCTCCTTTCCCACGCACCAAAAAAGTCCCATTGTCTTCATCACACAAGTGACAGCCTGGCCTGGGGATTTATGAGCATGATGTCTCTGTGGCTGGGCTGTGAGCACCTGTACCCTGGGTTCCGGAGAGCCTCGTGCAAGGGTGAGCCCACGGTGGGGGGTTGAAAATATCTGCTGACCGTGTGACAGAGCGAATGAATGAAGTGGAGTCACGTTGCAACAGGTGAGCTTTAGGTCAGACATAAGTGTTTCCTGTCAGGCTCATGAAATGCTCAAACAGCTGTGAGGGGGAGCTTGTGGTTTGCACCATGTCAGGCTTCAGCTCAGGGAGGATTAACCCATTGGCTGCAGCAAAGTTACTGGGAGTGGATCTGTTTCAGCCACTGCACATGCTGGAGAGCCATCAGGTCAGTCCGGCTATGGCCACCAAGGGTTTTTGCAAATGGTTCTGGAAGCCTAAAAACAGTGGGTGCCACAATGCACGGAACTCTCAAGAACATCAGGCCAAATCCTAAAAACATTCTACTATTTGCTACAGTGACCAGAGAAAGGAAAAAAAAATTGTGTGCGTGTGTGTGTGTGTGTGTGTGTGTGTAATAAGTTTGTTAAGTTCTGCAAAATGTTTGGAATCTTGTGAATGACACTCATTTTCCTAGGCTGATCTCATCTTAAACAGCAAAATATGTCTTGGAATCACCTTGTCAGAGCAGGTAGAAATCCTGGCCAGGTAGGCAGAGACTGTTTGACCGTCCTGGGGAATATGAATGCAAGAGAACGAGAAGTGAAGCACACTGTTTGTTCAGCAACACTGAAAAAACATTTGGAAATAGCAAAGTGGAAAAAAGGAAGGACTCAGTCGTAAAGAGATATGGATCCAGAGAACAGACTGGTGGTTTCCAGAGATGAGAGGTTAGGGGAGAGTGGGCAAAAGGGGTTGAAGAGTTAGAAATTTCCAGTTATAAAACAAGTCCTGGGGATATGATGCACAGCATGGGGTCTACAGTTCATAATACTCTACTGTATACTGGAAAATTGCTAAGAGAGTAAATCTTGAAAGTTCTCATCATAAACAAAAAAAATTTGTAACTATGTGTGCTGATGGATGTCAGCTATACTTATTGTGGTGATCATTCTGCAGTGCATGCAAACACTGAATCACTATGTTGTACACCTGACACACGATGTTTTATGCTAATTATATCTCCATTCAAAAATAGTAATGAGAGCACACCTTGCCCATCGTCTGTTTACTTTAACCAGGCTTCTCAGTAGAAATGCACTCTACATTATGACCCAGCCCACAATAATGACGAATCACCTACCTACCTACCTGAGACAAGAGTTTCATAAAACAATACTTTCCTTACCATGTGCAATGCACTCTGGTGTCTTCCAATATATTCTTTTTCTTTTTAAAAAATGCTGGTGAGGGGCACCTGGGTGGCTCAGTTGGCTAAGCATCTGCCTTTGGCTCAGGTCATGATCTCAGGGTCCTGGGATCCAGCCCAGAGTTGGGCTCTCTACTCAGCAGGGAGTCTGCTTCTCCCTCTCCCTCTGGGCTTGCATGCAAATAAAATAAAATAAACATTTAAAAATGCCTATGAAGTTCTGTGGCTTTGGGCCATGGCCCCAGGTAGCTTTGGACTGAGTGAATTATATGGTGAACTGGGGTGGAAACTGCATCCGGCAGTGTGGGGGCCCAGAGCCCGTCAGGGCCTAGCGTCTTGCACGGTGCGTTGATGTCCTGTCTCTGTGCTGCTCCAGGCAGGTGTAACCTGTTAACTCTCTTCCAAAACCACGCTGGGTGAGGGATCAGGAGATGGGTGAGCGGTCACCTCCTGCAAGTCTCTCAGCCTTAATGAGCCTCTGGCATCCCCCCCTACGAAATGGGAAATTCAGCGAAGCTCATTGATTCAGACTCTGTGACAGAATGGAATTTGTTCTAATTTGTTAGGGGTTATTACAATTGCTTCTCTGAGAAATGTGAATTTAATCAAGTGATGTTTTTTGAGTCTTTCCCAGAAAATGTCAGTATCTTTCCATTGTCCATTAAAATGCTGATGGAAGTCACCCCACTCCCAACTGCTGCTCTTAGCTCCCTTTGGTCAGATAATCTGAATCAAAAATAATTTAATTGGAGTGCCATTTTCTTGGTTATTTAGAGAGGCAACACTTGGCCCCAGGCTAGCAGGAAGGAGCCCCTTGCATCTCCTTGCCCGGAAGGGCAGCCTGGAGTCCTGCTAAATTGAAAAATATGCTATTGTCGGTGTGTTATCGGACGGAGAGTGTTGTGCGGAGAAAAATGAATGATTTTACTGTTCGATGTTAGTGTTCTTAAATAAGAGATGCCCTTTAAGGCTCACAAATGAGGACATGGGGGTTCTAGATCCCTCACTTGTCAGGAAGCTTCACCTTGAGGGGACAGTTCCTCTCACTATGGCTCTGGGACCGGGACAGGCATGATGCCCTTTTAGTCACTGATATAGATCTAGAGCCTACAAGGGGATGGCACATTTTAGATGCTTAAAAAGTAATTATGGGACAAATGACAAGGGGCATGCTGGAGGGGACCCTTTCCTGGGAGGCCTCTGCCTTGAAGTTTTTTCTGTCTATGACAAGAGCCAGCAAGTCCACTGTCCTCTTACACTGTGAGTCTCCTCAGAGATGGCATCAGCTTCTCAGGTCCCAGCTGGGTGCATGCACTGCTGTGCTGTGTAGCAGGTTGGGGTGGGGGGTCTGCTGGACGGGTGGCCAGAGACGGGGTGATCATGTGCTCTGCCCCTTTCGTTCAGGCCCCGGTATGGATTCTGGCATGGAATCCTCTGGAGACCCCCAACTAGAAGAGGCACAGAAAACAGGAGAAAGACTCAGCCCCTTGATGGTGCAGCATTCAGCAAAGGCACCCGTTGGGAAGGAAAGCGGGGTACATGGCACCTAGGTCGTGGCACTGATGAGGTCTTGGAGAAATCCCAAAGATTCTGCTCTCAGTTGTTCAGTTATTTGGCTGGTTTTCCTTCTGGTCGGCTCTAAGTACCCAGGGCACCCAGTCACCTATTGCCTTAAAGATAGAGTAACTGCTGGGATTTCTTTTATAGCATTTCCGTACTTCATGGTTTTTTCTTTTTGTTTCTTCCTCCAAAATGCTGGCTATGCTTTGAGAAATTTAGACTTTCTTTAAAACCTTAACATGTTTAGTTGTTTATGTTGGTGGAGACATGATGTTTGCAACATATCTAGGAGACTGGCTGAGATTTCTGTGCACTTGTATCTATAAGATCAGAGACGGCTGCTTGAAGGAAAAGCTCCTGGGGGACCGGGCCATGCTTTCTACCTGTGAGATACACAAGGGTTAGCAAGTGCACTCAACAAAGCAGGTGTGGGCAGTAGGATAGACTGAGTGATCTTGCTAAGGGGACAGGGTCCCTATGATGCACGGGAGGCTCATTTACTGCTAGAAATGATGTAATTACAAGGAATCTAAAATGAAACAGTTGCGTGTTATTAGGGCAAAACAACCATATTGTCTCAACGGGAGAACACAACAAATGAGTTTTCCTGTTTTCTGTGGATTTAGAAAATCCATAACAAGGCATAAGGTCCAGAAGAGTTTTAACAGAGTATGAGCTCTAAAGAGGATTTCAGTGCCAAACTGTCAATTGTGAAGATAAAAGAGAGTTTTCCCATGGCTATTGTTTGGCATTTTTTTCACCTATTTTTCATCTCACCATCCCTCAGAGCTTCATGAGTAGCTTTGAACATTTAACGAACGAGGAAACTGGAATAGGAAAAGTTGAGAATTCCAGATTATCATCTGACATTTTTGGAGACTTCAAAATGTTTCCTCTTGTGCGATCTCATTTAATCATCATCATAATCCTAGAAGATGGTGCTCTTATTAACTAGGAGTAGTTTTGTTGAGGTAGCAAAATTGTCAATTGTCAATATTGTCCTGCCCCTGTTCCTAGATCTATATATGCCGTAGCCAAGTGAGGGCTAATTCAAAGCCTTCATTAGCACAAGCCTTTTGCCCCTGAATACCAGTGCGTCCCCCAGGGAGCCAAGCTGGACCGCTTGGAGGGCTCCTTGTGACCAGGCCGAAGCTGCAATGTGACAAGTAGGCCAAGGCTCTTTCTTAGTGCTTGCCAGCAAGCTGCATTTAATTCTCAGCCCTCTGTTTTCCTGCTCTGGCTCCAAGGAGAAGATGGTCCAAGAAAATGGGAGATAAGTAAAGGAGAGGAAAACGAGACTCCTTGTAAGCCTAGAGCAGGCCTGGCTCTTTTCACCTCATCAGATCAGAACAGCTCCCAGAAGCCTCAGTAGCCTGGACCTGTCCTGAGTCTCTGGCCATGAGGGCTTTGAAATGTAAAGATCAGTACCCTTTAGAGAGTGAGATTTTACTATTCAACACTCAGCCCAGGGATGGGTCCTTGATTCCCCCATATCTGCCCTCCTCCTCCTTGGGGGAAGAGGCAGGAAGGGCTAAAGGAAGAGAGCCTCCTTGCGGGATAATAATCACTCCTGTACTGCGGCGGCCAGACTGAGACCCAGAAGGTTAAGTCGCTTGTCCTACATCTGCAGCTGGAAAGAGCTAGAACCAGGTGAGAACTGCATCCATTCAAGCCTTCTGTTTGATGTGCATATTGCCGCATGCCTCACTTCCTGCTGGGACTCACACGTCCAGCGGGCCCTACACAACCGGTGGGCCAGCCGCTGCCACTGGAGCTGCGAAATGCAACGAGGGAACCGTGAGCATAGCTCCTTCTATGCAGAGGAATTAAGAGCACTGAAATATTGGGGCGCCTGGTGGCTCAGTGGTTGAGCATCTGCTTTCAGCTTGGGTCGTGATCCCAGCACATCGGGCTCTGCACAGGGAGCCTGCTTCTCCCTCTGCCTGTGTCTCTACCTCTCTGTGTGTGTGTCTCTCGTGAGTAAGTAAATAAATCTTAAAAAAAAAAAAAGTACTGAAATATGAAGAAAGATTTAAAGGAGCTAATACATGGAACTGGGCTACTTGATGATTACTGGGGATGTGATTTCAGGCTGCACATTTTTGAAGGATGGAAACATCTGACAGGATGAGCTATGTAGCAGGGGATATGATGAAGGAGTGAATAGTACAAAGTCAAAACCAGAAGTTGGATAATGGAATAATATCTAATAACTCTCTCTTCTTTCACTTCTTTTCATAGGGAGGAAAGGGATAGACTTTGGGGAACTGATGAGCTTAAAGTGATTTTTCTTTTCTTTTCCTTTCTTTTTTTTAAGATGTTATTTATTTATTCATGACAGACTCAGAGAGAGAGCCAGAGACATAGGCAGAGGGAGAAGCAGTCTCTATGCCGGAGCCTGTGCTGGACTAGGTCCCAGGACCCTGGGATCACAACCTGAGCCGAAGGCAGATGCTCAACCACTGAGCCACTCAGGGGCCCCAAAAGTTATTTTTCCAACACAAGCATCCATTGCTGTAGAATGAAATAGAACAAATGAAGATTTCAACCCCAGATGAATTTCCTAGCGCATTTTAAATAAACTTTGCATCAATGCCTCTTCTTCCATATCATCTCCCCCTATGTCCACTGTCAGGGCTTTAGTTCTTGCTCCATTAAGTCTCACTGGGCCTCCAGCCATCTCTCTTCCTCGAGATTCTCTAACCACTTTACTCTCCACATGGCCACGGCATGACCTTTTTAAACCACTTCCCAGAATAATACTTTAAAACCACATGACCTAATGAAAAGACTTTATGAGTTAGCCCTCTTTCTATTGCAAATAATAAAAAACCTGACTCAAGCTGCTTAAATAAAAAATATACTCTTTAGGTTCATGTAATGGGAAGGTCCAGAGATGGGAGGACCAGCTATGGGATTGTTTAATCCCGAGGCTCAGTGATGTAATTCAGGACCCAGTATCTTGCGTCTCCCTGCTGTGCCTCCTGTGGTGGGGCCAGCTGCCTTCTGTACTGGTGTGGGCTGGCCTCGGGCTTGCAAGAAGAAGTCAACAGCTTGTAGGAATGTGAACTTCCCTGCCTACTTTCAAAGGGAAAGAGTGCTGTCCTTGGACGCTGGGCAAGAATCCTGAGATTCGCTTGATTGGATAGGCTTGGGTCACAGGCCCAACCTGGAACTCATCTTTGTTGCCAGGGGAATGGGAAGTGTTGGTTGGCTTAAATAAGTGAGGGACTACCCTGCACATGGGTATTAGGTAAAGCTCACCTGAAATACTTGGGTTGAATAGCATTGGAAGGTTCCAGAACAAATGAGAGACTGAAAAGAAAGGACGGAAAGCTGGGTGTGCCACTAGCTCTCTCCTCCACAATTGAGCTACTCACCATCTATCCCGTTTCAATCCTCACCACAGCTACCTCCTTTTCACCTCCTATACTCTGCCACGTGGGACTATTTGTTGTTCTTGGAATATACCCTGCAATCTCCACCTCTAAGTCCTTACTCATGCTGTCCTTTAATCCAGAATATACACACACACCCCACCAGGATGTTGAAGACCTACTCATCCCTGAAGATTTGGCTCAAAACCCATTTTTCCATGGGTGCTCTTTCGGAGTCCCAGCTAAATAAATATTTTCCTTCCCTATTCTCCAACTTTTCTTCTTCACGTTACCAGCTGTGTGATTCTGGGCAACTTTCCTGACCTGTCTGAGCTTCAGTTTCTTCCTACGTAAAGTGTAGATAACATGAGAGCCTATGTCAAGAGTTGTGCCGATTATTTTTTTTTTTTATATTTTATTTATTCTAAGAGACAAACAGAGGAGGGGTGGCAGGGACATAGGCAGAGGGAGAAACAACTCTCTGCAGGGAGCCTGATGCAGGACTTGGTCCCAGGACCCCAGGATCACGACCTGAGCCAGGAGACACTCAACCACTGAGCCACCCAGGTGCCCCAAGAGTTGTGAGAGTACATAAGTGAAGACATGTCAGCTCTTAGAACATTACCTGAATCTTACTGGACTCATCAGCGTGGGTTATTATTTTTATTTTTGCATTTTATATACCAGTGAGTCTTCTGGTAGCCTGACTTTGGGTTTATCTCTCCAATCAATTGTGAGCTGCTGGAGCGTAGGCTGAAATGTATTCACCATTTTGTCTTTATTTGATTCATTTAAATATTTTTGAGCACACGGTGTGTCAAATAGTGAGGAACACAAAGCAGGACATGCTCCCTATCTACCCTTTTAAGACCGAGCATGTGCCCAGCACAGAGAAGGCACTCCACAAGTGCTTGTAGAGTTGAACAGAAGTTAGGACTGACAGAAATAACTACGTTTCCTGGCTTCATGGCCCTGGTGTCTATGGGTGAACATCCAAGTGAGGCCTGACCATAACGCTGTTCCAAGTCCAAAGGCTGGCAAGAACCATAACTTAGACTAGCTGAGGTTATATCATTTGGGGTTACGACAGTGGACAAACTGTGGACAGGAGATAGCACGGATAAGGATATGAGTGAAGTGATGAGACCAGAGGCAGGTGGTCTTGACACCCACTCAGTGCAAGGCCCACAAGATTAGATGCTCAGAATGGAGGGTTACTTCCTTTTATGTCTTTTGGGATGGGCTGAGGCATGGTAGCCTTCAAAGTTCGCTCTATGACCAGATGAGGAAAAATCTCCCTGTGCCTGCCATAGCCTCAACCTTCACTTTGTCTTCAGGCCTATTCAGATTTTACCAAAATTCAGGATTTTGGTAAAAGGAGGCTTCACAGTAGTTCAGATGAGACATCAGTGGTGGCCTGAACAGAATCATTATTAGAAATGGGGGTGGGAAAAAAAAAGAAATGGGGGTGGGAGGGTAGTGGGTTTTGAAATATTGAGGAAGGAGAACAGACTGGACTTGATGGTTTGAATGTGCAAAATAGATCAGTGGGGATGATTTCCATCACAAATAATTGACACCCTTCCTCATGCTGGCAAAAACAAAGGAAACGTGTTCTCTCAACAGAAGACTTAAGATGAGGACCCACTGTAGGGTGAATTCAGCAGCCCAACATTCCTTGCCTTTCCACTCTGCCATCCATAGCATTGGCCTCCTATCACATCAACTGGTGGCCATGCCCAGTGATGGGTTTTTGTTCATATGGAATGAGAGGGGAAAGTTGGCTTCTCTTTCTGAGAAGTCTGAAACAAGCCTCTTCTGTTTCTTTGGTCTAGATTAACTTAGACCTGCCCACTCACAACCCAAACAATCACTAGCACGGGGATGAGATGATCACCCCAGTGGACTTAAGAGGCTGGGGGGTGAGGTCAGGTGGAATGGATGTTGGGGGAGCGCCAAACATGATGAGGTCCAGTAGCCGAGGCCACCAGGTAATGGCAGTGCCATTTACTGATTAAGAGATCTGAGAGGAAGAACTGGTTTGGAGAGAAGATGATGAACTTATTTTTAGACTTGCATCCTCTGTATGTTCCACGCAAAACAAACTCATGAATTGAAGGGACAAGAAACCACTGGGTCCCTTGAAATGCAGCCATGGGGATTGAGGGCAGGGGCAAAGCAGAAACCAAAGGAAAATTTAGTCCTTTGCTTTCCTTTATCTTCATGTCATGGAAGAGTCTAAAGGATGCTTAGGTCACTGGAGAATTTCCGAGGACACGTTGTTAGCCAAGAAGAATACGGGCTCACGGAGCTCCTACACTCTTTTAGGAGCCTTCCTTTACTGCCAGCCCAGACTCCATCCTAGCTCTGATAGAAGGGTCTTCCCACACTGTTACCAAACCATGTGTGAACGTTTGTTTTTTTTTTTTTTTTTTTTTTTTTTTTGCTTCTAAAGGGGTGTTTGCTTAATTGCTCCTCACTAAATCCTCTCACTGTCATGCTCAAAGCTCAAATGAGACGGCGCACGGCTAAAGTGTTTGTGACATTTATTGTCACCTGGTAATTTTAGGCTTGCTGATTAGTCTTTAATGGGCTTTTTCACTTCCCAAGTGCTGCTTCTGCAAGTATTATGCTACCATGAGGAGGTAGGAATGTCCTGCAGATGGTTGCTCCAAATGCCAGATCTAGCCTATGGTATGTTTGGAATTCACAATTAATTAGTAAAGCATAACTCGAGCGAGATCTTGAGAAGTAGCATAGTGTAGTGGTTAGGAATGTAGATCGTCTGGGTTCAAGTCCCACCTGTACCACTGCAGGCTGTGTGACCCAGTCAATCTTACTGTGTGCGTCAGGTTCCTCATCTTCAAACTGGGGATGATTATGATGATACTTAACAGAATCCACCCCTCAGGCTTTTTAGTAAGTCAATTATATGTGAAATGCTTAGAAAAGCACTTGGCGTATAGGAAATGCTCTTTACTTGCTTGGTTATTGATTTTTTTAAAAAAGTATTCTTTAAAATGTTTAATTTTATACTTTTCTTCCTTTTATGAACATATTCTCAACCAAATCGTACACTCAGGATTTGATTGAATGTTTCTTTGTGGCATAGTCTTGAGTAACTTGATATGGAATCAAAAGCCCATCCCAGCTGACCTTAGGGCAGCTCAATGCCAAAGCTGTGGTCTCAGGGGCTCTTCATGACTTGGCTCCATCTCGGCCACAGGTGGTCTATTACCTTGTTTAACCGATTACAGCCAATTAAAGGGAAGGGCTTAATTTGCCTTTCTAGCACTTACAATCAGCTAAAATGTTCAACATCACTTCCTGATGCTAAGATCTCCTGCTTCCTCTTTCCCACACAAGAGCAGCAAAAAGAAAAGGGTATTCAAATGGAGGAGTTTTCAAAGTCTAAGTTTTTACCGGATGATCATTTCTCCTTCCTTTTGGCTTTTGACACATTTATAAATCAGTTATGTAATAATCTCTTGCAGCTTTGCCAATCTATTGCAGCTAACTAAACGCAAATCACCTCTTTTAAGGTTGAAGGAATCAGAAAATTTTGCAGAAAAAAAATAGGGAGATAGAACATATATAGGTTACTTTCCCATTATAAAAGAGTATGTGCTTAATATGGAAATTTGGAAAATATATAAAAGTAGGTGGGGAAAAATCACCAATGGCCCCAACCAGAAACAGTGACTATAAATATTTTAGTATATTTTCTTCCAAGCTTTTATTCTGTGTATAGATTGTGTCTGACATAGTTGTGATCAAAACACAAATACAATGCTGTGTACCAAATTTTGTTTCATTCAACCCTTATAAGTATTTCCCATGTGGCTGTATATTCTTTGTAAAAAATTTATAACAGTTGTATGGTATTTCACTATGTCTGTTTTCTATCATTAAATACTTCATTTAAAAATTACATGTAATATTTTCATATTTTCTTCCAGTATTTTTGGTTTTTTACTTATGACTGATTTCAGACAGTAGAATATGTAGATCATAGGGCATAAGCATTTGTAAGGCTCTTGATTCATACTGTCTATTCTAGAATGTCTGTTTCAACTTGACCTTCCCACCAAGAATGGGCAAGGGTGCACTAGCAAAAGATAAAAGGGTTTTAGCCTAGTGCCATCCAAAGGAAGCTGATAGGGTTGCCATCTCCTTTCCTCTAGAGTCCCTTTTAAAAAACTATTGTGATTTAAAAATACAATGAGGGGATCCCTGGGTGGCGCAGCGGTTTGGCGCCTGCCTTTGGCCCAGGGCGCGATCCTGGAGACCTGGGATCGAATCCCACGTCAGGCTCCCGGTGCATGGAGCCTGCTTCTCCTCTGCCTGTGTCTCTGCCTCTCTCTCTCTCTCTCTCTGTATGACTATCATAAATAAATAATAATAATAAAAAATTAAAAAAAAATACAATGAAGTTTATCACCTTCGTCATTTTTTAAGTGTACGGTCCAGTTGTGGGGAGTATATTCATTATCGTCATGAAATGGGTGTCTAGCACTTTTTCATCTTGCAAATCAGAAACTCTATACCCACTAAAAGACAACTCCCCTTTTCTTCTCTCCCACCTCCCACCAGCCTCCAGCAACCGTCATCTACTTTCTGTTTCTATGAATTTGATACTTTACATGCCTCCTATAAGTGGGATCATACGGTCCTCCAAAGTCCCTTTTGGAATAGCACATCTAGAAACTACTTGCTGAGAAACTGTGAGTGTGACCTCTGTGAGTGAGAGGCCAACCATGCTGCCTTCCTGTCCCCTACTGCTACATCGTCCACCCCGGCCCCAAACTATCCCCTTTGAGCTCCGTAGTCATCATAGAACCATCTGCCCCTCAGATGTCACTACTTGGATACCCCCACAGTCACTTCTCACATAACATGGCCAGAACCAAACTCAACACCTCATTCCATTTTAAGCCTCTTCTTTGTCCTCCCGGTTGCCTGTCCCTGGGGAATCCCACCATCGTTCAGCCAGTCAGACAAGACAGAAACTGAAGAGTTGTCTCAACTCCTCCTAGGTGCTTATGGCAAAGTAACACTGGTCTCCTTCCAGCTCTTCTAAATATCTCTTGAACTCGACCATCTCCTCCATCCTGTTCCTCATTTCAGTATCTTATTGTGTCAGTCCCTAACCTTTTCTCCCTGCTTCTAGCCTGACTCCCTTTAATCCACAATCCAAACTACTGCCCAAATTATCTTCCTAAAGAACAAATCTGATTATCCTATTCCCTTGCTTAAAATTTTCATGGTATTTAGGATAAGGTTCAAAGTCCTCAACCAGACTTTTCATGAACCTCACCCCTCCAGCGTATCCTTGCCTACCCCTCCAGCCTTGTACACACCTGTTTGCAGAGCACCTCATTCTCTGTCAAGACCCCTGGGTCTTTTGCACGTGTTGTTACCTCTTTTGGGAATGCCTTTTTCTGCCTTCTTCTCTTGGCCATGTGTTATTCACCATTTAAGTGTCAGATGAGTCATCTCTTCTCCAGGAAGGCTTCCCAAATTCCCCAGCCTGGATCTGGTGCCCCTCCTCTGGCCCTCACAGTCCCTAATACAGACCTCCACTTCTGAGTCATCCTTAATTACTGGTTTACATACTTATCTGTCTCCTAAACTAGATTTGTAAGCTGCTTAAAGACAGGTTCTGGATGTTTCATCTCTCCATCTCCAGCCCTAGCCCAATGCCTGGCACATATGAGATGCAAAAAAAAAAAAAAAAACCTTGCTGAATGCATGTTGAATGAAGTCACCCTTGATCTTATTCCTCCACCACGCTGCCGCTTTCCAAGGAAAGGGCTGAACCTTCTCCCTGTTGCTACAGTCTATAAGGTCACACAGGGAGTCCTCATAAAAGGGCAGCTTTCCTCTCATTCACAGGGAAGAAGAATGGATAATATTGTATTTTCAAAGTGGAGACTTCCATGTGAGAATCAAAGCATTACTATATCTTGTAACCCGGTGAAGAGCCAAGAAACATAGAAAGTCCTTTTCTTTTAATTGAGCCCATGTGTTTTGTCCAGCCTCCCCCTGTCCTCTGCCAGTGGTCTCCAACACCTCCCCGCACCCCTTCTAACAGCTTAGAACCCAAGCGCAAAAAACTCAGAGGTTTCAGTCCAAGGACAGGTTACTGGCTCCACAGTCATGACTCAACTATATTTCACCCCTCTTTCCTACTGTACACTGATGCAAGTGCTGGTTTTATTCAGTGGGGACACTTTTTTTAAAAAAAAATTAAATCAACACTGAAATACCTTTCGTCTAGTATCCCTTTCTGGCAAAGACTCCCTGAACAAAACTGTGAAAGTGGTTTTGTAACGCATTTCTTAATCAGGTTAGAGTCTAAGGAGAATTTCTCCTTCAACCCTTGGTCCAGGACTCCCGCCCTTGGTACCCCCCCCCCCCTTGGGTTGCCATTGCAATTCAGCGGCATCTGCTCCACAGTCGGCGCCTCTTCCCCTTGCCTTCCCACTCCCGCCCTCCCGGGAGGCAGAGGAGGGGGCCCGCCGGGACGGCGAGAGAGAAAGAGCCCCAGGACTGCTCCGCGGCCCGGCTCCCTACAGGAAGTGATCTTTCTGCTCTGAGGCCAGCCACACGCCTCCCAGCCAGCCAGCGGCTCTAACTAATTAGCACACGTGATGGGAATTGGAAACAAAGTCGCCAACAATAGGAGCGTGGGAACCAGGACCGCGGCGCAATTACAGCTCCCCTCCCCCGCTGCCCGCCCAGCCGGCGGCGCGCGGCGCGGGGTCCGCCCCGGGGGAGGGGGGGACGGGGCCTGCGGGGTCCCCGGCGTCCCTGCCGGGCTTCTGGGGGCGTCCGCACACGATAGGGGGACCGCGCATTTAGGGAGTCTCAGCTCTTGCCGGGTCACGGGGCCGGTCAGTTACCCTTTGTTGGGGGAAGAGGGAGGGAAGAAAGAGGCCACGGGATAGTCTCCCTGCGGCAGCTTAGGGCCGCGCCGACCTCTGCGGGGGCCCCCCGCCTTTCCCGCCGGTTAGGGTTAGGGTTAGGGTTAGGGTTAGGGTTAGGGTAGTTAGGGTTAGGGTAGGGTTAGGGTTAGGGTAGTTAGGGTTAGTGTTAGGGTGGTTAGGGTAGGGTTAGGGTTAGGGTAGGTAGGGTTAGGGTTAGGGTAGGGTTAGGGTAGGGTTAGGGTTAGGGTGGTTAGGGTTAGGGTGGTTAGGTTTAGGGTTAGGGTCGTTAGGGTTAGGGTCGGGTTAGGGTTAGGGTGGTTAGGTTTAGGGTTAGGGTAGTTAGGGTTAGGGTAGGGTTAGGGTTAGGGTGGTTAGGTTTAGGGTTAGGGTCGTTAGGGTTAGGGTGGTTAGGTTTAGGGTAGGGTTAGGGTGGTTAGGTTTAGGGTTAGGGTGGTTAGGGTTAGGGTGGTTAGGGTTAGGGTATGGTTAGGGTTAGGGTGGTTAGGGTTAGGGTTAGGGTGGTTAGATTTAGGGTTAGGGTCGTTAGGGTAGGGTTAGGGTAGGGTTAGGGTAGGTTTAGGGTAGGGTTCACATTAGGGTTAGGGTGGTTAGGGTGTGGTTAGTGTTAGGGTTGTTAGGGTGGTTAGGGTAGGGTTAGGGTAGGGTTAGGGTAGGGTCAGGGCTCTTTCAGGGCCCGCACCTCCTGCTGGTGAGCTGCTCGCCTGGGGAGCTGGCCTCCCGCATTCCCCGCCTACCCCCAGAGGTTACGGTTAGGGTTAAGGTTAGGTTTAGGGTTCAGGTTAGGGCTTTAGGGTAAGGGCTAGGGCTGTTTCAGGGCCTGCACCTCCAGCGGCCGACCGGCTTCCCCGTGTACTGGCCCCCGTGCTGCCTGCCTGTGCCCGGTAGTGTGCTCCCCCGTGTTTTTAGGGACGCCTTGATGGAGATTTGCTTCGGCCTCTCCCTGAGCCTGGCATTCCGTGTAATAGCCTTCATGGGATAGAATTCACACACCGCACAATTCGCTCATTTAAAGTGGACAGTTGTATGGGTGTCCGTATCTGCACCAGAGCCCGTCTAAGAACATTTTCAGGGCCCCGGGGTGGCTCGGTGGGTCCCTCCGTTCAGGTCGAGATTCGGGATCCTGGGGCTCAGCCCCTGGTCCGGGCTCCCTGCTCAGTGGAGAGTCGGCTTCTTCCTCTGACCCTCCTCCCTACTGGTGTGGGCACCTCTCTCTATATATATCAAACAAGATCTTTAAAAAGAAACAAACATTTTCATTCTCTCAAAAACAAGAAACAGGGCATCCCTGGATGGCTCAGCGGTTTAGCGCCTGCCTTCGGCCCAGGGCATGGTCCTGGAGTCCCGAGATCGAGTCCCACGTCGGGCACCCTGCATGGAGCCTGCTCCTCCCTCTGCCTATGTCTCTGCCTCTCTCTCTGTGTCTCTCATGAATAAATAAAGAAAATCTTTAAAAAAACAAACAAACAAACAACAACAAAAAACCAAGAAACAACCGCCCCATCATTTAGCTTTCACTTCCTCTATATCTATCTCTCCCCTACTCCCCAGTTCTAAGCAACTCCTAATGTCCATTCTGCCTCCTATAGATTTCCCTATTCTAGACATTTCATCTAAATGGAATCATACCCTGTCCTTTGTGGCTGGTTTTCTTTCACTTAGCATGTTTTTTAAAGTTCACCTATGCTGTAATACATATAAAGGCTTCCTTTTCCTTGCTGAATAATATTGCGTGAGCTATAAACACGTTTTGTTTATTCATTCACCAGTTGACGCACATTCGAATTGTTCCCACCTTTTAACCATTTGTGAATAATGCTGCTATAAACATTCACATGCAAGTTTTTGTGTGAACATGCTTTCATTTCTCTTGGGTGAATACCTAGGTACAGAATTGCTCAGTTATGTGGTCACTTTGTGTTTAACTTTTAAGGATACTGACAAACAGCTTCCAAATTGGTGGTTAATTCCCAGCCAGTAGTGTATGAGGGTTTTACTTTCTGTAGATCATCCCCAGTACTTGCTATTGTCTTTTTTATTACAGCCACTTTTTTAAAAGATGTTATTTATTTATTCATGATAGACATAGAGAGAGAGAGAGAGAAGCAGAGACACAGGCAGAGGGAGAAGCAGGACTCCATCCCGGGACTCCAGGACCATACCCTGGACCAAAGGCAGGAGCTGAACCGCTGAGCCACCCAGGGATCCCCACCACTTTATTTTTAAAACAGATTTTATTTATTCATGACACACACACACATGAGACATAGGCAGAGAGAGAAGCGGGCTCCATGCAGGGAGCCTGATGTGGGACTCGATCCTGGGACTCCAGGATCATTCCCTGGGCGGAATGCAGACTCTGAACCGCTGAACCACCCAAGTGTCCCTATTACCGCCATTTTAATTGGTATGAAGTGGCTTCTCAGCCTTTCCTGTGCTAAATTTCTAAAGTCTTTCTGGGTGTTAAGTGTGGACCTTGCATAGTATATCCTAGAAGGGGCCTGAGTGGTAGCTTAGTGAATCAGCTGCTAAAACACAATAGGTATTACTGTTTCCAGTGGAAGCTGAAGTAGAAAGTAATTATTTACAAACAGGTATCTGATATCATAAGGCTGACCAAGAAAGCTCCTCTTAACAGTTGACTCCATCTGCTACTTCTCCATCCACACCCCCACCCCATTTACAAATCTTAGCTTCTACTGTCTGTAACAGACAAGCTATTCTCATACTATATGATTAAGAATGACCCTGTATATTCAAAAACTTCAACTGGCAGTAAAACGTTATTCTGGTTTGTGTTGTCCAAACCCAAAGTTATTTTCCTGGAGCCAGGGTGTTTGATCAGGTTTCAAGTTTATTTAGATATAAGCATGAATTCTCATTTATAGGAAACTGCTTTTATAATAACAGTTATAATGTTTCTGTTTACATGACTAGCTACAGATCACCAAAGGGGTGGGTTACCATGTTACATTAAAAAAAATTCAGAAAAAAAAATTCAGACAGTAGGTTGTATTTATAGCAACCAATGGGGGCGGGGGGGGGGAATCCCTTCCTGGCTTAACCTAGTTATTTCTCAAATTCAGAAATGACTGTCATAATCTTCCATTTATTTCAATGTAGTATTTTTCTTAAGCAAAGATACAGGCTGCGTATAGTGATTACAGCAGGAATATGTTTTAGTTGGAAGAGGTCGTATTTACCCAGATGAGCAGCAAGCGTTGCAGGTGACAGACACATACACTGGTGCATCCTCACCTTTGCTTGGTTTAGCAGTGATTCTCAGTCTTGACTGCACCTTAGTATCACCGGGGAGCATGGACAGCACACTTACGCCAGACACCATCCCAGAAGAATTAAATCCCAATGCTCAGTTTTTGTTGTTTTTTTTGTGGGGGGGGGGCGGTGGAGGGGAGGCAAACTTCAGTATTCAGTACCATATCCCCTAATAGATTCCAAGTTCAGCCAGGCGAAGTCCATCTACCTCATGGTTCTGAGTATGGTTCTAGGATCAATAGCATCGTCCCCCTGGGAACGTGATTGAAATGCTGATTCTTGGGCGCAACCCAGACTCACTGAATCAGAAAATCTAGAAGAAGGGCCAGTTCTCTGGGATTTAACGAGTCCCCGGGGTGATTCTGACATGCGCCAATGGTTGAGAACTACTGCTTTAACTGGAAGTTCTCCACTTTGGCTACACATTGGAATCACCTGAGAACTTAAAAAAACAAAAACAACAACATACTGATGCCTGGGGTCCATCCGCAGAGATTCTGATTGTGATGGTTTTGAGGTGTGGTATAAGAATTGGAATCTTTAGAACTAGCTTCCCAGAAAATTCTAATATATGGCTAAGTTGGGAACTATGGACCTAAACCAGCAATTCCTAAAGTGTGGTTCTGAACAATCAGCAGCAGCTTTGCCTGAAAACTTGTTTGAAATACAAATTCCTGAGCCCATTCTAGATCTGCCGAACCAGACACTCTGTGGGTGGGGCCCAAGACTTTGTTTTAGTAAGCCCTCCCTGTGATTCTGATGCTTGCTAAAGTTTCAGAACTACTGAGCTAAACATAGATCTGAAGTTGGAATATATGTATTTTGGGTGAATCATAATTCAATACAAAATGATGGAGTAGGCCCTGGAGGAGCACAGTTTTTTTTGTTTATATAATTAATATGTATTATTAAGTTTTATTATTACCACTGTAATGTTCACCTAGTTTTTAATTATTTCACCTTTGTGGATTTGAAGGATGATCTCCTGTATGCTTTCATCTTTTATTTGCTCATTTATTTGGGTTTCAGATGCCTGTATATTTCAGTTGACATGGGGGGAACAACAGCTCCCTTTCTTCTCTATGGAGCTCTTCCCATGGGAAATTTATTTTGAGAGACCATAGTTTCTCAAGTAGGCAGTGACTTTCTGAAAACATCAAACCTTTACCACTGCCAACAAAACCATCCCCAAGTCCAAATAACTCCATTGGGGAGTTTAATGTATATCCTGATTAATTAGAAAAGTATATAGTTCTTATCATTTGAAAGAGCCTGGCTGACTTCCGAGACACATTGCTGAATACTGTATATCCCATCGCGATCTTTGGATAGACAAAAACAAGCAAATTTCTCTCCGTCACTGTTCTCTGTTGGAGTCGAGTTTCTTTACTAGCAAAGACAAATGGCTTCTAAATTAGTGGTTCTCAAAGTGTGGTCCTTTGATCAGCAGCAGCAGCAGTAGCACCAGGCCCTCCAGATAACTGTAGTTCATACTAAACGTTGGCAATCACCATTTTAGGGCAAGAAACCTGGGACTGGTTCTGGATTTGCTTCCCGGCAGGGCTCTATCATCTCCACCAACTGGCATGCCAAGTATTGCTCCGTGTTATTTCAGAATTCCTTTCTTGAATCCTCTTTCTTGCCCTCCCTGAAACCCTAGCTTTAATCCAGTTTCAGTCCTAGTGGAATCTCCAACTCTAGACTCTCTTTCTTTCTGTATCACCGCAACTATGTGTGATGGAATTCAAAATTCCCCCTTCTGTTACTGAACCCATCTAGATTATCTTACTCTGTTTCACTTTCTTTGTCCTCCTGGAGTGGTAATCCCATTTCCCTGCACTGTCCCTCTGCCACCCTGTTTCCTTACCCGTGAAGCCCTCTTCCCAACCCCTCAGGCACAGACACCACACCCTCTCCTGCTTTCTCTCCTAACTCCAAAAATGCCACAAGCATAGGTAGAGGGAATAAAGGCAGCTAATTGCTCTTGACCCATTGCATTGAAGTGTCTACTTCACAATTCTTTCTGTATTCACCATCCACATAGTCTTACTTCCCGGCCTGCACCTAAACATGTTAGTCCTAGAGACCAGATTTACGAAGACACAAAAATGAGGAAGCAATATGAGAATTCCTCCTGGAGAACAATATGGATGGCCTTTCACAGAGGACAAAAACTTTTAATTCCTTACCTGTCGATCTTGTTTCCGACAGAAAATACTAAAGGAGAGGACACTATGACGTGCTCTTGCACAATCTTCTCTAAGATTTGTACTGTGTTCCCATAGTTTAGTGCTGTGGGCCAGACTGTCCAATTGAAGAAAGAAAAATATTTATAGTTTATAATATGGTGACTTGTGTAGAAAACTTTTTTTTTTTTCCAGAGAGAGGGAGGGAGAAGGGTAAGGGGCAGAGGGCAGAGGGAGAGAGAGAATCTTAAGCAGACTCCACACCCAGCATGGAGGCTGACTTGGGTCTTCGTCTTAACAACCCTGAGATCATGACCTGAGCTGAAATCAAGAGTTGGTTGCTTAACCAACTGAGCCACCCAAGTGCCCTGTGTGTAGAAAACTCATAATGTTTAACAACTGTAAAGCAAAATCGTGTGTGTGTGTGTGTGTGTGTGTGTGTGAAGGAGATCTAAATTCATAATTATAAGATCCAAAGAACTATTAGTGAAATTTCTCTTTCCAGATACTCTTGTCCTCCTATCTGTACCTCACCATTTAAGCATGTATGTCTACTAGGTATTTACTAGCACTATGTCAACCGCAGGAACTCCGTGAGATGTCATAGGGATGTGCTATACTATAAAAGTGCTGTGGGGCAGCCCCAGTGGCCCAGTGGTTTGGCGCTGCCTTCAGCTCGGGGTATGATCCTGGAGTCCCGGGATCGAGTCCCACATCGAGCTGCCTGCATGGAGCCTGCTTCTCCTTCTGCCTGTGTCTCTGCCTCTCTCTCTCTCTCTCTCTCTCTCTCTCTCTGTGTGTGTGTGTGCGTGTGTCTGTCATGAATAAATTAAAAAAAAAGTGCTTTGGAGCTTGTCAGTAAGGATTGAGTTTTGGAGAAAGAATAAAAGAAGGTAGTATTTATCAGTTAGAGAACATTGATTTAAAAGCTAATTCTTCTAGTCAAGTTTCAAGAAGAGGAACTCGATAAATGTTGCAAATCAGCAATAAGTGATGCCAAGAGAGTATGATAAATTTGTGTGTGTGTCTGTGTGCATATTTTAAGTCTGTGTTTTAAATGAAAATTTTAGACACTAAGGTGGTATGAATTAAGTACTAAAAAAATTTAACATGGGCTGATTGCGGAAATTTTGGTTAAGCTCACCAGTTAAAGGAATAATTGAAATGTCTTAGCATTTTGGGTTTGCTTCACTGACATCAGCAAAGTGTTAGATGCACTTTTAAAATTGGGTGTGAACATTTACCAAGAGTCATACATTTCACAGAGGACAAAACCTTTTAACTCAGAGCTGTGGATTCTTAGAAAACTGCACCTGGAGATTGTGTACTTTTTTTTTTTTTTTTTAAGATTTATTTATTTATTTTAGAGAGAGAGAGGGAGAGAGTGAGTGAGCGGTGGGGTGGTGGGGGGAGAGAATCCCAGGCAGACTGCCCGCTGACCACAGAGCCCAACACGGGGCTTGATCCCAGGACCCTGAGACCACGACCCAAGCCAAAATCAAGACTGGTCTACCCAACCGACTGAGCCACCCAGGTGCCTTGGAGGTTGTGTACTTTTATAAAAAGTTTTAAGGACTTCAGTATGTATTATGATAATTGCATATGGACGGAGGTAGTGAAGGGTGACAGCACATAGAAGCAAAGACAAATCAAGCTCCTTAAGAGCTAAATACATTCTGCTTTTCAAAAATTATGGCATATGTTAAACCCTAGGACAAATACTGCCAACTCATCTTTCTATTTCTATTATTTTTTCTCCCAAGTGGAAAAAAATGCATTAATTTTATCCTATATACTATTATTGTCATTACTGAATACAATGGAACAAGCGTAAACCCCAAACAGCCAAAATAGTTAAATATTTTATAGTGTTTTCTGATGGTAAAAGAAAAGTTCACTCAGTTGTACATTTTATTAAAATCTGAGGAGGCAAGTTGTGTCCTCCAGAGCATACTCTCAAGGAGCTCAAGCCATCTGCCTACTGCACTCTGGAATGTTGTTCACAGAGGGATGGCCACTGTTGCAAGACTGGCCAAAGGAAACTTCCAGACCCCTTCTGGGTATTCTGGGTATTTCACATGACAGGGAGATGAGGTAGAGGGCTTAAAGATGGGTTCATTTGGGACACCTGGGTGGCTCAGTGGTTGAGCGCCTGCCTTTGGCTCAGAGCATGATCCTGGAGTCCGGGGATCGAGTCCCACATCAGGCTCCCTGCATGGAGCCTGCTTCTCCCTTTGCCTATGTCTCTGCCACTCTCTCTCTCTGTGTCTTTCATGAATTAAAAAAAAAAAAAAAGATGGGTTCATTTGTCTCATGTGCCAGCGAGAGGGTCAGTAGGGCCAGCTCCCTGCAGTGACAGCTTGCAGCAGAGAGACAGTTTCATTGTCATTTGATGAGTATCTCAAAAAGCAGAGGGACAGGAAGGAAGATTCCAGGCTGAAAACCCAAGCTCTTGTTAAATGGTGATACTAACTAACTAAGGTCTTTGCCATTTGTTTGGGGGGTGGGGGGCAACTTGTCCAGTTTCATGAACTTACAATTAATAAGGCATTCTATAAAGACAAGATACTGAAAAATAGAAAAATGTCTTTGATGCTGTAAAAATGGAGCCTTTTTAGTGGGAAAAATTTGTAAAAAGCTTTTGTTTAGCTCCTTAGATCACTGAAAAGGAAAAATATATTCTAAAAGCTGTGAAATAGAACACATCTATAACAGAAAAGCCTACTTACAGAGATATATTAACATTCTATATGTTTTGAAATAGGAATTTTCTTAGTTTTGGCTGCCGTAGCAAAATACCGTAGGTTGGGTGGCTTAAACAATGCAAATTTATTTTTTCACAGTTCCTGGATGGCAGAAGGCTGCCTTCTCAATGTGTCCTCACATAGCAGAGAGACAGAGCAAGCTCTCTGGTGTCTCTTCTTATAAGGGCACTAATCGCATCATGAGGACCCCACTCTATGACCTTATTTAAACCTACCTATATTTTAAAGATCTTTATTTATTTGAGAGAGAGAGAGAGCAAGAGAGAGCACAAGCAGGGAGAGGGGCAGAGGGAGAGGGAGAAGCAGACTCTCCGCTAAGCAGGATGCCCTACGTGGGGCTGGACCCCAGGACCCCGGGATCACCACCTGAGCCAAAGGCAGATGCATAACCGACTCAGCCACCCAGGCACCCCAATTGTCTGACTTTTGATTTCTGCTCAGGTCATGATCTCAGAATCTTGAGATCGAGCCCCTTGTTGGGCTCTGCACTGGAGCATGGAGCCTGCTTAAGAGTCTCTCTGCCCCTCCTCCCCCCTCCCTCTCTAACCGCCCCTCCCTAACAAAACCAACCAACCAACCAAACAAAAAACCCTAATGACTTCCTAAATGCCCCATCTCCCAATACCATCACATTGCGGGTTAGGGTTTCAATATATGAATTTGGGGGTTGGGGACACAATTCAGTACATAGGAGGGATGATATCTGAATACCTGTCACTTCATTCTCCCCCCTGTAATTGGAATGTTGCCTGGCCTCCTTAGGCTTTGAGTACAGACAAAGTCACATGAATTTCCAGATTAAAATGTAACCCTTTCTGCCTGTCTGTCAGATTTTGACCCCTTTCTCAATGCTCAGCCCTACCTGGGCAGTGCCTCAGTGATGGTCAGGTCTGAGTTCAGCACTGCCAGGTCCTTAAGACGGCTGCTTCACAAAGCCCCCAGTCTCCCCCTGGTGCATTACCCTCCACCCTTACAGTGCCATTTGGTGGTAGGTGTGCGTGTAGAGGTGGGCCAGGGGTTGCAGAAAGAGGACCCTGTCTGAACCCTGAATCGTGTTGTTACTGGGGTGCTTGGTCAGCATTATTTTTTTTCACCAGAATAATCATGCAAACAGCTCCCTCAGCTTCTGGTCCTAATCCTTTGCTCTACTGAGACTCAAAATCTATCCCCTCAATTCTCTTCTTTCTCATATCTGCCCTGGGCTCCTAAATTGAAACGTAACAAAACAAACCAAAAAGCAACAGCATTCTTTTCAATCTAAAACCAAAGCTCTAGGGATGCTTGGGTGGCTCAGGAGGTTGAGCGGCTGCCTTTGGCTCAGGGTGTGACCCCTGGGGTCCTGGGATGGAGTCCCACATTGGGCTCCCTGCATGGAGCCTGCTTCTCTCTCTGCCTGTGTCTCTGCTTCTCTCTCTGTCTGTAATGAATAAATAAGTTAAATATTAAAAAAAATAAAAATAAATAAAACCAAAGCTCCAGTGTATATCAATTCAGACAACCTAGGCGGTTAGCAGCTCACTATTTTCAGAGACAGAGTCTGTGAGTTTCCGTTTGGGGTTCACCTGGAACCTCCTGCCGCACTTTGCATTTTAATCATTTAAAGTCACTTAGATTTATTCGTAATAAATATCTATGAACACAAAGTGCTCAATTATGAAATACTTAGAAACAGGATCTAGGGAAGTTGTGTGACACACACTGTGGCAGTATCATATGAGCATCTAGGCGACCAGGAAAACAGGCGTTCACCTCCATTGAAGGCAACTCCGTGCACGTTCAGAGGAGTACTGGTTCACCAACTTGCTTTTGTAATACCCTAAGATTTATCTGAATTCTATCCAGAGGTGCCTTGAAAGTTTGGAAATAAAAAGTAGTTGAGTTATTTAAATCGTGAAAAGAATACATACAAATACAAATTTGTATTTGAATTACTTTAACTGAGAAAACAATATACTGTAAATTACTATTTGCATCATTTTAATTGGGAAGAGAATACTCTAAATTACTCTTTTTTTTTTTTTTTTCTAAATTACTCTTTGAAGAAAAGAGGGCATCATGGAATCAAGCCACTAGCAGGGATTCAGATATGACTTTGGGCAAATTTCCTACTTTTCTCTGCCTGGTCCTCCTCCTCCTTGGTTTAGTGTGAGGATTCAGTTAATTATATTTAAACTCTTTAAAACTGTGCCTGGCATAAGCAAGCATTGTAAAAATGTTTGTTATTAAAAAGAATTTATACAGAGAAGATTAGCATGGCCGCTGCACAAGGATGACACACAAACTCATGAAGTGTTCCATATTAAAAAAAAAAAAAGTATTTATACATTTCTTAAAGAAAGTGGTCTCTCAGATTAGTTAGCAAAGAGCTTACAAAGCAGAAGTTTTATTACCAGAACTCAACAACGCTTTTTATTAAGTTGCTTTCAACTTAGACTTAATTTTCTTATGGGTCAAAAGCAAAATGCATCTGTCCTGATGCTAGGACAGAATTTCCCCAAGTCTGTTTTCTGGGGATGCTATTTCAGTGGCCCATTAGCAGATGTTATATGAAAAAAGGGTTCTGTGGCCCATGAGTTTGGGAAGTGCAGAGACACATGTAAATGAGGATTCTTTACTACGGACCTCTCAGGGCCATTCGTGCTCTCCAGCGTCCCCACGTCTCCAATAATCTCCCAATGCATTTGAAAACAGATTCTTTTATTTACGGAGTCTTGAGAGATTAATGGTCTGTGAAATGCATTTTAGCATTTTAAATACCCCCTCCCCCTTTTGAAAGACAGAGTGTCCCATCCTGCAGGAATTCACCCGCAGGAGCAAGAATGCATTACAGAAGCATCCTCCTAGGTGGCCCAGCAAAGCTCAGGCTGAAACAGCCTGTGTTTTTACCATCATCATCATCATCACCATCATCATCATCCACAAGGATAAGACAAACATTTGTGTAGTATTTTATAAAATGCTTTGCCTCATCTTACATTAAAAAAAAAACACACAAAAGCTGAGGGATTATTCTTATTTACAGATGATGAAACAGGCTCAGAGGAGAGAGGTATGGTCGTGGGCTCCAGGGCCCACAGCGAGGAAAGGGTCCCTCAGACCCAACCCTCCCAGGCAGCTTGGAACCCTCTCCTCCTCCCACTGTACCCACTGCTGCCTGCTGGGTTTCCAATTAAGCAATTCCTCCAGGGCGAACGCCAAGGCGACTTACATCTGACCTCAATTAGGGGAGTTGATAGTGGAAGTGCACTTTTGCGTGGCATGACATGCCACAAGGCAATCTGGCGTTTGAGACCGCATCTACGGAAAGCAGCAAGCATGAGGAACAGAGGGAAACTGGCATTTGGTCAAGCTTTTGCTCTGACAGTTTTGGGCGACTCCGTCTTGTGGCGTCTGATTTGGGGTGTTCTCCTAAAGAAGCCTTCTCTGAACTCGGTAAGCATGCAGCTTATTCATGCCCATATTTAGATCACCGCATGCTCAAGGGATGTTCCTTAATAAGAAACTCAAAAACTCAACTTTCACTAATAATGAATAGCAGATGCTTATTTTTAAGCTCTACTCAAAATAATCTAGTGCTCTTAGCAAAAAGCCCAGGTTCTCTCTCGTCGTCTTTAAAGGATATGACTTTCTAGAGACTTTTTAATATATCCAGTTTCTAGATCATTATTTTTCCCCCTCCTTTCAACCTCATTAGATGTAACAGAGTATCACCAGAAAACCGAGGGATAACCCAGTGCTCAGTTTATTCATTGGTAAATCAGGTATATTAGTAGCTAGTAACGACAGCTACTGTTTATTAAGTACTTACTCTTGGCCAAGCGCCATTAAAATAAATGCTTTATATAACTGATCTTACGTAATCTGTGACATCAGAAAATCATTAGTATTAACATCCCCATTTTAAGTTTAAAGAGATTGAGAGGTGAGCCCACTGGCATGCAGCTAGGGCTGATCTGACTGCATCGTTGCCACGCACTCTCCTGAGCAGCTTGATGAAGATTGTGTCTTTTCATCTTGTTGCTCCAGGCCTGGCTCTGTGCCCAGCACATAGTGGGGGCTTTACATACCTGTGTCAAGTGAATACATAAACAAGCAAGACTCAGAAGTCTCAAACACGGGCTGGCTTCACCTCTAAGTGGTATTTAACAAAGGTGTTCTACTTCAGACTGGATAAAACGACTTACCTGAAAGCCCAGAGTGAGGCAGCCCCTCCCTTTTACTGGGGTGCTGTGTGGTCTCTGGCCTTCCTGCATGCCATTTCCAGCACCTCTCACCATGATCACCTGCACTCACTAGCAAGCTGGTGTCCTGGATGACACCAAGGTAGGGACCTTGACAGTGACCAAAGCTTGTGATGGACAGACAGTTGAAGATTCAGGGCTTTATCATGGGTGGTCCCCTACCCAGCGACTGTTTGTGTCCCTTCCAGCCAATTGGCCACCCTTAACGTTCTTTCATACAGAAATGCTAGAACTGCAGTTTGAGGGCGGGTTCTTTCTCTGGGGGTCTTGCTGGTTCACCTGGCCCTGGCCCTGTGAGTGAATTCCTTAATAGGAAGTATCTATTGCTTCCAGCGTATCTGGAACATCCTTTCTGCAAGAGAACACAGAGAAAGGCAGCCCACTGGATATGAATAGGTAAATAAACCCAGATTCCACAGACAGGCAAGGAAACGGGCCTGTGTGCAAATCTGAAAAGGCTGGTACCACAGGAAAAACACCCCCTCCCCACCTATGTCTGAAAAAGGCCCTTTCCTACAGGGCTAGGTCCAGGCAGCCCCACTCAGGTTGGAAAAGGGGTTGCTTTAGCAGGTTGGGTCTTGCTCAGGGGACTGCTAAGAAGTCTAAAGCAGTTCTTGACTTAAGGCCTCCAGGGATAAATCCCCTCTACTCTGCAGGTGGTGGAAAATTAGGCCTCATACTCAGTCCAGCTCTCTCCTTGATTCTAGGAAGCCCATGGCAGGGCCTCAGCCCTTTGTTCTGTGGCTCTAAGTGAGCCACCTCGTTCTGAAGTGCCTTCCCAAGCTCAGAAAAGTCCTTCCCAGACCTCATGAAGTATCCTTGTTTTTCCCTAGCAAAAGGTACTTCCAAGCTTTAACACATCCATAGTGATTTTATTTTTGTAAGATTTATTTATTTATTCATGAGAGACACAGAGAGAGAGAGGCAGAGACACAGGCAGAGGGAGAGGCTCCATGCAGGGAGCCTGACGTGGGACTCGATCCTGGGTCTCTAGGATCAGGCCCTGGGCTGAAGGTGGCGCTAAACCGCTGAGCCACCTGGGCTGCCCTCTATAGTGATTTTACCTGTGCCTTGTCTAGCTCCCCTGCCAGGATGCGAGTTCTAGGAGAGCAGGGGCCATACCACTTTTGGGTCAACACTGCAACCTCAGGCCCTAGCACAGGGCCGGGCACACCGTAGACACTTGGGTGTTGGATGGATGGATGGGAGTCAAGATTGAGAAGCAGGAGAAATGTAACACTGTAATGTAGAACACATTTTTGACAGAAAAGTCATACTGAATGTGGAAGAAATAGTTTGCTTAGGCACTGTGGAGTCGGGAGTCCTTAACCCCAACTTTGTGTCTTCTTCTCACCCACCTATCTGCAGCTGGGCCATGCCCCTGCGAGGCAGCAGGGACGGGCCAGAGCAGGAGAGGCTCACTCACTGTAGGTTCGAGGCTGGGGAGCACAGAATCACAGAGGGGGAGTGGACACACTAATTTTTGGGGTTGGGTGGCCTGTCACCTTGGGGGAAGAAACTGAATGTCAGAGGGACTTCTGGAACGCAGAAGGGAGTGAGGGGAGGGTCTCCTATGTCTGGACTATTAAGTTCTGGGAACCCGGGAAGAGGCAGGTGACAGTGAGTGAAGTTTTTGAAGACTGTGGAGGTTGGAAAGGAGCTTGGGAGGCCGAACCTCTACGACCCCCCAAGAGCTGTTACCTGTGAGTAGGGGCAGAGTAAACAGATAATGGGATTGATCGTGGACAACTGACACGAGGGGGACAAACAGGGAGCAAAGGCATCTGGTGTGCCAGAAAGAAAAAAAAAAAATCCAACCTGGCTTGAGCGAGGGCCTCAGCCTAGACAAGGAAGCAGAGGAGGCCAGAAGGAAGCGCTGAGGGGCTGGAGGTGAAGGTGAAGCGAAGTGTGAGAGTTCAGTGGGAGCCAGGAGGTGGGATAGTGCGTGTGTGGAGGCGAGGGGTTAAATCGAACGTACACACCAGGCTCAGGCCATTCAGAGGGTGTGGCGTCAGAAGTGCCTTAAGACTAATGGGGGGGGGGCAGACACAGAGGCCGCAGTTTGCTAAAGTGAGGACAATTTTGTTATCCTCAATATCTATCAAGGGCTCCCTCGCTGACAGGACTGCAAGGTCAGCAGCCAAAGGAGGGACCCGAGAGGAATACCAAGTGCTCTGCTCCTTTGTAAGGGACAGAGAATCCTGGATTTCCAAATTCAAAACACCCATCCGGCTGCTGCTCCTACAAATCCTCGAATAGGGCAGCAAGCCAGGGAGCCCCAACCACCTCCCCGCCCCCCGCATCTCCTGGAGGACTGGGGTAACTTCGCGGAGCTCCCCGGGCCCGCCGAGAACCCAAGCCAGAGGTGTGCCGTGTGCGCGCGTGTGCGCAAGGCCCCGAGACGTGCATTCCCGCAGCGAGGGCGGCCCCGGACGCAGGGGCCCGGCCCCGCCACCCTGTCGCCCGCTGAGAGGATCTGGCCGCCAAGGCCTGGAAACAAAAAACAAAACAAAACAAAAACCCCATAATGGATATCCCCAGGGGTCTTTTTTTTTTTTTTTTTTTTCCCTTCTCCACCTAGTCGCCGAGAAAACAAGCGTTCCACTCGCCCGGAAATTAGATGCACGGGGCACGCGGTCCCCGCCGGAGGTGGGAAGCCCTGCGGAGGCGAGACTGGCTGCGGGGGACCGGGCCCCTCCAGACCGCGAGGGCCGCTCCAGGCGCCGCGTGCGCACGCCCCCCCCCCCGCCCCCGCCAGGTGCGCCGGGCCCGGCCCCGCCAGCCGCGCGCCTCCCGCCGCCGGGCACGGGCGGCCCCGCAGCCGAGCCTCCCCGCCCGGCGCCCGGGCTCCGATTACAGGTTCGCCCGGGGGGCCCGGCCCGCGGCCGCCCAGCCCCCGCCGGCGCGCCCTCGCGCGGCCCCGCGGCCCCGCCTGCCCATTCTTCTCCATTCATGCGGACGCCCAGCGCCGCCGCCGCCGCCGCCAGCGCGCCCGCCGTCGCCGCCGCCGGCCGCCCGGATTGGCTGGCGGCCGCGGCGCCGGCACTTTCCCACGGCCCGCGGCGCGTGCGGCTCACCGGCGGCGCTGCAGGCGCGGCCCTGGCGCGCGGCCAGGCCAATCGGGGCGCGCGGGGCGGGGCGGGGCCGCGGCGGGCGGCGGGCTCGGGGCCCGGCCCGGCCTCCCCCGCCTGCCCGCCGCCGGCCCACGGCCGCCCGCCCGCCCCGCCCGCGGAGCCCCCGCCGAGCCCCCGCGGAGCCCCCGCGGAGCCGACGCACCGCCGCCGGGCAGGGGCCGGGCGCGGGGGGCGGGGCTCGGGGGCCGCGCTCCGGGCCCGCCCCGCGGCGGCTGCCAATCAGCGGAGCGCGAAGCCGGGTTGGCGGAGGGGAGGCCGTTGCCCCGGAGCCGCCGCCGCCCCGCCCCCCGCCCCCTCGCCCGCCCCCTCCGCCCCTCCCGCCCCTCCCGCCCTTCCCCCGGGGACCCGAGTAGGGGCGCAGCGTGGGAAAGGGATGGTTGAATTTTAACCCGAGGCAGAGCGGGAGCGGGCGCAGTGTGCGCGGGACGCGAGCCCCCGAGCGCGGAGAGGCCGCCGCCGAGAGCCGCCCGCGGAGCCCGGCCGCGCAGCCAGCATGAAGCGAGCCCACCCGGACTACAGCTCCTCGGACAGCGAGCTGGACGAGACGGTCGAAGTGGAGAAGGAGAGCGCGGATGAGAATGGGTGAGTCGGCGGCCCGCGGGCGGCGCGGTGGCCGCGGTGGCCGCGGGCCGGGCGCGGGGCGCGTCGGTGCCCTCCGCTGACCTCTGCGCATCCCGGGGGGGCACCGTCCGGGCCGAGGCGCCCCCGACGCGCTTTCGGCCCCAAGTTGCCAAAACAGCCTGAGAGCGCGGAGGGCGTGGGGGGGGCACCCCTCCTATCACCTCCTCTCGCTTAACAGCGATTTTTGGTCTTTTTTTTTTTTTTTTATCCCCCCTCCCCCCTCCTCATTCAGAAACTTGAGTTCGGCTCTAGGTTCCATGTCCCCAACTACATCTTCACAGATCTTGGCCAGGAAAAGACGAAGAGGCGTGAGTCTCTTTACAGTGCTTCTTGGTTTTTTTTTTTTTTTTTTTGTTATTAATTAATGGGAAGAACTACCTTGCTTCATTTTGAAATTTACAGCCTTGATGGAAATCTCCTCCTTTGTTTTGCCTGCTTGCCACAGATCATTGAGAAGCGCCGACGGGACCGGATTAATAACAGTTTGTCTGAGCTCAGGCGGCTGGTACCCAGTGCTTTTGAGAAGCAGGTAATTGGAGAAAGTGGGTAGAGCTCTCAGGGTAGCTGCCCACACCTTCGGGATCCTTCCCCGCATTAATCTGAACCTCCTCCGTGCCTCGAAAAATAACCGTATTGCTGGTGCCGGAGATGAATCATAACGCGGATTCCAACATCTTTCGCGAAGGCAGCTCGTTTTGCGTTTGCTCGGACTTTTATGATTTGCAAAGCCTGTACCCGCATATCCGTTTTAGGCAGTTCCTGGTGCCCAGTCCTTTTCTTTTTATTATCGTTATCGTTATTTGCTGTTCTCTTCTCTAGGGATCTGCTAAGCTAGAAAAAGCCGAAATCCTGCAGATGACCGTGGATCACCTGAAAATGCTGCACACGGCAGGAGGAAAAGGTACATCTCGTCGTCCAGTGGTGGCCCTGAGTGCTCTGGGTGGAATGAGCAGCTGCCCGAGGCCAGCATTGGTGCAGTCACTGCCTTTTTTTTTTTTTTTTTTTTTTTTTTGCTGTGTGCTTTGGGGGTGGGGGGAGAATGTGCCCTGCGTACAGTTGCCTGTCAGTCCGTTTTCAAATGCACAGAGGGTTTTCCCCAGTGACTTCATCACCCCAGTCCTCTCCGGACTAAGCTAATGCAGCTTCTTTTGGAGAAGACCTTTTACGTGTGAGGTGCCCTGAAGTTGTGAGAGTCCTGATCAAATCCAGGTAGCTCTCACCACATTTGCTTATTGAGGTTTGGAGAAAAAGCCTTTAGAAAAGAAAAAAAAAAGTAGATGGTCTTAATTTTATCGACAGGATTAAAAAAAAAAAAAGCTCCCACGTGACTCTTGAGGAAAGAAACCTGTTGTGGTTAATTAGAGGAGCCCTAACAGAAGGTGGGAGACCGGGGTCTGTGTGTCTGTCTCCAGCCGGAAAATGCTTTACTCGGGACCAAGTGCCTAAAAGCTGCATGATGATAACTTACATCTGTGTGTCTAATGAATTTCACTGCTCTGTGGTTTCTCTGTCCTTGATGTATTTTTTTGTTGTTGTTGGGGGAAAACATTAAAGGGATGAACGCAGTTTCATCTGCTGGTAGGGTATAATTCCACTTTCTGCTCAGCAGCTTCTAATTGTGCTTTGAACTTGCATTAGCAAAGACATACGTCTCCTGTCCATTAATGCAGAGGCTTTGGTCGGCCCCCAAATACCAGGACCTGCAAGGGGAGCCCGTCGGTGCCGTTTGTAGGGCTGTGGGCATTTCTCTGCTGGG
Source organism: Vulpes lagopus (assembly GCF_018345385.1). Classification (NCBI taxonomy): domain Eukaryota; kingdom Metazoa; phylum Chordata; class Mammalia; order Carnivora; family Canidae; genus Vulpes; species Vulpes lagopus. The sequence goes on from NC_054832.1 coordinate 53,267,725, forward strand.
AAGGGCCGCCTTTGGCGTGGAAGGAGTGCGGGAAGTGAGCAAAGCCTTGAGCTTTTTTTTTTTTTTTTCCCCTTTTGTTCTTCGGCTCAGGCTATTTCGACGCGCACGCCCTTGCTATGGACTATCGGAGTTTGGGGTTCCGGGAGTGCCTGGCGGAGGTGGCCCGTTATCTGAGCATCATTGAGGGACTGGATGCCTCCGACCCGCTTCGAGTTCGGCTGGTCTCCCACCTTAACAACTACGCCTCCCAGCGGGAAGCGGCCAGCGGCGCCCACGCAGGCCTGGGACACCTCCCCTGGGGCAGCGCCTTCGGACACCACCCGCACGTCGCGCACCCCCTGCTGCTGCCCCAGAGCGGCCACGGGAACACTGGCACCAGCGCCTCGCCCACGGAACCGCACCACCAGGGCAGGTTGGCTGCGGCGCATCCGGAGGCGCCCGCCTTGCGCGCGCCCCCTAGCGGCGGCCTCGGACCGGTGCTCCCCGTGGTCACCTCGGCCTCCAAACTCTCGCCGCCCCTGCTGTCCTCGGTGGCTTCCCTGTCGGCCTTCCCCTTCTCCTTTGGCTCCTTTCACCTCCTGTCTCCCAATGCACTGAGCCCTTCGGCACCCACGCAGGCCGCAAACCTTGGCAAGCCCTATAGACCTTGGGGGACGGAGATTGGAGCTTTTTAAAGACCCGACGCTGTAGGATGGAGGGAGGGGAACACCTAAAGGCCCAGCTGAGCTGGGCTGTGGCCAACATCACCTTAAAGTCCTCAGTAAACGTAAAGAGGAGAAAAGGTACACGTTCAGATCAATTTTGTTGAAAGACTAAAGGTTTGTTGGTTTACTTTTTCTTTTTTAATGTTTTTTTTTTCTTTTTTAAAATCAGGTCACGTCTTAGCAGTTTTTAAAAGCTAGTTGTTAAATTTTGTTCCAAACATTACATTGAAATAGTGAGTATAAACCAACACTTGGTAATAGATTTGTTCTATGGCTAATTACTTTGTAAACCTCTCTAAGAATGATCCCGTTTTTTTTTTTTTTTTTTTTTTTGCCTCAAAGTTTTGGGGATTTTAACATTTCGTATTTTGGCTTTTTTTCCTCTTGTATAGTTGAAGTCTGTTTTTAGAATTAATTTTCCAAACCACTAAGTTCAATGTTAACATGATGCTATTTGTTAATATTTCGACAATTAAGATGTTGTATAAATAATATTCTTCTGCCGGGGTGGGGTGGGGAATCTATGTTGAATTTTATATTTCTGAACAAAGCGTTGACAAATCAGATGATCAGCTTTACCCAAGAAAGAAGACCGAGTTAATTCTCTGCCTCCTGCAGCAGTCAGGTGAGTGTATAAATCATCAGGGGCCCTGCTGTCATCTGCCAGGATTTGGCAGTTCTGGCTTAGTTAGGAGAGAGCCACTTGTAGGTTAGATCCCCATTTGGAGTTGGTGGGGAGGAGACTAAAGGTAATTGCATAGAATATGCCTGCATTTCCCAGCCCCAAGCAATGCAATGAATTTTCAATCTCACGGATCTCAAATTCACAAGTGTTAACACGGATAAGTGATCGCGGGGTGCAAGCCGTCAATGGAATAGTCCAGTGGAACCTGTTAAATGCATAACCTACTTCTTCCCAGAACCGCTAGGTTTTCTCTTTTCATTGGGAATTTTTATGTTGTGTTTTCCTCTTTGGTGCATGGAAATGTGGTTGTTGAGATATTCAGAAGGGCTTTGCTGCCTTCTTTTGGTTTAATTTGGTTCAGGCTATCAAAGCATCATTTTACAGGTTTATTCTTTTAGCAGGTGTAATTTAAATGACCTCCACTGAACTGGGTTTGACCTCTGTTATACTGATGTGTTGTGACTAAATAAAAAAGGAAGAACAAACTATTCTGCTGCCTATGTCTTACATGCCTTGGCCTTTCCCTTTCTTGATTCAGAAGAGATAAATTTTTCCTCTCATTTTCCTTTTACCTGGTCACCAGTTTTCTTGTGTTTAATAACTTCATTATTTTGGGAATCCTAAACTGTGTGCATTTGCTATTGAATAAGGTGACTCCATTACAGCGCAGAGCTGTGGCCTGACTCCCACTAGGAGACGCAGCCCTTTGACTGTTAGGTCAGGTGATCTGCCCCACGCTGGCCTGGCCATCTGGGGCCTAGGAAACCTCAAGTCACAGTGGGAGCTGCAGGGTGGGAAAGAACCCTGATGAAATCTTTTAAAACCATGTTGACCACTCAACAATTTTCTTTCTCTGAGAGCATCTACTCTGTGCATAGCTCTGTGCCGAGAGAACAGAAAATTTATTTCATTTTCTTTCTCTCTCTCCCTCTTTCCTTCTTTCTTTTCCTTTTATTTCTTTCTTTCTCTCTCTCTCTCTCTTATTGCAAAACAAGAAAAGCCAAGCATTGCTGTCTCTGAAACCCATGCAGGGGCTCAGGATCTCGGCATGATGAGCAGTGGCAGGCTGTAATTCTGCACCTGCACAGCTCCAGGAGTCTTTCCTTGCCTTGTTTCAAGGAATTTGCTTAACCCTTTAGTTGCTGTTGACTCCTGAGCTGTGGAGTGAGGAAGCTGACAAATGCTTTAGGTTAGAACAAAACGCTGCCAGAACAGAGGCAGTCCCCTGGGCCCCAAGGGCAGAGCGGTGCCCTCCCATTGCCTTAAAAGTAGTCCTGCCAGTTAAGGGGTGCTGTCTCCTGACTTGGAAGAAGTTTGCCTTGGTCCTGAGGGTGATGGCAAGGAGAGGGAGAAAACCTTCTCTGGCACATGTCAAAAGAGAGCCTGCCTTTCCTTTGCCCAACCGCTGAGCTCCTCCTCCCTGCTCTGATTATAAAACAAGAGACAGGAAGGCAGAAAGAAGTTTGGACTTTGAACTTGAGAGGCGGCTTCTGGGTCTCTCTGAAGGGAATGGAAGCTGCAGCATTTTTGTGATTGTGGGTCTCAAACTCGAGCTCCCACTCAAACTTTTCTCTACGTGGCCTCACGCTTTGGTCCCTCTTGGGATGCGCAGCTCTGTTCTTAGCACTGCCTGTGCCACGCAGACACTTTCTGCCTGTCATAATGCTGTGATGGAAAGTGTTATGGTAATTTCTGCCAAGTGTCAGTTTAATTTTAGCAACCGTGATTTCAAGTGGCATTAAAGCATTACTGAACAGCATTGTGCTCAGACTGCCTTAGATTCTCTTACTCGTACCTAGGCTTAGACGGTTGCTAATGTAAGAAGCAAGGCCTGTCATGTTGCTGGCCCTGCTGCAAGCGCTGTGGAACTGTGAGACACGTGGCAGGATCCACTCGCACATCAATGATCCCTGGATCTTAATCTGGCTAGTAATTTTTTCTTTTTGTTTGGAGGAGGAGTTGGGGGGGGGGTCATTTTCAAGATTATATAATCTTCCATAGAAAAATTTTGGTTTCTTTTTAAACCCTATCAAGGTGACAGGTTTCTGCATATGGTGCAGGTGGAATGGGATCTTCCTGGGAGACAGGGTGGAATTATAATGATAAGCCAGTGGTATGTAGAAAAATGAATGTAGGAAAACTCATTTCTATTCTGAATTGATGCAGTAAGTAAAAGAACATCAGGGTCATTAGCACCAGCATACTTTTTTTTTTTTTTTTAAGATTTTATTTATTCGTTCATGAGACACACACACACACAGAGAGAGAGAGAGAGAGGGGCAGAGACACAGGCAGAGGGAGAAGCAGGCTCCATGCAGGGAGCCTGACGTGAGACTCGATCCTGGGATTCCTGGGATTCCAGGATCATGCCCTAGGCCGAAAGGCAGGTGCTAAACCATTGAGCCACCCGGGTATCCCCACTGTTTGTTTTTTTTTTTTTTATTAAAGATTTTATTTATTCATGAGAGACACAGAGAGAGGCAAGATACAGGCAGAGGGAGAAGCAGGCTTCTCACAGGGAGCCCGATGTGGGACTTGATTCCAGGACCTCGGGATCACGCCCTGAGCCGAAGGCAGACGCCCAACCACTAAGCCACCCAGGCGTCCAGCACCAGCACACTTTTATACTATACATGCATTTATAATAATTCTCCTGTAAACAAAAATTTTTTATATGGCCCATAAAGCTCCCTCATGAGGTAAATAATACCATTCATCACAAAGAATCTTGAAAGGTCTCAATAATGCTCACGTATTGTCATTGTATGTATTACCATGAATTAATGACATGAACCGTACATAGATGGGCAAAAATTCTTGCATTAAAAAACACTTTAAAAAAATCGAAGAAGTGTCATTTTTAATTTATTCAGTATAGTTAAATTAGGATGTGATTTTTATTCAGTTTTTTCCCCTTGCTCTGTTACTCGCTAGAATCATGATATTTTAAATATAGATTACTTATATTTAAAATCCCCCAGGAAATGTTCTATCTCCTAGTTATACTTTTCCCCAGCCCTTCTGGTCTATACCCGTATCACAGCTTTGATGCCTTCATTAGTTTCCAGTGATGATTTATAATTAAAATAACTTCAGAGCTAATATCATCTGAGACACTGCTTCAAATGTGGCCCAATTTCTTTGACACCCAGAGCTCTGGGGGATGGGGGCGTCTTGGAAACAGGACCTAAATTCTTGCTCTGCTTTTACCTAATCCAGTGACCTTTGAATTTAAAATCTAAAATTCTCTGTACCCTGCTTTCCTCATTTGTCAGATAAAGTGATTGGACTAGGTGGGGGTCCTGGGCACATACACACGTGGACGGCATTTAGTGGGGAAGGATGCAGGGGCATCAGCTTGGTGGGTGCTGACCCAGGGAACTCATGCTCCCAGCACCTTCTCTCTGAAGGGCTACGCCAGTTTTTCTACGCTGGAGTTTTGGTCCAGTGTTGCCAGGTCTTTCAAGCTTTAGAGAACATGTCCCATTTTAGATTTTTAGGTTCATTTACATGGGCTGGTAAACTGACTCACCAAAGCCTGTCTGCAGGTAAGAAAGGCTGGGCCAGGAGGCAACAGCCGGCTCTCAGGTTGTAGGGCTCTAATCTGCATGGCTCCCCGAGGGCTAGAATGTTCTAGTATCTTTGCCATCATGGCCTATGAATTTGCTTAATGGATCAACACCCACCTAACAAACACAATGTAGGAATCGGGAGCTGAAGGTGGTTTCCTGTAAAGATAAGGAAGGGGCAGAGTGTTTCTTACTTACTTCTGAGTTGTCAAATTTCCTCAAGGAGAGGGAAGGTAAAACCACTCTTCTTGTTCTAAGTCTGGTCACTTTGCAGGAACCACTTCTGAAGGGGCATGCGGGGGGGGGGGGGGTCCCTGTGTTCACTTTATACCCGGGAGGAAGATGGGGTCTCGGCCTGGTGGCCTTGGATGAAAGAGTGAGTGTGCAGCTAGCCGTGACTCAGCACCCTGAGGTCCTAAAAGGCGCCATCGGATTTCAGGAAGTAAGGAGGCTCAGCAGAGCAAGCTGTTTTGAACCTCAACTTGAAACCTGACGCCTGCCTTGATCTTGATGAACTGCAGGGCTTTGCACTCAGACGCTTTAGGGTTCCGCTGTGGGGCGGGGGCGGGGAGAGGGGGAGGGAGCAAGGGAGGAAAGCCCGGGCCTCTGGGGAAGCTGTCCTGGGCGCGGGGCGCGGGGCGCGGTCCGAGACACCGGGGGGGGGGGGTGGTGGGGGGGGGGTGGGGGGGGTGGGGGGGTGGGGGGGGGGGCGGGCCCCGAGGTGGGGCTGCGCGACCGCTCTCCGGGTTCGGGTCCGGGCTGACAGGCGGCGGCGCCGGGGGTAGCGTGCAAGACCCCCATTGTACAGCCTCACCCCCGTGTTCCTCGTGGGGCGCTTTGTGTCGGGGTTTGAGACCCTCGGGTTAAAAGACCCTGCGAGAGGGGAGCACTCCGGGCAGCGGCCGCGGTGCCGTCCAGTGGGCGAGCGGGGCAGGAGGCCCCCAGCTGACTTCCTGAGATTTGCTGGAGTCACCTCCAGCGGCGTTTGCTGTTTGTTTTGTGTGTGTTGGTCTCCAGGGTCTCCCCGGGCCGGGCCGGGCGCCGCTTCGGGTGCGCAGGAATGCGCAGGAAGGCGGAACTCAATCAGGGATTAAAGGATGCCCCACCTGGGCCTCCCATCCTCCGCCGCCCGCTTCCTCCCATCGCTGTCCCATCCCCCGCCTGCTGGAAGGTGCTGGAAGGTGCTGGAAGGTGCTGGGAGGTGCGGAGGGGGCGCTCACCTCCAGGCCCGCCCCGCCCCTCCCTCTCGCCCTCCCCCGCCCCCTCCTCACCCCTACCCCCCACCCGCCCCCTCCCCACCCCTACCCTTTACCCTCTAACCCCCTTCCTCTCCCTCCCCCTCCTTCTCGCCCTCCCCCGCCCACCCTCCCCTCCCCCACCCTCCCCCTCCCCCTTCTTCCCTCCCCCATCTCCCCTGCCCACCCTCCTGTCCCCTCCTTCCTGTGCCCCCCGCCCCCTCCCCCTCCTTCCCCCTTGCCCCGTCCCCCTCTCTCCCCCACCCTCCCTCCCGTCCTCCCCCTCCCCTCCCCCTTCCTCCTGTCCCCTCCCTCTCTCCTGTGCCCACCCTCCCCACCCCTTCCCCACCCTCCCGTCCCTTCCCCTCCCTTCCCCTCCCTCGAGGCCCTTGCATGGCCCACCCTCGCCCGGCCCGTCCCCACCGCCGCCCTCCCCCATTACCCCCGCCCACCCCTCCCTCCCTCCGTGCTCCCGCCCCCTCCCCACCCGTCCCCTCTCTCTCCCCCTGCCCTCCCCCGTCCCTTCCCTGCCCGTCCCTCTCCTCCCTCCCCCCTCCCCCTCCCCCTTCCCCCTCCCTGGGCACTGGCCACCGCCTGGGGCTCTGCGCAAAGCCGCCTTCCTCTGTGGTCTCCCTCCCCCGCCCACCTCTACTTAAACCTCAGCCCCGTGCCCCCTCCCGCCGCTCCCCACCCCCTTCCCTCCTTTTGGTTTCTCCAGGCTGCTGGCTTAGCTTCCCCACGAAATCCTCAGCTCATCAGCTGACTTGCTTACTGTCTGCTTCCCTGGTGTGGTCACCTCCAGGGTTGGGTCGCTCACCCAGCTCCTAACAGAGGAGGCCCCGTGTTGGATGAATTCGTGGATGGCATCCTCTCCTCTGTTACCACCACTAAGCCGAGCCCAGCAGGTTCACGCAGAGAGGTCTCTATCCACCCCTCCCCCAAACTTATTTTAAAAACTATCAGGGAAGGCAATTTCATGTTTCACTTCAGCATTTTCTCATCACTGCTCTAAAATTATGCTTTAAAAGAAATCCAGCTTGACCACCCTACTTCAGGACTATTTCCTTTTGTGTGTGTGCTTAGTGGGGATTGAGGGACATTGGTCACTTTTTTAAAAAAAGGATTTTTTTATTTTAGAGAGAGAGGCAGAGAGAGAGAGAGAGAGAGGTGGGGGAGAGGCAGAGAGAGAGGGAGACAAGCCCTACATAAGGCTCTATCCCAGGACCCAGAGATCATGACATGAACTGAAACCAAGAGTCAGTTGGTTAATCAACTGAGCCACCCAGGTGTCCTACGGTCACTTTTTAATATTCCCCACAAAAGACCCTATTCTCCACTGAAGACGTTCAGTTCTGAACTCATCTTCACCTTTTCACCAGTTAGGGGGTTTCAGCATTTTTGATCTTGCCACGTTTTAGCCTAAATGGTTGGGGTAGGGATGGGGGCGCACAGTATCTGCATTTATAGAAATGGAGAGAATAGAACTTCTACTATGGAGGTACCTGGCGGGCACAGTTGGTTGAGCATCTGACTCTTGGTTTCAGCTTAGGTCATGACCTCAGGGTCATGAGGTCGAACTCGCCTGGGCCTCTGCACTCAGCGGAGTCTGCTTGACTCTCCCTCTGCCCCTCCAGCTCGTGCTCATTCTCTCTCATAAAGTGTTCTACTATGGGGACAGACTATAGCCACACAGGGTTCACAGGAGCGCAGCACAGATGGAGTATTTAGGCTCAATGTGACAAGTTTTTTATTTTTATTTTTTAAGATTTTTTTTTTATTTATTCATGAGAGACACACAGAGAGAGAGAGGCAGAGACAGCTAGAGGGAGAAGCAGGCTCCATGCAGGAGCCCGATGTGGGACTCGATCCCGGTTCTCCAGGATCACGCCCTGGGCTGAAGGCAGGCGCTAAACTGCTGAGCCACCCGCTTGCCCTCAATGTGACAAGTTTAAAGGAACTTCAGTCTGGAGCAAGTTGAAGGCTGAAGAACTGATACGGAAATTACTGCTTTACGTATGTAAAGAGAGAACTTTATCTAAGTAGAGGCCAGGGAGTTCTCAAGAGACTGAGACATTCTCCTAGAGCACAGGACAGTGTAGGATTATGATGGGGGAGCGGGCTTCATTCTTGACCTTGATTCTGACCATCAAGCGCTAATGGGTTTGTAGCAGAATTTGAGGGCAGCTTTTTCTGCTGAGGGCACAGAGCAGCAAGCACATCACTTTCTAAAGAACCCAAGCCCACTTGGGGCCCAATACCCTCCATGATTTTTAATCGGAGGCCAGAGTACCCCTGCCATGTTCCACAAGAGCCTCCACAGCCGCCCCCCATCCCGGCTTACATCAAAAGGCTGGGGGACACAAGTGATAAATTACTGAACACTGCATCGGAAACTAATGATGTCCTACATGTTGGCTAATTGAATTTACTTTTTTTATTTATGTAAATATTTTTGTCTAAAGATTTTTATTTATTGGGCAGCCTGGGTGGCTCAGCGGTTGAGCGCCGCCTTCAGCCCAGGCGTGATCCTGGAGACCTGGGATCGAGTCCCACGTCGGGCTCCCTGCGTGGAGCCTGCTTCTCCCTCTGCCTGTGTCTCTGCCTCTCTCTCTCTCTCTCTGTGTGTCTCTCATGAATAAATAAATAAAATCTTTAAAAAGAATAGATTTTTATTTATCTATTTGAGAGAGAGAGAGAGAGCTTGAGCCGGGGGAGGGGAAGAGGGAGCAGCAGGCTCTCCACTGAGCAGGGAGCCGGATGCGGGGCTCAATCCCTGCACCCTGGGATCAGGCCCTGAGCCAAAGGCAGCTGCTTAACTGACTGAGCCACCCAGGTGTCCCAAGTTCTGGATCTTTTAAAGAAAATGGATTTTCTATACGCAAATCACTGAGCTTAATGTTAATACAGGGCGACTTTTTAAGACAAATTACTCACATTGGCATGTGGAGCACTTACAGGAAGTAAATAAAAACACTTGTTCTTGTGCCTTGCACACCTCCATTCCTTTTATTTTATTTTAAAAAATATTTTATTTATTTATTCATGAGAGAGAGAGAGAGGCAGAGACACAGGCAGAGGGAGAAGCAGGCTCCATGCAGGGAGCCCGACGTGGGACTCGATCCCGGGACTCCAGGATCACGCCCTGGGCTGAAGGCAGGCGCTAAACCCCTGAGCCACCCAGGTGTCCCCCTCCATTCCTTTTAAAAAGGCTTCGGCTGCTGGGCCATCGGGGCACACTGCAGAATAACGTATCTGGGCCGCAGGGAGTCATTTCATCAAGCGTCTCACTCACTATCTCCCGGAACAATCAGAGAAACGTGAGCGGGATGATGGAGCCGGGAGAAGGCTCAGGAATCTGTTGAATGACAACCGTGCTTTATTTACTGCTTGCAGTATGCAAGCCAGACGCTGGGCTAGCGGACTTGCATACACCATCTTCCATCTTTAACAGTGGCTATTCCGAAAGGTCAGCATTGTGATCTGATCACGAGATCTTGCAAGATGAAGACACTTGTCCGAGATCCTATGCTAAGAGGCAAAGCCAGGATTCAATCGGGCAGCTCAGAAGTCTGTGTCGTCCTTGTTGTGCAAGCCCACCAACTCCTTTCATCAGTTGATTGATTTCAACCTGGTAGGAGGTCTCCTTGCCCCTGTAAAGACTTCAGTAACCTGAAAATGGAACCAACTCCTTTGGGAGAGGATGAGCTCCGTGGACAGAGGGCAGAGAAGCAGAGGGATGTTGGATGTTGTAAAAGATACCCCGGATGTTGTAAAAGAGCTTCAGGTGGGAAATTGACTAGAGCTTCTAGGACTTTCCAAGGGCCATTCGATATACAGGTACATGTTTTATAAGCATCGATCCCCAAGTGCTAAACCACCACACGTATGCAATTCTTGACTTGCAACTTTTCCACCTCCCTAGCCTCGGCAACCCCCTAGAGTACAAAAGAAAGCCATGCCCCTCACCCATCCCAGACCCAGGGACTCAGAAACCTACAGGACCCCAAACAAACAGACAATTCTAAAACTTGGTTTCAGGGAAGTATTCCCTAATGATAATTGGGGAACTATACATTTACCTTCTCCTTCCTATTTCTGCCTGTCTTACACATATTTTTGTTATGGGCAAAACATGGGCTATAGGAGCACCTGGGTGGCTCAGGCGGTTGAGCATCTGACTCTTGGTTTCTGCTCAGGTCATGATCTTAGGATCCTGGGCTCTGCACTCAGCAGGGAGTCTGGGTGAGGAGTCTCTCTCTCCCTCTGCCCCTAATCCCCACTCTCTCTCTAAATAATTGTTAAAAAGACCTATAAAATAGGGTGTTTGGCCACATGTTCAAAAGTTCTGAATTTAGAAATATTGACAGCGGTATGGGAATGATGGCAATGATTATTTAAGGGCCTTTCCTCTTCCATCCTCAGCATGCTGCTCAAGACTACATCCTCTCTGAAGAGTCAAGTCATAGCAAAGCAAAGAGAGAATGGGTAAGAAATGTGAATGGTTAGAAGGCTTTCTTTCTCCCCTCCCAGGGTAAACTCAACGAGTTCTTTCCATTTATTCTCAACACTCTTCCCTTAGGTTGCCCTAGGTAGAAGAGAAACTGGTATAATTAATAGTTCCTTTAACAAGACTCGGTAAATCTTTTTAGTACATTTCCCAGAAATTGGGAAAGAGATTGACTAATGACCGTGTAACCATTTTTTTTTTGAAAATTAGGTACTTTACAATTCTTTCCTTTTGTTAAAATGAAGACTGACCTAAATTGTTAGATGGTAGACTATTACTAATAATTTTGATGATGAATCATCAGAACGAGACTTTTGGCAATATTCATTCATTTATGCATGAACTACTTTGGGGGGGGAAGCCTTATTCATTTTATTATGAAGAGATGCACTTGCAATAACGTTTTAATAATAAAGTATTCAAAATAGTGTTTAATTGTAGAGTACTAATAACCCAATCCAGGGTTTTCCTTCCTTGTGTCCTTTCTTCCTGCCCTCTACACCTCTCTCTCTCCTTTCCTTCCTTTCTTCTTTCCACTGTTTCCATAATTTAGAGCCTTATGGTACCAAGAAATAAAAACTAAAAAGAATTTATGTACATACCCTCTATTGGAGAGAACTAGGATAGGAGATCAAGAAAATACTTTCAAATATAAAAATGTTACTAGGATAAAATTCTGTAGGGAGGTGAGATGGCAATAGGAATTCAAAGAGAAACAGGAATGATGTACAATTTCCCTCTGTTCAAGAGGAACTTGCTCTAGTATTTCCAACAAAGGCAATGGCTGGTATCAAGCCATCATAGCATCTTGCTTTCTCTAATGGCCTTTAACACTTCATTAGACATCAACATTATACCATTGCAAAATTTGCCACTATTTAAACTTGGGAAAAATTTAGGTTACAGTTTTAAAATGTGGTGGAGATAATTTTTCAAAATTATTCTGTGGAGTATGCAATCTACAATGTATGTGTTTTCCACACCATCAAGCAATTCTCCAATTCTCAGGGGGCACTGCCTGGGTGTCCTATAATTTAAGTCAATTCTGACAGGTAGATAGTGTCAGATCCCACAGGTTAAGGGCTCATTCCCAAAAGGGATTGCAGTCCCCCACCCTGCTTCAGATGACAATCACGAGTCCAGGTTGCCACCTTGCTTCTGATCTGGTGGTATTGATTGGAGGTTCCACTGACCTTCTCTGGTTCCATTAATTTGCTAGAGTGGCTCACAGAACTCAGAGAACCATTTATTCATGTTTACCACTTTATTATAAAAGATATTATAAAGGATGTAGTTCCATAGCCAGATGAAGAGGTAAAGAAAGGGGCACCTGGGTGGCTCAGTGTGTTGAGTTTCTGACTCTTGATTTTGACTCAGGGCATTGATCTCAGGATTGTGGGATAGAGCCCCATGTCAGGGCTCTGCACTCAGCAAAGTCAGCTTGTCCCCCTCTTCTGGCTCCTCCCCCTGGCTCTCATTAAAAAAAAAATTTTTTTAAAGCTACAGAAGGGTCCCAAGTATAGGAGTGGTTGTCCCAGTGGAGCTGGACTGCATCACCCTTTCAGCACATGGATGGGTTCACCAACATGGAAGGTCTTCCAAACTCGCCCCTTTGGGTTCTTTGAAGGCTTCATTATTAGGCATAATTGATTACATCATTGGTCATTCATGATTGAACTCAATCTCCAGGCCCTCTCCCCTCCTTGGAGATTTGGGGATGGGAATGAAAGTTCGACTGTCTAATCGCCTGGCTGGTTCTGGCAACCAGCCTCCATCCTTCAGTGGTTTTTCAAAGTCATGTTATTGTTGTAAATGCAGGCGTGGTTGAGAAGGACTTGTTATGGTTATCAAAAGACATGTTTAGTGCACTTATCACTTAGGGAATTCCAAGGGTTTTAGGAGCTCTGCCAAATATAACAAGATATACATGTATCTTATTATAAATAACAATATCACACAATCCAAAAACCTTCAATACCACTGGTCTACCTGGTCTTAAGCCTGAAACTCTTTTATTATAGAGAAATGTCTGAAATTAAATTTGGTTCAAATCCAGATTACCAGCTGAAACACTGGGTGAATTACTTAAGCTTTTCAAGCTTTAATCTTCATCTGAAAAATGGGGTATCTACAGAACCTTCCCCATGGAATTGGGGTAGGTGTGAGAATAAATAGGGATGATGCTGTAGCTGACATCATAGGGATGTCAGGAAGAAAAATATTCATTGAAGAAATTATTTGTGTTTGATCTGGATGGCTTCCAAGGAACACCAGATTCCACCTAGGAGAGGCTGTCATTTGGTGTGTAGAGCATGTTGGTGGGTGTGTGGGCTGTGAAAGTCATACTGGACATGGAGGTGTAGATGTGCTCTTCATAACAAAGAGGGTAACCAATGCCCCTTTTCTGACTGCTAACCTTCCATTGTCTCCTGGGCCACCCGAAGTTCTCAGCTTTTGTAATGGTTAGGACTGGGGAGAGAGGGTAAGGAAGTAGGGGCCAGGAAAGTAGAGGGGTAGGGGACCTGGGAGCAGGGACAACAGTTCAGGAAAGGGTGAGCACCTCATTCTGGAATGTTGGTAGGTGAGGGTTTCGTGTGTTCTCCTATCTAATCTCTCCAGATTGGAAGAAACGGTTGCCAGCTACCTGGAGTTCTTATAATTCTAGTGTAGTCCTGGAAGTCCTAGCGGACAAGAGCATCCAGAATTATTCCTAGGGATGTTGTAGCTGGGCCATTAAACCACCAGCAGGTGGAATGTCTTTGGAAGGCACAGCCTGATTCCCAGATTTCCAGATTCCCAGCTGGCCAAATACAGAGGTTCACACAGTCACTTCATTAACCTCACAGTCTCTTGCAGGTTTTGGGGACACCGCTTATCATATTATGGTCAAGAGCTGTGTGCATAAAAGCCAGGATTGGAGGCAGGGTGCTTGAGTGGGGAGGAAAGAGGACTTGCGGGGCAGAGAAGGGCCGGTGGAGGTGGAATCAAGTGGCTGCTGGTGTTACACTCTCTCTCCAGCCAGGATAAACTTCCAAAGAGAGAAAACAGCCTGAGGGACTTTTTCTTAAGGGCATAAGAATTTAAGATGTATTTTGAAATTATTTTTCATCTACCATAATTTTGTCTTCATAAACCCCCAAACTTCATCTAGAACCTGAAAAACAATGACTTCTGGTAACAATGCTTTAGGATGGTGGACCTCAACTTGCCTGCAGGCGAAAGTCACCTGGGAGGTTGAGAAGATCCCGGTGGCCAGTCCACACCCATGACTGACTAAATCAGATGTTCTAGAGGTGACACCAACCGATGTTTGTAAAAATTGTTTGGGTGGTTAGAAAAATGTGCAGCCAAGGTCGTTACTTGCTGCCTTAGGAAAATGGAAGGGGAGTCGTGTGGAGCTTGACGTGCCTCTTTGGGCAATAAGGGAGAGGCCAGTTGCTGAGAGGAAGGTTGCTGGTGGGGGTGATCGCAGGTGCACCAGTGAGCCTGCAGACTTGGGGCTTTTACCCAGGAAGCTTGTAAAAGAGTGGGAGCCTTGGTCTAGCAATCAAAGAGAGTGGGTGGGAGAGAGACTGTGGTCCTCATCGTCAACATGGATTTTCACTAGGATCGCCCCTGAGCTGACCTAACTTTCCTCTCTCTGTCCATTTGGAGCTTGACTTCCTTCCAACAACAGTGAGCTCTGGCTGCTGACCAGGAGCTGTGGAAATGCCCTTCTTCCCCAGCGCCAGCCCTGTGGCTTGTAGACACCTTCCCCCAGGGAGAGGTCAACAGTGACCCTCCTGAGGAAACAGGGCAGAGAAGGCACTGTGTGTAGCTAAGCCTCACTGGAGAGATAGGCTGTTAGAGTAAGAGAGTGGGGCCAAGTAGTAAACAGCTAACAAAGGAGTCACACAGGGTTGGTCCACTCTTAATGAAAGGTCCCAACTGCACTGGGTTCTCCATAATGGGGCCTAGAAATTTGCCTCCTTTCTTGTCTCATCCAACCTGCTACTTCACCCTCCTCCGTGCTCCTGTAACACTTGATGTCCAGAGCACTCTCTTGGCCACTTGGCTGGATACAGGAATGTGTGACCTGGTTAATTGATTACTTGAAGCGAACATGCTCTGTTTCATCATTGGACTACAAAGTTAACTTTTCTGGGGACTTGGGGTTTGCAAGACCTCCCAAGAGAATGACATCTCTTTATTAGTATTTTTTTCTCTCCTTCTTCTGTTTACTTTCCTCCCTCTGTCTTCTCCTTCCTTCCTTCCTGAGGACAGTGCAATGCTTGGAGCACCAGTGCAATGCATACAGGGGGGAGACAAAAGGAGCAGGGGTGTTTTGGGAAATTTTCTTTGTACAAATTTATGCTTATGCTCCCTATTGCATCGCTCTAAAAGCACCTCATTGTTCCTGATGGGGTGGGCTGAACTGGGCAGATACATTGCACAACGCATGGTGGCATGGAGGTGGGGAGAGGACAGGGTCAGTTTAAGTGAGAGGGGTCACAAAAAAGGATTGGAAGCTTATTCATTAAGAAAGAGCCAATGTGACATCTGAGCAGACAGGCTGGGGTGTGAAGTATAAGGGCCAGGGGAGGTCAGAAATGGGAGACTGTGAAGTGACGTTCCTTAGAAGCCAGGGCCATCAAGAGCCAGAAAGCACAGACCCAGGAGAGGGTTCAGCACCAAGCCTGTGCGTCGGGAGAAAACTAACCCGAGTTCTCTGATCTAAGGTGGGTCATCTGGCAGTGCATCAGCCCATGGGGCCCTGCAGAGGCAGCCAGCGCATTCATGGGTTATGGGTTAGCACCCCTGGGGATCTGGGACTGAGGAAGTTAATAGGATGGGCGGGCTTGGCACCCTGAGAGCCATACAGAAGAACCTGAACCCCACCATGGGCTCGGGAGTAGTTCGTACGTGGTCTATCATCCCTGCTTCCCGTCTGACATCCCTTCAAAAGCAAGTGGCTCTGTACAGTGTGGTCAAACCCTTACTTCTAAGTGACTGCAATTGTTATTTGGTGTTTGAGCGAAACTTGCAAAGTCTATCGTGGGTTTTCTTTATATTCATAGAAATATTTTTACGTTAATAAAGGTATTTCCATATTCTTGCTATTTTGTATCAGACACTCTGAGCAATTTAATACAATTAGATTAATTATTTTGGAATTAAGTAACACAGTACATAGGCATCTTCTTTCTCATTTGATTAAAAATTGGATCTCTAAGTGATTTTTGAGGGGTGGTGGTGACAATGTCCTTAGAATCTTCTATAATCACCACCTTCCCCTTTCCAAGGCCCAGGGTCAGGCCTAACCCTGTGTGGACATTGGAGCAGAAATCCTACAGGTTTTTCCAGCAGAGAGGTAACCTACACCTGAGCCAGGCTGCTTCATGGGCCTGCTGCATCAGCCACTGTGGTGCTGGTTATAAATAGAAATGCTCACTGCTGAGCCCAGATCTACTGAATTAGAATTGGGGTTGGAGGAGGAATTGTTTGAAACCCGGAGATCTATGTGTTCAGTCCTAGAGGATTCTGGAATTCTGATCCTAGCTCTCCTTCAGGACTCTTGCCCCTGTAGTCTTCCATAACAGCTGTGACACTGGGGACTCGAAGAATCTCTGCCTTCCGCCTACTTCCCTTTCCCAGAGTCCTGTCTTTTGTAATAATAATAATATCAGCACTTATACCTGTGGCAAAGATTACTATATGCCCATGACGTCATTTGCTGTCTCTTTCTCTTTTATTAATAAAATCTCAGTTTGTTTACAGGACAGCACCCAGTCTTTTAAGCCTCTAGGTGTGATGTGATCATGAGGCTAAATTCCACGCAGGGTGCTATAATCAGAAGTGCTGTGCAGAGCTTTTGGAAGTAAAGGTAAAGGTGCCATCTTTTTATGCCATTTCTGCTTCTTGCACGTGGATGTGTTGCCTGGAGCTCCAGAGCCACGTTGGCTCATGATGCAAGGAGCTAAGGGCAGTTGAACAGAAAGATAGAATGACTGGGGTCCCCAGTGGGCCCGTAACTGCTAATTCAGTCATGCTCTGGGCTGTCTCTGGACTTACACTGCAGAAGAGGAAAATAAACATTCATGTATTGAAGCCATTGGTAATTTTGGCTTTTTGGTTATTCACAGCTAACTCAAATCCTGTAATAATCTGTGAGACGTTTATTGACTATATCTCATGGGACAGACACCATGCTAAGCTGTTTATTTTCTAATTTAACCCTCATAAAAGTCATTTGAGAGATTCTACTATTATCCTCATTTACAGATTTAAATTAGGCATAAAGTAGTTAAGTCACTTGTTTAATATCACTCAGCTGGTATGTTCTGGGGGCAGTATGGATTTTAGGTAGGCACAAATTGGGAACCCGGCCCTCATTTCCGTATTTTGAGGACACCCCTCTTATGCAGTTCCCTTGACATCAAGAGCTGAGAAGGTTTATGGTCCTCTGCAATGAATGACAACTCTGCTCTCTATTTCTCTAATATTATTAATGGGGTACAGACTTTTCTAATCTACCTTCCTCAGTCCTCCTTCCTCAGAGGAGGGAAGTCGGGGAGAGAAATAAGGAAATGACCTAAGGTGATGCTCCTAGACTTTTGAATTTGAAGGATCAGGTTAAAAAAAAATCAGGCGACCCACACAGAGTTCACAATTTTTTACTTTTTACAGTAAGAGCATTAATAAAAATTATCACCCGCCTTGAGCAACATTTGATGAAAAAGCAAATGTTCATGTGAGAGGAAAGAAGATATAATCGCGAAATAAAGGGCAGTCTTTTAAGTAAAAAAAATTTAATTATAAACTTAGTATTTGAAAAGTACAATGCATTAATTTTTTTTTCTCTTGCTCATGTTTTTCAAGGACTGGTGCAAATGTCAACAGGATTTGAGATGCCTTTATTTAAGATCTTAAAGAAGGGGTAACTACTTAGAGAGTGGAAAAGGTGCCTCACATTGCAAATCAGGCCAAGCAGAGATGAACAGGTATGGCAAGATTGCTACTTGACACCAATATCCATTCTACCTTTCTTTCTTAGTCATACAACCCTAGTTCTTATTTAGGGCAATATTGTGCTCAGCTAAAAGAATATCTATAGGTCCCTGCAGGTAGGGTTGGCCATGTGACTACATTTGGGCCAATGAGATATAAATATTTTGTTCAGTGACATTTTCAGGAAGGTGCTTCATTGGGGCTTAGCTGCAAAGGGGGCCCTCTTGTCTTCCTATACTCTCTATTCCTGGTGATGTAGTAGGAAGACACGGTAGCTATAGTATCTTCCTTAGACTGAGGATGGCAATGCAGAAAGATGGTGGCCTGTGTTCCTGAGGAGACCTTGGAACTCTGAATGGCCCACTTTTCTACTCATTTTACATGAGAAGGAATTTCACCTTATCTGAGATACTATCTTATTTTTTTTCCTACTACATGCATCTAATCTCAACTTACATAAAGAGGTAAATTCAAGTCCATTTGAAAGAGCATAATAGTGTTAGACAAAAATTCGAGGAATAAGGGGTGCCTTGATGGCTCAGTCTATTGAGCATCTGACTCTTGGTTTCTGAGCAGGTCATGATCTCATGGGTTGTGAGATGGAGCCTGGAATCAGGCTCTGCGCTCAGCAGGGAGCCTGCCTGAAGATTCTCTCCCTCTCCCCTCCCCCATGCACACACACTCTCCCTCTCTCTCTCTCTCTCTAAAATAAATAAAAAAATCTTTAAAAAATATTTCAAGGAATCATCTGCCTTTTTTATCAGGAAGAAAATCAGAGTCAGGCCCTGAAGTGGCTGGCTCAAAGTCACATCATTTAACATTCATCCTACAAATACATATCGAGCAGTTCCTATGTTGAGGTTCTTTGCCGGGATCTGGGAACACAGAGATAAAGTGGAGTATGATTCTGGCATGATTCATAAAATGGAAAGAGAGGGAGCCACTGCCTTTCTCCTGTATTGTACACCCAGCACAGTCTATGGTGTTGGCTTTATGGAGGTGCTGTCCAGAGACTCCAAACCAGGAGCTGAGACTGGCCCTGGGGATAGAGGTTCATGGGACAAAGAAGTAGGAGGCATAAGTTGCTCAGCATCTGGGGCTATCTTGTAACTTGGAGAAAGGCCAAGGTAGCAGAAGAAGAAATGATCAGATTTACTTTTGTTGTATTGAAGACTAAAGAGAGGGGAATATAAAAAATAGTGAAAGGGAATAAAGGGGAAAGGAGAAAAAACGAGTGGGAAATATCAGAAAGGGAGACAGAACATGAGAGACTCCTAACTCTGGGAAACGAACAAGGGGTAGTGGAAGGGGAGGTGGGCAGGGGATGGGGGTGACTGGGTGATGGGCACTGAAGGGGGCACTTGATGGGATGAGCACTGGGTGTTATGCTGTATGGTGGCAAATTGAACTCCAATAATAAAAAAAAGAAAAGAAGGCTAAAGAGAATGCACAGAAAAAACTATACAGACTCAACGTTTTCTCTTTTGTAACATTCACACATGCATGTACACACATTCAACCCCCCCCCACATGCACACGCGTGCACGCACACGTACATACAGACACACACATACGCAGGAAACCTTTCCAGAATTGCATTGCTTTTGCTCCTTTAAAAACATCTTGTGTGTTTGGGTGCCTGTTTATGTGGCTTATGTAGAATGGGGGTGAGGTAAGGTGGGAGCAATAAAACAATACAGTCTCTGGGGGCCCCAGGGGAGAATCTCTGAATTCTCTGGGATAGGAAGTTCCCTTAGAAAGCAGGAGCCACTAAATTCCCACCAAACAACAAAGGCCGTGTAGCTGAGATAAAAGGACAGTGGGGGTGGAGAGGAAAAAAAAAACAAAACACCTCACCCTGGCTTAGGGAAGCAGGTGCACCCAATACAAACAATATCATTTCTTCTATTATTTGTAGAGTTTAGGAACAAAACAAAACAAAACAATACCGCACTCCTCCCCTCTGCGGTGGGGGGACCTGCAAGGATGCTCAGTGCAACAAGATAAAAAACACTGCTTCTCAGCACATGTAACAGCAAAGAAACTAAATTTAAAACTAATAAACAAAAAAGAAAATTTCCAGACTACCAGACAATTGGGGAGGTTGGGCCAAATCAAGTTAAAATGACACAGAAATGTTACCTTCGGGTGTATTTGTGGTCAGCCTCCATTCGGCCATCAGAGCTAAGGATAGGGGGCACCCCCCCCCCCATCCAGCTACATATAAGGCTATCTCCAGCTTTAAAACAATCAGAGGACTGAATGTTTCTGTGTTTACACGGGGGTGGCTTCAAGTACTGGCAGCAAGGACCACAAAGGCAGAGGCAGATGTGTGGGGGCTTCAGGGCTTCCCACTTGCACGGGCCCCTTCTGGAGCCGGCGGGGGGGTGGGGGCTGCTGCAATGTGTCTTGCCTGGTCGTGTAATTTTGTAAAGTTTGGAAAATGAAATTCTTTTTGCGTGCTTAAAGAGGTCTCCAAATGATATAAGCTTCAGGCCCCATAAACTCTGGCTCGACCCCAAGTGGGCTTTATTAAGGTTCCACTACGAGCCCTTTCCTACTGAGCAAGTACTGCCTTGGGCTCTCAGGATGCAAGGACGATGTGGCCTAGGCACAGTGTGTAGCCCCGGCTGCAAGTCCCAGGGGCAAAGGTGTTATGTGGGGAGTGAGACGATTGAAGAGCTGTAACATGGGGGGACCCCAATGAGTTGGGGATGGAGGTCCCCTTGCATAAGAGTAATAATGTTGCCAAATGGGATCTTCCACTTGCTAAAATCTTCTGCAGCCTATGCAGGGACCTCAGGCTAGCACTTCGGTATTTTCTTCTGTAGTATTTAATGATATTTTGGCCAAATAATTCCGGCCTTGAAGAATTGCTCTTCACTGTGGCTTCAGGATTGGGTTGGGGTGCTAGGTATCAATCAGGGTCCCCAGGCTGGCTCTGCCTAAGTCCAGTGGGTGCTTGTCTGGGGAGAATAGCCGGTTTATAGGAAGGACTCAGGTGACTTCTGGGCAGAACTCAAGGGAAGAGGAAACCAAAAAAAAAAAAAAACAAAAAACAAAAACCACCCAAGGATAATGGCCTTGGAAGACAAGGGGTTGTTTTGTACACAACTTGGTGTCTGCTATCTAGATTTTCTCCCAGGTCCATCCTAAAAGACCCACGTAGGGGGTCTATAAGAAAGAGGGTCCCGAGGGGCTCATTCGGTTAAGTGTTCGACTCTTGATTTCTGCTCAGGTCATGACCATGATCTCAGGGTCATGAGATTGAGCCCCCTGTCGGGCTCCAAGCTCAGAACAGAGTCTGCTTAAGATTCTTTCCCTCTTCCTCTGTCTCTGTCCATCCCTTGCTCTTTCTAAAAAAAAAAAAAAAAAAAAAAAGTCCAGAAACTTAAGAAGGCATTTCACTAAGATGATTGTGTGGCACTGGAACCCCAGGCTGAACTACAGCCCAGCATGACTTGGAATGAAGAATGTTTTCTCCACAGGTTGCTGTCAAAGCCTGATGGAGAATGGAAAAGTCCCCGCCTCTGCAAGGGGAACCCAAAGCACAAAGCATCTGGAAGGGATGCAGGGAAGACATGATGCTCCTGTGGTCTTGGCTGCTCTGAGGTGACATGGACAACTTCGGTAGCAGCTGTTAAATAGGAAAGAACAACGTCATCTTGAGGCCCAAAGAATGCATGAGCCCTCCCTGAGCCACTAAGACAGACTAGCCAGGGAGGACTGGGCTTGAGAGTCGCTGCCATAGTCAGCACAAAACAACAACAGGTACAACAACAATATAACAATAATGATGACAATAGTTTAATAATATGTCATAAAATGTATAGTAATGTAATAGTTTCTTTCTTTTTTTTTTTTTTTTAATATTTGGCTATGGTCCCAATTTAAGTCAGGCTGGTGGCCTCTCATCCCATTTTCTGAATTTTTAAAATTTTTTTTTTTTTAAATTTTATTTATTTATGATAGTCATACAGAGAGAAAGAGAGAGAGGCAGAGACACAGGCAGAGGGAGAAGCAGGCTCCATGCGCCGGGAGCCTGATGTGGGATTCGATCCCGGGTCTCCAGGATCGCGCCCTGGGCCAAAGGCAGGCGCCAAACCGCTGCGCCACCCAGGGATCCCTGTAATAGTTTCTAATAGCATGTGATTACAATGGCCAGGCGTGTGGTCGAACTTTCAACACCCTTCTTTCCTTTAATGTTCACAGCACGGTGAACTAGGATCCATGATGATAGCTGCTTGACAGATGAGGAAACTGAGTGTCCAGAGAAAGTAAGTAACTTGCCCAGGACTAGCACACAGCGAATAAGTACTGGTCTATTCAGATTAGGAGACCAGCTTCTTAAATTTTACATGCATGGGGGTGGGAGCAAATGGAGCCAAAGAAGTAGCATTTTTCTGCTCTTATTGTGAATCTGTTTTAACCACCGGATTGCTGGTGTGACCTGGAGAACATAATATTTCCGCAAAAATTAATCAGATCATGCATTCATTCTTCATTTATTCATTCAAAAACATTTCCCAAAGGCCTGGAGTTGAGCTCTGGGCTATGCTATCCTTCTACTTTATGACGTTCTCATGTTAAAATTCTAAGAAGTCTGCATGATGATAGGCTCTTAAATGTTTCCTATTACTATTTTGCTACATTTCCCCTACATTTCCCCCCCGGTCCAGGCAATCATATTTCTCATAATCTTGGCTTTCATCTAATCCAAGCTCAAGTAAGGACTACCTTCTTCGTGAGGTATGTTTACGTAGTTGGACGAAAGGCTAACTTTAGTTTATTTCTAGAAAGTCAGGCCAGATTGTGAAGGTTGAATTGTGTCTCTCTGACTGAAGGGAGGAAATTGGAAAAATGTTCTGCCAAAATGCACTTGCTGATTTACTGCTGCTGCATGTACAGGAGTCAAGGTTTATTGTCTGCTCAGAGAGGCTGACCGTATATAACGAAAGGCCTTGGCCTCTACAGGTAACTTAAACTGGTAAGTAGATACATGTGAGCTTGTTCTAGCCAAGAGGAAGAAATTCAATTTCATGAAGGCCGAGGATCCTTTTCTAGGCACCATATCCGTTGAGAAGATAGGATCCATCGAAGATACAATGGTTGAACCAGAATTTCCACAATTCAAAACGCCATGGCTGCTAAAGATTTGCCTGCTGAATGAGAACATAGTTTGGCATTTAAATTTGTCTATTGTTTATAACTTATTTCATGGAACTGTTTGACTTTGGAAAGGTACATGTTGTGATTCTGACTATATATAAAACTGGTTGGGGGTGGGGGACGCAGGAACCCTAAGTTTAGGGGGAACCTATTCTGTTCTGGATATAAATAGTTCCACTCACTCTATTGCCTTGCAAGGAAAACATCAATTAGATTGAACAATGTTCCCTGCAGAATGTAGATGCCGCGTTGTCTCTGGACACCTCCTTTGAATTTGGTTTGGACTGCGTCGTGTCTTCTGTTAGGAGGAAATTATCAACAACAAGAGGAAATCCTGTACTAGTATTGAATAGTCCTTATTTTAAAGGTACTTCCCTTCTTGTGGGAATTGTATGTAATCAGAACAACACTATAAAATGTCTGAATTATTTTACAAGGTTTGACTTTCAACCCCGTTTTTTTTTTTTTTTTTAAAGATTGACTTATTGTACTCAAGATACAGTCAATTGTTGGACTAGAGTACATTCTTCTTGAGCTCCATGAACTTCACCAAGGTGGGGTGGAGGTTACAACATGGGCGCAGGAAGCAGGAGGTCCTTAGAGACACCCGAGTATTCTGGAGCTCACAATGACTAATAAATGCTAAAATTACTCTGGAAAGAACCCTTGAGTCACAAACATTTGCCCCTTTCTGAACAGAGTTGACCTGTCTTCAAACTGGAGGGAACTGGATGAGCCTGCCTGTGATCCTCCACCAGTTCATTGAGCTCGGCCAATGATGGGAGGGGAGGGATGACAGGGTCCTGAGATCTGGAGTAGAAAAAAACTGTCAGACTTACTTTTCTGCTTCTGAAAGTAGCTGATTATTACCTGTGGGCAGGGAGCTGCTTAGGAGCAGAAGGAGCCCAGGAGAATGGTCTTTATTTCAAAATCTTGCTTTTCCTCTGGTTCACGAAACCCATAAGTAAGCAGTATATCATAGGTTCCTGATGCAATGTTCCAGGTGCTGCCCACCATCCAAGGCTCCTCAGACGTTCCTGCTGCATTGCTTCCAGCAAGGATGGATTGGTACACCTCGAGGCCCTCGGGGCTTAGCTCAAAGCAGCCGGGTGCGAGCACAAATGTTCACTGAGTTCCTGTATCTTGTCTTAAAAATTCATGAGACACTTGTATTCTGTGCCATTTATATATCTATGTTGGTTTCAATATAAGTTTAATAGAACTTTCTGCGATGATGGGAATGTTCTATATTCAAACAGCCTGATACAGTAGCCACTAGCCACGTGTGGCTCTAGAGCCCTTAAAATGTGGCTACGGTGGCCGAGAAACTGAAGTTTTACATTGAACTTGAATTAATTTGAATACCTACATATGGGGAAGAGGCTGCTCTAGTGGGCAGTGCAGCTCTAGATGGAAACAGTGCATTTAAGCCCCTGGCTTCATGGATTTCCTGTACTACAGTATTATTTCTGGGGGCAAGTACAACCCTAATCGCCCAATTTGGGTTGTCCATGAGTAAATCTAGAAGGCCACAAGGCGGCTGTGATGCTGGCTATCGTGCCATTCTCTCTGGGGCTCTTGGGCTCCCAGGAGAGGTAAACACCACTGCCACTGTGTGCTGCTCACCTGCCTGCAGCTTCTCTGTCTTGGTCAACAGGACCCTTTTGTCCACGTCTGGCCCCAGGCAGCAAGCCTGTGATTTCAGGAAAGCTAAAGTTTCCATTTCTCAGGCTGGTGGTGCATTGCATCTCTACCAGGGAGCCCTGAGAAGGATGGTTCCTGCTGCCATTGTCCTCTGCAGGGAGCATCCTGCAGTTCCCAGAGTAGGACTCACTCCAAGCTCAGCGCTTGCCAAAATTCTTCTGGCTTCTGACCTCTTTCGAGCAGCTGTATTGAAGTTTCCCCTCACATCCCTTTGCTAAGGGAACCTGACTATCCCAACATCGCATCATCTGTAGACGGGACCATTCCCAGCTTCTCTGGAGCCACCTTTGCAGGATTTCTTTCTCTTTTTACCAATTCCATGAATTCTCTGTTGTTTTTTTTTTTGTTGTTGTTGTTTGTTTGTTTTTAACTACCAGCCCCCACATCATAAGGGTAAGCTTAGCATAAAGAGCCCAGAGGCAGTTCATGCTTTCTGCTTTCGGAACAATTTTCGGTGTATATATAGTGCCCTCCGGTTTATTCCAAAGTATTAGGAAATAGGGTATCCTGATGAACAAACAATTTTAGCTTCCTGAAAGGAACTTCACCTTCCAAATGTAGGTTAGCCATTTTCAGAGAATTCAGCACAAGGAAGCAGTCTTAACAATGAAGCTATTCTAAATGTAATGCAATCTTTCTTCGGTGACTTAGGACATATTTTGGCGTCTTGCAATGCCTTAGAGTCATCATTATGAACCGTAATTACCCTTCAATTGTACAGCATGGAATAATTATGTTTATCTTACTTTTCTAGTAGACTGGATTCAAGATAAACAGACTTTTGCTGCAAATAAAACAATTTCTAATTTATCTTTAATAATGATCGCATTTTAATTTTTTGGACTCCATGTGAGTTAAATTTATTATGTTACATTATTAACATAATGCTGTCCATATGGAATGCGTAAAGTTTAGTTATGTAATTCTGTATATTCCAAAAATCTGAAAGCATTCCTCTTAAATAAAGGTGTTTTTGAGGCAACAGGTGCAATCCAGGAAGTTGAGTACAAACCAGGTTCTTAAAGAATGGATCTTGTATAAGAAAATTCATGTATACAAACATGAATGTATTCATCATAATAAATATGGAAAGCACAGACTTAAAAAAATCTATAATCTCATCACAATAAATAGTAACTGTGTGATTTTTCTCCCAGTCCTTTTTCTGTGCATGTGTATGTAAATAGGTTTTTCATATTTATAAAACAGAATTATACAAAATATGCTTTCATATCATGCTTTTCTATTTAAGATTTTGCCATGTCACTGAAGTCATGGAAAACAATTTTAAATTGAAACAGTATGACTTATGTAACCATTTCCTTTCTTTGACATGGAGTTGTTTCCATTTTCTCACCATAATATATAATGATACTGTGAACATCCTGTGCGCAAATTTTTTAACAAATCTTATTTTCTCAGCATGTATTCCTGGAGATATTACTTGCAAAGAATGGGGACATTTTTAAAGCCCTTGACATGTATTGCACAATTGCTTTCTAGAAAGATTGTATGGGCTTACACTTCCCTCAACAACATATGCTTGTGTCTCCTAGTGCCCTCTGCAGGACTGTGCTTCCGGAGGCAGTATACCTGGTGATCCCAGCTGAAAGTATGGAATCTGAGGGGTCTGGGTGGGCCTGGTCTCTATCACATCCTAGCTGTGGGCCTTGAAATAAGTTATTTAATCTTGCTGAACCTAGTTTCTCAAATGTCAATGAGAAGGCATGAAGACAAATTGAAGTGGTAGAGAATCATTTAGCATATTCAGTACACAGTAGATACTTAATAAATGTTAGCTTTACAGATAATTGATAGTCTATTCCTCTGTTGTAACAGATAATATGACATCTCACGTCCTTTTATTTTGTATTTTAAAAAAACTTTAAGAATTAGTAATGATTATCTACTTCTTTTATTATTGCAAAAGCTATCCTAGAAAAATGACAAACTACGCAATAGCACTAGAGGGAAAAAAGATGCATAATCTCAACAATTTCAGGTTCTCGATGTCTTTGCTTTTGCACTTTTTGTGGGGAAGGGAGTGTTATTTCAAATATGTTTTCAAATGTTTTTAGTCTTCGGCCTGAAGAAAAGTGCTGTAAAAAGTGCTTTCTTAATTTATTCCCTGGTTGTTGTTCCTTTCTTTTTATGTTGTTACTTTTGTTCTATTTTCTCATAATCTGTATATGTGACCATGAATTAGAAGGTGAGAGGGTTAAAAATCTTCCTACCTTCTTCCAGGTGGGCAGGTTTATGTTTTGAGTGGTCTTGCATTTGTGCCTCAGGACTCATGTTTCTTTTTTTTTCTTTTTTTTCTTTTTCTTTTTTGTTAGGACTCATGTTTCTGCCTCCAGTCTTCCTGGTCCTGAAGTCGATGAAAATTCCTTTCAGTTCTGATAATGGCTTGAATGCACCCCGATCTTCAATGTATTGTCCTTTCCTTTCCTCCCTATTTCCAACAACCTTCTGTCACCTCCCGTGACTCACCTCCCAGTACTTCACTGGGGAGTTGAGAGAGGCTGCCTCTAACTTAGTGCAAAGGGGCCCGTGGGGGGCTGGAGAAGCGTCCCAGCTAAGGGGCTCCCTCTCCTCAGCTCTAGCTTATCTAGTTGTGCTTGCCATTCAGGAAAACAGGCTAGTTTTCAAACTTTATAAGAAGCTGGAATTCTAGATTTGTGTGTGAAATTTCATGATTTTAAAATGTTGACTTAAATATATTTAAACATACAATTGGTGATGGCCAAATAAGACACATCTGTGGGCCAGACGTGGCCCACAGGCCATGGTTGGTTACAGCCAGATGAGTCTGGGAAAGCACAGTGGTCCAGGCAGGGAGTCATGAGGGTCTAAGTCCACATCCTGTGTCCTGGGGAGGAGAGCTGTGCTGTCTGTAAGGAACCTCCTTCATGTTCTCAGCATAGGAGAAAAGCTGGGGCAAAATGGTATTGGATTCTTGTGAGATGAGATTGTTCTGATGTCCTTACACAGTTGAGAAAATATTTTTCTCTTGTCAGATGTCATACTTACCCAACTGCACACAGACCGAGCCAAGAGACTGGATGATGGACACAGACAGAACAGGGACTTTGCACGTCTACATTTAGTGCCATGTTTTGAAGCATTGGTGAATGGGAGCCTGTGTCCGTCCTCCTGGTTCCCATGGGATTTTAATTTATACAAGTGACTGAGTGACAGCACAGACAGCCTAATGGCATTGAAAGAAGATTTTTATTACTTACATTTCCCAAGAGGAGGCACATGCCACACCATGGAGAAGCACCAGTGTTGGTCAGGAGACAGAAAGGAGAGAGAAACCTAGGCCAGGGTCTTTATTGTGTTTTCTGTGGGAAAGGCAAGGCAGGACAGGAGAAATAGTTTAGGATTGCCTAGTTCAAATATTTCTGCCAGGGTTTGGGGTGTGTGAATTGTCCTTGGTTGTCCGGTACCTGGCCCAGGGGTAATTCAGGATGGGGCAATATTGACTTAGATAGAGGAGGTGGTTGGGAGTGTGGACTCAGGGTTGGGTAGTTTGCATATGAAAGGTGTGTTCACAGGTAAATTAGTATATTGGGAATTAACCATCCCAGGGAGGGAGGGGCCATCTCTCTCTGGCCAGCAAGGCCCCCTCAAGATGTCAAAAACATCATAAAATATAGAAAACAGAAAATACGATTAATAGAGCATTGCATCAGTTCTAGGAGAAGCCTAGATTGACAAAAAGGTTAATTTTTAAAGGGGGCCCAAGTGTATTGCGTATCTTGTCTTGTTTCATTTAGGTTTGCTCATGAGAATAGATCAGTTCCTGTGCAATTTGGAGTCAGCTTCGTTCCCTGGTTCTCACACGCCAGCCTGACATTATTGTGTTTGGATTCCCAACTCGGCCAGGGGATGTTTACATCCTCACCCGGACAGCTGTGCTCATTGAAAGAGAAGGAATGGTGATGGTGTTTATTTCTAGAATGGTAAAACACTGAAACCCCTGGTCTCTAAAAATAGGTCACTATTTTCCTTGGAGGTGAAATGGAACTGTTTACCCAAACTCAGCACTGTCTGACAATGCTTCTCTCAAGTTAACGTAAGTGGAAAAATGGTCTTAGATTATTTTGAGCGTATCAAAAATGGTAGGTCTGAAATTCTGCAGATTCTAATTTTCTTTTCTTCTTTTCTTTTCTTTTTTTTTTTTTGATTCTAATTTTCTAATAAAATTTGGAATTGTGGTCAAGGAGAGTTTTCATGTATTTACTCTAAATTGGCTGAGTCTGGGGAGTCATGGATACAGCTGGCCCTGTTCTCATGTGTTCTTTAAATCAGATTTTGCACAGATAATAGCCAACCTCTGATCTTGAAAAATTTCTTATGCCACCTTAGTGCTAAACCACAGTAGCCTATTTAGGCATAAGATAAAGGGTACAGAGGAGTCTACTTTACCAAGAAGAGGCCATTTCTGGTGGCTAGGCAATCAAGATAACTCTCTTTGGGGTTGTATTTAAAAATATTCCACAATTTTCACATGGCAAATCTCAAGATAAAACAGTTCTGTGAACAAGCTGAACTCTCAGGGAAGACCTCAGAAGGCCTCTGATGATTTGCATGATAATGGTGTCTTTTCACCATTTACCACTACCTAGACGCAGCATCAACCTTCCCAACCCCTCTGGCTATATTTCTCATGTTTCTTTTTTTTTTTAATATTTTATTTATTTATTCATGAGAGACAGACAGAGAGGCAGAGACACAGGCAGAAGGAGAAGCAGGGTCCCTGCAGGGAGCCTGATGTGGGACTCGATCCTGGGGACTCCAGGATCACACCCTGGGCTGAAGGCAGGTGCCAAACCGCTGAGCCACCCAGGGATCCCCCTCATGTTTCATATATTGCCCTCATTCTTCTAAGTGCATACACTGGAAATATAATAAGAGAAAATTTTGATAGATCTCAGGAAATTAGGCTTACTTGACAGGAATACCTCTTTCATTAAAACATCCGAAGTCACGAAAAAAATTAAAAGCAAACTTTTAAAGACCCTCAAATATGTTTTCAAATGTTTTTAGTCTTCGGCCTGAAGACAAGTGCTGTAAGAGGTTCAGATTTCCATTATTCACATGCAAATGGAATCCTAGAATACTGCCTGAATTTAAATTAACTTTTGGCTTCCTTGCTGATTCAGGTTATCTGAGTGGCACAGACTGTTACTTGCCTACTCAGTATCTGTTCTCGCCTTCTTCCTGAGTGACAGATTTTTAGCTGAGCACATTGCTGCCTAGAATAAGCCACATTTCCAGATCCCCTTGTGGCTTGGAATGGCCAATTAGCTCCAAGTGGAATTTGTTGACAGGGACTTCTAGAAAATGCCCCTTATGACAGGGACAGACGGAGGTGGGGCCTTTTTCCTTGCCCATCTTTACCTCCTCAGATGCCTACCTGGATCATGGACTTAATGGCTAGAGCTTGGGCAACCATATTGGACCCTATGGTGACTTAAAGATGGAAGCTCCTCTGTTAGGAATGGTGGAGCAGGAAGACAGGAATCTGATGATCCATCCGGTGATGCCACTGTCACCACTCTAGATTGCTTATTCTTGGATTTCCTTCCTGTAAAAGAAAAATAAGCTTTTATCTGGTTTAAGCCACCAATCCTATTCGATGTACTGTGCTAATTAGTGCTGGCCCTGTTCATAGGATTGAGAATCGAATATAACCGAGAATTTCACTTGTCTAATGTGTAATTAATGCTTGTTGAAAGCAAATGCTTCCTGGACTAAATGTGATGCTGTTATAAAAGAATTTTAAAAACCCAGGTGCCAAGTAGAGAACTTGACTTTTAAAGCCTCTGCTAAGAAATCATACTCTCTAATTTCCCTAAATAGCAGGAGGACTGTTCACACGCATACAGGATTGTCGGGCTTCAGCTCAGCAGACCTGAATTTGAATTCGGGGCTGTGCCTCTGATCAGCTATTTGCCATCAGCCACATGACCATGGGCAACTCACTTCACTTGCAAGTAGCCTCTGTTCCTCACCTACAAATCGGGGGAAGAGTAAGCAACTCATATTTGTTGAACAGTTCAACGAGATAATATGTGTGTAGCAAAAGCCAGTAAAATATATTGGGCTGAACTGACATAGTAGAGCATAGGAGAAACATTTTATTTATTTATTTATTTATTTATTTATTTATTTATTTATTATTTTTTTAGGAGAAACATTTTAGAGAGTTGAGGGGAAGTCCTCAAAATAGATTCAATCACCCTTTCCACCAGACTTCAAAATATTAGTTGTTCTCTCAGTGCCAGTGAGTGACACGGCCTATGCACTGTTACCATGTCAGGCTTCTGAGGCCTTGTTCTGCTTCTGAACCTGCTGTAGCCTGGCATTTCAGACACTGAAAGATCTGGCCAGGTCTTTAGTCTCCAATATCATATCCAGTACTTCAAAACCTAAACTTTCTGTTGTAAGTGTTCCACCTTTTTCCTGGTTCCCATATATTTTCATCCCTACCCAGGATCCCTTGGGCCAGTCCTCTGTCCTTGTCAACCTACAAAGCTAACTGAAGCCCATTGTCAGCTCTTCACACTTTCCTGCTCATGAACCACGCAATCTAGTTATTTGTTGGTTTTTATTATTCTCTGAAATATGGAAGTTCCCCAGGGACCCCCCCTCCCCGACGTCCCCCACCACCACTCCAGCCAACGAGCTGGTTTTATGTGCATTGGTCTATGTTAGAAACATGTTAGTTGCATGTTTGATCAAGGGGCAATTATGGCAGTCTTGTTCATAGCACCGGAGAGGCCAGCGGGGTATCTCTCCAGCTGCTCACAGAGAGGCGTTGCCTACAGGGATTTCCCATGGCTCAACGACAAACCTTCAATCTTGCAGGCAAAGAAGCCTAATTTTATTCATTTTCACAAACAGTTAATGTTGACTGAGTTTACCACAGGCACTAAATTCTTCAGCAGACCCAATGTCTCAAAGGCAGATTTATACTAACCAAGATTATTTGTAAATTAAGTAACCACGTCCATTAAAATGAAGAACCAGACCCACCAAAGGAACTAGAGCAGTGCTCTTGACCCTCAGCTGGCGTGCTTTCCCACCATGGGCCTCCAGGAGGATCCTGATTATCAGCAGAGATTGCTTGGTGAGTTAAAGGAATGGCATGTTTCATGCCTTGGGCTTCAGTTGGCCTGATGCACCTGCCTTCCCATGGAGCTCTGCGTGGTATTGGATCACATCAGCCAGTGCTGAGTACGGGCCACCCTCTCCCTTGTCAGGCATTGCCATAGTCCTGTGGCTGGTTGACCAACCCTGCTGCCTCTCTAGCCCACCCACAAATGATCAGCATATTCGGGGAGCTCTTCTGACCCATTAAGGTACTTGGCCTATTTTTCCAGGTACTGGTTTTATATTTTGTGTCTCAAGGTGTATCTTACCTGTTTGTTTGAAAGTTTCTTGGGTGTGGCTTGCTGCTGCATCTAAGGACTGCCAACAGCCTTCTGCTTCCTGCCGCCCTGCGGAGAGCATGGTGTGTTTAACAACTGTAGGCCACCAGCCTGAAGACTGGATTGCAGAAGGGCAGCTTGCAGAAGATTTACACCCTGAAGACACTTGCATTCCACCCGAAAACTAGGTTATTGGTGAATTCTAAACTATATGAGTTGGAAAGGGGAGCTATGATACCTTTGCTCACTCACTGGCTGTTGTATTGCAGCTTGGGGGTGGGGAAGGAAGGTGTCTTCACTTTATGTTCTGGGCCACATGTTCCGAAGCAGGGGTTAAGGATAAAGGAGCCCCCGACACCCCTTCTTGGGTTATTGTATCTGCACTCAGCTCTCAAAGGAAACCCTTGCGGCAGCATCTGTAGTAAAAGGAACATGTGCTTTAGCTGTGGTGGAGGTGGAGGCAGCTTCTCCACAGGAGCCTGGAAGGCTGATTTGTGGGGTCACGCCTTCACTATCAGGTCATCCCGGTGGCTGGGGGCTCCCAGCGCGGCCTGGGCTGCAGGCTGTTCTCTTTTCTTCTTGCCCTTTCAAACAGGACATGGCCTCCAGTAATTTAAAAAGCTGTTTTTATTTCTTCTTCCTTGAGACAGCTCATCCAGCCTCTGGCTGGTTGCCTGTGAGGAAAGAGAGAGGAAGGAAAATAAAGAATGATGGACGGAAGTTCCAATGGCCCCTCTTCTTCCTCAACCCCCTGGAGGCTGGAGGATGCGTGGCCTCCCCGCCTCCCTCCCTCCTCCCCCTAACCCTCCTTACCCACCCCCCCCCACGTTTCCCCTGACTCAGCCTCCTCCTGCCTCATCACAGCTGGCCACACAGACCTCCCACCTGCAGCTCTAGCCCAGTCGGGCCTCCTTCCCAGACCAGTCTGGGCTGTAGGCAGGAAACGATTAAGCAGCACCCCCACCGGTGCCCGCTGCCCACAGTGTCAGGGGACACGTCCAGACGCCCTCGCACCCGCTCCCCAAGCATGCCTGTCCCTCCGTGGACCTGAACTGCTGCTGCAGGGCTCAGGCTTGCAACACGCCCTCCCTGCCCTCCTGCCTGCTGGGACCCGGCCTCAGCACCTGACTTTTGCAGCCTCAGTCTATCCTCCACTGTGTGTCCTGGTTTCCTTCTTTATTTTCTTAGATATTTTTATTTATTTATTCATGAGAGGCACAGAGATAGGTAGAGACACAGGCAGAGGGAGAAGCAGGTTCCCCTGTGGGGAACCCGATGCGGGGACTGGATCCCAGGACCCCCAGATCAGGACCTGAGCTGAAGGCGGGGGCTCAACCGCTGAGCCGCCCAGGTGCCCCCGTGCCGTCCTCTCTAAGCCTGCCATCCTGCTTGGGACCTTAGAGCAGTGACCTCAGAGGATTCCGAATCCAGAAAACTTTAGGGGTCTGCAGTGTCAGGGGAGGCTTGCAGTGTGTGGTTTGGGAGGTGTCAGCTTTCCTTCCAACTCTCCATTAGCACTTATGGGTTGTTTTTTTTTTTTTTAGGATTTTATTTATTATTTATTTATTCATGAGAGACACACAGAGAGAAAGAGAGAGGCACAGGCACAGGCAGAGGGAGATGGAGAAGCAGGCTCCATGCAGGGAGCCCGATGTGGGACTTGATCCCCGGTCTCCAGGATCACGCCCTGGGCTGAAGGCGGCTCTAAACTGCTGAGCCACCCAGGCTGCCCACTCATGGGTTTTGCTATAGGTAACTGACCTTTCCCCAATTCTATGGAAAGTGTTATCCACATTCAGCTTTTCTAGTCCTCTTCCGACAAAATTGCTGCCTCTAAGCCCTTCTTAAACTCTGATTCTGGGGTCGCTCCTTCTGAATGGGACTTTCCCTAGACCTTGACTACCCTCACACATCAACTGGCCTGGCACCGGGGCTTTGGCTGGGATGGGCCCTGGCTTTCCAGTTTTGGGCTCTGCTCTGAGATCTGCTGTGGGATCATTGTTCTGATCACTCCTGTTTATCAGACTTGGTGATTTGCCGGAACTTTCCCCGCTGTGTGCTCAGTCTTTCCATTCTGAGACTCCGGAACAGTTGCCTGTACTTCTGGACCAACTGGATGGGGTGGCATTGGAGAGCATGGGAAGGATAGAAGTTTGGCATCCCTTCAAGCTGACAGTCCTTAAATTCTGTTCAACATGTATTTGGTGGGGACAGGGAGAGTACGGAAAAGAACCGTTTCTAGTTTTTACTTCAGAATCTTGTTTCCCGTTGTGGCAAAGTTACCCATTCACCTTTGACCATTCTGTAATGAGTTCTGGGTGGTGATCTGAGTTACAATGGGCCAGACTTTCAGATAAATTCCAGTGAGAGCTTAGCATTCCTTGTAGTTGAAGCTCCAGACAGCTTAACAGGGCTCTGGGCCTTTCCAAATATCTTTGGCACCTGGACATACCTCACCCATCGCCAGGCTGTCTGCAATATGTCATGCCAGCCTCTGTCTGTGACTCCAGCTTGTTCAGTTTTCCTGTGTAAAACACCTTGCCAACCCGCTAGCCTTGAGATACAACCAGCACTTTGCAAAAGAATTGTAGCTGTTAAAAGTGAGGAAAAATTTCAACATACAGTCTGTCCTCTGGGGCCCAGTGGAGTTTCTTCTCCAGGGCTTTCCCTGGTCCAGATAAAAACGACCTTTCAAATGAGCCTTCCAGCTGATCCCTCAGGACATGCTTCAATTCTCATAAATTTTGCTATCAAGACAATTTTAGGGGGGAAAAAAGCCATTTTTTGTTTCTTCTCCAGGAAATTGACTTTGACATTTCCACTCTCACGGGAAGATTCTGGTGGAAGACATTCTGTACAGCTGAGTGGTGGTGTGACTTGATGTGGACTCAAAAATCCTCAAGAAAATAAATGAAGTGACCAAGGTCCTTTGAGGAAGAATCTATTTTATGATAGTCTTCCCGACTTGGAAGGAGGCACAGGTATGACTGGTTTTGGTGGGCCCAACAGGGTCAAAGAAAGTGGCCAGCTGTATTTGGAATCTTCTCACCTTGAATGCAAGGTTGGGAGTCAAACTGATCATCAGCATGCCATGTCCTTGCTCCAGGACATGTGGACATGTCCTCTTGTGGGATGTGATGAGAAAGTGCAGGGGACACCTGGGTGGCTCAGCAGTTGAGTGTCTACCTTTGGCTCAGGGCATGATCCCAGGCCCAGGATTGAGTCCCTCATCGGGCTCCCTGCAGGGAGCCTGCTTCTCCCTCTGCCTATGTCTCTGCCTCTCTGTGTGTCTCTCATAAATAAATAAATAAATAAATAAATAAATAAATAAATAAATAAAATCTTAAAAAAAAAGGGAAGTGCAGAGGTCCTGGGATGAGACTGTCAGCATCTGCCTCCTGGCTCCACCAAGAAGATGTCCCTTGTTCTGCACTTCTGGAGCAGTACCTCCAACCTCCACTGAGGCAGGTGTTGCATTATATTGTAATTAGATATTTGCACTTTTCTTCGTCACTAGGTTGCTTGCTTCTCGATGGCAGTGACCATTTCTTTTACAAGTGTCCATCCCGTAATGGGCACTTACAAATGTTTGTTGCCCTACCTGTTCTATATGCAATGCGAAGCTGTCAGTTCAGCTCACTGCAGCCCTTTGAAGAGATATAATTAGCCCATTTTGCAGAGGAAGAGACTGAGGTTTGAGTTCCTATGTGGCTCACCCCACATCCCGCAGTTAGCATGTGGGAGAGCCTGATTAAGAGCCCACAGGAAGAACCCAAAAAATGACCCCACATCTCTTCCAAAACTCAAGCTCTTGAGCCTGATGCTGTTTTGCTTGTCTAAT
Source organism: Vulpes lagopus (assembly GCF_018345385.1). Classification (NCBI taxonomy): domain Eukaryota; kingdom Metazoa; phylum Chordata; class Mammalia; order Carnivora; family Canidae; genus Vulpes; species Vulpes lagopus. The sequence continues at coordinate 53,303,565 of NC_054832.1, forward strand.
CATGAGCAGCGCTTGGCATACCTTCAAATCTTGTGGTTGACTGATGTGATGTATTTCTTTGTCAGAAGCTTGGCTAAAAGTGTTTTATCCATCGCCTCCTAACTTCTCTGATAATAAAAATGTATTCCTTTCATACTGCTGTCTTCTGAGGCCCAGAGATTTTTTTTTTCCCCACCAAATGTATCTCTTTCCCAAGAAGTACTGTTACCAAGTAAAGGACATTTAGTTGTTTTTGCTTCTACTTTTCTGATCATACTTTAAAAAATTTCTTTCTCCAAGCATTTCAAATCAGTTCTGGATAAAAATATACAGCTTTCTGAGAAATATGGCAATTTTGGCCTCTGTGGGAAAGTGTGACTTTGGCCTCCAGTCACGTCTTTTATGGCCTCAGAGGGATGCTAATGTGGGAGGCAGCAAAGGCTATTGCTCTACTGAAAATATAATCAGGCGCAAGTGGGAATTAAATATGACTGTATTGTTTCCAGACCACCAGAGACAGCTACACATGTCTTTATTAATGGGATCTATTGGGGTTGTGAGTTTGAGGGGGGACAGTGGGGTGTGAGGAGCCAGAGTAGTGGATGCTGAGTTAGCAGACCCCAGTTGTACATGTATCTTAATGAGTTCGGAAGAGTTCAGATCGTTTGGCTCTGTGTACTGACACACCCCAGGCTGAGGTGTGGAAAAATCATCATGGCTCAGTGGCTGGGGGTTTCAGAGGTAGAACGAGACACACGGGCCTGCTGACTGGAATCCCAGAAGATCTGGAGCTGAAAGATGTGATGAGCCAAACGGGCTGGGTGTGCGTGAAATCTGAAATCCTCCCAGGAGATTGGGCAGGCAAGTCTGCCACCTAGTTAGTGAGTCTAGCACTTGTCACTGGTTGATCCATTAAAATGATGTTAATCTGGTTCAATGGACTCACTTGGCTTCTCAGCCAGAGAAAGCTCACAGTCTCCAGTGATGTTGGGAGAGGAAAGCAGAGCCCGGAAGTCCAGTTATTTCTGAAGTAAATAGAAAAAGGAAGGTCAATGTTGAAGCCACCTGTTCAAATCTGTGAAGGGATGTGAAATACTTTTAGTCAAGGGACTACTAAATTAAAATGATAGCATCACACACACACACACACACACACACACACACACACACATATAAAACCAAATCTAAATGACTTATGGTGAAGCCTGAAACCACTGGCAAACTCCTGGCCACGTGTAAATTATTTCACTTTTCACAATGATCGATTCAAAACCCAAGTGTTGTTAAAGAAATTGGGTGGGATCTTCATCCTCTTTTTACTTGAGTTTCACTGAAGTTCTGCTGGTGTTAGAGGGTTAGCTATTTGCTAGCTAGCTGGTCCTGAGCAACTGGTTTTATTTTTTATTCTATGCATCATATGAGCCATTTAAGTGATGACTCCTATTAAACATCTGCTGAATGCCAAATGTTCTATTAAATACAGGCATATCTCATCATATTTTTCTTTTCTTTTTTAAATTACACTTTGCAGACATTGTAGTTGTTTTTTTTTCCACAAGTCGGAAGTTGGTGGCAACCCTAGATCAAACAAGTCTATTGGTGCCATTTTTCCAACAGCATTTGCTCACTTTGTGTCTCTGTGTTACAGTTAAAATTTGGTAATTCTCACAATACTTCAGACTTTTGAAATTATTATTGTATTTGTTATGGTGATCTGTGATGTTACCTTAGTAATTGATGTGCAATGAACTGTGCCCATATAAGATAGTGAACTTAGTCAATACCTGTTGTGTGTTCTGATTGCTCCACTGACTGGTTGTTTCTCTCTCCCTTTCTCTGGCCTCCCTTTTCTCTGAGTATTGAAACTAGGCCAATTAATAAGCCTATAATGGCCTCTAAGTGTTCCAGTGAAAGGATCACATGTCTCTTACTTTACATCAAAATCTAGAGATGATTAAGCTTAGTGAGGGAGGCATGTCAAGAGCCAAGATAGGTTGAAAGCCAAATTTCTTGTGCAAAACAGTTAACCAAGTTGTGAATGCAAAGGAAGAATTCTTGAAGGAAATTAAAAGTGCTACTCCAGTGAATACAGGAATGGTAAGGAAGCAAGGCAGCCTCTTGCTGATATGGAGAAAGTTTGAGTGGTCTGGATAGAGGAACAAACCAGCCAGCCACAACAATTCGTTAAGCCAAATCCAGAACAAGGCCCTAACTTTCTTCAATTCTAAGAAGGGTGAGAGGGGTGAAGAAGCTGTAGAAGAAAAGTGTGACGCTAGCAGGGGCTGGTTCATGAGGCTTAAGGAAAGCAGCCATCACCATAACATAAAAGTGCAAGGTGGGAGGCAGCAAGTGTTGGTGTAGAAGCTGCAGCAAGTTTTCCAGAAGATCTAGCTAAGATAATTAATGGAAGAACTACACTTAACAATGGAGATTGGACAGCCTTCTATTGGAAGACGATGCTGTCTAGGACTTTCATAGTTGGAGAGAAGTCAATTCCTGGCTCCAAAGCTTCAAAGGACAGGCTGACTCTATTGTTAGGGACCAGTGCAGCCAGGGACTTGAAATTGAAGCCAATGCTCCTTGACCATTCCAAAAATTCTAGGTCCTCAAATGCTAAATCTTCTCTGCCTATGCTCTAAAAATGGAACAAGAAAGCGTGGATGACAGCACATCTGTTAATAACATGGTTTAATTTAGAGCCCATTGTTGAGACCCACTACTCAGAAAAAAAATTCCTTCCAAAATAGGACTGCTCATTGACAACACACCTGCTCATTGAGAGCTCACCCAAGAGCTCTGATGGAGTTGTACAACAAGATTAATGTTGTTTTCATGCTTTCTAATGCAGCATCCATTCTGCAGCTCATGGATCCAGGAGTAATTCCATCTTATTTTTCCAGATTATTATTTTAGAAATACAGTTTGTAAGGTAGAAGTGTCATAGATAGTGAGTGATTCCTTGGATGGATCTGGGCAAAGTCAAATGAAAATTTTCTGGAAAGGATTCACCATTCTAAAGGCCATTAAGAATGTCCATGATTCACAGAAAGAAGTCAAAATGTCAACATTAACAGGAGTTTGAAAGCAGCTGATCGCAATCCTCATGGATGATTTTGAGGAGTTCAAGATTTCAGTGATAAAACTGACCACAGATGTGGTGGAAATAGCAAAAGAACTAGGCTTAGAAGTGAAACCTGAAGATGCAACTGAATTGCTACAATTTCATGATAAAAATTTAATGGGTGAGGAGTTGCTCTTGTGGATGAGCAAAGAAAGTTGGTTTATTGAGATGGAATCTGCTCCTGGTGAAGATGCTGTGACAATTGTGGAAAGGACAATAAAGGATTTAGAATATTAAATAAACTTGATAAAAGCAGTGGCAAAGTTTGATAAGACTGACTCCAATTTTGAAGGAAGTTGTACCATAGGTAAAAAGCTATCACACAGCATTGCAACAGAAAAATTGTTTGTGAAAGGAAGAGTCAAATGATGCAGCAAACTTCACTGTTGTCTTATTTTAAGAAATTGCCACAGGCATCCCACCTTTCAGCGGCCACCATCCTGATCAGTCTGCAGCCATCAACATCAAGGCAAGAGCCTTCACCAGCAAAAAGATTCCAACTTGCTGAAAGTTCAGATGTTGGGTAACATTTTTTAGCAATCAAATATTTTTTTTTTTGCAATCAAACATTTTTTAATTAAGGTGTTTACCTTGCTTTTTTGGACATAATGCTATTGCACACTTAATAGACTACAATATACTATAAACATAACTTTTGTATGTCCTGGGAATCCAAAAAAGATTCATTTGGCTTGCTTTCTGGCAGTGGTCTGGAACTAAACTGGCAATATCTTTGAGATATGCCTGTACTTGACTTTTGTAGCTTGTAACTAAAGGGTACTTATCATAATTCCTATTTTATAAAGGAGGAAACTGAGGCCCAGAAGGTTTGGTGACTTGTCCTCAAGACCATAAAGCTGATTAGAGCTGGGAATGAAATGTAGGTTTCTCTGGTTGCAAGGTCTTCTGTGACATTGATAAGGCTTTTTGGATCAGGTTTCTTTTGTATTAGCTGCTAGGTTGCTAAACCCAAATTATCATATATGATATGAAATATTTTATAGGTTTTATATTATATTACATGCATTACTTATGTAATATATAATATATAGCATATTTCTTGTATTACTATATATATAATGAACTAAGATTTTTTTTGCAAGATATTTAGAGAATGTGGTAGCAGTTGGGAAGGAAATAGGTATATAAATACATGACAATTTAATGCTTGTTAATAGTTTTCCACAGAGTCTTAAAATCTAGCATGTCTCCCATCTCCCATTTCTTTGCCACCTTCATTTCTTCTCCCCCCCTTTCTCTTCCCTCCTTTTTTTGACTTGTAAAAGCCTAAAGGTACCACCAGACTTCTGGCTACATGCAAATTATTATTATTATAATTTATTTTAAGTAGGCCTCATGCCTAGTATGAAGCCCAATGCAGGGCTCAATCTCACAACCCTGAGATCAAGACCGGAGCTGAAACCAAGAGTTGGAAGCTCAACTGACTGAGCCACCCAGGCACCCCCTATGTTTTCTATTTTAATTGATTGACTCAAACTCAAATATTGCTAAAGGAATGTTTGGGAGATTTTCCCATTCTTTATTCTGGTGCCACTGAAATTCAGTTGACTTTGGTTGTAAGAACTCCAACTGTTTTATAACATGCTGTTTTCCCAGGCAAAGTAGCCAATGAAACACATTATATGAAGCTAGTGAACAATATAGTTTTATCTCTTTGTTGAGGGAGAGAAAATGACCACCTTGGTCACTTTTGGGCCTTTCTTTCAACCAAACACATTCTCTGAGCCCAGAGACAGATTTAAATCCTTGAGGTTGCTGAAATGGCCTCAAGTTCTTCCTTAGTAATAAGACAGTTCTGTCCACCAGTGTTTGGAAGATCAAAACCTTAGCCCACTGGCAATTCCAGTCAAAACGATGCTTCCTGGTAGTCTTACCAGTGGGCGCACAGAATGTGTTTAGTTTGCACAATGGGGAACATTTTATTTTTAAAGTTTTATTATTTTATCACATATTAGGAAAAGTACAATCAACCCATTAAATCTGCTATTTTCCTTAAAATCTAGTTCCTTAATGTAAATTTAACATTTTAAAAGTGAGTTGCTTTTTTCCCCCAAAGCTTTTGTTTATTTGAGAGAGAAAGAGAGAGAGCATGAGCAGAGTGGAGAGGAAGAGAGAGAGGAGAAGCAGACTCCCTAGTGAGCAGGGAGTCCAACGTGGGGCTTAATTCTAGGACCATGGGATCATGACTTGAGCCAAAGGCAGACACTTAACCGACTGAGCCACCCAGGTGCCCAAAAAATGAGTTGATTTTTAAGACAATAATAAGTATTCATCTTGGTGGCAAGACACAGGGAAAAATTTATTAAGATGATAGGATAACAACTAATGTCTTGGGAGCCTTGAGTGGGACAATCATTCATGGAGAGATAGAGGATGAAGGATGGAAGGATAGAAATTCTACTCTGACTGAGACTATAGTGCATTGGAAGGTCTCTGATGCCTTTCTAGAAGACATTCTTCACCTTTTGAAACTTTGCCAAGTGTGACCTTTCTGCACTGAATAAAGGTCACTTTGATTTCTATGGTTAGTGTGCTATTGATGGATGTTCTGCGTATCAGTTTCTCTATACAGCAATAAATCCCCTTTTGTCTCTCAAGTCATAGTTTTTCCATTTGAGCACCAGTCTTCAAAATATTGGTTGCATATACTCCATGAATTTTGAACATGTAAAAATAAGGATCTAATGTTTTTCATTATAATTTTAAATAGGTGTCAAAGATTAGTTACTAGTATTTTATAAATATTGATTATAAATATCACTCATTTTAATGACTCCAATGGAGTATAAGGCAACAAGATCATGACTCACCTAAGAAAATAAGATGCATGAATAGTTTCTTCTATGCCAATTAAAATTCTGACAACAATGCTTCTCCTCCTAGAACTTCACTCCTCTATGGTCTGCTGATTCCTTTTGTATGGATCAAATTAAAATTCCCTATTAGTCATTAGAAACAACAATACCATTTGCTTCGACGTGGATGAAACTGGAGGGTATTATGCTGAATGAAATAAGTCAATCGGAGAAGGACAAACATTATATGGTCTCATTCATTTGGGGAATATAAAAAAATAGTGAAAGGGAATAAAGGGGAAGGGAGAAAAAATGAGTGGGAAATATCAGAAAGACAGACAGAACACGAGGGACTCCTAACTCTCGGAAATGAACTAGGGGTGGTGGAAGGGGAGGTGGGTGGGGGGTGGGGGTGACTGGGTGACGGGCACTGAGGTGGGCACTTGACAGGATGAGCACTGGGTGTTATTCTATATGTTGGCAAATTGAACACCAATAAAAAATAAATTTATGAAAAAAAATCTCATATTTGTAAAAAAAACCCCACAAATTAAAATTCACATTAATAGAGGAACCCATTGGGTTCCTAATTCTGTAGATGTGCCTCTGGAGAAGTGGTGGAGCTCTAAACTGGGCCTCTTCATAGGCTACTGGTCCTCAGAGCTGCTCACCAAGCTGTGGTTAGGTGGGGTCTTCTGTAAAAACTGTGGCAACCTGTTTCTAACAAAAGAGTTGGAACCTGTCTGGAGCAGACTGAAGTAGAAATATAAGGGCTACCACAATAGCCAAAGATCTTAAATTGAAAACATCTGTAAGAAATACCAACTAACTTCACCCTGCTCAGATAATAATGGATTTTGGATTCCTTCTTCTTCTTCTTCTTCTTCTTCTTCTTCTTCTTCTTCTTCTTCTTCTTCTTCTTCTTCTTCTTCTTCTTCCTCTTCTTCCTCTTCTTCTTCTTCTTCTTCTTCCTCTTCTTCTTCTTCTTCTTCTTCTTCTTCTTCTTCTTCTTCTTCTTCTTCTTCTCCTTCATTATTCTTTTTTTGCTTTCCACATTGTATCCTGGACATAGAAAATGCCTAGTAAATATTTTCTGGTTGGCTATCTTTATATATTATCTGTTAAATAGCCACAGGTTATAAGGGATCATAGTAGAATTTTGTGTGGTGATTTGGCATGAATAAACCTAAAGGGATCCTCCACACACTTCTCCAGATGTTTTGACCTTAAGAGCTTTTGATCTATTTTCCTGAACAGAGTTTGAGAAATTGAACTATCCATGTTCTGAATAAAGAAGGAGGTGGGGGCAGGGAGGAGAAGAGAGGGAGGAGGAAGAGGACAAGGATGAGGATGAGTAGGAGAGAAAAAGAACAAATGGAGCAAACACACTTTTTCAGTTAAGACGTTTTGAACTCTGAGATTACCCAACAAAAGTGGCATAAACAGTAAGACGGTTGTTATCTCACATAGCAGGAAGTCTGGAGCCAGAGAAGTTCTAGGGTTGGTTTAGTTACAAAATGATGTCACCAAGGTGCTTTCCATGCTTTTGCTATGCCATCCTCAGCATTTCAGTGCTGTCTCCTCTGGTGGCTGTGAGACGGCTGCCGTGGTAGCAGGTATCACATGCAGACAGGACAACATGAAAGGAAGAAGAAAAGCGGTGTTTGCTTCAGTAAATATCTTTTTATTAGCAAGGAAAAGACCCCAAAGCATATTCTCTCTCAGTTCCCATTGGCTGAGACTCAGTTCCGTGCCCAAACCAGTCACTGCAGAAAGAACTAGAGAGGCGCCCATGAAGCAAAAGGTCACTTAATTCCTCAACAAAGAAGAGTTATAAAAGCAACAAAGGAGGAGGAAATGCCTAGTGGATTAGGCATCAACAATGTCTCCCACGTTATAACATCAGATTGGGCTATCTGCTTCCCATCTTGCTTTCTTTGGATTTTCCTTTAGGGATCTACTTCTTTGGACATCTTCTTTAAGGTGTAGTAGTTTTGTACTTTGGATGTGCTCTAAGTTTATACTCTGTTATAGGTCAGTTAGCAGTATTTTATCCCTCTGCCTCAATGATTGATTCTGGGTATGTCCATGCTTAGTTCATGGCCATTAGCATGGCCAGCAGGACTGGTTTAAGTTGATGTCATCAGAACAAAACTCCAATCCAGCTATGGAAGTTGATAGTTGTCTCTTTTTTTTGAATTTTATTTTATTTTTTCTTAAGATTTTATTTATTTATTCATGAGAGACACAGAAGGAGAGAGGCAGAGACTTAGGCAGAGGGAGAAGCAGGCTCCATGCAGTGAGCCTGATGTGGGACTCGATCCCAGGACTCCAGGATCATGCCCTGAGCCAAAGGCAGTCGCTCAATTGCTGAGCCACCCAGGTGTCCCTAAGCCAGTTTGAATTTTAAAATAAACACTTGTGGGCACCTGAGTGGCTCAGCAGTTGAGCGTCGGTTGAGCGTCTGCCTTTGGCTTAGGTCGTGATCCTGGGGTGCTGGGATCGAGTCCCATATCAGGCTCCCTGCATGGAGCCTGCCTCTCTCTCTCTGTGTCTCATGAATAAATAAATAAATAAATAAATAAATAAATAAATAAATAAATAAAATAAACACTTCCTGAATAATACATTTAAAGAAAAATCCTAATTGTAGCTTTTACTGATTTAAAACTCTCTATTGTTTCCCCATTGTTCTCAAGATAAAGTCTAGAATATCCAGTCCCAACCCCATCACAGCCTCTGCTTGCTTGCATCTTACATTTCACTGCAATATATATACATACATACATATATATATATTTAAGATTTATTTATTTATTTTAGTGACAGCAAGAGAGAGCAAGAGAGAGCACGAGCAGGAGGGGCAGAGGAAGAGGGAGAGAATCTTAAGCAGACTCCCTGCTGACCTAGGAGCTTGTTGTGGGACTCAATCTCACAACCCTGAGATCAAAACTGGAGCTGAAACCAAGAGCTGGTCACCTAACTGACTGGGCCACCCAGATGCCCCTCACTGCCTTGGAATATTGTTATTTCCCGGGTTGTGGTTTCTGTGCCATTTGTAGATCTTTGCACACCTTACTTTCTTTGCCTGGAATACCAATCACACTTTTCCCCCCTTGACTTGTACCTACTCGTCTGTTGCAGATATTATTATTCTCTAGAGAAAAGGGCTCTAAAATGAAAGAGTAGAGGATACCTTTGTATCTCCTATCTCTTTAACCACACCCGCTGTTCTTAACAGCTAATTTACTAAAGAAGATCACAACCTCCGTGGACTCTTGAATGGAGAAGCCTGCCTTAATTCTCAAGAGCCCTGTTGGCAAACATCTTCATATCTAGTGGCTTAAATTGACCTGAATTTTTTTCATATATTATTCAACTATTGGTTCAAAACTTTTACTGAGCGTAGGTACACAATCTCCTCAGCTAATTGGGTCTTGCCTTTAAAGAACCCAACTCTTCTGCATCTGAACTCAAACCCTGAATATTTAAATTTCACTTGTTGCCTTTTTTGATTATTAGTGTATCATCTGGAAAAATGTCTTTGCCTACTTGTATGTATTGTGTTGTATTTCATGGGTATTGAAAAAACTTGGTATTTATTTATAAAACCCATAGTAACTCTGTACTAAGGTAATTTTTTTTTGTACTAAGGTAACTTAAATGGAAAACACAAAATACCTTCTTGTTTAAGGGGTTACTCTGTCCCGCGCTGTTGTAAGTAACATGCGGAGGAGAAAGAGAGAGAAGCAACAGTTGCTGGCAATTTCAGAGCAATGAGTGATGTGCTGAATCACTGCAGAGCATAGAATTTGCAAAGTAATGATTCACTTCTAGGAGCTTATGGGGCATAACCTCTCTGCCTGGGGTAGCACAGAAAAAGTGACCAAGAGCATTTGTCGACCCTGTTTATAATAACATAGTTGCTTTAAATATTCCATTTTGTAATCCCTCTATGGAAAACCCGTAGAATCAAGACATCTATTGGTCTCAATTGCGGAAGAGCCAAACCTTAAGTATTTCTGCAGTTTCTGGTCTGGTAAATGTGTCATGCAGTTTATTTTTCAAAAAGTGACACATAAAACACTTAATTCAATTTAACAACAAGGTTTGGCTTCTAGGCAGTTTCTCGTGTGTGACTTCAACAGGTTTTCTTAGGTTGACCAGGGGCATTTGTAAGGAGTATCACATGAATTAATGATGGTTGTGCACAGAAAATTAAGTGTTACCTTGCTATTTATGCTGCTATATCCCTTGGTGCAAATCCCTACGGAAGACCTACTTCTCCATGAACAATTCCTAGCAGAATATCCTTCCAGTTCCATGATACTAGAGAGAGAACTTAAAACATATGAGGGGGGAAAAAAAGCACACTTGGGCTTTTCATTCTTTATTACCTTGGTGGTGTGGTCACGCACTCCTTTTTTCAAAGCTGTAAAGCTTTCGCTGCAATGAAAATCCTTCCTGCCAGGTTGCCCAGCAACAGCTGAACCTCAGTAAATGAGGACTATTTCACACTGTTGCAAAGACAATCCCGTGTGGAATGAGATGGTACTCTTAAGAATCCTCTATTTCATGTGTTTATTGAGATTAGTAGCTTTTGCCTGCTCTGGTTTATTGGGAGGCAGAAGGCCTTGGGTTGGTCCTGTCTGGTCTCTATCTCTGATTTGTTGGGTGAAGACACATATGGGGGTGATGGCCTCATGTCACCTTGGGAGTGAAACTGGGAAGAGGGACAGGTTTGTCTTCAAAGCCAGCTCCATTTTAATCTGTGATTTCTCCTCACAATTAATTTTTAATTACAAATGAGACAGGAATACGTTCTCCTTATAAAAAGAGAATGATATAACTAGTCCAGTCCAGTTTCCCTGGACTGCTCTTTTCAAGCTTAACTCATTCCCAGAGATCACCGCTATTATCAGTGCATGGAGGATCCATCTGAGAACATGTCCTGTGTATTCACATACTTGTAAATGCACATGTAGGGGTCCTGGGACGTTGTTTTGTGTGTTGATATGTGGGTTGGCTTTAGAAAAAGGAAGGTCACACTATGTGTTTTGTCTGGTCACTTGCTTTTTTCAGTCAACAATATTTCTGGGAGATCTTTTATATACATACTTTTCCTTTTAACACCTGGCAGTATTCCTTGGTTTGATGTACACACAAGAGTTGACTAGGCCCTTCTGCCCTTTATGAAAAGGATGTTTCCAATTCCCTTTCACTTTCCCACCTCCTTGGATTGGCCAGTTCCTCCCACTCTCGGTCCACCAGGGTCCATGCATTGCTTCCATGATGCCAAGCAGTACTCACTGAACCCACTGGGCCACCTGCTGTCATGTAAAGTTTCCTTTCCATTTTTTTTTAAGGTTTTATTTATTTATTCATAGAGACACACAGAGAGAGAGAGGCAGAGACACAGGCAGAGGGAGAAGCAGGCTCCATGCAGGGAGCCCAACGTGGGACTCCATCTCGGGACTCCAGGATCACAGCCCAGGCCGCAGGTGGCACTAAACCGCTGCGCCACGGGGGCTGCCTGCAACGATAGTTCTTAAACTGTATAGTTGTGCCTGTGCTTCTGAACTTTGCTTATTTTGTTTCCTCCACTTGGATATCCTTTTTCATTCTTCCTTCTAGCCCTCAGTTCCACCTGGCTGACTTCTACTCATCACTCAAGGCCCAGTTTAAATGTCACTTTCTGTACAGTCTCTCTCTGCTCTCTCCCTGCGCCTCTCTCTTTTTACTTGGTTCTTTATTTCATTACTAATAAAATCTGTGCTTTGGTATACGCACACACGCACACACATTCATGCACACATGAATTATTACATTCAGTTATACAGGGTCCCTAGGTATGGTTGTTCAGGCTGTGTACTGCACAAGACTGTGGGGCATCATTCACATAAATAATTGTTGCATATTTGTATTGTAATATGTTTATTTGAGGGGCACCTGGGTGGTGGTTGGTTAAGTGATTGACTCTTAATTTTGACTCAGGTCATGATCTTGGGGTTGTGGGATCGAGCCCTGCATCAGGCTCTGCACTGAGCATGGAGTCTGATTGTGATTCTCTCTCTCTCTGCCCCCCACCACATGTACACGTGCTCTCTCTCTCTTTCTAAAATAAACAAATAAAATCTTTAAAAATATATATGTTTATTTTAATTATTGTGTTTTGACCACAGATTAATTTATTTACTTTTCTAAGGTAATAATTTTAGGCACTCCACTGTGTTTGTATCCTTTGGCATGCGGGGGTGTTAATAACTGATATGTGTATAACCCTTCACATAATTACAAGGCATATTCACATATAACAATACTAGTAGTTTCATTTTATTCCTTTTGTTAAGTGTCTCTTATATGCTAGGCATCTCTCAAGAAGATTTTTTTTTTTACATGCATTCATTATTCCATTTAAAAATCATAATTACAGGGGCACCTGGGTGGTACGGTCAGTTAGGCGGCTGACGCTTGGCTTCAGCTCAGGTCATGATTTCAGGGTCCTGAGATCGAGCCCTGAGTCAGGCTCCATATTCAGTGCAGAGTCTGCTTCAGATTCTTCCTTTCCCTCTGCCCCTGCCCCCCTCAAATAAATAAATCTTAAAAATAAAAATCATAATTGCATGCAAAAATAGATAACATTAGTTCCACTGAACAGTGAAGGAAACTGAGGCTCAGTGAAGTTGAATGACTTGCCCAAGGCCATTACCACTAAGTGCAGGTCATAATGCCCGACTCCCTACCCCTTGACCTGCCATTACCTATTTTATAGAGGAGGAAACAGAAGCTAGGATGATAAAGGGCCTTATCTTTATCCATACTAAAAAGCTCATATGCTTTGCTCTATTGCATATTGGCCCTTAGGTTATCTTAATATTGCAACTGAAATGCTCTAATTGCAGTTTTTTAAAAAATTAACTGTGGGTTATTGACAAAACTTGACAATAAAACCACATCTTGCAAATGAGGAGACTGGAGCTGAGAAAGTTTTAGTGACTTGCCCAACATATATCTAGTAAATGGCTAAGCCTGGACTAGCCCCCAGGGATTCTAACTTCAAATGCATCACAACACCTTACCATCAAGTTATGGACTGCAGTGAGCTCCATTCCCCAGAACCTCACGACAGCATCACTTTGGAGCTGGTACCACCATGGACAGCCAGCTGCCCCCATCACCACCCCAGAGGACATGATCCCTTTTGAGCTTAAGGTGATAAGAGCAGACCTATATATTGCTGTTCACCTGACTAGGATGCCAAGGGCACCTAGCTGGTTGAGAGTCATCTGGGAAAACTGGAACCTGCCCTTGGAGTGGGAGGGGCGGGGATCTGAGGGGCCCATGTCTGGGGTCCCGGGAACCCAAGGAGAAGCAGGGTGTGACATCTGTGCTTGCAGATTCCGGCCATTGGCTGATACCTTTGCATTTGCTGTGAGAGGGATGAGACAGTGCTGTTTTGACAGGCATAGCACAAGAAGCTGCTGAGTCACTGCTGCTACATCCTTGGGGGAAGTGGGGGGGCGGTCACTCAGCTCCCCACTCAGCCTCACTCGCTCCGGGATTGGTTAGCCAGGGCTTTGGGCATATTGTAAGGAATGCATGCATGGAGCCTGGGATACCAGGGCTGGTTTTGAAGGAGGTGGTATCAGGGAACAATTGCCAGGCTGGAGGGAAAGGAGTCCCCGCTTCTGCATGCAAGCCTGCCACATTCGCAAGCCCACGCTGTGGTCCTCAGAACCCAGCCCCTGGCTCCCCTTACCTCCCGGACTGGGCATTGCTTGAGCCTCTCTGCTGCAGTGATGAGCACACCCTTGCAGGCCGTGAGTCCCCGCCTGTGGGACCAGAAGGCCATACTCTTTGCCCCCTGGCCTATTGCCCTTTTGACAGGCTTGATATGGAGCCCAAACGGATTGCTTTTCGAATTGTTGTTTTGCTAATTTCATTTCCTATGAAACAACAAGTGATCGCGGGCTCATTAACCAGTTGTGGGCAAATGGCTAAGTGGGCTGGGCCTCACCTGTACCGGAGCCGTTGCATGAGGTTTGAACTTAGTGTGGCACCGTGGGGAGCGGGAGGCAGGCACCGGCCGCAGGTGCGAGCGCAGTTGGGGGCTCGTGGTGGGTTTGAGGGTCCACGTGGGCTTTGCGGGTCTAGACAGGATGCGTGCAATCAGGAGGGCGTGTGAATCGGTGGATAGTCCTCGTTTCCCACAAAGGGAGCTTTTCCCTGGAAACCTGTTTGCTGGGCACGGCTCTGTGTCCCTTTGGTTCTTGGGTTGCCTGCGCTGCATCTGCGAGCCACACCGGGGACCCCGGGCTCCTCCCCGAACAGCAGGGCCTGCCCGGGGCACAGGCCCTGCGGAGACGGAAAAGTGCCCAAGTTTTTGCATCTCATGTGACCCAGGCATCCAACTATTCGAAACACAGTAGCTCTAGGAAGACAATCGTGACAATGTGGAAAAACAATAAAAAACAAAAAACAAAACAATCCCCCCCGCAAGCACCCTCCCCCCCCCAAAACAAACAAACAGCAGCAACAACAACAACAAAAAAAACCAAAATGAAAGAACTAGAGCTGAGGCAAGAGATGGAATAGTTCCTACTTTGGGGCATGCACAAAGGCGGGACCCTGGGACAGGTGGGTAGAGCAGAGGCATGGCAATCGCCACCGGAGCAGTAGTTTCCAGACGCTGGTCATTCCAAGGTTGGGGAGGAGATAGGATAGTTGCCTGGAAGGGAAAGGAGTCTCCAGGAAGAAGAGTTTCTGGAGGGCACATGGGTGGCTCAGTCGGTTGTGTCAAGTCATGATCCTTGGGGCCTAGGATCAGCCCCACATTGAGCTCCCTGCTCAGCGGGGAGCCTGCTTCTCCCTCTCCCTCTGCCACTCCCCCTGCTTTCTCTCTCTTTCTAAAATAAGTAAATACATAAAATCTTAAAAAAAAAAAAAAAGAATTTCTGGAATCCACCCCTGCCTGTGAAGGGGGACAGTAAGACTGGGGTCAGACCGTCAGAATCAATGTCTGTAAGAGACAGGCACCACTGGTGATACTTGAGTCTCATTCTCCACAGCACTTATTGCCATCAGACAGCAGAGCTCACAGTCAGTTGTAGAAGGTGCCTGGCACATGCTCATACTGGCCCAGGTGAGTCAAGAATTGACAACATCTATTAGGAATTGGGTCCAGCCATGGGTCACGGTGAGCTCAGTTTTCTGAAGGCACTGCTTGATTCCCGCTCATTCCTAAGTGGACATTTAGGTGTGTTCTCATACAGAACTGGTGTTTCTGTAGGTCTCCAAATCGCCCAAGTAGGAGTTAGGACCCACAGATCTGAAACTTTTTCTCTGATTCCTTCAGGGATGATTTGGACATCTCTGAAATAGCTTTGGAAAATTCACAGTTGATTGGTGGCTCATGTGACCCTAGAAAGCATTTCTTGATATGATTGTACCAATGGGCTAGGAATGTTCCTGTGCGCTTACGCTACTAAAATGACTTAAGGGACGCCAACTTCTCAATTAACAATTGGAACAGGTAGTACTATGGACTTGGTAAAAGTCATAGACTAAAGGTGTTTTGTCACAGGCAGAGATGAATTTGGGGAAGAGTAGATTTGATGCACGAAGAGTGTTCCCAGCCTGGGTTTACTTACCTTCCAATTCCTCGATGTCTACTGACAAAGAAGTCTCTTCCCATTAGAAATTCCAGACTGCAGAGAGTTTTCCCCTCAGAGCCTTACACATCTGGATTGGAGATTTAAAAAAAATCATACAGTTACTTCTATATAGTTGGAAATTTAGCATAATATAGCCATAAGAGCCAGCTTTGTCCCTTCCAGCTCAGAGGTCTTCCCATTTTACTATGCTGAGCCCCAGGTCAATTAAATCAGAATCTTATAAAATTGAAACCAGGTCACAGGTGGGATGGGATATAGATCCCCTCAGCCCTTAGCATGACCAGAGCTACTGGGCAGGGCTGTGTCACCTCTGTCCTCAAACCTCCTCACTTAGGTTGCTGAGGAACATGATGATTTTCCATGTGACACAGGCTAGTCGTTTAAAATCAATTCTTCCATTTACAGGAAATCAGTGTGAGTACCATGATGCCAACAGCAGTCAACGTAAGCAGCCATTTGGGTCAACTCTGTAAGCTGGCAGCTTCCAACAGAGGGTACCCGCTATATGCGCGCTTGTGTCTCTCTCCCTCACTCCCCCCACCTCATCTGTCTGTGCTTCTGTCTGTCTGCCTGCCTGCCTACCTGTCATTCAATTTACTTTTTTATATTATGTTCCCAACCATTCTTAAAAGGGAGTCCTTGGAAAATATTATTATAAATCTTTACTAGTAGAAGACATTCATGCGTAGTGGTTTCGGTTCCTGCTCCTCTGGATTTATTTACCTGGTCTCATATTCTGGAGTTCCCTCATGTGTGCGCTTTCTTGCATCTCAGGATTTGCTTACCTTGTGTCTCACCGGCATCCCCTTATTTACATTTCCCCATTCAGCTCTTCCATTCTTCACAGCCCACCACCGGTGTCACTTTCTGGGCATAGCCCTGCCATCAGAAATATAATCTCTTGCATTTCTGAGCTGCTGTAGTGCTTGCAGCCAAGGTCTTAAAGCATCTATCACTTTGCACAGCAAGCAGCTGGGTGTCTGTAGATATGTCTTATCTCCTGGTGGTGGATGTTATTGGTGGTCTATCAACTTCCCATTCACCTTGGGACAGATGGTATTTTCCACAAAGAAGTCGCAACAATAATTCTAGTCTCATATAATTCTTCAAGAATCTTGCCACGGATCCATCAAGATGCAGAGTTTATGTTCCCTCCTCTTAAAACTGGGTGGGTCTTTGTGACTTCCTGCATAAATAGATGTGAGCAAAGTCAGGTGAAGTTAGTAAAAGCAACTCCTCGACTCTTTCTAAGGACATGTACCTTCAGAGCCCTGTGTTGCTATGTGAGAAATCCAGCAACTTGCAAGCCTCTGTGTGGGAGAGACGATGTAGAGGGCCATATAGAAATAAACAGAGATGCCGTCGAGTGCCCTGGTGATCTTCAGGGTGCCCCTCCTCCAGCTGATGCCATATGCGGCAGAGATGAGTTGCTCCACTGAGTCTTGGCCAAAATGCAGACTTGTAAACTAAATAAGATGGTTTGTAGGTCACCAAGTTTGGGTGGTTTATTGTGCTAATAAGCAACCAGAGCATTACTCTTCCTCCTTCTTAACACAATTTCAGTTTTGTTTAGCTTTCTAGCCCTTTCCCACCAGCTCGTGTATGTGATCGAGGGAGGTGGCCCCATCACCAGTTCTAGGGATGGCTCTGTTTGGGCTAAGGGTATTCCTGTCCACTTGCAAATGATTGTTTCAGGATTCAGTTCAGGCCCACGGACAACAGAAGAGGTTTCTTGAGGATTTCTTGGCTTGTTCTTTTCTCCCCTCTGGGAAAACTTCTGCAAGCTACTTTTTCCCTCTCTTTTTAGATTTTTGTTATGTGCAGACTGAGGTCCAGAACCACTACACCTATATTCTTACCAGCCCGAGATGAGTCTCCCTCACGGAGAAGAGCAGAGGCCAAAAGTATCACAGGGAAATGGAGCCAGAGACACCATCCCTGAAGCCCACTCAATACATGAGTATGTCATTAAGGTCAGGTTTTGTTGAAAGTCATGCATTCCTAAAGCAACAATGATTTAAACAAGATAGATGCTTAACTCTTTTTCATGTAAAAGGAATGCAGGCCAGGGCTAGTGTGGTGACCACATCCTATGGAGGAGTCAGGGAGGGACCTAGGATTCTTCTAGATCATCAGCCCACTATCTCTAGGATATGACCCTATCCTTAAGGTTCAAGATAATGGCATCTGTTTTCCAGGCAGCTCTAAGGAGGAAGGCATAAGGAAGAAGAAGGCAGAGTGTTATGTACCATCTGTCTCTTGGGGAAGATTCTTAGACACTGCCAAATACACTTCTGCTTATATCTTTTTGGCTAAAACTTAGTGTGAAGGAGGCTGGGAAAGTAGTTTTTATTCTGGGTAGCCAAACGCTACGGTAATAATGGGGGATGTATGACAATGGGATATTAGGGAACAACTCAGTCTTTGACACAGTGAGGCAATAAACTTCATTACCACTTAAGGTGAATTTACATTGGATTTTCTGTTAACTTAGAACTAAAGACATCTTGACTGACACACCCTCTTCCTCATGTGTAATCTACCCTTTTATTATCAGTCTGTTTACTCAGAGGTTCAAGTCCTGCTGATCTCGAGTTAATAGACAAGAAGAGTCTCTCATCTTGTATCTTCTAAGGGAAAAGGTGTCATAGTGCAAGGAATAGTCCAAGTCAGGGATGGAAATATCTTTCGTATTGAATGCCAACCTCATCACACACACCTTGCAGGAGGACAAGCCCATATTCTGTAGTGTTTGCTGTTACAACCCAGCACCTATCACAATGCCTGGCACATAGTAAGTGCTCAATAAATGCTGTTGACTAAGTGAACGCCCAGATGAATTCTGACAGATTGATATAGATTGCCTAAGGAGCTATGTTGAGGAAGATTCCAGGGCTTCATCTTGGCTGAGCTCAGAGTGGGGGATGCCACATTGTCTGCCATCGCTGGTGATTGATGCAGAAATACCTCAGATGATTCTTAACACCAAGTATCTGTTATGCATATTTATTTTCAATTAAAAACTATCTTTTCCCATAAAATTACATTTTTTTCCACATAAGGAAACCTGCCACAGTAACTTGCACGTGGTGGGAATCAATGAATATTTGTTAAGTATTAGTCATGTTTTCCAAAAACTGTGCTCTGCAGTCAATGGGCAGTGCATCAACTGCCTACTGACTGATATGTTTCAATTAAAAATTCCTACATATGCCTTCACATGTATTTACCCAATCAGTACTTTTTTTAACCTAAAAAGAAATATAATCAGTATATCGCAACTTGTAGGTGATGTTAAAGGAATAGCAAGCACTCATGAAGGGCTTGAAGCAATAAAAAACCTACGTGGAGATGGTTTTTGTTTACTTTCAAGGAAAATAATTCAAAGTACATATTAAGCTCTCGGAGCAATGACGAGAACAAGAATGTCAAAGTAGTCACGGTAATAATGGGAAGCTAATGAGACCCATGTGTGCAATGTGATCTCCCAGTGGGAAAGAGCAGGGCTGTTTAGGATGGAATGCCTCATGGAGAGGGGAGGGCCAGTCCCTCTCTAAGAATCTTCTAGGTGCCAGGGCATTTAGAATGCTAGGTCCAGCTTTCAGACTTACATGCTCCATCCTTGAAAAAGGCCTGTGTCCGTGGAATAAAAAGAGAAATGTACACAAATAAAAATTATTAATAATAGCCAGTACCAAGAGAGGTCTTTTTATGCATTGGACACCACTCTAATCACTTTATATTTATGCTTAATTTAGGACTTATAACAAGCCTACTACTATTTTAAGGAAGTAGGTATTGACTTATGATTAGAAATGTAAGGGGAGCCTTGTGCATAGCTTAGTTGAGAAGGAATAAAAAAAAAGTCAGAGTTGTTGACTCTAGAATACACTGCAATTATTTAAGAACAAACCACGGTCACTCATATTTGACTTAGAACACAGGGAAAAGAAATAGAAAGAGGAACCCAGGGGAATCCCTGGGTGGCTCAGTGGTTTAGCGCCTGCCTTTGGCCCAGGGCTTGATCCTGGAGTCCCGGGATGGAGTCCCACGTCTTGCTCCCTGCATGGAGCCTGCTTCTCCCTCTGCCTGTGTCTCTGCCTCTCTCTCTCCTCTGTGTCTTATAACCTCCAGTGTTATAAGTACTAAATTAAGCATAAATATAAAGTGATCCTCTGAATAAATAAATAAAATCTTAAAAAAAAAAAAAAAAAAAGAAAGAGGAACCCAGGTTGTGTGCCGAAAACAGCATTGTAATGGTCATGGGACAGCCCAGACCGGTCCTGGGGGTGGTGTCCTTCTGAGACGCTGGACGGTGTTAGTGTGGACAGAATGAGCACCTTCTCTGGGCATTTCAGTAGTAATCACACAAAAGATATGGACCCCTTGGCAGAAAAATGGTAGAAGGGCTGTTGGTACAAGGGAGATGTTCTTGGAGGAGGTCTCTCTTTTTTTATTTTTAAGATTTTATTTATTTATTCATGAGAGACACAGAGAGAGAGAGAGTCAGAGAGAGAGAGAGAGAGAGAGAGAGAGAGAGATAGGCAGAGGGAGGAGCAGGCTCCCTGCAGGGAGCCTGATGTGGGACTCGATCCCAGGATCTCGGGATCATGACCTGAGCGGAAGGCAGATGCTCAACCACTGAGTCACCCAGGCGCCCCTGGAGGAGGTATCTTTATGATCTTTCTAGCCCTTAGAGTTTGTACATTTAAATTAGAGTATATCCAACGCCAACTTTTTATTAAAAAGTCACCATTTCTTCATCCTCTTTTTTTCTCCTTCCCTTCTATGCTTTCTTCCTGAAAAAGAATTAGATTACAGTGCTAGGAACTGGAACGGGAACATACCAGATAAATGCACTGTTGCCATCTCTTCCATCTTTATGACGTTCGTGGCCTGTGAATTGCTGGAATGTTACAGGAAAGCCGACTAGGATGTTATCTTAATAATGGTAATGAAGGGGAGAAAGCAAGCAACAGAGAGCCTCTTAGAAACCCTCTCATTACTAGCAGCTCTTTCATCTCCTTAGGTCTCTCCTGACATCTTTCTGCCTGGAAACTTCACGAGGGACCCAGGGTACACTTTAAACAAAGCTAGTCTCCCCAACTCTGTGATGGAGTGCTTCTGCCCAGAGGTCTGGGAACATTCCTGAGATGATTACAAGGATGAGGGCAAGGCCTGGCGAGTGCGGGTCGTCCAGGTTGAGGTATGATGAGAGGCAGATCAGGAATGGTGCCCGAAGCCCCCTTCCCTTCCTCAGGGGAGCTCTGGGATCCTCTGGGCTGAGAGACCTCTGAGAAAGTCTAATTCACAGCTGTAAAAGGGATGTTACACGGTGGAGGAGACCCTGAAGAGCAATTTCAGGGAATGGAAGAAAATTGGGCACCTGTGATGAGTAGAGGAAATGACACAGTGCCCAGGAGGAGAAGGTGGGGTAAGAATGTAAATCCTGTTTCCATGCTTGGGTATTTGCACTCCAGTTGTCCTCGCATCTGCCAAGTGACCTGGCCAAGCAGGGGCTGGGGTTCCCTCTCAGCGTTGGAACCTGGGATATTCTTTGGCGGAGATGCAGGGACATTAATGTGAGGTGGTGTTTGTTCCACGTTGTCATAAGTGATTAAATGAAGATTTCTGGAAAACGAGGGAGTGATGGAACAAACCTATGAGAACTGCTAAAGGACTGGAGGGCTCGGGCCCATAGGAGCAGAATGAAGTCAGGCCGCGGGGAAGTGGAAGCAGAGAGCGACAACAGCGCCTCCTGGCGAGCGCGGACCCCGGGGGAGAAGACCACCGGCTCCTTCAATTATCTGGGAAGCCACTTTCCAGCTGCACAGAGCACCCTGGGATTTTCCCCTTCTGTCATTAGGACCCCCAATCATTCGAGATCAGATATCTCCAAAGAAACCAAAGAATGTTCATGGACTCTGGGACTCTCTGGCCAGAGACTAAAGTGTGATCTTGGGCGATTTGTCAAAGCTTTGACATCTTCCTAGGTCTCGGGTGCAGAGCTGCAAACCTAAATGCTCTGAGGGGGTGGGAGGGGTAAGAGATTCATTTTTGGCAGTAGAAGTGCTTCCATCTCCTGGAGCTGTGTCCCCCTGGAGTTCCTGTATATTGCAGGAGGAGGCTGTCAAGGCCTCAACACTGGGAATAAAATCGTGGGGCCCGCAGTGTTTTTCCTTAGTGATCTCAGTCCTAGGCCTGAGTCCTTCTGCTTTTTCCTCCCTTCTGCCTCTCCTTTAGCTTCGGGCTCAACATGCCGTGGAGTGATAACTTTAGGAACACTAAGCCTGTCTCACCTGGGGGTGTGGAGGGGGGCGGCGGGTGGAGGGGCCATGCAAAGTGTCAGGGCTCCCAGGGGCAGAGCTAAGGGCTGATGGATTGCCTGTCAGCCGCCTGAGCTGGGACTTGTGACCTCGCCCTGTGACCTGGCCCTGTGACAGCCACACTTTTACAAAAACTGTTTGAAGAGCCTGCTGTGCTCACTTCCAGATTGTTCTTTAGGCCCAGCTCTGGTTCGTCAAAGTCTGAATGCAAGGGCACATTCTGGCTCTCTAACCTGGCAGGAGTGTGTCAGGGAAGCTCCAGTCTTTCCCAGCTTCTGTTTTTTGTTGTTTTTTTTAAAGATTTTATTTATTTATTCATGAGAAACAGAGAGGCAGAGACACAGACAGAGGGAGAAGCAGGCTCCACACAGGGAACCTGACGTGGGACTCCATCCCAGGTCCCCTGGATCGTGCCCTGGGCCAAAGGCGGTGCTAAACCGCTGAGCCACCCAGGCTGCCCCCAGCTTCTGTTTTGTCTCTGGCATCACAGAGGTCTCTATGGCTCCCCCATCACGAGGGCTCTAGCTCCCCTTCCTCCGTCCCTCCTTCCCTCCCTCCCTCCCTCCCTCCCTCCCTCCCTTCCTTCCTTCCTATAGGCACCACGTTTTACATTAGGACCTCAGGCCTTATTCACCTTATAGCTGAAAGTTTGTAGCCCTTTACCAACCTCTCCCTGTTCCCTCCTAGATAAAAATCTGGTTTCTTGTCCCATTTTTATTTGCAAAGTGGGTAAATTTCTAACTGGATTAATGTCCCGTACACCTGCGCTTTTTAATCAGGTTTCCAAACTGAAACCTGGCCCTGATTCTGTGGCCCAGGTACCAGAGAGGCAACGGTTAGGGATGGGAAGCAGCTTCAGTGGCAGGAGCTCAAGGACTGAGAGGAATAATGAGTTTGACACCTGGGGGCAACTCTAACGGAAGCAAGGAGCTTGTGTTTCTTGGAACTAAACCCTTGGAGCTCCACAAGAAGCAGATGGGTGATCCAGTGACTATTTCTCCTGGGAATCAATAGATTTATTTTTCTTTAAAGAATTGATCCAGTTTTCAAAACAATAGATCTTTTTTTGTTCCTTTTCTTTCTTTTTCCTTCTTTGCCTTCTTCCCCTTTTCTCCCCCCTCCCTTCTTGCTTTTTTTCCCTCTCTTGCCAATCTCTCCTAATATAAAGAATCTAAAGAAAGTTACTGCTTTGTTGAAAAGTAAAGGATGTGCACAAATGAACCATCACACTTTACGATGCCCTGCACGCTCTATTCACAACCACACTGCTATTTTATGGTGCCTATCCAGGATTATGGGGGTAGGCATTAGGAAAAATTGCCTTTTATGTTTTTCATTTCATCGTGATGCCATCTACTGCCTTGGCTTCCACATTAAGAGACCAGAGGTAATGTACCAGGCTTTTAAAACTCAATTAAACCACTCGAGGGGACTCTTCATTCTGTCTTTGCCAGCAGAGACCCTACTTCCTGCACTTTCATGTCCCATAGCATGTGGCCTAGTGTCTCCCGCAGAGCGGACGCCCACTCAGCTCTGACTGTGGAAACAGAGGGTATTAGTCTGAACTGCCTATCTCCCTCACTCTGTTGTGACCTTCTGGAAGGCGGTAACCATGACTTGAAAAAAAGTCAAAACTTTAGGTCCCACCCAGATACTAGAAAGCACAAATAACTAAACTACAATATATGATTTGTACTCAGTAAGTGATGAGAGTGTTTATTTTTTAGGTGTGTAAGCAGCTCCTGGATTGCCTTTAAGAATGTGTATGTAGGGGCCCCTGGGAGGCTCAGTGGGTTAAGGTCTGCCTTCAGCTTAGGTCATGATCTCAGGGTTCTGGGTCAAGTCCCACATCAGCCTAAATAAATACAATCTTTAAAAAAAAAGGGCAGCCCGGGTGGCTCAGAGGTTTAGTGCTGCCTTTAGCCCAGGGCGTGATCCTGGGGATCCGGGATCAAGTTCCACGTCGGGCTCCCTGCGTGAAGCCTGCTTCTCCCTCTGCCTGTGTCTCTGCCTCTCTCTCTGCCTCTCATGAATAAATAAATAAAATCTTTTTTTTTAAAAAGAGAGAGAATATGTATGTAAATGGAGGGGGGTCAGAGTATAAGGCGGTCTGTTTATCGTGTGATAATTTTTTAAAAAGGAATAAAAGGACACCAAGATAGTATAGCTCTGGCTATCTCCATCCGAATGCATGCTACTAGCTGGGGGAATAGTTCAGTTACAACCCCATTGTTTGAGACAGTCGCTGCTGCTTATTGCCTTTTCCCTGTGGAATTCTCCAGAAATCTTTTGGCTGTGATTATTCACCAGCATGTGACCACCAGCACTGAGTGAGCCTCTGTGTGCAGAGCCTGTATTAGACATCGCATTTGAGGAGTGAGCAAAGCAGGAAGAAGAGCAGACAGCAAAAAAGACAATCACAGGACAGGTTCTTTGGCTTCAGGAACTTACTGTCTTGCTCAGTGAACAGAAAATGCACGCAAACCCACGTGTTTACTCCTTAGCTCCTCGACGACTCCAAAGAAGCTGTTTTGAGGCTGTTAGAATGTGTTTCCCTGAAGCACCGAAAGATAAACTCAGTTTTTCCAAACAGAACTGGTATCCACAGGGTGGATGGCCACACTGCAAATCATCTTCCAGAATGTCTCCATCCTCTTCTCGAGGAGCCACTTCTAAGGGAGGGAGAACCTGGCAACCCGTGTAATACTTTCTACCAGCAAGTTCAAAGCTGTTGCAACAAAGCCCAATTGATGGCAGCACACTTTTTCTTGGGAGAAAGGTAGGGTGTCCTATATTAAGGGAGGGAAACTAAGACACCCGGGTGAAGTTACTTTCTTGAGATTGTGGAGAGCTTGTGACAGGGATGGAAACTTCCAGCAGCTGATTCTCGGTACAGCTTCCTGCCTTCAGCTGTGGCTGATTTTGCTTCAGAGCTGATTTTGCTCTGACCGATTCTTTACCTGACAACGGACATGAGCTCTTCTTATGCCAGCCTGCTTTTCTTGCAGTCCAGAAAGAACCTCCACACTTCCGGGCTTTTGTAGAACGAAACACAGGGGCCTGTTGCAGGCGAGCCGGTAGCCAGAGCAGTGGGGCCTCTTAGTAGCCACGTGGTCTTGGGAAAGTCACTTTTCTATCAGATTCGGTTTCCTTATGTGTAAATGGGGATGCAATACTAATGACAGGGCAGGGTTTCTGTGAGGTCCTCATGCACCAGAAAGTGTTTTATTTTTTTTTAAATCTTTTTTAAGAAAGTGTTTTAATTAAAAAAAAAAAAAAAAACCCACATGTGTTTATTTTTGTAAATTAAAAACTTTATGCAAACTGAAACTCTATGTATCAAATGTTTACATTCTGTAAGAATCTGCTTATCTATTACTTCCTTTGGCATTTCTTGTTTGTTTGTTTAAGATTTTATTTATTTAGTCATGAGACACACAGAGAGAGGCAGA